>NC_060141.1:39801823-40423362 GCF_021461385.2 Schistocerca piceifrons
TTTAACTTAAGGTCTGCCCATGTCCAAGTTACTTCCCTCTGCAACACATATATTCTACCCCACTTTTTGTATTCGTGTTACAACTTCCTAAGCATGTAACATATATCATCTTTATCATTTACTACTGCATCCTGATGAACAGCATAGAATAGTGTGTACATACACTAGTTCCCTACTTTAATCCTCCTTGGCATGCACTTTCTACCCCAGAGATCCTGTGCATTGTGCACATACATACAGCTTGTTTCAGACGTTTAGTTATTCTGGAGGTCTCTCTAGAAATTTCTTTCCTCACTCTAATGGCAAATTCTGCTGACTTGTGGGGATTTATGATACTTCTTACATATATTTTTGGCTGTTCCTGTGACCACAACTACTCAAACAATATCTTTAACGACACTGTGTCATATGGAAAACAAATGACTTCTCGGATTCCTTTCCAATCTCTTCTCCATGATCTGTCATAAGATAAAGATGTTATCTACACAGGACCTGTCTGTTCTTCCAATTCAGTTGTAATCTTCTCCATTCTTGGTTAAAAAATCCCCCCATAAAGCCTGGTTTACTGTATGGTTAAATGATGATGGCATCACCTTGGATAAAATATTACGGAGGTAAAATAGTCCCCCATTCAGACCTCCGGGCGGGGACTACTCAAGAGGTCGTCGTTATCAAGAGAAAGAAAACTGGCGTTCTACAGATTAGAGCGTGGAATGTCAGATCCCTTAATCGGGCAGGTAGGTTAGAAAATTTAAAAAGGGAAATGGATAGGTTAAAGTTAGATATAGTGGGAATTAGCGAAGTTCGGTGGCAGGAGGAACAAGACTTCTGGTCAGGTGAAAACGGGGTTATAAATACAAAATCAAATAGGGTTAATGCAGGAGTAGGTTTAATAATGAATAAAAAAAAATAGGAGTGCGGATAAGCTACTACAAACAGCATAGTGAACGCCTTATTGTGGCCAAGATAGACACGAAGCCCACGCCTACTAAAGTAGTACAAGTTTATATGCCAACTAGCTCTGCAGATGACGAAGAAATTGAAGAAATGTATGATGAGATAAAAGAAATTATTTAAATAGTGAAGGGAGATGAAAATTTAATAGTCATGGGTGACTGGAATTCGACAGTAGGAAAAGGAAGATGAGGAAACGTAATAGGTGACTATGGACTGTGGGTAAGAAATGAAAGGGGAAGCCGCCTGGTAGAATTTTGCACAGAGCATAACTTAGTCATGGCTAACACTTGGTTCAAGAATCATAAAAGAAGGTTGTATACATGGAAGAAACCTGGAGATACTGACAGGTTTCAGATAGATTATATAATGGTAATACAGAGATTTAGGAATCAGGTTTTAAACTGTAAGACATTTCCAGGGGCAGATGTGGACACTGACCACAATCTATTGGTTATGAACTGTAGATTAAAACTGAAGAAACTGCAAAAAGGTGGGAATCTAAGGAGATGGGACCTGGATAAACTGACTAAACCAGAGGTTGCACAGAGTTTCAGGAAGAGCATAAGGGAACAGTTGACAAGAACGGGGGAAAGAAATACAGTAGAAGAAGAATGGGTAGCTTTGAGGGATGAAATAGTGAAGGCAGCAGAGGATCAAGTTGGTAAAAAGATGAGGGCTAGTAGAAATCCTTGGGTGACAGAAGAAATATTGAATTTAATTGACGAAAGGAGAAAATATAAAAATGCAGTAAATGAAGCAGGCAAAAAGAAATACAAACGTCTCAAAAATGAGATCGACAGGAAGTGCAAAATGGCTAAGCAGGCATGGCTAGAGGACAAATGTAAGGATGTAGAGGCTTATCTCACTAGAGGTCAGATAGATACTGCCTACAGGAAAATTAAAGAGACCTTTCGAGAAAAAAGAACCACTTGTATGAATATCAAGAGCTCAGATGGAAACCCAGTTCTAAGCAAAGAAGGGAAAGCAGAAAGGTGGAAAGAGTATATAGAGGGTCTATACAAGGGCGATGTACTTGAGGACAATATTATGGAAATGGAAGAGGATGTAGATGAAGATGAAATGGGAGATATGATACTGCGTGAAGAGTTTGACAGAGCACTGAAAGACCTGAGTCGAAACAAGGTGCCGGGAGTAGACAGCATTCCATTAGAACTACTGACGGCCTTGGGAGACCCAGTCCTGACAAAACTCTTCCATCTGGTGAGCAAGATGTATGAGACAGGCGAAATACCCTCAGGCTTCAAGAAGAATATAATAATTCCAATCCCAAAGAAAGCAGGTGCTGACAGATGTGAAAATTACCGAACAATCAGTTTAATAAGTCACGGGTCCAAAATACTAACGCGAATTCTTTACAGACGAATGGAAAAACTGGTAGAAGCCGACCTCGGGGAAGATCAGTTTGGATTCCGTAGAAATATTGGAACAATTGAGGCAATACTGACCCTACGACTTATCTTTGAAGAAAGATTAAGGAAAGGAAAACCTACGTTTCTAGCATTTGTAGACTTAGAGAAAGCTTTTGACAATGTCGACTGGAATACTCTCTCAAATTCTGAAGGTGGCAGGGGTAAAATACAGGGAGCGAATGGCTATTTGCAATTTGTACAGAAACCAGATGGCAGTTAAAAGGAGTCGAGGGGCATGAAAGGGAAGCAGTGGTTGGGAAGGGAGTGAGACAGGGTTGTAGTCTCTCCCCGATGTTGTTCAGTCTGTATATTGAGCAAGCAGTAAAAGAAACAAAAGAAAAATTCGGAGTAGGTATTAAAATCCATGCAGAAAAAATAAAAACTTTAAGGTTCGCCGATGACATTTTAATTCTGTCAGAGACAGCAAAGGACTTGGAAGAGCAGTTGAACGGAATGGACAGTGTCTTGATGGGAGGATATAAGATGAACATCAACAAAAGCAAAACGAGGATAATAGAATGTAGTCGAATTAAGTCGGGTGATGTTGAGGGTGTTAGATTAGGAAATGAGATGCTTTAAGTAGTAAAGGAGTTTTGCTATTTGGGGAGCAAACTAACTGATGATAGTTGAAGTATAGAGGATATAAAATGTAGACTGGCAATGGCAAGCAAATCGTTTCTGAAGAAGAGGAATTTGTTAACGTCGAGTATAGATTTAAGTGTCAGGAAGTCATTTCTGAAAGTATTTGTATGGAGTGTAGCCATGTATGGAAGTGAAACATGGATGATAAATAGTTTGGACAAGAAGAGACTAGAAGCTTTTGAAATGTGGTGCTACAGAAGAATGCTGAAGATTAGATGGGTAGATCACATAACTAATGGGGAGGTACTGAATAGAGTTGGGGAGAAGAGGAGTTTGTGGCACAACTTGACGAGAAGAATGGGTAGGTTGGTAGGACATCATGTTCTGAGGCATCAAGGGATCACCAATTTAGTATTGGAGGGCAGCGTGGAGGGTAAAAATCGTAGAGGGAGACCAAGAGATGAATACACTAAGCAGGTTCAGAAGGATGCAGGCTGCAGTACGTACTGGGAGATGAAGCAGCTTGCACAGGGTAAAGTAGTGGAGAGCTGCATCAAACCAGTCTCAGGACTGAAAACCACAACAACAACAACAAAGCCTGCTAATTCATCTTGTTACGCTGCTACAGTGATAATATCCAAGCTTGTTTTCTTCCTTTTCTACATCTCTTAGAGTTCAGACATGGTAAGTACCATTCTGCTGAAATTTCCTCCCCATACTGCATGAATTCTATTAAACACACTGCTTAGATATTTATACAGACTACTTGGGCCATACCTCTCTAACACAATTTGCACATTTCCATGTACTGGTTCTCTCTCATGTGCCATTTTATTTTCTTCTACTGTGTCCTTCTGTTGGCAGGGCTTTAAAATATTTCTCCCACTCTAACAGACTACCAATTGTCAGGTTTGGTCCATCTTTTACTTCTTTTGTCAGTCCTATAACTATTTTTCATTCTGCTGCCACTTTGTGCATCCGTGGCATCAGTTGCCAATGGTTCAGTGTACATTCTTAATACAACCTTTACATTTGCATCAGTATGGACTAGTCGATAATTTTTTACCCCCTGAACCTGCACAGTTGTCAGCAGTTCCCACATGGAATTTGAAGCCCAGGCCGTGACAGGAGTTGTTGTTGTTGTTTTTTGGGGAAGGAGACCAGACAGCGAGGTCATACGTCTCATCGGTTTAGGGAAGGACGGGGAAGGAAGTCGGCTGCGCCCTTTCAAAGGAACCGTCCCGGCATTTGCCTGGAACGATTTTGGGAAATCACGGAAAACCTAAATCAGGATGGCCGAATGCGGGATTGAACCGTCATCCTCCCGAATGCGAGTCCAGTGTCTAACCACTGCGCCACCTCGCTCGGTCCGTGACAAGAGCTTGAAATTTTAGTAACCATTGGGTTATGACAGCATGAACAATTGTCTAAACGTTTTGATCTGGTACAGCCACAGTGGTCAAACAGGTCAGGTTTGATTCCTTTCTAGGCAATGGTATGACCCTAATAGCCTACTGCCTGGAGAGCAAACTCTAGGTGAGGCAACAGCTCTGTCCAGCACTTTCTGCAATCTTACATCTAAATCTGTACTCTGCAAACCACCTTGTGGTATGTGGCAGACGGCACATTGTTTACCACTGTCACTTGCCTCCTTTTCGTGAGAGATACATAGGAGGAAGCACTATATTGATTGACTTTTCTAAGAATGTCTGCTTTTGAAAACCATGGCGTGATGCATGGCGCTTCTCGTGTAACGTCTGTCTATGGAGTTGGGTCACCATCTCAGGGACACTTCCATGCTTACTAAAACGACCTGTAATAAAACACACTGTTCTTCTGCGAATTTTCTCTGTTCACTCTATCAATCATATCTGGTGAAGGTCTCAGACTGATGAGCAACATTAAAGCATTGCTCAAACTAGCACTTCATGGGTACACCAAACTTTATGAGGATTCTTCCAACGGATCTGTCTGGCATCTGCCTTTCCTGTTATTATATTATGAAAAGGAAAGTTGCTACTCACCCTATAGCGGAGATGCTGAGTCACAGATATACACAATAAAAAGACTGCAACAAATACAGTTTTCAGCCAGTAAGGCCTTCGTCAAAATTAGAGATGACAGACACATGCATACACACTCATGCAAACACAATTCTCACACACGCATGACTGCAGTCTCGGGCAACTGAGACCTCAGTTTTGTATTTGTCACAGTCTTTTTATTGTGCCTATCTGTGACTCAGCATCTCTGCTATATGGTGAATAGCAACTTTCCTTTTAATAATGTTGTTACATTCCAGCATGGATTTTTCATTGTTTTATTTTTACCTGTTATTAGTTTTATGTGGCTGTTCCACTTTAACTTGCTGTGTATATGTACCCCTGGATATTTAATGGACATGACTGCTTCCAGCAATTGTTCAGAAATTGTGCAATCATACAATAATGGAGCTTTCTGCCTTTTTAGTGCAAAATGTTGCATATGTTTCTATTGAGGGTCAATTGCCAGTCCCTGCACCAAGTATTCCGACACAATTTTCTTCTGTTGCTAGTTCGTTGTAGGCTATATGACAGCATCATCTGCAAAAACTTTTCAACCTAATCACACAAATGGTCTGATATTCTGTACACTCTTATTTTGTTTACTAGCCAACTGTATGGGACTGTACTGAATGCCATCTGGAAGCTGAGGAACACAGTATCAACATAGGCTTTTGCATCTACTGCCTTGTGCAGCGTGGGGACAGACAGAGTGAGGTGGGTTTCACACAACTGTTCGCAAAATCCACATTGATTCCTACAGAGCAGATTTTCACTCTGTGTTGTTGTTGTGGTCTTCAGTCCTGAGACTGGTTTGATGCAGCTCTCCATGCTACTTTATCCTGTGCAAGCTTCTTCATCTCCCAGTACGTACTGCAACCTGCATCGTTCTGAACCTGCTTAGTGTATTCATCCCTTGGTCTCCCTCTACGATGTTTACCCTCCACTCTGCCCTCCAATACTAAATTGGTGATAACTTGATGCCTCAAAGCATGTCCTGCCAACCGATCTCTTCTTCTAGTCAAGTTGTGCCACAAACTCCTCTTCTCCCCAATTCTATTCAATACCTCCTTATTAGTTATGTGATCTACCCATCTAATCTTCAGCATTCTTCTGTAGCACCACATTTCGAAAGCTTCTATTCTCTTCTTGTCCAAACTATTTATCGTCCATGTTTCACTTCCATAAATGGCTACACTCCATACAGATACTTTCAGAAACAACTTCTTGACACTTAAATCAATACTCCATGTTAACAAATTTCTCTTCTTCAGAAACACTTTCCTTGCCATTGCCTGTCTACATTTTATATCCTCTCTACTTCGAGCATCATCAGTTATTTTGCTCCCCAAATAGCAAAATTCCTTAACTACTTTGAGTGTCTCATTTCCTAATCTAATTCCCTCAGCATCACCCGACTTACTACATTCCATTATCCTTGTTTTGCTTTTGTTGATGTTCATCTTATATCCTCCTTTCAAGACACTGTCCATTCCGTTCAACTGCTCTTCCAAGTCCTTTGCTGTCTCTGACAGAATTAAAATGTCATCGGCGAACCTTAAAGTTTTTATTTTTTCTGCATGGATTTTAATACCTACTCCGAATTTTTCTTTTGTTTCTTTTACTGCTTGCTCAATATACAGACTGAACAACATCGGGGAGAGACTACAACCCTGTCTCACTCCCTTCCCAACCACTGCTTCCCTTTCATGTCCCTCGACTCTTATAAGAGCCATTTGCTTTCTGTACAAATTGTAAATAGCTTTTCACTCCCTGTATTTTACACCTGCCACCTTCAGAATTTGAAAGAGAGTATTCCAGTCAACATTGTCAAAAGCTTTCTCTAAGTCTACAAATGCTAGAAGCGTAGGTTTGCCTTTTCTCAATCTAGCTTCTAAAATACAACGTAGGGTCAGTATTGCCTCACATGTTCCGATATTTCTACGGAATCCAAACTGATCTTCCCCGAGGTCGGCTTCTACCAGATTTTCCATTCGTCTGTAAAGAATTCGCATTAGTATTTTGCAGCCGTGACTTATTAAACTGATAGTTCGGTAATTTTCACATCTGTCAACGCCTGCTTTCTTTGGGATTGGAATTATTATATTCTTCTTGAAGTCTGAGGGTATTTCGCCTGTCTCATACATTTTGCTCACCATATGGTAGAGTTTTGTCAGAACTGGCTGTACCAGGGCTGTCAGTAGCTCTAATGGAATGTTGTCTACTCCCGGGGCCTCGTTTCGACTTAGGTATTTCAGTGCTCTATCAAACTCTTCACGCAGTATGATATCTCCCATTTCGTCTTCATCTACATCCTCTTCCATTTCTATAACGTTGCCCTCAAGTACATCGCCCCTGTATAGACCCTCTATATACTCCTTCCACCTTTCTGCTTTCCCTTCTTTGCTTAGAACTGGATTTCCATCTGAGCTCTTGATGTTCATACAAGTGGTTCTCTTATCTCCAAAGGTCTCTTTAATTTTCCTGTATGCAGTATCTATCTTACCCCTAGTGAGATAAGCCTCAACATCCTTGCATTTGTCCTCTAACTATGCCTGCTTAGCCATTTTGCACTTCTTGTCAATCTCATTTTTGAGACGTTTGTATTTCTTTTTGCCTGCTTCATTTACTGCATTTTTATATTTTCTCCTTTCGTCAATTAAATTCAATATTTCTTCTGTCATCCAAGGATTTCTACTAGCCCTCGTCTTTTTACCTACTTGATTCTCTGCTGCCTTCACTGCTTCATCCCTCAAAGCTACCCATTCTTCTCCTACTGTATTTCTTTCCCCCATTCCTGTCAATTTTTCCCTTATGCTCTCCATGAAGCTCTGTACAACCTCTGGTTTAGTCAGTTTATCCAGGTCCCATCTCCTTAGATTCCCACCTTTTTGCAGTTTCTTCAGTTTTAATCTACAGTTCATAACCAATAGATTGTGGTCAGAGTCCACATCTGCCCCTGGAAATGTCTTACAGTTTAACACCTGGTTCCTAAATCTCTGTCTTACCATTATATGATCTATCTGAAACCTGTCAGTATCTCCAGGCTTCTTCCATGTATACAACCTTGTTCATTCTGTAGATGTGTCTTAATAGCATGAAACATATTCTAAAATTCTGCAACAGAGCGGTCAGTGATAGGCCTATAGTATTGTGCATCTGTTCAATGATTCTTCTTGAAAATGGGAATTATCTGTGGTTTTCTCCAACTATTAGGAATGCTTCATTGCTCAAGAGACCTGTACACTGTTGCTAGAAAAGGAGCGACTTCTTTTGCCTACTCTGTGTAGAATCGTATTGGTAGCTTGTGAGGTCCAGCATTCTTTCCTCTGCTGTACAATTTCAGTTTCTTTTATATCCCACAGAAATTTATTCTGATATGTCATTGCAATTTTTATGTGACTATTTCAAGGAAGAACTGCAAGACCAGTACTGTATTCCTCGGTGAAAAAATTTTCGAAAAAGGAAGTTGGTATTTTGGCCTTGTTTCGCTCACCCTCCGTTTCAGTGCCACTACGGTCACAGGGTGTCTGGACCCATGGCTTTGATTTGTTTATTGATTTAGCGTAAGACAAACACTTCATAGCATTTTTTGTCAATATTTTACTTTCGAATTCTTGGAATGCTTCACCTGTAGGTCTCCTTGTGCTAATATTGGCCTCATGGAGTTTTTATTTGTCTGTGAGGCTTTGATTTCATTTAAAAATCAGCAGTGAAGCTGTCTTTGCTTCTGGGGCAGATTTCTAACATACTGGTTCATCCACAGGAGGTCCTTCCCCTCCCTTACAACTTTGCTCTGCAGATACCTGTCTAAGGCATATTGTACAATACTTTTGGACATTGTCCATTTATACTCGGCATTTTCCGTCTCAGAGAAGAATGTTTCGTGTTGACTTCTCAGGTAATCTGAAGTCCTTTTCTGGTGGCACTTACTTAGCAATGATGTCTTTCTACCTTCCTTGACATTCCTATTTACAGTTGTTTTCAGTGATTGTATAATGGCCTTATGATCACTGGTTCCCTGTTCTTTGCTAACTGGGTTGAACACCGTGCTCATTAGTATTGAAGGCCATATGGTGATATTGATATTGCTCTATAGCAGGGCTTCCCAACCTTTTCAGCTGGCGTACCCCTTCTTCAGTCGAAAATCCATGGCGGACCCCTAGTCAGTCAAGAGCACAGTAACTTTAAATTTCAGAGCGAAACCCATGGGAACTGAAAGCTTCATAATGCAAGTGCCATGTTCCCGATGACTCCCCCTCCCCTGAAGTATCAATAGTCTTTGGTTTAGCGATGAATGAAAACAACTTGAAATTAACGATGCAATTAGAATTCCCGCTGTATCCAGACACTTGCTAGTGGATTTACTCCCTTTGTTCAACACACTATAGCCTGATTAAAATTACTTGGTAATTGAAATTTCACACGATGGAGCTGTCTTCCTCCAAGAGCAATCAACGTCGCGTCCAAACTGTTCGCTGTTGACAAGCTGCCGCTTATGGTCTGTTCACTTCCACTGTTTGGCTACTGTTGTGTAAGGAGCATGCATATTTCGTAACAGTCGCGCGCGCGCGCGCGCGCGCCTGTGTGTGTGTGTGTGTGTGTGTGTGTGTGTGTGTGTGTGTGTGTGTGTGTGTGTGTGTGGTTTTTCGTGGATTCCGAAGAAAAATGTTCAAATGTATGTAAAGTCTTCCTTTGGTCGTCCTCCTCATTCATTTCAACTGGAAACTTCCCTTGTTGTGAAGGCGACGGAGAAACTGCAACCTTCTTCAATGATCCTGACTTCAGCCACCGATCCATGTTAGAAGTAATAAACTGGTCAAAAATCGACTTATGAAATAGGTAGGGCACTGACAAAGCAAGTTTAACATTTAATGATGCCTGGGGCCGCATACGTGCCAGTGAGCGCTGTGATTGGTCGACAAAGCTTGTTCCGCGCATGCGTAAAACGTTTCAGCGCATCCAGCGCCGTGAGCTGGGGCACAAACGACCCCCGTATTGTTGCGAAACAGTCGATCAGAGAGGCCCGCATTCTCCGGCACTAAACTGTGTATGCGTTCTCACTCAAGAGAATGGGTGTATATCAGCGGCTATGTGTTTGTTTATTTTTAGGAGTGGTAACTATAGATGCTGTAATGGACTCTAAGTAATGTCTGTAATTCCATTTGGGAACTAGCAATTTGCCCGTTACTTCACTACTGGTTTAAGATGGTTCAGAATACAGTATGTCTTCCTGTAAACTGGCCGTACATCTTTCCTGTAACTCTGATGCTGGATAACATGTATTGTTGGAAGTGGTCCTTTAGGATGGAATAATCTCCTAGTAGCAAAGTCATTTTTGCCTGTTTCTTCTGTACAGTAAATGTGACCTAACTTCCCATAAAACAACTTTGTCAGCAGCTTTCCCCACGTGTGGAACCTATAAACGCATCTAATTCCCCATCTCCTCTTCGTCTAGCACCTGCCAAATTTGCAATCAGTGTCCCACAAGCTAAGCAGGCTCCAATTTCTCCAAAACTATCCATACTGACAGGAAATACTCTACATTGTTTATGCTTCTGAGCGTGCGACATACTGCGCCATACCAAGTGTTGTACCCTACTCAGTTTGTTACTGCACAAGAAACAGTGTGTCTGTTGGCAACTCATCCCAGTATCCATCCTGATTATCTGTGGAGTTTCTTCTGGAATCTTATCAGAGAAGTTGAGCTGGAGTGATCATGATTGCAGTTTAGTGATGGTGTTAAGGCAGCACCATGTTGCATCAATTTGGTATCCTCAGCTGTGGTATCATGAGGAACAAAACCCTCATCAAGCTCCACAGTATGCTGCTTTAAGTCAACTATACCTGGATTTGAAGCCAGTAAATCCAACCCAAGTATGGAATTGCAGCCACTGCCTACCAAATTAAGTACTTGCATAAAAGCTGCAAGTTACGGTGGCCAAGGTAAATGTAACCCTTCCTGATGCCTATGAATTTACAACACTTCCACCCACTCCACTTAATGTAGACTGTGGTGGACACATACAGACAAGCCCAAAGGACCTGTAACTAACAACTGAAATATGTGCTCCTGTATCTACTAAAAATATCTTCCTAATGGTTAGGCTGCCTGTCACTGACACTGTGCACTGCTGACTAGTGGCTGTATTTACTAGAAATTCTGCCTGGAGGTTCCAGCATTTCTGCATCCATTTAACGCACCCATGCCATGTTGTGGTCTACTGTGCACTGACCATTGCTGTTCTGCACATTCTCTTGCTCTCGGTGGCGCGACGGACAACAGTTCTCACACATTGGTGTTTTGCAGTCCTGTCATGTATCACTTGGCCAGTGACAATAGTAGCACATCACTGTGGGTCCGATTATGTGGCCATGTGTCGCGATTCTATTTCTGCCAGAGTGATGGTGGAAGTTACGGCTGCCTGCAGGATATCTGGAAAACATGTTGCAATTTCCTTAACATCTCTGCTAGTAATTCACTTAGAATTGCATCCACAGCACACTGTTTCACTTCTTGGACCACTGTCCAACCCACTTCTACATTCTCTGATATAAATAAAGTCTACATCTTTCTCATACTCCCCCATGCCATGTCAAGCTATTATTAAATCCTTGCCAGTAGTTAATAGTGATACTTTTTAACTGAAAGAATTCACATGATTTAGCTCCTCATGACATAATAAATACAAATGGGATTCTCAAATAAAACTAGTGTTTCTTCAGTAAGTTTCTCACCAAACAGTGAAATGAAAGAAGGCGTAGTAAAGCCCATTGGGAGTCTAAGTGGACTAGTTAGCAATGGGATTGCCTTTCTGGGCTTCTTCTCAACTTATTTAGTATCACAGTCATACTGCATTTATCTGCATGCATCTACACAAGCTGATGACAAGACCGGCTCTTGGAGCAAACTGCAAGGCTGCGGCTCAGCTCACTGGGTCTTAAGTTTGAGGACTGGCTAAACAAGTAACCAGTGACTATGACAACTTCAATACATGGCAGTCCTTCCGATATAGTTTACACCAATGATGAGCCTAACAGTGGTCAAACTCTAGACACCAAAATGTCCAATGGATTGCAAGTGGCCAGAACTCTTATGTTTTGGGTGAATATTAGCTTTAGCTTCAATTTAACTTCCAATAATTATGTAGCAACCAAAGTTTGACTGTTATGTTATATTCCTCCGAAGACTGCATGCTATATTTACGCTTCAATTTTCAACTAGCTAGCTTTTGGAGTACATCCTTTCTTTCACAGAAAGAGGTGGTGCTGGCTGGACAGACAATGCCAGGAGAGCAGTTCGGCAGATGGACTAAGGTGGGATGGGGGTTGTGTCAGGTATGGTAATAATAGGAAGGTGCAGCTAGCTAGCAAGGGGAGGGGAGGGGTGGCAGGTGGAGGATATCGTGAGACTTTCAGCAAGAGAGTTCCCATCACTGTAGAAAGCCATCCACAGATGACCAGGTTGTATAGGGAGTGTTTTCTAGTGAGGTTGTAGTGGCAGCTGTCGAAATGCAGATACTGTTGGTGGTTAGTGGATTTCGTATGGACAGAAATGTGGATGGAGCCATCAGGTGGAGGCCAACATCCAGGAAGGTGGCACATTGTTTGGAGGAGGAGTAGGTGAAGCAGATGGTAGAGGTGATGTTGAGGTTGTGAAGGAATGAGGATAGGGTGTCTTGGCCCTGAGCCCAGATCCTGAAGATATCATCAGTGAACCAGACTAGCAGTTTGGGGCTTTGGGAGGCTAGGGAGATTTCCTCTAGATGGCCCATAAAAAGATTGACATAGGAGGTAGCCGTGTGGGTGACAGTGGCTGTATGTGGATTTGTTCAGATATCTTTACCTCTAAGTAGATGTAGTTGTGTTGGAGGATATAGTTGGTAAGATGTATGAGAAATGAGATATTGGGTTTTGGGTTCGAAGGATATTGGGAGAGGTAGTGCTCAATAGCAGAAAGGCCATGGGCATGTGGGATGTTGCTGTATGGGGAGATGACGACAACAGTGAAGAGTAGGGTTACTGGAGGTAAGTGGGTTGGGATGGTGGAGAGTTGATGAAAACAGTGGTTCATGTCATTGATGTGAAAGTCTAGATTTCAGGCAATTGGTTGAGGTGTTGGTCAACAAGAACAGAAACTCTTTTCAGTAGGAGCATAATAACCAGCTACGATGAGACATCCAAGACTGTTGGGTTTGTGGATTTTTGAGGGTGTGTAGGAGGTGGGTGTGTGGGATATTGTGTAGAGGAGGGAGATGGACTGGGGAGGAGATTCGGAAATGGACCTACAGATTTCAGTAGGGATTTGAGGTTATGATGGACTTCTGGGATGGTATGACTATAACAGAGTTTGTCAGTGGTGGAGTCAGACAGTTACCGGAAGCCTTCTGTCAGATAGTCACTGCAATTCTTTGCAACAGCGGTAGAGCCTTTGTCTGCAGGGGTGATAATTAGCTCAGGATCTGTTTTGAGGTTGTGTATTGCTATCCTTTCATGTGCTGAAAGGTTAGTGTTCTTAGGAAGGGACCTGAGGAAGGATGGTGAGGCCAAGTTGAAGACATGAAATTTCTGCAAGGTGACTTGTGGGTAATTGGATGGGAGGAAGGGAGGTTCATGGTTGGATGATGGTATGAACTTGGAAGAGGCAAGGTTCACTGTTGGAATTAGGTTGGCTAGGATCAGATGGATTGGTGGAAAAGAAGTGTTTCCGTTACAGGGATCAGGAGAAGGAGAGAAGGTCTGTGACAAGTCCAACATGGGTAAACTTGGGTGTGTGGCTGAACGTGAGGCCTTTGGATAGGACTGGAACTTCTGAGGGGCTGAGGTTTTCAGTGGAAAGATTAACAACAGTGATTCAGGTTCGTATGGGTTCTGGATTCTTATGGCGTGATGGAGTTTTGGAGGGTGTGGCAAATTGAAAAGTTCAGCTGTGTAGAGTGTGGGTGGTATGAAGGGTTGACGAGGTGGATCATTGTGAGGGAATGGGTGTTGATGGGTAGTTGTTCTCCAAGACAGAGGTAGGATGTCAACGGGTTGATAATTTATGGAGGTGGTGGTTGGAATGCTCTTCTATGTATTGAGAACAAGGGTTTCAAGTTAGGATTCTACAGTAACAGTATCTTCCGGAAGGAACAGTGGTGGTTCTGGGATGCCTGTGCCGTGACGATGTTTTTCTATAGAATCAGGTTTGTGAGGGATAGGGACTGGTGGAAATCTGAATATGTGAAGTAAGCAGCATTTAAGGAACAGGGTATGGGACCGAATTTTAGATAGGGATAAGGAACTTTCCTGAGCTGATGCACTTAGATGGAGCAGGTGTCCATTTGGGTTGAGTGGTGCTAAGAAAATGAGGAATGTCAGGGGAAATGGACAAATGAAGGCGATATGTGATTTTAATGGGAAATAGATAACAGAGTATGAGTTTGGGGAGTGAAAAGGGCAGAAGAAATTCTGCTGAGGGCAATAGGATGGTTCTGTGATATGAGGGCAATTGATCACGTGTAAATTATCATCAATTGTGGGACACAAAAAGAAAAGGTGTAAAATTCTGATGAGAGCAATGTGTTGAGGAAGTGTGGGTGGATTAGGAGATGAAGTGTGATGTTTAGTTGCTGGAAAGTGTTATAACTGTGATACAGTGAAGAGGTAGAAGAGTGAGTGATGTAGTCATGACAGCCACGAACAATGCCATAGGGTGTCACAAGAGGTAAGAGGGAAAATTTAGGACAAGGTGCTGATGGAAAACACAGGAGAGACAAAGTAGATGTAAATTAGAAAATATTAGCAAAGAGTGGGCAGCACGAGCTTCAAATCAGAAGGAAGCCACTAGGTGGTAATAATCGTTGGAAAGTTTTGCTCAATCTACACATTCAGCACCTCCTACTCCAGTCCTGTTGCGGGCTTATCCTACCCTATCAGACGCTGGGCCTCCTGTGATAGTAGCCATGTAATATATCAACTTTACTGCAGTCACTGTACATCTTTTTATGTTGGTGTGACAACAAACCAGGTTTCCATCGGAATGAATGACTGCCACCAAACTATGGGCAGGAACTAAATAGAAAAGTCTGGTGACACAATGTGCAACTGAGTGCAACTTGTTTGATTTCAATGGCTGCTTAATGACCAGGACGATTTGGATTTTTCGTCCACCACCAGCTTTTCTGAACTGTGCCAATGGGAGTTATTGTTGCAGCACATCCTTCACTTCTGGCTTCATCTTGGCTTCAATCTCCATTAATCGACGGTCCCCATACCGGCAGCTTCCCCTTCCTCTGTCCTATAATGCCCTCTCAATTCACCTCTCCGTGTCACCTTCATTATATGCTACACTCCCATTAGCTCAGACACCCGCGCATCACATACCTGTTCTGTGCATCTGCTACCCCACTCTTTCACATCCCTAACCAGAAGATGGACAGCCTCCATTACTCACTCCCAATCACTCTTCCTGCCTCCCACATTTTTCTCCTGTAATCACTGCACTTTGTACAACCCCCACCCGACCCCAAACCACCTGCCAAAGCGCGGTCCTGACATTGTGCATACAGCTGGCACCATGTATGGGCACAAGCATTTGTGTGCATGTCTGCATGAAAACTTTCTCATGAATCAGTCTATCTACTAGTGAAAATGATAGCAAGATCCCTATTGTAGCTTCTAAGATTAGCCCAAACACATGGACAGAAACTATAGCAGGGGACTTTAATTTATAATGTATACAAAAGATAGATGATAAGCCATATAGGTGAACATCCAGTATTAACTGTAATGTCCTGGCTAGACTGTGTGGCTGTTTATCACGAAATGACTTCAGATATTACTTAGTTCGCAATTGTAATTACTTTTTCTCCTAGAGTAATAAGAAGAGTGTGATGGTGCTCCTCCCTGACTATTAGGAAGTCTTCTCATTGCAATTCTGCAGCAGCCCAAAGCCCTCATGTTTCCCATTGCCAGGAATACTTGTTACTCAGTGCATTGGTTGCATGCCGTCGTCTGTCTAGCATCCAAGAGCCTCTGGAAAGCATACAAAACAACATGTACCATCTGTAATTGTTAATATATTATATCCAGTCATACCCAGTTATATCCTCTGTCATGATATATAGCATCTTTGTGATATATTTACCATATTTATTATATTTGTTTTACCATCGCAGCATTCAGTATTCCCAACTGATGCTACTCCATCGGATAGGCACCAAAATCTTCCTTTTTTGGGTAGGTTGATGGCCACATTTATGGGCCACAGGTGGATCCAGGTCGCAGTGCTCTGCAACTTTTGTGAGGGGCTGCTAACAATGTAATCTTTGGCATCAGTGCTTTCTGCTTTGCTGGCAGTAACAGCAAGATCCAAAGAAAATCTTGTAAATGAGGATACCATGAACCATCTTACTTGTGAAACTGTCTGGTGTGATCCAGCCAGCCCAACATGTGTATTCTTATACTGACTGCAGCACCCAGTACAGCTTTGTCAGCAACTTCTTATGTAATTCTAAACTACCCTGCCTAATATGTTCTGAAAATCACATGTTTACTTGTCTTAATGCAGGCCATATTTTGAGTCAATAAGAAGACATACACCAAATCAGGGAGCATAGAAGTTGATCAGGTAATGGCCCAAGAAGCTGAGCAGTGCACCCAGGATGTGTTTCTGTACAGATTACCAGCAGACATGTCAAGCAACATGGGTATGGATTTCCCAGATACCTTGCAGGGAACTGTAATTTCTGCTATTACTGTGAGATAAATAGAATGAGACACGTGGCCATGTGTTTTGGATCTGTATTGACATGCTACCACTGCCACTGCCCAAGTATCGTGTCTGGATTGCAAAACACACTGCGCTAGAATTGGGGTCAGATGAGTCACTGTGAGAGAATGTGGACAACAATGAAGGTCCACACATGTAGACTTCACAGTGGCAGGCACACATTAATTGGATGTAGAAGTGGTGGAGTGTGTGCTGGTTTGAAACTTCCTGTCCTCATACCCTTGCTTGCGCAGGTTCTTTTCTCCTACCTTCCAAACTTCACATAATTTCTCCTGCACTCTTTGCAGTTTTAGCAGCACTGCTGGGAGCACACATTGCATAGTGAAAATTCAAATCCCCTAGGCGCTGATGAAGCCATTACTGTGTTACCATATTTCACAGATTATAAGATTCGCGTTAATTTTTAAGCTTTTTTTAAAAAAAAGAACATTTTTACCATTTTTATCGTTAGACTGTAAAACCAGACTACAGAAATTCTTAGTTAATAAAGCTGCACTGACCTTTAAAATTGTAGAAAATCACCCTCTTCTATTTTTTGGCTGTTTTGTATTCAGTTCTCTGTTTGCACATTTCATCTTCCTCATTTTTTCAGTTTTTCTTTACTAGCCTGCCAGTCACAAATGTGTGTGTGTGTGTGTGTGTTTTTTTTTCTCTTTCCTGTTGATGGAGGGCCAAAATGCCACTCAGCTACTCTTGTTTCCATGTTCTTCTGCATATGCTATTACTTTCAGCCTATAGCTGCATCATATGAACACCTTTTATTTTTTTCACTTATGAAACAAGCTGCTCACAAAAATACTGCACTGTTACCGATAACACAGATAACTTTAAATTCGAGTTCACTGGCACCGAAGACTACAACGACACGTCATAGGCTAGAGAGTGTTCTGGGTTTGTGATGATGGGGCAGAAGGGAGACAGTGTTAGCAAGCATGTGAATCCCCCCAACTCATGTTTGTCACATTGGTGCACCGCTACTGCCAGTCAAATCCAATGTTGCCAGATAAAGCAAATACACTCCTGGAAATTGAAATAAGAACACCGTGAATTCATTGTCCCAGGAAGGGGAAACTTTATTGACACATTCCTGGGGTCAGATACATCACATGATCACACTGACAGAACCACAGGCACATAGACACAGGCAACAGAGCATGCACAATGTCGGCACTAGTACAGTGTATATCCACCTTTCGCAGCAATGCAGGCTGCTATTCTCCCATGGAGACGATCGTAGAGATGCTGGATGTAGTCCTGTGGAACGGCTTGCCATGCCATTTCCACCTGGCGCCTCAGTTGGACCAGCGTTCGTGCTGGACATGCAGACCGCGTGAGACGACGCTTCATCCAGTCCCAAACATGCTCAATGGGGGAGAGATCCGGAGATCTTGCTGGCCAGGGTAGTTGACGTACACCTTCTAGAGCACGTTGGGTGGCACGGGATACATGCGAACGTGCATTGTCCTGTTGGAACAGCAAGTTCCCTTGCCGGTCTAGGAATGGTAGAACGATGGGTTCGATGACGGTTTGGATGTACCGTGCACTATTCAGTGTCCCCTCGACGATCACCAGTGGTGTACGGCCAGTGTAGGAGATTGCTCCCCACACCATGATGCCGGGTGCTGGCCCTGTGTGCCTCGGTCGTATGCAGTCCTGATTGTGGCGCTCACCTGCACGGCGCCAAACACGCATACGACCATCATTGGCACCAAGGCAGAAGCGACTCTCATCGCTGAAGACGACACGTCTCCATTCGTCCCTCCATTCACGCCTGTCGCGACACCACTGGAGGCGGGCTGCACGATGTTGGGGCGTGAGCGGAAGACGGCCTAACGGTGTGCGGGACCGTAGCCCAGCTTCATGGACACGGTTGCGAATGGTCCTCGCCAATACCCCAGGTGCAACAGTGTCCCTAATTTGCTGGGAAGTGGCGGTGCGGTCCCCTACGGCACTGCGTAGTATCCTACGGTCTTGGCGTGCATCCGTGCGTCGCTGCGGTCCGGTCCCAGGTCGACGGGCACGTGCACCTTCCGCCGACCACTGGCGACAACATCGATGTACTGTGGAGACCTCACGCCCCACATGTTGAGCAATTCGGCGGTACGTCCACCCGGCCTCCCGCATGCCCACTATACGCCCTCGCTCAAAGTCCGTCAACTGCACATACGGTTCACGTCCACGCTGTCGCGGCATGCTACCAGTGTTAAAGACTGCGATGGAGCTCCGTATGCCACGGCAAACTGGCTGACACTGACGGCGGCGGTGCACAAATGCTGCGCAGCTAGCGCCATTCGACGGCCAACACCGCGGTTCCTGGTGTGTCCGCTGTGCCGTGCGTGTGATCATTGCTTGTACAGCCCTCTCGCAGTGTCCTGAGCAAGTATGGTGGGTCTGACACACCGGTGTCAATGTGTTCTTTTTTCCATTTCCAGGAGTGTAGATACAGGTCAGATATATGGATTTTTAAGACTGGTGGGAATTTTAAATCTAACACTGGACGTTTTTATATTAATTTCGAGTATAAGATGCACCTGAATTTTGGGGCAATTTTTCAAAGAAAAAAGTGCGTCTTATAGTCCATAAAATATGGTACATCCTTTCTTCAGGAGTTAGTAAAATGATGAAAACAATCAGTTTTTGACAAAATAATTTAATTGTATAGATTAAAAAATCTATTCACCAAGTGACGGCAGGACACACACATAAAAGAAGGTTGTAATTAGGCAAGCTTTCGGAGCCAGTGGCTCCTGCAGGCAGAAACGCTGAAGGGGAAGGAAGAGGGGTGAAAGAAAAGGACTGGAAAGGTTTAAGAGAAGGGGTAGATTTAGGGAAAGTCACCCAGAACCACGGGTCAGGGGTGACTGCACGGGATTACCAGACTTACCCATGCGGTAAGCATCCCCTCACCCGCAGTTCTGGGTGACTTTTCTGAAATCTACCCCTTTTCTTACACCTTTCAAGTCCTTTTCCTTCACCTCTCATCCTTCCCCTTTAACCCTTATGCCTGCAGGAGCAGCCACTGGCTCCCAAATATCGCCTAATTACAACCTTCTTTTATGTGTGTGTTCTGCCACTTCTTGGTGAGTATATTTCTTTATCTATCCAATTAAATTACTTTCTTCAGGAGTGTTGCGTAAAGTTTGTGGAGAACTTCTGCGAAGTTTGAGAGGCATGAGAGAGGTACTAATGGAGGTAAAGCCACAAGAGTAGGTTGTTGTTGTTGTTGTTGTTGTTGTTGTGGTCTTCAGTCCTGAGACTGGTTTGATGCAGCTCTCCATGCTACTCTATCCTGTGCAAGCTTTTTCATCTCCCAGTACCTACTGCAACCTACATCCTTCTGAATCTGCTTAGTGTATTCATCTCTTGGTCTCCCTCTACGATTTTTACCCTCCACGCTGCCCTCCAATACTAAATTGGTGATCCCTTGATGCCTCAGAACATGTCCTACCAACCGATCCCTTCTTCTGGTCAAGTTGTGCCACAAACTTCTCTTCTCCCCAATCCTATTCAATACTTCCTCATTAGTTATGTGATCTACCCATCTAATCTTCAGCATTCTTCTGTAGCACCACATTTCGAAAGCTTCTATTCTCTTCTTGTCCAAACTATTTATCGTCCATGTTTCACTTCCATACATGGCTACACTCCATACGAATACTTTCAGAAATGACTTCCTGACACTTAAATCAATACTGGATGTTAACAAATTTCTCTTCTCCAGAAACGCTTTCCTTGCCATTGCCAGCCTACATTTTATATCCTCTCTACTTCGACCATCATCAGTTATTTTGCTCCCCAAATAGCAAAACTCCTTTACTACTTTAAGTGCCTCATTTCCTAATCTAATTCCCTCAGCATCACCCGACTTAATTAGACTACATTCCATTATCCTTGTTTTGCTTTTGTTGATGTTCATCTTATATCCTCCTTTCAAGACACTGTCCATTCCATTCAACTGCTCTTCCAAGTCCTTTGCTGTCTCTGACAGAATTGCAATGTCATCGGCGAACCTCAAAGTTTTTATTTCTTCTCTATGAATTTTAATACCTACTCCGAATTTTTCTTTTGTTTCCTTTACTGCTTGCTCAATATACAGATTGAACAACATCGGGGAGAGGCTACAACCCTGTCTCGCTCCCTTCCCAACCACTGCTTCCCTTTCATACCCCTCGACTCTTATAACTGCCATCTGGTTTCTGTACAAATTGTAAATAGCCTTTCGCTCCCTGTATTTTACCCCTGCCACCTTCAGAATTTGAAAGAGAGTATTCCAGTCAACATTGTCAAAAGCTTTCTCTAAGTCTACAAATGCTAGAAACGTAGGTTTGCCTTTCCTTAATCTTTCTTCTAAGATAAGTCGTAAGGTCAGTATTGCCTCACGTGTTCCAGTGTTTCTACGGAATCCAAACTGATCTTCCCCGAGGTTGACTTCTACTAGTTTTTCCATTTGTCTGTAAAGAATTCGTGTTAGTATTTTGCAGCTGATAGTTCGGTAATTTTCACATTTGTCAACACCTGCTTTCTTTGGGATTGGAATTATTATATTCTTCTTGAAGTCTGAGGGTAGTTCGCCTGTCTCATACATCTTGCTCACCAGATGGAAGAGTTTTGTCAGGACTGGGTCTCCCAAGGCCATCAGTAGTTCTAATGGAATGCTGTCTACTCCCGGCACCTTGTTTCGACTCAGGTCTTTCAGTGCTCTGTCAAACTCTTCACGCAGTATCATATCTCCCATTTCATCTTCATCTACATCCTCTTCCATTTCCATAATATTGTCCTCAAGTACATCGCCCTTGTATAGACCCTCTATATACTCCTTCCACCTTTCTGCTTTCCCTTCTTTGCTTAGAACTGGGTTTCCATCTGAGCTCTTGATATTCATACAAGTCGTTCTCTTATCTCCAAAGGTCTCTTTAATTTTCCTGTAGGCGGTATCTATCTTACCCCTAGTGAGATAGGCCTCTACATCCTTACATTTGTCCTCAAACCATCCCTGCTTAGCCATTTTGCACTTCCTGTCGATCTCATTTTTGAGACGTTTGTATTCCATTTTGCCTGTTTCACTTACTGCATTTTTATATTTTCTCCTTTCATCAATTAAATTCAATATTTCTTCTGTTACCCAAGGATTTCTACTAGCCCTCGTCTTTTTACCTACTTGATCCTCTGCTGCCTTCACTACTTCATCCCTCAAAGCTACCCATTCTTCTTCTACTGTATTTATTTCCCCCATTCCTGTCAATTGCTCCCTTATGCTCTCCCTGAATCTCTGTACAACTTCTGGTTCTTTTAGTTTATTCATGTCCCATCTCCTTAAATTCCCACCTTTTTGCAGTTTCTTCAGTTTTAATCTACAGGTCATAACCAATAGATTGTGGTCAGAGTCCACATCTGCCCCTGGAAATGTCTTACAATTTAAAACCTGGTTCCTAAATCTCTGTCTTACCATTATATAATCTATCTGATACCTTTTAGTATCCCAGGGTCCTTCCATGTATACAACCTTCTTTCATGATTGTTAAACCAAGTGTTAGTTATGATTATGTTGTGCTCTGTGCAAAATTCGACCAGGCGGCTTCCTCTTTCATTTCTGTCCCCCAATCCATATTCACCTACTATGTTTCCTTCTCTCCCTTTTCCTACACTCGAATTCCAGTCACTCATGACTATTAAATTTTCGTCTCCCTTCACAATCTGAATAATTTCTTTTATTTCATCATACATTTCTTCAATTTCTTCGTCATCTGCAGAGCTAGTTGGCATATAAACTTGTACTACTGTAGTAGGCGTGGGCTTCGTATCTATCTTGGCCACAATAATGCGTTCACTATGCTGTTTGTAGTAGCTTACCCACATTCCTATTTTCCTATTCATTATTAAACCTACTCCTGCATTACCCCTATTTGATTTTGTGTTTATAGCCCTGTAGTCACCTGACCAGAAGTCTTGTTCCTCCTGCCACCGAACTTCACTAATTCCCACTATATCTAACTTCAACCTATCCATTTCCCTTTTTAAATTTTCTAACCTACCAGCCCGATTAAGGGATCTGACATTCCAAGCTCCGATCCGTAGAACGCCAGTTTTCTTTCTCCTGATAACGACATCCTCTTCAGTAGTCCCCGCCCGGAGATCCGAATGGGGGACTATTTTACCTCCGGAATATTTTACCCAAGAGGAAGCCATCATCATGTAATCATACAGTAAAGCTGCATGCCCTCGGGAAAAATTACGGCTGTAGTTTCCCCTTGCTTTCAGCCGTTCGCAGTACCAGCACAGCAAGGCCGTTTTGGTTATTGTTACAAGGCCAGATCGGTCAATCATCCAGACTGTTGCCCTTGCAACTACTGAAAAGGCTGCTGCCCCTCTTCAGGAACCACACGTTTGTCTGGCCTCTCAACAGATACCCCTCCGTTGTGGTTGCACCTACAGTACGGCTATCTGTATCGCTGAGGCACGCAAGCCTCCCCACCAACGGCAAGGTCCATGGTTCATGGGGGGAAGAACAGGTTATGAATCACATATAGTCGGTAGGGCACTTACCATGAAAGACAAGGTTCCCATGTTCACTTCCTGGTCCATAACACAATTATAATCAGACAGGAAGTTTCTAATCTGTTCTATTTTGTGCATAATTACTTGCCTTATTCCGTTGATTGCATCACGTCTTGTGGGTACTATATGTGTACTTTTCTGTTCTTTTCCCATAACTTGTGCTGTTTTTTTTTAAATATCTAATGCTTCTGACAAAAATTTAAAAAGTGGAGAATTTTGCTTATTTGAGTAGCTTGCTAAATGATATTACTATCACTACTACCATTATAACAATTTAATTGATGCAGTTAGCTTGCAACTCATAAATGTTGGCTTGCAACTCTCATTCTTTTTTAATTATTGTTTCTTCTACTATCTGTTCATCTCTCTAATTTGTTTTATAAGTTTTCAGAGTAGTCTGGTTCCTGGTAACGTATTTTATTTCTTCTGAACATTATTCAGTTTAAAGTGTGATATTGTCTTTCTCGAAACCTTGGTTGTGGTGGCAGACTTATCTGTAACAGCACAGGTTTCAAGTCATGCTTGAAGGTGACAGTTTGGTTGTGAGTTGTTGAATACAAAATAAAGGTTGCACTAACAGAGCAGATTGTAGTGCAGCCCTGTGTGTGTGTGTGTGTGTGTGTGTGTGTGTGTGTGTGTGTGTGTGTGTGTATTTCAATCTTTCCAATTTATTTCCTTGGCAATTTTCAGGGAAACCTGTAATATGTCAGTGTAATACATGTTTGTATTCTCTTCCTTCCTAGTGATACATTTTTGACTCTCATTTCTCTGCAAATCTACATGACCCCATTCAGCATACTATTTCACATCTAGATTCTATCTCCTGTCCCAATCTTCAATGGAAGCTCATTAATTCCCATCTCTTAACGTGCTGTGTGTTCGTAACTTGATGTGAACAATGTTTAGTGGTTCTAAGGCAGTTACTTTTTGCTATGAGTTGTTAAATAGAAACTCCGTGAATACTTTTCAAGTATTGTTATACAATACTATGCTTCAATATCCCTTTATGCTTGAGACCATGGTTAAGGATTCTTTGGGCAATTTTTTTTCTTTATTAATTTTTGTACAGATCAGATTTTTTCTTTGTTAATTTTTGTACAGGTCACCTGAGGTTGCATTTTCGATTGATGAGAAACCTACTGTGACCTTTAAATAAAAGTATTTAACAGCCATTGTGGATCATTTCATTCAAAATGTGGCAATTTGGCTGTGATTACCTGCAGTTTGAAATAACAAGTATCTCGCAGTGGTTTAAAAGACTGGTGAGATATTTTCCATGTGCCGTTATGGGCTTAACAATTTTGGTACTCACTGAGCACAAACTTGCAAGTATATACAGATTCAAAAGATTGTCACAATCTGCCATGAACAATTCTAATATTACATTTTATTTCTAACCATACATCAGTGTTGTCCATTTTGTAAAATGTGTTTTGTTTCATAATTTGTTAAGACATTATGGGAACGGGATACAATTATCAGTTGAATGCAATAACTATCCCCATTAAATTCCACAGAGATATATTTCGCGGTAAGTCATATATGTCTACACAACTTGCAATACAGAACAGAACTCAAAAACTAACATGAAGGCTCAGCAGAGCAGTAAGATTCCAGAGATGGTGTTAATCGTGGTCGATACGACCTATCGATGCCACACAGCCCCCACAGTACGAGTACCACCTGTGAGGCTTGAATGGAGGTCATGTGGGCATCAGCGTCGGTAGTAGTCGGGCGAGACGGCAGGCGCACGACCGGCATTTCCATCTTGGTCAAGGCAGAGGTGGAGTAGTTGGTGGCAGGTCCACCTCGTAGTCAGTCAACCAGCGGGGGCGGACGATGCATCGGCTAGCCCGAGAGGAGGCGTTTGGAACGGCAGGTGCAGGTACGTCCACCCCAAATGCAGATCGAGCCGTCCGAGGAGATAAACGCACGAATTTCTGATGGGTCGCACTCGCGGAGGAGGGACAAGCTATGCACTACACTGACATTTAACTGCCCATTGGTGGGCGAGGCCGAAGTGTCTGTTAGGAGCACGAGCACATTGGCGTCGTAGGTGACGATCGCCACGTCGTCCACCCAGTTTGGTGGCACTTTGCAGCACAGGTTGAATGTGGGAGAGCGAGTCTCTGCAGACAGTGACGTGGCGGCGTAACCCACACATGGGGTGGATGGCAATTTGCCTGGAAAACCTGCGAATGGCGATGACCAATTATGGGTTCCAGAAAACAGTGCCGTGGGATGAGACAAAGCATCTTCAGGTGGTGGAAAAGTCATCAGGAGGGTCCAACTGAGATGACAGAGGGGCATCAGAGTCCTCAAAAGCAGGCTTGAGCCTGTGTACTGAAACGTTCTGCGGACTATCTTTAACCATAATGTCGAACGTCATCTCGCCCCTCCGGAGGCATGTAAGTATCCAGCAGGGAATGACTGATAGGCGGGTGTAGCCGTGCATGTTTGAAGTGAGTGCGCATGTGAATAATGAAATCTGGGGAGAGGGGAAAATCCTCAGGTGCTTGAAGCAGGATAAGTTCCCCTTGTAGGACAGGGTTCTCCCCGAAAACGAATTCAGAGATAGTTCCCAGTAAGTCTAGTTTAAAGGTTGAACGAAGACCGAGTAGCACCCATGGAAGCGCCTCAGACCAAAGGCAGTCATGGTACCTGAGGGCAGTTTTGAGGGTGTGGTGCCACCGTTCAACTAACCCGTTGCTTTGCGGGTGGTGGGCTGTTGTATGAATTTTTTTAATGCCGCAGATGTTACATAAAATGGTGAACAGGGCAGACTCAAACTGCCGACCTTGGTCGGTGGTGATGGTGTTCGAGCAATCAAACCTGGAAATCTATGAGGAGATGAAACTCTTGCCCACAGTTTCAGCGGTGATGTTGGGTAAAGGAACAGCTTCCACCCAGCGAGACATGCAGTCAATTGTGGAGAGAAGATATCTGTGGCTCTCCAACAGTGGTAGTGAACTGATAAGGTCGATATGTACATGACGAAATTGTCCTTGTGGAATGTCGAACTTGCCTAGTGAAGGGGTGGTGTGACAGCCGATTTTGTTGCGTTGACAGGGGATGCAGCTGCATGCTCAGATCTGACAGTCCTGTTTAATATTTTTCCAAACGAAGCGCTCAGGTACGAGCCATGTAGTGATGCAGACGCCATGGTGAGCGAGGTTATGCACGGCATCGAAGGCTTGCCGGTGCAATGTGGGCGGGAGCAACGGCCGCAGGATGCTGGTAGAAGAATCGCACCACACCTCGTCCAAAACACCAGGGAACTTGGCTTTGGTAAACAAAAGAGATGTTTGAAGATCCGTGAGGAGAGCTTGAGATTCCTCGTTGGAGGCCTGGAGAGCAGCAAGGTTGGATAAGTCGATGATACGCGAGACAGTATTGATCCGCGAGAAAAAAATCTGCGGGGATTTTTTCTGTGCCTTTGATGTAGCAAACGTCTGTTGTCAATTGAGAGACTAAATCAAAGTGGCAGAAACACCGAGGGGTTGGGCCCTCGGGAGGGTTGCAGAAAGCGTCTGCTAGTGGTTTGTGATCGATGAGGATGAAGAAAGAGCGGCCCTCGACGTCAGGCAAAAGTGTTTGACGGCTTCATAGACCGCCAGAAGTTATGTATCAAAAGCGGAATATTTCTTCTGAGCTGTAGACAGTTTTTTAGAGAAGAAATGAAGGGAAGAAACTGTGTCGCCCTTGCGTTGCTGTAGTACTGCCCCCACCGCGATGTTGCTGGCGTCCGTACTGATGAACAACTCGGCCGACAGGTCGGGATGGACAAGTGTCACGGCGTGAGATAAGGAAGGTTTTAGAGCCTTGAAGGCCTCCAGCATAGGTTCAGTCCAGTGAACTGGTTTAAGGCCTTAAGTCTGTTTGCCCAACAGCAAGTCTGTCAGTGGGGCCTGCACGGCAGCGGCAGAAGACAGATGCCGACAGTAGTAATTTATTGTACCCAAGAAACGTCGGAGTGCTTTGTAAGTAGCAGGAGCGGCAGTGACGTGATGGCCTGCACCCAGGATTTGGGAGGCATCTGTGGAGATGGTGTAACCCAAAAATGTGACAGAGGACTGGCACAATTGGAATTTGCCCTTGTTGACCTCGACGCTATTGGAGTTCAAGGTCTGGAGGACCTTGTATAAATAATTTTCATGTTCCTCAGCCGAGTTGTTAAAAATGAGTATGTCATCCATATGCCAAGCAAAACTCGAACTGTCGTAAGATTGACTCGATGAAACTTTGCCATGTTTGTGCCGCATTTTTCAGGCTGAACGGCATGAAGTTGTATTGGAACAAACCGAGCGGCGCGATAATAGCTGTCTTTGGAATGTCTTCCGGCGCTACGGGAATCTGGTGATAGGCATGTTTACAGTCAATCACACTGAAAATTGTGGCCCATAACATATGAGTGAAATCGTTTATGTTCAGCAAGGGGTAGTTGTCTATGACGGTACAATAAGTTAATTACCGTAATCACACAGTCGAAAAGAATCGTCATGTTTGGGAGTGAGGTGAACTGGTGAAGACCAGTTGCTGTCCGACGGTTGTAGAATACCTGCTTCCAAAAGTTTGTTAATTTGATGCCGGGCCGCACGCAACTTAATGGGGTTGAGGCATCTAACCCTGTGCCTAATAGGAGGGCCAGCAGTGGTAATTATCTTTTGTGTTGTTCCGTCAGTGACGGAAGAAACTGAGAACTGCACATGAGACTAAGTAACGTCCTGAGGTGAAGTTTTTGGATGAGTGGGGTGTGACGAGGCGTAACCGTTAGCAAGGGTGGGAAAAAGCAGCTCGAAAGTCACATGCCTATTACGTGAGCATGGCGTGTGATTGTTTGGAGAGGTCGGCTGCGCACAGCACGGAGCGGGTCGGGACACGCAGCGACTGTCTGTTGTCAGCCTTGGCTTGAGTAACCAGCGCGGGCAAGAGAGCTTGAGTAACCGGTGTGGGCGTCGAGCGGGAAACAGCGATGGCTGCTGAGTCACGTGGTAGGCGCGTGAGAGAGGGGGGGATGTTTATTAACACGCGGGGCAGCTGCCTGCGTGGTGGGCGTATCGTGCGTGCAACTGCCATTAGAAGCACTGTTTGAAACACATGGAACTGAACATGGTGAGCACATCGGGTGTGCGGTGTCTACCGGACACGAATTGTCACACGCAATTAATGTTTTTGGACTACCCTGCTGAGTGTCCGAGCTGTTGTCAGCTAGAGAAATAAGGTTAGGTGGTGGCACTGTGGACTGCAGTTTCAGCAGCGAGGTACGAGCCACACTGAACTTGTTGTAAATTTGTGCTATTCGTTGTTTTAGCCCGTCGTTTTCCCGGCAGAGTTGTGCCGCCGAGTCGTATTCTGACAGTAGGTTCGTGACGCAAGTCACAATGTCACCCGCGAGGGTGGAGCACTTGCGTACTGACTCACATGTCGTGAGAGAAACAGAGCGTGGAACATAAGGGCAGCAGCACAGTATCTGAGGGTGAGTGGGATGTTGTAGCACCGAGCCCTGAACCACGTTTGGAGAGAGTTTGTAATGGGACAAAAAATCCATGCCGAGAATTGGTTCATTGATGTCAGCAATGTAGAAAGTCCATGGAAAACACAGAGGAGGAGATAGGTGCACCATAACTTTGACAGCGCCTGAGATTTGCAATGTTGATGCATTGACAACTTGCAGAAGTGACCTTGTCGATGAAAATACGGGGGGAGCCATTGACGTATGCACCAGTGTCGACTAGGAAAATGAGCCATGATGAAATGCCAGTCACGTATAAACGACCGCTCGACCAGGCGGACGAGTGGACGGAGTGCAGTGTATGGGAATGCCTGTGAGGTCCTGCAGTCGGCTTGGGTGCTGGCAAGGTAACTGACACTTCTTAGCATTATCGTCAAAAACCTCGTGGTATCAGCAGTACGGATGAGCCAGATGTGGTGGTGGTGGTGGTGGTGGTGGTGGTGGTGGTGGTGGTGGTGGTGGTGGTGGAGGAGGAGGAGGAGGAGGAGGAGGAGGCTTATCCTCATTGACTTGTTCTGGCATGTATACCAGCACATATGGTGCGTGGGCGATCCTGGAATGTTCAGACGGTGGAGAGAATGAGCGGATACTGCCAGGTGGTGTAGAAAGCGTGGATGTGGAGTGAGATCTGCCTCTGCCAGCAGACGGCCGGTAAACAGGAGCAGTTGTGCCAACCAGTGGTGAGTGGTGAGCTGATTGGTGTTGACGTAGCAATGCATACAGCTGGTCTGCGATGCAGATTCAAGAGCCGATTGACTCAAAGGAGTGCAGTAGCAGGTGAATCTTAGATCGGTAGGCAATTTGGTGGACCATACCGCCCACAGTGTGACGTCCGGCATTGTATGCCCACTCACGAGCAACCGAAGGCAGCATCAGAGTTGTGATGGAGTTCAGTCCCTCAGGTGTTCCTTGTACAAGATCTTGATGATTAATTCTTGTTGTGAGCAGGCGAGTCAGTCCACGATCGTTTTCTTCGTGAACTCGTACTTTGGTGGAGGTGGTGGCAAGAGGAGTAGATCGCAAATTAAGTCTGAGTGATCATGGAGGTGCATGACGAGACACAGGAATTTACAGTTGTCGTCAGACACATGATGGAACTTGTAAAGATGCTCAACAAGCGCAAACCATGATACAGGGTTGTCCTCATATACAGGAGGCAGCTTCGGCAGACGACAAGGGGGAGGGGACGAAGGCGGCTTCGGTGTCCCTTGGTAAACTGGCTGGTCCGTGGTAGGAGAGGCCATACAGCAGACTGGCACAGTAGGTGTAGGTGTGTTACCGGCAAGCACGTCCATAGCAACAGCGGGCTGCATTGTCCTTGACGTGTCGTGAAAACGCCACGCGGCTGGCACGTTCAGTACCGTGGGAACGAGCAGTTGCACAATATGTGCGGGGGTCCTGTAAACTGGACCGGAGATTACAGGTACTGAATTGAATTGACCCACCCCAGACATAATGTGGAAGGCCGGCTGGCAGACTCAGGCTGTGCTGTGGGAGAGGCGAGCAGCTGAGCGACCAAAACCGGGACCCCCTGCGAGTGCGGGGGGGGGGGGGGGGGTTGGTAACTCTTATGACCAAAGTTCTTCTTAAGTGAGCATGGAGAATTGTGTGCACTAAAATGTTCTTGATTAGTTTGCCAATCAGGCAAAACCGGAACAGTTCACGGTTGATAGTGGCCAGGTGCATTTTGCAATAATGGCGGTGCTGCACATGGCACGACAGTAACTGTTATTGCGGTCCGCTGAGAGTCAAAGTATGTGTGCGAATGTAGATCACTTTGAGCGTTATAAGATCGGTCAGTAGGTACACAGTTCTGAATATTATTCACTTCACACTTCACATGTTGGCGAGCACAGTCCATGACACGAAACCCGAGTCCATTGTCTGTGTTAGTGGCGTAGCACTCTACCGTTGTCAAGTGACAAAGTTTGAAGTTAACGTGGCTGGAGATCACGAATCACTATGAATTAATGTAGAACTGGTCATTGGCGAAGGAATGAAGATGTCTGGCGATCATTGTTGTGCTTCCAAATCTCCGAGCAAAGCATTGGGTGAGGTTGCCATGGCATCGTGCACATAACCTGTTGATTTACAACACCCGGCACGGAAGACGTAGAAACTTCGGGGTCACCAGTATGGGAACGGGATACGATTATCAGTTGAATGCAATAACTATCCCCATTAAATTCCACATAGAGATATATTTCGCATTAAGTCATATATGTGTACACAGCTTGCGATACAGAACGGAACTCAAAAAACTAACATGGAGGCTCGGCAGAACAGTAAGTGTCCAAAGGTGGTGTTAATCGTGGTCGATACGACCTATCGACACCACATCATAAAGTAGGAGACAATACTTTTTGACCCCTTCTAATTACGTTTCCTGTTCACAGTGGCCAGCTTTATCAATTCCACATTATTACACATTTGTTGTGAAACATATTGTATAGAGTTTTAATTATTGGTAGACCATTTTCATCTTCTATTAAACACCTTATGTTTGTACTTGTACATTACTTCAAATGTTTAACTTCTTGTTTCCGTTTCCCTGTATTCATTGAGTTTTAAAACTTTCTTTTGTGATTCTAATAAAATTTGTATTTTTTCAAGAAATATATGAGTACCCATCTATCATTTCTAGCTAAAATATGTTGCATATCTGTGAGTAATGTATTATGACAGACCAACTTTGCTTGTTATATTACAACTGATAGTGTATCCTCAAGTTCTCTTTGGATGTCTGGACTAAGCAAAATAGGGAAGGCAAAACACACTGTACTCCCGTTCCGAGAAGGAACCGAGTTTATATCCCAACTAGCCTCTCATGTCTGGGCTCCTGTGGTTCCGCCATTTAGGTTGAATGCCAGATTGATTCTTTGAAAAGAGCCCGGCCAGTTGCTTTCCCCATTTGTGACCAGTTCAAGAATGTGTTGTGTAATAAATTCGTAAATCAGATGCTGAATGCTATTTTTTTCCTTTCTTTGGCTGTTCTGGTTTGTTTCTTCTTTCTTGCTTTGCTCATATCAAGTACTCCTGCCGGAGATTTCCTAATAGTTCTTAGAGAGAGACCTCGAAACTTTCCTCAGTTAACATTTCTTTTTATTACTTTTTGCTTCCTTTGCTGTGTGTACTAAAATTCTTATGTTTCAAGCAGTGTTAGATACAGTTTCAAATGATTAACGTATCATATCACTTTCTCACATTGCAAAGCAATAACATTGCATCTTAAAACTGACAAAGTATTCAGAGAAGAAAATTGTGGGAATAGGAAATTGGAATGAAGGCTGATAAAATATTCCATCAGTTAACTTTCCACAAAGAAATGAATTATTTTGTGTCAAGCTTTTTATGTTGCACACGTGCATATCTGATTATGAAAATAATTTTTACAATATGGTGGTCTTTGACCCATCCTGCCGGAGTAATTAAAAAAAGAAACAAGGAAAGATAAATTTTATCTTGGAGGGTAATTACTTACTTTACATTTGTCCTTGTTTAATGGAATTACACAACATAAAAAATAAATATGCCAGCCTATAAAAAAAGCACCTATAATTAGACATTTCTTCAATCACAGTTTTCTCTCATTCATCCAGAAAAAGAGTATTAACAGATGTGACAAATACGCTAGTGTTCATATTGATGTCATTGCCTTTTCAGGTTCTCAGGTCAAGAGGTTACACTGATATGTGCATTCAGATTGGAAATGGAGCTATGGTTTCAAACATCAGCACTCAAGAAGGAATTTCTGTTGAGTATTTTCGGTTTAGGGATAGTTTGCTTGCAGATATAATGAATGCAGATTTAGTTATAAGTCATGCTGGAGCTGGTAGCTGTCTTGAGATACTTGAAGCTGGTAAGCCACTTGTAGTGGTTATAAATCAACAGCTGATGGGTAATCATCAACTTGAACTTGCAAAACAGCTATATGCTGATGAACATTTATATTACAGCACATGTGAAAATCTGAAAAGTGTGTTAGAAAATATGAACTTAGAAAAGTTAAAACCTTTTCCTCATGGAAATGCTGGTATTTTTGCAACATACCTTAATAGTGTATTTGGTTTTAATGAGTATAATAATGAAACATAGAGTTCTGGAGTATTTCAGCACTGCCTCAGGGAGTTAATCTCAATGAAGCATTGGGATTCATGAAGGTGTACCAGGTAAAGGAACAATATTGGTGTTAGAATTGAGACATACACAGTGTATAAAAAATGATCAAGTTACATTCCACAAAATGTTAAATATAATAATCACCAGTGACATTTTTTATAGAATATTATGAATTTTATTAATGTCAAAATAATATAAAAACATTCATACTTAATGTTTTGAATAAATGTAATACACTGAATAAATATAATATTAGTAAAATACATCAATCTCCTCTCATGTAATACATTCATGTAATTATACAAAAACTTAATTCTGCTGTAATAAAAAAATAGTTGCCATGATATTTGTTAATGTTCTTTTCCCCTGTGATTGACGACAAACCTTCTGGACATTGCTTTCTGCCCACCTTCTGGTTTTACATTGTATCTGGCACTAGCCCCAAATTGCATATCTCCACTTCACCACCCAGAGATCTCTAAAAGAAAACACAAAATGAATAAAAACCCATAAACTCCACTAAACTCCGTGTTGTTTATCTGTTAACATACACATGTACAGCATGTTTCAGGGATGAGATACCGCACAAAGATGATCCTTTTTCATTAAGAAACATACACTTTGGTCCACTATTTACAAGTTATGTGCATGGTCATGATGTGCACTCCACCTGAAGGCCTACTGCACAGCTCCTAGTGCCATTGTGATTCTGTGGAGTCGTGCCAGTCCTGTCATTCAGCTTATGTTGTAATACTGCCCTTCAATGGTTTGCATGTTATCAGTGCTGCATTCAGCTTGTATTATTGTAACATTATATCTTAGATGGCAGTACATCTAAACCATTCATTATGAACTGTGGCGTAAGACAAGGCTGTGTGTTGGCACCTACACCTTTTGGAATTTTCTTCTCGGGTCTGCTCCAAGTGGCTTTCGAGAATTGCAATGTTGGAGTACATCTGCATACTAGGAAAGATGGAAGGCTTTTCAGTGTCAGTCTTCTAAAGAGTAAGACAAAGCGCTACGAGATAGTCGCTCGTGAACTACTGTATGCTGATGATGCTGCATTGTTGTGAATTCCACAGAAGAGCTGCAAGAGCTAGTAGCAAGATTTAGTCACGCATGCCACCTATTCTCGATGAGTGTAAACAGCAGTAAGACCGTAATTATGGTTCAGGGTGCTAACACAAAGCCGAATATCACACTAGATGGCACTACTCTGCAAGTCGTAGATAACTTCTACTATCTTGGATCTACTATAGAATCAAACGTCTGTTGACAAGGAAATTGATGCTCGCATTGGAAGAGCTGCGACACCTTTTGGCAAACTCCCTACACATTTTTCCAAACAACAAACTCTCTTTGACCACCAAAATTCGTGTATATCAAACGTGCGTCCTCAGCATCCTTTTGTATGCATCGGAAACATGGACTACCTATGCCAAACAAGAACGTCGCCTTAATGATTTCCACATGTGGTGCCTGAGATCCATCCTTGGAGTAACGTGGAAGAACCGAGCGATCAACGAAGCAGTGCTATCTAAAACTAACTGCAACAGTATTTCAGCTATCTTGAAGCAGAGACTACTCCGCTAGATGGGACACGTCCACCGTATGGGTCCTGACAGATTACCACGTGAGGTGATGCTTGGAGAGATCTCTGTAGCCAAGAGACCTGTAGGACATCCTGTATTGAGGTTCAAGGACTCCTGTAAACGAGATATGGAGAGCTTTGGAATCGACACAAACAGATGGGAGGCACGGGCTAGCATGAGACCAGAGTGGCGTGATGATATGTCATCTGGAATGTCGAAGCATGATGAAGGCTTGTTAGACAGATTAAGGCAGAAAAAGCTTCGCGATGCTACCACTGCTCCTGCCTCAGCAGCCAGATATACTTGTGACAATTGCGGCAAGAGATGCTGTGCTGCCATTGGCTTGACAAGCCATATGAAAAAATGCAACCCATAAACACACAGACACTGCAACAATCATCTACCAAGATGTCGTGGCCAATATATATCTTCAGTGTCATGTATTTTACTGTTCCTGAGTTCAGGTTTTATTGCTGTTAAAGTGACAGGTATTTTAACAGCAGGAACAGCCACATCTGAGACTATGAGCATCAACATAGAGTTGCTATTAAATCCTACTGGCAAAGGTTCTCTGTAAGCTGATGGACAGGAATTGTGGATAATCACGTTCTGTGACCCACGATACTGCTACTGAGGGTAACTGGAGCATCTTACTTATAGTTCTTGCAGAACACATTTCTGTAACTGCTGAACAATTTACCGCTTGCTGGTGCAGGGACCAATGGTTCCAGCATGATGGAGCATCAGCTCACTTCACTGTAGGTGCACAGGCACAGCCAACTGTAGATTTTGGGGACCACTGAATAGGATGAAGAGGACCTGTTGTGTTGCCAGATGGTCTGCCTGATTTGACCATCTTGATCTTTGGGAACATGTCAAGACTACAGTTAACATTACTCCAATTGCCACTAGAGCTGAAATTATCGCCCAAATCCCTGAAGTATTCCACCAAATCTGACAGAGTCCTGACAAGCTCTCAGAAGTTGGATGGGCAGTGATTCAAAGGTACGCAGCATGTATTGAGGCGTAGGGGAGATTGTTAGAACCATCATGTAAATTACTGTCAGAACATGCCTAATAAAAATAAATTGTAATTCTTGTAAAATTGCCACTATTCATTATTATAACCGTAAGGACCCATTCAAAACTATATGTTCCTTAATAAAAAGTGATTATCTTTGTGTGACCTATCATTCCTCAAATTTTATCAGTGAAGTCCTGAAACACCTTGTGTGTATGTATGGTTTGGCTTTAAAGTAATTAGATGGGCAACAGAGGAGCGCTCCAGTTGCTAGCAGGATGGTGCTTTGTGGGCGAATTTGTAGTGTGTGCTTTCAGCAGGACAAAACTGCTTTCGAGATGTTTGCTTTGGTTAAGGAGACTTACAAAGACAACACTCTGTCAAAGGCCCAGGTTTTTTGATGTTTCAGTGAGTTCAAGAATAGACATGGAGCAATCTGGATGTCAATCAACAAAGTCAAAAATCTCCTGGACCTTGATCAGCGTTTTGAGTGTAAAATTAATTGCTCTTCAGTTGGTTACAATTTGCGAAATGACATTTCATTAAATTATTTCTGAAAATCTGAACATACCAAAGTTTTGTGGGAAATTGGTGCCAAATAACATTGAGGTGATGTTGGAGCAGTTAGAAAGTGAGCCCAGCTTTTTAGACAACGTAGCAACAGGCGATGAATCGTAGGTATTCCAGTACGACCCCAAAACCAAGCACCAAACTCGGAATGGCACACCTTGAACTCCCCGTCCCCCAAGAAAGCGAGAATGTCAAAATCTAACGTAAAGACAATGTTCATTATCTTTTCCTTGGACACCTGCACAGACTATCAAATGAAAATGACTGGAAACTGCCAGTTGTTTGAAGCTCCACCATGACAATGCTTCAGCCCACACCACAATTGTGACCAACTACCTGGCTCAGATTACAGTTGCAACCTTGCTGCAGCCACTGTACAGCCATGATATGAGCCCACCAGTCTTGTTTCTGTCCCCAAGGCTCAATAGATGCCTGGAAAGAGAATGTTTCAATAATGTTCCTACCATCCAACGGGCTGTTATCAAGTCTCTGAAAGAGGTTACAGCAGCAGACTTCCACGGACCCTGTGCAGTGTGGGAATCGTATTGGCCACTGTGTATCAGTGCCCAGGGAGACTGTTTTGAACAATTTTAACAAAGTTTACTGATCACACAACAAATTCTTTTTGACAGACCAAGTCTCATTCTCTCTCTCTCTCTCTCTCTCTCTCTCTCTCTCTCTCTCTCTCTCTCTCACACACACACACACACACACACACACACACACACACACACACACAGTGAATCACTTAAAACTTGCACCATAAATATTGCAGAAATGTAAAGAGTTACTGATGAGTGGTTGTCGCAGAATATACTGATAGTCAGGGCTTGTCTTGTTAGCCAGTTAACAGTGTGTAGTGATACTTAGAAAATGTATTTTGTGTGCAAACATACACTTGTTTAAATGGAGCAATGTCTGTTGTCATTAACAAATAAAATTAGAATGTCAGTGGTGTTTGATGCAGCATTCTAGTGTGTGTCATGTACACTTAAGTTCCCACACTGACACTTGTACAATACCTGTGGTAGCACACACTATAGGACAATACTAGTGCTTCACTGATTATGTGGATTGTGACCAGTAATGAGACAACTGACCATCACAGGTTGTGTTCAAATTGAGCAGCTATATACGCTTCCAGTCTGGTATGGAATGACTGCTGCACACATGCTAGCACTTCAACAGAGATGTCTGAAGAGGCTGCAGTAATCTGTAATTGCACATCATCAGGCGTAATTGATATCTTCTTGTAGACAGCATCTTTCAGCTTTCCCCACAGAAAAAGTCTACAGGCGTCAAATCTGAGGAATGGACTGACCAAGGTACAGGTCCTCTGCATCCACTCCAAAGACTTGGAAACAATTCATGATGACATACTGAAGAACTTTGTGCTGGGGTGGACAGCCATTGCGTTGGTACCACAGCTTCCTCCTTCTCTGCAGAGAAATGTCTTCTAGCATCCGTGGAAGATGGTCTGTTGGGAGGCTGTTATATTTGTGAGTTTCAGTGTTCCGGCTATAAAAAACAGGCCTATGAGCTGATGGTTCGTTATCACAAATTTAAACTCCATGGACACTGACGAAGTCAACAGGGATTGTCAACAGCCCAACAGTGCCTGTTTTCAATAGTTTACCTGGTCACGATTGATAAATGTCACTTCATCACTAAACATGATTCTCATAATTGTTTCCATGCAGCTCTTGATGGAGAGAGATGTGATAGGGATGGAACTTATGTTGGTGGAGAATGCATAGGACACTTGCCTGACTCATGCCACTTCCTCATGGGTCATTCCACACCAAGTGGTCTAAAACTGAAAAAAGTTCCCACCATCATGGTCTCCAATTTTCGTCAAATTTTAACTGTAGCTTTAGTCAAGTGTTGAAGTAAGTTTCCCAAGATTTCAGGCCTCTAGCTGCAATAGCTGCTGATCTAGACCCCCTTGTCTGAAGTTTACTTAGTCCGTGTGCATGCAACATAAAAAAAATGTCATATTTGGAGTCTAATAAAATCGAAACTAATTCATAAGAATGGTTAGTAAGATGCGACCCTGTACAGTTTTTTTTGCTGATTCCAACGAAATTATGTATAACATTACTCATGCAAACCCCGGTCAAATAACTCGACTCAAAGTATACTTCAAAATTTGTCGTGACACAACGCGACAAATTTTGACCAATATTAAGACTGCAATGATTTCCTTGCAGTTGAAGATATGGACTTGAACTTTTGGCCAAGCTTCATGCTTGTGCTAGACATAATGCAGCCGGATTTGCAATGATCCAGGCCATATGGTCGCCCTGCAGTATCTCTTCAAATTAGGCAGTGTCAGCACAAACGGTAAAATTTACCAAAGTTTCAAGCCAATTACTAAAAAATAGTTGGCCTGAATCTGCTTGTGAATAGTATCACCTAAAAGAGAAACTCTTGCTCTACAAGACTGACATTTGTTTTTTTTTGCAACGCGACCATTAAGTACTCATTAACTCACATCAAAGTTGTTATATTTTGTATGCGCGATGCACTAATTTTTCTTCATTTCTAGGAATTTGAATCTTAATAGTCGCTTAGAATTACTGATATAATTGGATATTTCATTCGTGTTTTATTCAGTGATTGGCCAGTGAGAGATGTCAGAAGTTAATGAAGAAGAAGAATCGTTGGCCCCCTGTTCAATTGGAAAAGATGCTGCTGCATCGAAGTGCCATGTTATCTTCTATGCTAAGAAGACTGGATTCAAAGCGTTTAGTGATTTCACAGAATGTGACCAGAAATTGCTTGTTTCGCGTTCAGAAGCCAAACTTGACGAAAATTCCATCATTTGCTTCCACCATGAAGCCCTCTTCCTACATGAATATCAAGCGATGCAAAAGAAATGTTGCAATCCATTCAAGAAGAGGAATCACAATGTAAAAGCTGGACTTAGACTGCTTGATAATGAAACAGCTGCCAAACTTTGCCTGTTAAAGAAAAAAGAAGTGATTGATATAAAACCTGGTCAGAAGCTTTGCCCTCGCTGCATGTCGGCACTGAACCAAAAGCTAGAAGATTCATCATCACTATCAACCCAATCTGAACAAGATTTCACAACGGATGAAACTGAACCAGCCATCAACAAAAGTTTATCATTTATTGGTGCTTCACCATTGAAAAGAAGACAACTAAGTAAAAGAGATAAGCAAAGCTATGCAAAAAGAAAGATCTTGGATGCACAAAGTTTAATTGGGAATCAAATTGCTGCTGCTGTAGGAATCAATTACGATGAACAGCCAAGTTCAAGTAAAAGTCGCCCATGCAATAATTGTGCAGATCTTGATAATCTTATAGAAGAGTTGAAAGAAAAATGTAAAGTGTCAAATCGTAGGACAAAACTTCAAATATTGACCTTGGTTCCAAGAAGCTGGACAATTAAAGATACGACAACAGCATTTAATGTATCAGAAAGAATGGTAAAGCAAGCGAGAAAACTGAAGAATGAGCAAGGTGTTCTAGCTTTTCCAGCAAATCGGCAAGGAAGGAAGCTTTCAGATGAAGTTGTCCAGAAAGTACATGACTTTTTTCAAGATGACGAATTCAGCAGACTTTGTCCAGGGAAGAAAGACTGTGTGCCTGTGAGAATTTCAGGAACAAAGGTGTACAAGCAAAAGCGGTTGTTGCTTTGCAATTTGAAGGAAATGTACGTGTCTTATCAGAAGCAAAATGGACCAGAAATTGGCTTCTCAAAGTTTTGCGAGCTTAGACCAAAATGGTGTGTTACAGTTGGCTCTGCTGGAATGCACTCAGTTTGTGTCTGTACAATACACCAAAATGTCAAGCTTATGCTCACTGGTGCATCAATCAATGAAGACTACAAGGAAATTCTTAGCAAAGCTGTTTGCAGCTTGGAAAACAAGGATTGTATGCTTCATCGTTGTGAAAACTGCCCTGGTCCAGAAGGTGTAGAAGCAGTTATTGCAACATATTTTGAAGATAATGACCCTGAAGAACTGATTGAGTACAAACAATGGATTCATACCGACAGGGATACTTTAGAAACAAAGCAGCTTTCAACAGAAGAGTATGTTGAAGATATTGCAGCAAAAATTTGGAACCTGTCTTGTCATCACTACATTGCCAAGCATCAAAGCCAGCACCTGAAAGCTCTCAAAACTGATTTGAAAGAAGGCGAATTCATAATACTAATGGATTTTGCTGAAAACTATTCATTTATTGTTCAAGATGCAGTGCAAGGCTTTCACTGGGAAAACAGTCAAGCAACAGTTCATCCATTTGTAGTCTACTACTGTGAAAACGAAGAGGTGCAATGTGTGAATCTTTGTGTTATTAGTGACTGCCTTCGACACGATACGATTACTGTCCATGTTTACATTGGAAAAGTAATCAATTACCTGAAGATGCAATTTTCCAAAATAAGCCACATCCACTACTTCAGTGATGGTTCAGCTGCACAATATAAGAATTTCAAGAATTTTCTCAACTTATGCTATCACAAAGAAGATTTTGAAATAACAGCAGAATGGAATTTCTTTGGAACAAGCCATGGAAAGTCGCCTTGTGATGGCATTGGAGGCACAACAAAACGGTTGGCAGCAAGAGCAAGTTTGCAACGTCCATATGAAAACCAGATTCTAACACCCAAAGATCTTTTCAACTTCTGCAATGATAATATCAATGGAATCAAATTCTTTTTCATCAGCAAAGAGGAAGTTGAAGAAGAAAAAGCTTCTCAAGAAGAAAGATTCCTGCAAGGGCACACTCTAGCTGGCACAAGAGAAAACCACCATTTTTTGCCCATTGATATGACGACAATTAAGGTCAGTAGAGTTTCTAATGATGCGACATCTTTTTTGGCCAAAATTAGTGCTGCTGAAGTAGTAGTTCAAGTCATGGATCTTCAGCCTGGGCAGTATGTTGCTTGCATTTATGAAAAGAAATGGTGGATTGGAAACATCGTTGAAATCTCAGTCGAACAGAAAGATGCTTTCATAAGCTTTATGCATCCTCATGGTCCTGCAAGTTCATTTTATTGGCCCTTAAGACGTGATACTTGCTGGATTCCAGAACAACTTATCATTGGTGTTATTCCAGCTCCATCAGTGACATCATCTGGTCGGCAATACAGTTTTCCTGAAAGCATTCTCTTGCAAATCAACGATGCTTCCAGAATGATGAAGTAACTGAGGAAGACAGGCTTGGGAACCTGCATAAAGAAACCCACAATCAGGCTTGGGATCCTGTGGTAAAGACACCCTGTAATCAGGCTTGGGAACCTGCAGTAAAGATACCCACCCGTGGCTGTTACTGCATGGCCATCGGGCGTGGCCCCTATGGCGATGGGGATGCTGGTTTTATTGTGATAACCAGTAATGGCTCAGCCATCATGGACCAACGCAGGGCACTGCGCACACAAAATATAAGATACTTTGACCTGAGTAAATAAGCACTTAATGGAAGCGTTGCAAAAGAAAAATATATCCATCTTGTAGAGCAAGAGTTTCTCTTTCAGATGATACTATTCACAATTAAATCCAGGCTGACTATTTTGTAGTAATGGGCTTTGAACTTTGGTAAATAAAGCCATTTGCGCTGACACTGCCAAATTTGAAGAGATTTTGCAAGGCGACTATAAAGCCTGGGTAGTTGGAAATCCAGCTGTATTATGTCCAGCACAAAGATAAGACTTGGTAAAAAGTTCAAGTCCATATCTTTATCTGCAAGGAAATTATTGCAGTCTGAATATTGGTCAAAATTTGTCGCATTAAGTCACGACAGAATTAGGGGTACACTTTGAGTCGACTTGTTTGACCGGATTTTGCATCAGTAATCTTATAATTAATTTCGTTTGAATCAGCACAAAAAACTGTACAGGGTCTCATCTTACTAACCATTCTTATGAATTGGTTTCAATTTTATGAGACCCCAAAAATGGCATTTTGTCTGATGTCGCGCGCATGCGAACTTACTACCCTTCAGACAAGGGGGTGTAGATCAGCAAGTATTGCAGCTAGAGGCTTGAAATCTTGAGAAACTTAATTTAGCACTTGACTAGTGCTACAGATAAAATTTGAAGAAAATTGGAGACATGATGGTGGGAAGGTTTAGACCACTTGGCATGGAATGACCCTCATGCAACTGGACGTAAGGCAATGTGCAGATCAGCTGCAACAGCAGCAAGAACATCAGTTTCCCCATTTTCTGTCATCACTTGTTACATTGTCTAATTGATTGAAGAGGTTGATAAATAACTGCCGAGATGGTTGTTGTCCATTAGGATATCTTGCATCATACACCGCACAAGAACAAACTGCATTCTGCCAACACTTTTCATACACCACAGCATGTTGGCTTTTTCTGTATTGGTAAATGCCATTGTTGACTCATGACCTACTGCTTGGACTATCACACACTAAAGTTCATTAGCAAGCTGCAATGTACTCAAGGAACACACAGCATGCTGCAAGCAAACACAACAACATCACACCTGCCGTGAAAGGCAAAGGTCCAGAGTTCGAGTCTCGGTCCGGCACACAGTTTCAATCTGCCAAGATGTTTCATATCAGCGCACACTCCGCTGCAGAGTGAAAATCACATTCTGGAAACATCCTCCAGGCTGTGGCTAAGCCATGTCTCCGCAATATCCTTTCTTTCAAGAGTGCTAGTCCTGCAAGGTTCGCAGGAGAGCTGTAAAGTTTGACAGGTAGGAGACGAGGTACTGGCAGAAGTAAAGCTGTGAGGACGGGGCGTTAGTCGTGCTCGGATGGCTCAGTTGGTAGAGCACTTGCCTGCAAAAGGCAAAGGTCCCGAGTTCGAGTCTCGGTCCGGCACACAGTTTTAATCTGCTAGGAAGTTTCAACATTACACCTGACAACTATGCAGATTGAATGGCACAAACAAGTGTCAGTGCCAAAACATGGGGGTGCCCATATTTCCTGCATATTGTGAGCATTCACCTTGAACATTTAGTTATCTGTCCATGCCTGTAAGACTGACAAACTTTCAGTACCACAAATACTTCGAACTGTTGCTTCTGAGCACAGAAGCAGAGTTTGTTGCAAATTGATAAATAGTTGTCCACAGCAGCAGAGTTTGTTTTGTTGCAAATTGACGAACAGTTGCTAATAAATAGATTCCAGCTACATACTGGGTGATTACAATTAAACTGATGGTGTTGTGAGTGCTGCTGTGTGGGTTGCATGCATCCCAGGATGCTGAAACATCGTAGGTATGTTCATTAACCAGTTCAATTGTGGAGTATGCTGAAAAAAATATTAGTTCCAGTTTCTGCCACCAGGTGAAAATATGGTGCTGTAAGCAGAATGTGATGGTATAGGGAAAGGGGAGGAGCAATAAAACACTTGGTAACAGTGGTTCTAGCACGTTTATTAGAATATGGTCACGAGTTGCATGTGTTCAATATGCTCTCCCAACTCAGCTACATGCTGCATCCGTAACATGTTGTGGTTTATTTGCAGCATATCTGGTGTGATCAGAGACATATGTTGTTGTATGCCATCCTTCGGATCAGAATAAAATCCAGAACCATCCCAGATAGACATGATCTTTCAGATATCCCCACAGACTGAAGTCGTGAGTTTAGGTCAGGATATCTGGAAAATCACACCTGTGGAATTGCCTAGAAATGATGCAGTCATTACCAAAGGCTTCTTAAAGTAAATCTTTTATCTGGCAAGTGGCATGTCGTGTTACCCCCTTAAAATAGTAGTCTAGATACAGTTGAATTCTTGCAAAGCTGGATCCCTGTGTTGCACAAGGAGGTCCTTATAACATGGCAGATATACACCTGACAGGCCTGTGAAGGGTCATTCCCTTGAAAAACAGACCGAGAATGAAGGAGACTGTGACACCACACCACACATTCACATAAGCTGAGAGCAGTGGGTATTCCTGCTCATGTGGTGGGGCAGAACCCCATATGAGGCAGTTCTGTGCATTCACGGCACCACACAGAGTTTAACATGTGTCACCCATCCAAAGGATACTCCCCAGTTATGTCATCCATTTCCATGCATGCCAAAAGATGAAAGGCAACACTGTGGTATTGTAGCCTACATTGGGGCTTCATTTTGTGCACATTCTGAATCCTGTAGGGATAGCACTGTAAACTGAGCCACAAAATCTTATGAATTGTTAACCATGGGAGAGAGAATTCCCATGACACAGCTCGAGCACTGGCTGTTTGAGGCATGTGCTGTGTGGTCAACTGTGGCTAGAGACACTTCGTCAGCAATTGTCATGGGAATGGGCTACCTCCTCCTCCGAGCTGCATCACTTAATTCTTCATATTTCTTTATCATATTCTTTAGCCAGTTTGTTGACATGGAGTCTCTTCACAACTTTTTCAGGCAGCAATGTTCCCATAATGCAGCACTACTATCGCTGCTGATCAAATAAAACAATTTTACTAGGAGTACATGGTCTCTTTTGCCAATAGGCATGGCGTTTTGTATGGAAAACTTCAACTTTCTTAACCCTTTACCTTATCAGTTAGTTCACAAAAGAAATCAACACACATCACAAAGTGACAAACAACATATTGATGTCAAAACAGGAATTATTTCATGTTGTGACTCCTTACAGTTTTAATTTTTTTTCCAGCATACACCATTAGGGCACCAATTCATGAATGCACCTACAGTTTTTCAACATCCTGGGATATACACATACAGACCACACTGCAGCACCCGGAACATCATCAGTTTAATTATAGCCACCTGTCATTTACCCTATCTGTATATACTAATTTTTTAAATGTCCACAATATATTTCATATAATCATAAAGGGTTTTCTGAAGGAGATTTTAGTAACTTGATAGCATTTTCCTGTTTTAAATAACAAAAAAGTAATGATATGGCAATTAACTTTTATGCTACAAAAGCAGATGTTAGTATGTTGAGAGGCTAAACACTTGCACATCTGGTGCTATCTTTCCTCTCCTACCATTTCTGCCATGGATATTACACTACAGAATTGTTCAAACTAAAGATTAAATGACGTAATGTGTGTCCAATCCTTGTGATTTCTAATATTTTCATGAGACTGTTTTCCACCTAAATTTTTTGAGAAGAGAACTGAAAAGTACCACCACACATAAATACAATAATCACTTTCGAGCAGCCTGGGCAGATATAATACGTATGGACTTTTCTAGCATAATAATAATAATAACTTGTTAAATAAGAGAGAGATGATCTCATATTACCACAGACAATTGAGAAATTTTAATGGATTTCTTCAGATGAGCTATTAACATCCGACATCTTTATTTTTCATGGCTACATATTTATTTCTCAACAGTCATCCTGGCAACAAACACGTATCCCACAAGACACCACATTGTTGATACCATCACTGTAGGATGTTCAATTATTTCGATGAAGCCACAATAATCTCACCTCTGCTTGCATCACTGTCAAACTGAAGTCCTTCAACATGTTTTTTAAGTTTAGGAAACACGAAAATCATAAGGGGCCAAGTGGGGACTGAATGTAGGATACTCAATCACAGTGAACCCAAGTCGTCACACTGTTGCAGGAGTCGCAGTCAAACATAACAGTTGCGATACTCACTGCTGTACAAGTTGTTATCGTTCGATAGATGGAGCGGCACTAGCGCTCCAAGCGGCGAGTAAGGTAAACGTCAAACGCGTCGTAAGCATGTTTGTTTTGCACCCATTTCCTACGTAATTTACGAAATATTTGAGTTATTTTCTCGCCTCCAAGGGTTTGTATAGTACCAGAAGGCATACATGTTTCTAAAAATGATTCTAAAATTAGCGCAAGTATGGACAAAAACCATGAATCGAGTGGCAAGCTACAACACATTCGTGAATAACCACTTGTGACATTGGATAGAATTGCAGCTTACCACGTTGATATCAAAAGAATATAAACACACGGATTCACACGTAAGAACCACAGACAAGTACCTCTATATGCAAAAGCGATCGACTGCTCATTTATCGTTCTGTAGGCCTACTGTGTTTGTCATTGTCACCTGTTGCCACAAGTACTACCTTCATCTTTATATTATTCTAAGTGGGACAAGCGACTGCCAAATAGTGGGAGAAATGCGTTGAAAACATTATAATGAGCTGATTACATTACATTTCACGCAAAATATCTGAATAATTTTCAAACAATCTGTCAGTGAACAATGTGCAAACAAAATGTCATAACATGAAGGAAGCAAGAAAAATTAAGTGACTAAAAACAGAAGTGAATGAAATACATACCAAACATTACGCTTTTGTAAGACACGAATAACTACACTTAATCTAACCACTTCATCGTCAACGCAGGTCTATGTTGACGATTCACACGAATCTGCCACTGATACATGGAGAGTTGTACTGGCTGCTTCTGTGTCATAGGACTGTTTTAGAGCTTTAGATGGATTGTCGAATCTTTGTAGCAGTTTCCTCTTCATCGTCAGTTGAGTTTGCTTATTTGGGATGTCAAAAAGTTGCGTACTGCATTCCACACAAGTTTATTATTGTCTGCGATCATGAACTGCTTTTGTTCGAAATGTAGCAAACAAAAACTAATATTATTATACAGGTAACCTGGGTCTTTTTTCATAAGGTCTTCTCGTCTGCTATTAACTAGACATTTTTCGCTCCGAAAACGAAACAGTAATCATTAATACGCATGTAATTTGCAAGTTAATCCTAACGATACAGTTTAGTAACATGATGGTATATACCTCTCAGGACCCTTAGGAAACCTTAAAAAAAGACAACTGTGGTGTCTTCTTCCTGTTGCTGCTGCAATTTATTGCGCTACAAACGCTCCCACTTGTAAAAACCATTGTAGAAATCAAAATAAACAACCACTATTCGCTTTCACGATCGCGTCCAACTCACAGTTTAAGACTTTAAGTTACTCGCCGCTCGGGGCGCTGCTGGCGCGGTAGGCAACAAAATCAAGGCGAAGTGTCGCCGCTGTTAAATTATACTGTGACCTAGCATTATCATTCCGAAGGAGAGTGTGCTCCATGTGAGGATGAAATCTTTGACTTCTAAATTCGATTGCAGCACACTGTTTCTCACGCACTGACGTGGTTACATTACACCCTGCCATGTTACACACTACAATTCAGAGCCTCTAGTGGTAGGAGTCTGTAAATATATGGACATGAAGAATAAAGATATAAAATGTTGATGATGTTTGTTTTGTTTAAGAAGAGTTTTCATTAAGAAAATCGGAGACATTACTTTTCAATATGCCTTCCTATTAGTCCAGTCAGTAAATACCAAAATATGTTGTCTGAGGGGAAAAAATTCGTGTATTCGCAAATTTTAGTACAATGGTAGGGGGGGGGGGGGGAGTGTCTTATTCAGTCAGATCCTGATAAGTCACTGGACTCACATTCGGGAGGACGATGGTTCAATCCCGCGTCCGGCCAGCCTGATTTAGGTTTTCAGTGATTTGCCTAAATAGCTCCAGGCAAATGCCGGGATGGTTCCTTTTAAAGGGCACGGCCGTCTTCCTTCCCTTATCCGATGAGACCGATGACCTCGCTGTCTGGTCTCGTTACCCAAAACAAACCTTGATAAGTGATAAGAAGGCGGAAGTGTTGTGTGTTCAAGTGAAGAGCGTTCCAGCGAAAAACGAAAATAATGGTGGTAAAAGTAAAGTGTGTGCTAGTTATAGGAACGAAAGCTAAATGAGCGTATCTCTAGTCTGCAGTTAATCATCAGCTCACGAGTAGTGAGATTTCACAACTTAGAAAGGAAATGTGTGTGCCGTTAGCCAAAAAAAAGTGTAGTTCTTTTCTGGCTAAAAACTCAAACGAGTATTCTAAAATATCGTAGTAAAACAAAAATCCGATCATTAAAAAATCACTAGCGAGTGAAGACGCCAATCAATTGGCAGTTGAAAACAAATTTCATGTTCTTTCCGTTAGTGAAGGAACTGAATTAATTACCGGAAAGTAAAAATGGACTTTTCAACGAAGAGTGTCGACAGAAAGTTGAAACAGAGTCAAATTCCAGCATTAGGGAAAACAGTGACAGTGAAAAAGTGAGTAGGCCATCCACTGCACGTAAAAATGAAACGAAAAAGAAGAACATTATTAACAAAAAATGTAAAACAGCGTGTTTATGAAAGTAGTGTATTATTTTTAACCGACAGCCACGGCAAAAACGTGAAAAAACTTTTCAAATAACACAGATAATGCTACGCAACAAGTATTGTTAAGCCTGGAGCAACAACAAAAAATATTATTGGCGACAATCTGCCTGACAAATTGTTAAGAAAAAATGACTTTGCGGTGTGTATTGCGGGTTCAAACGTTGTCGCAAAAACTGAAGCAGATAACTGTCTAATGGAGATAAAGAAATTCGTAGATCGAGATGAACAATGTAATACTAGTGTCTCAAAATTACCACACATATATGACTTGATGTATCACTTGTGTGTCAACAAAGAAATACGAGAAACTAACATGAAAATAAAACAAATTTGTTCTTTGTTCACAAAATGGAGCCTCCTTGATATAGGCATATTGGACAGATGCCACCATACCAGGCACGGGATGCATCTGAATTACGAAGGAAAGAACTTTATATGTAAAATGGTAAACTAAATTGTTGAAAGCAGAGAGAAAATGAACGAAACAGTTCCTTGTATGGGACCGACTTAACTAGCAGCAGAAACAGCAACTGTCCCCCTGTGTTCTTTAGCAGCAGATTCAAAAGTTCCATCTGCTGTTGATATTTCATCAGTGGCTCAGGACCCTTCATCAGTATTGGCCCCTCCTCAGTCTTCAACAGTGAAAGACTTTTCAGCAGCTTCATCTTCATCAGCAGTAACAGAATGCACAAGAACCAGGAAACATACAATTCTGCAGTATTTTTGGTACCTGGCCTCAGTTCCAAGACTAACATAAGGCAGATACCTTCAGGTAGACCTGCTATAATCTCTAATTGCAGTTCATAACAAAGAAGTGCCATCGAATCAAAGAGTTTAGGACATGAACAAACTTTGCTCATTTCATCAAAGTGTAATGGGTCTAAGGAACAAACTGAACCAGTTGTCTGTTTGCATTAATGACAGTTATGCAATAAACAATGCCCATATTTTATGTTTTTACTCAACATCATATGAAGGAAAGGATTGAAATGCTGCAACTAGACAAGTACACCTTAGCAACTTTTTATATTAGAAGTAAAATGGACAGAGGAGGAGTGATAATGTATGTTAGAAATAATATAGTGTACAAATCTATCGATGTAAAAAAATATTGTGTTGACCAGAATTTTGAGGCTTGTTGTATTGAACCCTTGTTAATACACTGCCTATTTATGTCATTGCTGTCTACAGAGCTCCCTCAGGAAAGGTCAGTGTATTCCTCAAGCAAGTAGAATCACTTTTAACTTACTTGTATTCAAACACCAAAGAAATAATAATGCTTGGTGATTTTAATGTACATTTTCTTACCTGTAACAATGCTAGAACAGAGTTTGAGAATGTCATGAATTTTTTCAATCTGATGTCAGTTGTTGACTTTCCCACTAGGGTAACAAAGAACTGTACAAGTCTGATTGACAATATTTTTGTAGATAATAATAGAATCGAAAATATATTCGTAACAAAAATCTTAAATGGTCTCTCTGACCATGATGAGCAGCTGTTGGAAATACATGATGTAAGCCCTGCTAACAAGAGCAGTTCTATCAGTAGACCATACAGGTTAATCGACAGTGAGAATCTGGAAACCTTCAGTAGGCATTTGGAACAGTTACACTGGGAGACAGTATATCAGGCTAAAAATGTAGATGATAAATTCAACCTTTTCCTAAATGAATTTGTTACCCTTTTTGAAGCTGTATTTCCTAAGAAAATTTCGAAAAGCACAAACCAGAATGATTGTAGGAGACAGTGGCTCACTAAGGGAATAAAAACTTTATGTAGAAAAAACCGAATGCTTTGTTTCACTCAGAAATTCTGATAAACCTCAGGATACAGAACACGACAGATTGTACTGTAGCATCCTAAAGAATGTTATTAAAAGATCCAAGAGTACGTTTATCAAATCTGAAATTGACAGATCAAATAATAAAATAAAAACAATCGGGAAGGTGGTAAAAAGGGAGACAGGAAAAGTTTCAGAGGATACAGACAGTATACAAGTGTGTCACAATGGAAGCATAGTAGCTGAAGGGCAAATAATTGCCAATATCTTCAACAATCATTGTCTGACAGCAGTAGATCAAATTGGATGTAAAGGGTCTATGGATGAAGCCATCAGCCTTCTACAAAAAGCAGTGCAGAGAAAAATTAGCCTGATGTATGTATCCTACATCACAGAAGATGAGATTGAGAAGGTGATATGCTAAGTGAAAAACAAAAATTCCACTGTTGTGGACAATATGTCTATCAAAGTACTTAAACATTGGCACAAATATATTCTTAAAGTTCTGTCACATATTTAATGAATCTCTAAGTCAAGGTACTGTCCCTAATAGACTAAAATTTGCAGTTGTTAAACAACTCTTCTAAAAGGGTGATAAAGCAGAGGCTTCTAACTACTGCCCAATTTCATTGTTAACAAGTCTTTCAAAAATCCTAGAGGAGCTTATGTACAATAGAATCATGGCTCACCTTAATAAATATAACATCCTTAATAAAAATCCGTTTGGATTCCAAAAGGGTGTTTCAACTGAAAAATCCATTTTCTCATTTGTCAATCAACTCCTTGAATCAATAAACAAGAAAATGTCACCAGTTGGAATCTTTTGTTATCTGTCAAAAGCATTTGGCTGTGTAGATCACAAGATTCTACCAAGAAAGGCTGAGCACTATGGCTTAAAAGATAAAGTAGGGAAGTGGCTTGAGTCATATCTAGATGACAGAAATCAGAAGGTAGTATTAAACAGTTGTGCCAAGGCGCCTGCCAGCTCTGATTGAGGTACATCAAAATGTGGAGTGCCATAGGGCTCGGTGCTTGGTCCCTTACTTTTCTTAAACTTTGTAAATGACCTCCCATGGTGTGTGACCCAAGAAGCACACTTCACCCTATTTGCAGATGACACAACCATTATGATTGACAAAGTACCCAACTGCATTCTAGAGAACACTGTGACCACTATATTCCAAGAAGTTCTAGATTGGTTCACTGCAAATGGTCAGTCCCTTAATGTTAATAAGACTCATTTAATTTAGTTTCAAAGAGTAAACAAAAAATTGGAAAATGTTGAAATAAAATGTGGAGACAAAGAAATAGTGAAAGTTGCATCTTCCAAATTTCTAGGTTTACATATTGATAACAAATTGAACTAGCCTGTCCATATCACTGACCTACGTAAAAGACTGAATTCAGCAGCATTTGCCATTCGCTCAATTGCATCTGTTTCTGACATTGAAACAATCAAAACTGCATATGTTGGTTATTTCCATTCACTTATGACATATGGCATCATATTCTGGGGAAATCAACCACAAGCAAATAAAGTCTTTGTTGCACAGAAGAGAGTTGTCAGGATTATGAGTAGAGTGCATCCTAGATCTTCTTGCAGAAATTTATTCAAACAGATGGGGATCCTCACCATGCCTTGTCAATACATCTTGTCACTAATGTGCTTCGTGAACAAAAATTATGCAATTTACAAAATGAATAGTGGGTACCATGATCACAATTCAAGGAGAAAACATGATCTCCTTCCTGTCTATATCTAATCAGTCATTGGGGATCTTACTAAATTCAAAACAGAGCTAAAACTTTATCTTTTGGATAATTCTTTCTATTCCTTACAGGAATTCGTTGATCATGCATCTCTAATAGAACTGATTATGTAGATTAGCATATCACTTGTGGGCAGAATATTTTTTGATGAATTACTTTAAATTTGTTTATGTAATCATCTATGTCACTACTGCACTATTATTTATGCAATCATCTATGTCATTACTGTACTATTATCTGTTTTGTTATCCGAATTTTTGTGTGTAATTATTTTACATGTGAATGTCCTTTTTCATGTATCTGCTTATGCATGTTAAATTGGTTGCCTAATGATCATCTACATGTGGCTATTACTGTAATAACCTGACATGTTCTACGTTTTAGCGATACATTCGCGTCAAGGATCCACGGAACTCGAAAATAAATAAATAAATAAAATAAAGATTTCAAACATGTACAGAGATTGGTAACTTGTTTTAAATGTTCATAAATGTAAAATTTTGCAATTCACAAAACAGAAAACCATACTATTTTATGACTATAAAATCAATGAGATAATCTTGGAGTCAGCTGAGTTGTACAAATACCTGGGTGTAACACTTTGTAGGGATATGTAATAGAATGATCACATAGTTCAGTTGTGGATAAAGCAAGTGGTAGACTTTGGTTTATTGGTAGAATATTGGGGAAGTGCAATCAGTCTACAAAGGAGATTGTGTACAAATCAGTTGTGTGAGCAGTTCTAGAATATTGCTCTAGTGAGTGGCACCTGTACCAGGTAGGACTGACATGGAATATTGAATGTATACACAGAAGGACAGCACAGATGGTCTCAGGTTTGTTTAATCTGTGAGAGAGTGCCACAGAGATACTGAAGGAACTGAACTGGAAGACGCTTGAACACAGACATAAACTGTCCAGAGAAAGTCTATTAATAAAGTTTCAAGAACCTACTTTAAATGATTACTCTAGGAACATACGCCCCTACGTATCACTCACATAGGGATTGTGAAGATAATGTTAGAATAATTACTGCATGCACATAGGCATTCAAACAATCATTCTTCCCGCACTCCATACATGAATGGAACCGGACGGAATCCCATTAACTGATTCAATGGAACATACTCTCTGCCATGCACCTCATGATGGCTTGCGCAGTATAGACGTAGATGCAGGAGAACATATTAAAAGTTGCGACAGGTGACTTGTGAGTATTGGGGGTGGGGATGCATGTAAAGCTCCCTATTTTAGGGTTTCTTTAATGTCTCGAAAACTGTGGCATGTAGCGAAAATTTTTCCCAGTAGAAGATTAAAATATGTTACATTTCCTGCAAAATATTTCCTACTCATATTTTTCTGGCTCGAATACACTCTATGTGGCAAGGGACGAAAAATCGCAGTTATTAAAAATAGTGTTTTAGTGGTGTAAAATTGATGTTTGTTGTAAAATGAAGTGAGTTAAAAAGAAATATTAAGGTGTTTATCACATCTACTTGCAGTAGAACCATATTAAGGAAAATTGTGTTTTGGGGATATAGCAGGCTGGAAATGTTAGCAGTGTGAGGGAAGATAGGCCATTGGCATGTGGTCATGCACACCACTCCTTCATAGATCTTCAGATTGAAGAGTTAACAGACAATTTCCCATTCCCTCTAAGCACTATATCACAAAAAGCAACCACAGGATACTTCACAGTGTCATACCGACCCTTCACAGGTTGACTTACGAATCACTGGTGATGCAGTGTGCAGACACTGCACATGAGTTGTTACAAACCAAGCATATGAACAGATTGTACATAAATCTGTGCACACTGTTCTGCATTGCTATAGGGGAAATTGATTCTTAGTGATCCTGTAATACATTTGTAGTGTTTTTCTGAGAAAGATGACTTCCTACACCATGAACGCTGCTCACTTCTCAATTTACAGACACACTACATCTCCTAAGCGTTTCCTGTCCACTTCTCTCATGTAAGTAAGCAATATAATTTCACTTAGCTCAACTTTATAAAGTGCAGTGATCTTCAGTTTATTACATGAGTACTTGTTGCAGGTATTAAGTGAGCTTTAATGTAAAATATTTTCCAGTAAACAATGGATGATGTGTTAGTGGGAAAGAGACTGGATTGGTAGATACAGCAACTTTCTGCTGCCTATCGTTGACAACATATTGTTAAGGGGATAGCCTGTGAAGGGGATGCACTGAAAAAACTCTCAGTTTTCTAAATAGTGTAACTCAAATAAAAGATTTGTAAACCCATATAATGCTTAAAATCTTTTAATACATCTTAAGGCAACATTTTTATGTTCGAACCACAACTTTAATTCTCACACTTTTTTTAACTGTATTTTTGTATTGCAAGTGAAATAAACCATACTAACTATTTATGTACATCATAGATACACATTACTCAAAATACACACAATGTAGAAGGTTTTTTATTCTATCATTAAAGCAAACTATTGAAAAGATCATGCTGTCATAAATTATGGTACAAAAAATTTTAAGCATGATTATCGAAAATTTTGGAAATGGATTCAGAGTTTTTCTTCAAAAAAGCATTTCCTTTTCAAAGTTAAGTCACAAGAGTAGTCTACTTTTTAGTTAAGTGGGTTTTAAGACTATACAAAATTTCAGCTCTGTATCTTTAACAGTTTTTAGCCAAAGTGTACTAGAACATGAAATAAATTTTTGAGAAAGTCAAGTTAAAATTAAAACTTGTTTTTGATATTAAACTTGCATGGCACGAATGCATCCCAGGTCCATATTCATCTAGTTTCCTGTGTTGTTCTTCCTCCCTTCTCTTTCTCACACTACTTCTTCTTATACTTGCTTGGTGGCTTCCAATACTGATTTTTCTGCTTCGAAGAGTCTCCTTCGGTCAATGGCTATTAGAGCTCTATGCATATTTAGTCCATGAGCCACTCCCATCAGTTCCATAACATTGAGCCTTGACACTGCACCATCGCTGAAACATAGAACAGCATCTAGCACATGTACTTTCAAAGTATTTAGTCCTATAAGAATAGTTTTTGATATCAGTTCTCATGCACAATTGTTGAAACTTTCATTTGGATTTTGAGTCGTACCAAGTAAAGATTTCTCTAATAATCTTGAGTCATTAAGATCCCTATATATAGGTTTTATAACTCCCATTACAGCAAATGGCACAGAATGTTTATGGTTGTAGGTCTCACCTTGAGTAACAGCCCTTTGGTAGCCACATCATGTATTACCATCAGGTTGACAGAGTGCATGACATGGGTTGTCATCTGTGGCGGATTTATGAAAAAAAGTAGTCGATACTGCCTTTATCATTCCTTCAATTTTTGTGTCAGCGTAAGGTTTGTATTCACAAACGTTTTGGCCTCCATCTCATAGGTAAGATGTATACATCGCAACGCATGTCTCCACTGACCTATGAAATACCTTCACAACACCTTCAGATTCCATCCCTCCACTACTATAACCACTAAAATTAAGCAAACATTTACTATTTTCAGTTCCACTAGTATAGGGTGTCCATTCGTCCCGTTTTTCCCGGGACAGTCCCGTTTTTTACCAAAATGTCCCGCTGTCCCGAAAGTTTTTTTGGGGACGCTCAAAGGTCCCGTTTTTTATGATTCTGCTTGGCTAGAGTATTTTACGCTACATGTTGTTTGACTTGCTATTAACTGCGCAATAATTTACGCTAGGAAGCGTGTGATGACTTTCAGCATACCTCAAACATGTACCGAACTGTCAAAAATCGCAAGTAATTTTAAACGCACTATAGTTTACGAATAACAACAAAGATTCTACTCTTCTACATCGATCCACTGTATCCGTCCTTTCGGTCCAGAGATACTCTACACCACTGATACTTAGTCCCTGGCTTTCGTCACCACACTGTTAACGTTTTGCACCGTGCAATCACTGTTTCATTATGCCAAAACGAAAGTGTAATTTTAACAGCAATATAAAAAGCGAGTTTCCTTTTATCACTGGTAGTGGAGAAACTGTAGAATGTACGTTTTGCAGATCAAAATAAGCTATTGGTCATGGTGGAAGGACTGACATTGAAAATCACATTAAGATGTAGAAACATCGCATGAGTGATCAAACGAAAAGAGCAAATAAATGCGTGAGTGACTACTATGTAAACTTAAAATCGGTAACAGAAATGGATAGGCAGTTGGCAGCACAAGAAGCTACGTTTGCATACCAAAGTGCAATGCATAACCATAGCTTTCAGTCAATGTACTGTACTACAGCAGTTGTTAAAAATCGTTTCAATCCTATATTCACATGTGGACACACGAAATATAATCCAATCATTTCAAATGTTATTGCACCGTATGCAGCTCAGCAGGTTTTAAATGAACTGAAAAGCGCTCGAGTCATTTCTGTAATCACTGATACATCGAATCATCTGGATTTGAAGTTGGTTCCTCTCCTTATCAGATATTTTCACCCTGAAAGTGGCATCACGGTGAAAGTTCTAGAATTGGTTAATTTAGCTGGAGAAACTTCAGATTTATTTCAGAATTATGTACTGGAGGTTTTAAAGAAATATGAGCTGGAGGGAAAGGTGATTGCAGTTTCTGCCGACAATACTAACACCAATTTTGGTGGTAAGCAAAGGAAAGGAAAAAACAATTTGTTCTATAAACTGCAACAGAACGCAGTGAATAATATAGTAGGTGTTGGCTGTACAGCACATGTGGTGCTCAATTCCTTACAAACTGGCTCAGATTGCCTACCCATCGACTGCCAATTAATAGTAAACAAAATCTACCAGCATTTCCACATATATACAGTAAGGGTCGAATCTCTAAAGTCATTCTGTATGTTTACTGAAACTGAATACAAAACTGTACTTGGGCACAGCAAGACAAGATGGCTATCTCTGCTACCAGCATTGGAAAGCACTGTAGAGACATTTCCTGCTTTGAAATCATATTTCATTTCCCTTGATAAGTGTCCTGTTATCCTTAAACAATTCTTTGATAACCCTGTGTCTATTGTTCTTCTTCATTTTTTTGCTAGCCAGCTAAAATCTTTCTCCACAACAATTAAATGTATTGAGAAACAAGAAATCACAATATTGGAAGTTTATCAAGAAATAAACAAATTATTGGGCAAATTACAATGTAGAAAATCTGAAAGATTTCTCTCATCCTTTGTACATGAGACTCTAAGGATACTGGAAGAAGAGGGTGAAATTACTGTAGAACAATTTCATATTTATGCTGACATCTTCTATGACTCTTGCATTGAGTATATTAATGAATGGTGTTTACCATTTCTCACACCTTTTAAAGCATTTGACTGGGTTAATACTGAAAAGGAGCAGGTATAGTGGAAGGATATTTAGGACTGTTGTGTTTTTGTTAAAAGTATTGTACCAAATTTTCCTATTGATGAAGACAAATGAATTTTCATGTGCACAGAACTTCATAAAAAGTGAAGAAGGAGGCAAAGAATGTGTTGGTGCAACACGGTGTAAAATATTTGCTTATTTCAAAAGTAAAAACATTGACATGAAACACATGATTCATTTGGAGGGGTTTTGTCTGGCAATTCCTGGGTCAAATGCTGCTGTGGAACGTGCGTTTTCGTTAGTGAACTCTTTGTGTTCAGATGAAAAAAAAAAACAGAATGAAAGTTGAAACAGTGAGGGCCTTGCTCATTGTCAAAATACACTTTAATGGTGTATCATGTACTGACTTTTATGATTCAATTTCAAACGAAATAGCACTTCTTGATAAAGTACATAAAAGTGAAAAGTACGGTGATAGTGTGGCAGAATAATTGTAAAAAGTGATTCGGGATCATCTGAGTGCCCGTTGTAAAGGTCAACTTGTGTGTGTATTAAATTTAGTCAATACAATATTTATGTCCCTTTTTTTTCATTGTCCCAGGCTTTTCTCTAATTTATTTGAAATGTCCCCTTTCTCAATGAAAATGAAATGGACGCCATACACTAGTACAGCCGTGGCAGTGGTAATACATTCAACATCAAGGGCTTAACCATTGTCCAAAGAGGTAGCTGTCTCTACATTATTTACGGAACTGTGGTCTATTTGTTGCCAGGATGCATCCAGGATTGCAAACATACATGTGTTGCTGATTCATGTCTACACTATCCTGAACAGCATTTTTCACACTATCGTTTGCTACTTCTTCTAAACTCTGTAGAATAATTTTATTGTATCTGTCAAACCTTACAGGAGGAGATAAGTCAACAAGAAAACAGAAATTTGTGCTCTTCTGAAACCTTTGCCTATAGACTTCATAGCATAAACAAGTTTAGTTTTGCATTATACGCACTCTGTTAAGCAACAAGTATAACCACATTCCCTTAAATCACAAAAATTAGAAACAATTCTTAATTTTGGTGCACACCTCCCCCCCCCCCATGGGGAGGCTTGCGTGCCTCAGCTATACAGATAGCCGTACTGTAGGTGCAACCACAACGGAGGGGTATCTGTTGAGAGGCGAGACGAACGTGTGGTTCCTGAACAGGGGCAGCAGCCTTTTCAGTAGTTGCAGGGGCAACAGTCTGGATGATTGACTGATCTGGCCTTGTAACAATAACCAAAACGGCCTTGCTGTGCTGGTACTGCGAACGGCTGAAAGCAAGGGGAAACTATGGCCATAATTTTTCCCCAGGGCATGCAGCTTTACTGTATGATTACATGATGATGGCTTCCTCTTGGGTAAAATATTCCAGAGGTAAAATAGTCCTCCATTCGGATCTCCGGGCGGGGACTCCTAAGGAGAACGTTGTTATCAGGAGAAAGAAAACTGGCGTTCTACGGGTCGGAGAATGGAATGACAGATCCCTTAATCGGGCAGGTAGGTTAGAAAATTTAAAAAGGGAAATGGATAGCTTAAAGTTAGATATAGTGGGAATTAGTGAAGTTCGGTGGCAGGAGGAACAAGACTTCTGGCCAGGTGACTACACGGTTATAAACACAAAATCAAATAGGGGTAATGCAGGAGTAGGTTTAATAATGAATAGAAAAATAGGAATGCGGGTAAGATACTACAAACAGCATAGTGAACGCATTATTGTGGCCAAGATAGATACGAAGCCCACACCTACTACAGTAGTACAAGTTTATATGCCAACTAGCTCTGCAGATGACGAAGAAATTGAAGAAATGTATGATGAAATAAAAGAAATTATTCAGATAGTGAAGGGCGACGAAAATTTAATAGTCATGGGTGACTGGAATTCGGTAGTAGGAAAAGGGAGAGAAGGAAACGTAGTAGGTGAATATGGATTCGGGCTAAGAAATGAAAGAGGAAGCCGCCTGGTAGAATTTTGCACAGAGCACAACTTAATTATAGCTAACACTTGGTTCAAGAATCATAAAAGAAGGCTGTATACGTGGAAGAACCCTGGAGATACTGACAGGTTTCAGATAGATTATGTAATGGTAAGACAGAGATTTAGGAACCAGGTTTTAAATTGTAAGACATTTCCAGGGGCAGATGTGGACTCTGACCACAATCTATTGGTTATGACCTGTAGATTAAAACTGAAGAAACTGCAAAAAGGTGGGAATTTAAGGAGATGGGACCTGGGTAAACTAAAAGAACCAGAGGTTGTACAGAGTTTCAGGGAGAGCATAAGGAAGCAATTGACAGGAATGGGGGAAAGAAATACAGTAGAAGAAGAATGGGTAGCGTTGAGGGATGGAGTAGTGAAAGCAGCAAAGGATCAAGTTGGTAAAAAGACGAGGGCTAGTAGAAATCCTTGGGTAACAGAAGAAATATTGAATTTAATTGATGAAAGGAGAAAACATAAAAATGCAGTAAATGAAGCAGGCAAAAAGGAATACAGACGTATCAAAAATGAGATCGACAGGAAGTGCAAAATGGCTAAGCAGGGATGGCGATAGGACAAATGGCTAGAGGACAAATGTAAGGATGTAGAGGCTTAACTCACTAGGGGTAAGATAGATGCTGCCTACAGGAAAATTAAAGAGACCTTTGGAGAAAAGAGAACCACTTGTATGAATATCAAGAGCTCAGATGGAAACCCAGTTCTAAGCAAAGAAGGGAAAGCAGAAAGGCGGAAGGAGTATATAGAGGGTCTATACAAGGGCGATGTACTTGAGGACAATATTATGGAAATGGAAGAGGATGTAGATGAAGATGAAATGGGAGATACGATACTGCGTGAAGAGTTTGACAGAGCACTGAAACACCTGAGTCGAAACAAGGCCCCTGGAGTAGACAATATTCCATTAGAACTACTGCCGGCCATGGGAGAGCCAGTCCTGACAAAACTCTACCATCTGGTGAGCAAGATGTACGAAACAGGCGAAATACCCTCAGACTTCAAGAATAATATAATAATTCCAATCCCAAAAAAAAGCAGGCGTCGACAGATGTGAAAATTACCGAACTATCAGTTTAATAAGTCACAGCTGCAAAATACTAATGCGAATTCTTTACAGACGAATGGAAAAACTATAGAAGCCGCCCTCGAGGAAGATCAGTTTGGATTCTGTAGAAATGTTGGAACACGTGAGGCAATACTGACCCTACGACTTATCTTAGAAGCTAGATTAAGGAAGGGCAAACCTACGTTTCTAGCATTTGAAGACTTAGAGAAAGCTTTTGACAATGTTGACTGGAATATTCTCTTTCAGATTCTGAAGGTGGCAGGGGTAAAATACAGGGAGGGAAAGGCTATTTACAATTTGTACAGAAACCAGATGGCAGTTATAAGAGTCGAGGGACATGAAAGGGAAGCAGTGGTTGGGAAGGGAGTGAGACAGGGTTGTAGTCTCTCCCCGATGTTATTCAATCTGTATATTGAGCAAGCAGTGAAGGAAACAAAAGAAAAATTCGGAGTAGGTATTAAAATCCATGGAGAAGAAATAAAAACTTTGAGGTTCGCCGATGACATTTTAATTCTGTCAGAGACAGCAAAGCACTTGGAAGAGCAGTTGAACAGAATGGATAGTGTCTTGAAAGGAGGATATAAGGTGAACATCAACAAAAGCAAAACGAGGATAATGGAATGTAGTCGAATTAAGTCGAGTGATGCTGAGGGAATTAGATTAGGAAATGAGACACTTAAAGCAGTAAAGGAGTTTTGCTATTTGGGGAGAAAAATAACTGATTATGTTCGAAGTAGAGCGGATATAAAATGTAGACTGGCAATGGCAAGGAAAGCGTTTCTGAAGAAGAGAAATTTGTTAACATCGAGTATAGATTTAAGTGTCAGGAAGTCATTTCTGAAAGTATTTGTATGGAGTGTAGCCATGTATGGAAGTGAAACATGGACGATAAATAGTTTGGACAAGAATAGAATTGAAGCTTTCGAAATGTGGTGCTACAGAAGAATGCTGAAGATTAGATGGGTAGATCACATAACTAATGAGGAAGTATTGAATAGGATTGAGGAGAAGAGAAGTTTGTGGCACAACTTGACCAGAAGAAGGGATTGGTTGGTAGGACATGTTCTGCGGCATAAAGGGATCACCAATTTAGTATTGGAGGGCAGCGTGGAGGGTAAAAATCATAGAGGGAGACCAAGAGATGACTACACTAAGGAGATTCAGAAGGATGTAGGTTGCAGTAGGTACTGGGAGATGAGGAAGCTTGCACAGGATAGAGTAGCATGGAGAGCTGCATCAAACCAGTCTCAGGACTGAAGACCACAACAACAACAACAACATGAATTTGTCTCTAGATAAAGGTTTTCTGAATAAGTCTGCCAACTGTTCATCAGAATAAACATAATAGACTTCAGTCTAATTACACTCCTGGAAATGGAAAAAAGAACACATTGACACCGGTGTGTCAGACCCACCATACTTGCTCTGGACACTGCGAGAGGGCTGTACAAGCAATGATCACACGCACGGCACAGCGGACGCCCCAGGAACCGCGGTGTTGGCCGTCGAATGGCGCTAGCTGCGCAGCATTTGTGCACCGCCGCCGTCAGTGTCAGCCAGTTTGCCGTGGCATACGGAGCTCCATCGCAGTCTTTAACACTGGTAGCATGCCGCGACAGCGTGGACGTGAACCGTATGTGCAGTTGATGGACTTTGAGCGAGGGCGTATAGTGGGCATGCGGGAGGCCGGGTGGACGTACTGCCGAATAGCTCAACACGTGGGGCGTGAGGTCTCCACAGTACATCGATGTTGTCGCCAGTGGTCGGCGGAAGGTGCACGTGCCCATCGACCTGGGACCGGACCGCAGCGACGCACGGATGCACGCCAAGACCGTAGGATCCTACGCAGTGCCGTAGGGGACCGCACCGCCACTTCCCAGCAAATTAGGGACACTGTTGCTCCTGGGGTATCGGCGAGGACCATTTGCAACCGTCTCGATGAAGCTGGGCTACGGTCCCGCACACCGTTAGGCCGTCTTCCGCTCACGCCCCAACATCGTGCAGCCCGCCTCCAGTGGTGTCGCGACAGGCGTGAATGGAGGGACGAATGGAGACGTGTCGTCTTCAGCGATGAGAGTCGCTTCTGCCTTGGTGCCAATGATGGTCGTATGCGTGTTTGGCGCCGTGCAGGTGAGCGCCACAATCAGGACTGCATACGACCGAGGCACACAGGGCCAACACCCGGCATCATGGTGTGGGGAGCGATCTTCTACACTGGCCGTACACCACTGGTGATCGTCGAGGGGGCACTGAATAGTGCACGGTACATCCAAACCGTCATCGAACCCATCGTTCTACCATTCCTAGACCGGCAAGGGAACTTGCTGTTCCAACAGGACAATGCACGTCTGCATGTATCCCGTGCCACGCAACGTGCTCTAGAAGGTGTAAGTCAACTACCCTGGCCAGCAAGATCTCCGGATCTGTCCCCCATTGAGCATGTTTGGGGCTGGATGAAGCGTCGTCTCACGCGGTCTGCACGTCCAGCACGAACGTTGGTCCAACTGAGGCGCCAGGTGGAAATGGCATGGCAAGCCGTTCCACAGGACTACATCCAGCATTCTACGATCGTCTCCATGGGAGAATAGCAGCCTGCATTGCTGCGAAAGGTGGATATACACTGTACTAGTGCCGACATTGTGCATGCTCTGTTGCCTGTGTCTATGTGCCTGTGGTTCTGTCAGTGTGATCATGTGATGTATCTGACCCCAGGAATGTGTCAATAAAGTTTCCCCTTCCTGGGACAATGAATTCACAGTGTTCTTATTTCAATTCCCAGGAGTGTATTTTCAACATGTTCACGAATATAATGGTATTTAATGTCAATGTGTTTGGTGTGTTTGTGATGTTCTGTGTTTTTAATCAGGCAAATAGCATTTTGGTTGTCAACATGGTGTGTTGTTGGTTTGTCTAACTGAAAACCTACTTCACTGAGACAACCATGCAACCAAACAACTTCAGTAGCAGCATCTGCAGTTGCTAGGTATTCGGCCTCCGTTGTTGATCTACTTACACATTTCTGCCGACGTGAACACCGTGTCACAGGCCCACCTGCTAACAAGCTCACATAGCCTGTTGCTGACTGACGAGTGTAACAGTCACCAGCAAAGTGGGCATCTGAGTAGACCACCAGTCGAGTAGAGTCAGCTTTGTACCTTATGGTCATGTCCCTGGTACCCTGTAGATACTTCATAACCCTTTTAATAGCATGCCAGTGATCGAGACCCAGATTATGTAAAAACCTACTCACCATGGTGACAACGAACATGATGTCTGGCCATGAGACAGTTGCAGAAAACATTAAGCTGCCGACTGTCTTCCCATAAGGTTTGCTTTCCATCTCTTTTACCTCATGTTGGTTTCTAGGAGGCTTCCCACTGTGCAACTTGATTCCAACATCAAAAGGAGTGGAGTTCAGTTTTGAATCATTCATGTTGAACTTCTGAAGTAAACAATTGATGTATCTTTGCTGGCCTATATAGATTTCTTTTGTAGAAGGACTGGTTCAATTTACAATCCACAGAAGTATTTTTCATTGCCCACAGTAATTTCAAACATTAATTCCAGTGCTGTCAAAATATTTTCCAGTATTTTTGTTGACTTAAAAATAAGCATCCACGTAAAGTGCCACGTAAACATCAGTGTTATCTATTAAAGCATGGAAAACACATTTGTCTGCATTCAGTTGCACAAAACCAAAAATTGTCAGAAACTGTACAAATTTGTGATTCCAACAATGTGGTGATTGTTTGAGACCATACAGACTCTTCTTCAGTTTTCAAACATTATATAAGCCTTCTACAACAAAACGTTTTGGTTGCTCCATGTAAACAGCTTCTTTCAAATCCCCATTCAGGAATGCAGTCTTGACATCAAACTGCCTAATTTCCATATCTTGTGAAGCTGCTATGGTTAATAAAACTCTGATTGAATCAAATCGGACCACAGGAGAGAATGTGTCTTCATAATCAGTGCCCTCTCGTTGTGAATAACCTTTTGCACATAATCTAGCTTTAAATCGGTCAGTTCTTTCTTCAGAATTCTGCTCTACATAATAGACCCACTTACATCCAACTGCCTTGCGGTTGTGTGTTAATGGTACTAGAACACAAGTTTTGTTCTTCTTCAAGGATGTCATTTCCTCTCCCATTGCTTGTTTCCACTCTTTCGAGATTCCTCTTGAACATCTTATGCAGCATTGTCTCCCAGGTAAAATTTAGTACATCTTTGTTCTATGTTTAAGCTATGGGTTTGTTCTTCATTGAAAGAGACATTGTAGGAGACTGTAACTTTCTTTAACTCAGGATTTTAGAGGCGATAATTGGTACTGTACACATCATAACCAACAATGATCAATTTCTTTGGTTTACTATTCCATTTTGATCTAAATTTATCAGGAACATATATGTATCCTGTTGATCTAAACTTCTTCAAGAGTCTTAAAGAAGGAGGTTTTCCAAACCATTTTTCATATGACGTAACACTGTTGTTTGCTTTACATGGCCGGTGATTTAAGATATATGCAGCACAGTTTACTGCCTCTACCCACACCTTGTGGGAGAAGTCAGTACTTACTAACATAGTTCTCGAGCTAGTTCACTCAGATTTGTGTAGGCCGATGCAAACTACATCAGTTGGAGGATCCAAATACTCGATAATTAAATGGACACCCTAGCTGCAACCAAATGTTGATATACTTCATTGGGGACATGTTGAAAATGTGTGCCCCGACCCGGACTCGAACCCGGGATCTCCTGCTTACATGGCAGATGCTCTATCCATCGGGTTCGAGTCCCGGTTGGGCACACATTTTTAACGTGTCCCCAATGAAGTATATCAACGCCTTGTTGCAGCTCAGGTGTCCATTTAATTATCATTTCATTGTAGCAAAGCTGCATGGTCATCTACGGTAACTGTTCTTTTGGGAACAGATACTGCCGTCATATGTAGATCCAAATACTTCCTTACTCTAATTGATGACTATTCCAAGAAAATATTTGTATATTTCCTCAGAAATAAAAATCAAGTACCACAACTGATATGAGACTTAAAAATCTAGTACAAAGGCAAACCGGGAAAAAGATCTGCACTCTACGCACCAATAATGGCACTGAATATGTGAATGATAATCTGATAACATTTTTCAGAAAGGAAGGAATCCGACATCAGACTACAGCGCCATATACACCAGAAGAAAACGGAGTGGCTGAGCGTTACAACCGTACAATAGCAGAAAAAGCAAGATGCCTACTCTTTGAAGCAAGTTTGCCAAATAAATTCTGCACAGAAGCAGTCTCCACTGCAGTTTATTTAATTAGCAGGTCCCCGACTAATGCACTAAAGACCAAATCCCCAGAGGAAGCATGGACAAACAAGAAGCCGCATCTTAAGCATCTTAGAATATTTCGAAGTAAGGCATATGCTCACATTCCAAGAGCCAACAGACGAAGTTGGGACAAGAAAAGTGTAGAGTGTATTTTGTTAGGATACTGCAAAGATTCAAAAGTGTACAGACTTTTTGAACCTAACTGTCAGAGAATCATAAAAACGAGAGATGTGATTTTTGATGAAGATACTTCGAAACACTTGCTGGAAGTGGAACAAATTCTCAACAGATTTAATATGAAAGAGTGTAACCCAATATGTACACCACTGGACAGTAATGAGATGCTTACTCATGATATGTGTCCGAAAACAGAACAAGAGCAAGAAGCTGTGAAGAAAATACCCTATCATGAAGGAATAGGTAGTTTAATGTATGTTCAATTAGGAACAAGGCCAGATCTAGCCTTTCCGATAGAAATTGTTAGCCGTTTTTGTAATAATCCAGGCATACCATACTGGTAAGCAGTCAAAAGAATCTTCAGCTATCTAAAAAGTACTAAGGAGATGAAACTTTTGTTTTCTAAATCAGACGACTGCCACATAGTAGGTTACTGTGATGCAGATTGGGTCGGAGATTCTGAAGAAAGTCAACAACTGGATATATCTTTAAATCTCAAGGAGCAATGATATCTTGGCAGTGTACGAAACAGCCAACAGTGAGCTTATCTACAAATGAGGCAGAATATCTGGCTCTGGCCTCAGCATGTCAGGAGGCTCTATGGCTTCAAAGGTACGCAATGAAATATCACCAAACGCCAAAAAAGACGCTGTCACACTATTATGTGACAACAAGGCAGCAACTGACCTGTCTAAGACTAGTGGCTTTAAGAGTCGAACCAAACATATAGATACAAGACACCACCACTTCATAAGGGAAAAAATAGAATCAGCACAAATTACTGTGGAGGACATACCTTCAGACCAAATGCTGGCAGATATGATGACAGAATCTCTGACAAAGGCACGCCATCATCTACTGCTGCAAGATTTTGGACTGAGAAAGTAGTTTTTTGTTGTGTATATGTATCTTTTATGCAGGCATAATTGTAATGGGGGTGTGGAATTTTAGAATCTATGCCTCCCTGGTGTGTGAATGTCTTTCAGGTTCAGAATGAGATTTTCACTCTGCAGCAGAGTGTGCACTGATATGAAACTTCCTGGCAGATTAAAACTGTGTGCCGGACCGAGACTCGAAATTGGGACCTTTGCCTTCCACGGGCAAAGATCCCGTGTTCGAGTCTCAGTCCAGGAAGTTTCATCTTTTGGGCTGCTATGGGCAACTACAGACACTATGATTTTTAAAATTCTGTGTATTGAGCTCTTTATGTGTGTGATTCATGTAGCTTGGTTAATGTATTAATAAATTGTTCCAAACAGAAACCGCCCTTAAATTACTCTTCTAACAGTTACCAGTATTTCAACTGAACTTTTGTGTTTTGTCCACATTAACTGCTGTGAAGGCTGTTGAGTTTTCATCACATTGTAAAAGTTTTTGTTCTTCTTTCAATAATTTTAAAGGCAAACTATCGAACGTTTGTGGATCATCAGCACACGAGTCCAGAGCACGGGAAAAAACTGCAAACTTTGCTGGCAGACTTCCCAAAATTTTAGCCATTTTGTCAGCTTCTGTAACAGGTTCTCCAATATCTGCTAAAGCTTGTGCCAAGGACTCAACTTGACTGATGTGTTGTGCGATTGTGTCTGTTGGCGACATTCTGTAATCAAAAAACTTCTTCTTCAAGACCATTTTAATAACTGCAGATCGCATTTCATGAATAGTCTTTAGTCTGGCACACATTTCCGCTGCATTTGTGCACGTCATAACAGATTGCAATTGGTCAAATTCCATTGCAGAAGATAGAATGAGCACCGCCTTCACATTTAAGTCGTCCCAAGTGGTTTGACGCTCACCACCTTCATTTGGCCTCGGTTTCCCCTCAACGAAATCTAACACTTTTTTAGTACGAAAAATAACTTACAATTAATTTTTCCACAGTTGGAAATTTTTACCGTCAAATTTCTGCATACTGCACGTTTTCAATTTATCCTTCTTCGTGTAGGCTGAATGTAAGTCAAACTTATAATACTCAGTTCAAAAGAAAACGATGGTTTTCCACAATAGACCAGCGAAATACGACGGCTCCAGAACGTGAGCGTCACAGTTCACGCGAATAAAACTCCGATAAAAAGCAATGAATTCACAAAACAGAAACAAATACCGTATGTGTGCATTTGCCTGGACCAATAACCTGATGTCTTTAATTATGTTTGGGAGAAAATCACAGAGCGAAATACAGTATATTGGAGTAAAAATAACTTGTTGCTCCTTTCCTTATTGCAACCAAAAGTTACATCGTAACCCTAACCTTAACATCAAAACAAAAAAAAAAACAAGATATTATTAGATAACGTACGCGGTTATGTTATATATGGTCTATGCTTGAAACCAACATCAAAGTCACGTGGCTCGGGGCGGACAGCTGAGTTCGTGTCATTACGCTGTGTGTGAAGTGGAGCTGACAGTTACAGTTTCTCTCATTTATAGCTGAAATCAAGCACTGATTTTGACAATTCAACGAACAGTAGTACAACTCTTACAGGAAATACAGAAGCGTCCGATCTTACCCGTCGGCTTTGACCCATGACGTCACAAATACCGCGGAAACGACTATAAACAATTCCAATATGGCGGATATAAAAACATCGCATACGTATTGTAAACACTGAAATACACAAGTTTCACAAAAAGCCTAATGACTGTAACGGGACAAGCGTGGGAAATTAGGGGTTTTTGGGTGCGGAGAAACTAAATATACAGAAATGTAGCCACCGACCGCCATTCAAAACCACGCAAAACAACGAAATAAATCAACATCACAAAACTGACCAAATACCAAAAAACACATTCCTATCCATAATCGGACACTTCCCTTAACCTATATAGCTCAACAGAACCTACCGATCACATCCCCCAATAGAAAACTAAGAAACGAAAGCTTCCCTTACACCTACATACATCGGCACTTATGCAGTGTAGCAGGTACGGAAAAAATTTTTCATTTTTTTTCAAAATTTGATCATCATGTGTCGTTATGCGGTGGGGGGAGTCTGCAGTGCCCCCCCATCCCCCCACAGGCTTCATTAGTGTCAAATCAATATTTTCGAATCATAGGCGGCCGCTGCCGCGGCCGCATTCCAAAAAAAAACTCCCAACCTAACCTCAAGTGGGCTACGCTACAGATCAATATGTTCATCAAATTGCTTCATATTACGTATACATGTTCATTAGTGTCAAATCAATATTTTCGAATCATAGGCGGCCGCTGCCGCGGCCGCATTCCAAAAAAAAAACTCCCAACCTAACCTCAAGTGGGCTACGCTACAGATCAATATGTTCATCAAATTGCTTCATATTACGTATACATGTTCATTAGTGTCAAATCAATATTTTAGAATCATAGGCGGCCGCTGCCGCGGCCGCATTCCAAAAAAAAACTCCCAACGTAACCTCGTATTCAGGGCTACGCTACAGATCAATGTGTAGGTCCCTTACGTCACGGGTCAAAGCCGACGCGTGAGATCGGATGTTTCCAACCTATACCCAATACACAAAACATACATAAATAACCAAAAAAAAAAAAAACGGAACTTACCTCAAAAAAGTTCCAGCTCCACAAACTAGATTGGCCACCACAATCACACACAAATGCACACACGCACGCACGCACACACACACACACACACACACACACACACACACACACACATACAAAAACACACACACACACACCAACGAAAAAATACTGAACTAAAATAAAAACCCAACCCACCCAAACGTCAACCCCCTCCCCCACAACTCCAAAATACAACACACAAACACTATACAACAAAATAAACCACCCACCCACCTACCCAGCCCACCCTAACTAACCACTTTCGGAAATACAGAAGCGTCCGATCTTACCCGCCACAATCGCAAATCAAACTCCGCGCCGTAATGACGTCACACACCACAACACGCATACGTCACGGGTCAAAGCCGACGGGTAAGATCGGACGCTTCTGTTGACCCCTCTTACACGTGTAGTAGTGTAGTTAACCTCATGTCTCCGAAATTTCTGATAATAAAGCAGTGGCTATATCGGTTATACGTGCGGTCAAGTTGAAACGTATTGACAGTTCTTTTTAACACGCGACACATTCACTGTTCTTTAGTGAGTACTTTTTTTTGCACTGTGAATTCTCGTAGTTCGTTGCTTCCACATGTGTGGAAGACAAAATAAGAATTTCACATGCAGCTTAAGTCTAGAAACGATTCCACAATAATACGTGTGAAACGTTTTAGTATGCTTTGTAAGACATGAAATTCGTTCATGTGCATAATGTCAGGTATATCCACAAAATAAGCGCATATATTTTCTGACTTTTCCTTAATCGAGTACGGATACCTGTTAGCAGAGTAATTTACAGGCAGTTTCTGATTGGAACACTTCATTAATACATTAAACAAGCTACATGAATTACACACATAAAGAGCTCAATACACGGAATAAAACAAATCATAGCGTCCGTAGTTGCCATTAGCAACACAAAAGATGTTCACACACTAGGGAGGCATGGAGTCTAAAATCCTACACCCACACTAGAATTATGCCTGCAAGAAAGATACACAAAACAAAAAACTACTTTCTTAGTGTAAAGTCTGACATCATCGCTTCTTCTAATGAGAAAGGATCGGAGTCAGTTGATTGTTTAGACAGATAAGTTGCAAAGTCATGGAGTTTCTTTGACTTTGGAATTCTCGATGACCTTCTTATTTGCTGTGGTTGCTCATTATCATTAACTGGATCGTCTGGACTTGTTTAGTCATAGCTGCTAGTATTAATTGAATTACTATTTAATGTTACACTCTGAGGTTCAGGTTCAATTTCTTCTAATTCAGTTGTAGTTACTTCTTCTCTGTCAGTGGGAGAAACAGTCGACTTGGTTCCTTTGACTCAGTTCCCTGTTTAGACTATTTCGAAGTTTCTTCATCAAAAATCACATCTCTCGTTTTTATGATTCTCTGACAGTTAGGTTCAAAATGTCTGTACGCTTTTGAATCTTCGCATTATCCTAACAAAATACACTCTACACTTTTCTTGTCCCAACTTCGTCTGTTGGCTCTTGGAGTGTGAGCATATGCCTTACTTCGAAATATTCTAAGATGCTTAAGATGCGGCTTCTTGTTTGTCCATGCTTCCTCTGGGGATTTGGTCTTTAGTGCATTAGTCAGGGACCTGTTAATTAAATAAACTGCAGTGGAGACTGCTTCTGTGCAGAATTTATTTGGCAAATTTGTTTCAAAGAGCAGGCATCTTGCTTTTTCTGCTATTGTACGGCTGTAACGCTCAGCCACTCCGTTTTCTTATGGTGTATATGGCGCTGTAGTCTGATGTCGGATTCCTTCCTTTCTGAAAAATGTTATCAGATTATCATTCACATTTTCTGTGCCATTATCCCTGCATAGTGTGCAGATCATTTTTCCAGTTTGCCTTTGTACTAGATTTTTGAAGTTAGTATCAGCTGTGGTACTTGATTTTTATTTCTGAAGAAATATACAAATACTTTCCTGGAATAGACATCAATTAGAGTAAGGAAGTATTTGGCTCCTCCAGTTGATCTAGTTTCCATCGGCCCACACAAATCTGAGTGAACTAGCTCGAGAATTTCTGTGGCTCTTGAGCTAGATCGTGGAAAAGGAAGTCTTGTTTGTTTTCCCTCTAAGCAAATTGCTCAGGGACTATTTATTGTCCCCTTATATAATAATCCATTAGGCAGTCCATTACAAAAAGCATCCATAGCTTCAGAATGCAGATGACCAAGTCTTTATGCCACAACTCTGCACTATTCGCCTGCAATACGGATTTTGCTTTAAAACTTCCATCATATGGTTGGTCTAGTTGGTACAGTCCGTTTGATAAACACAAACTAACAACCATGTTTTTGCATGCGTCGTAAATACACTCCTGGAAATGGAAGAAAGAACACATTGACACCGGTGTGTCAGACCCACCACACTTGCTCCGGACACTGCGAGAGGGCTGTACAAGCAATGATCACACGCACGGCACAGCGGACACCCCAGGAACCGCGGTGTTGGCCGTCGAATGGCGCTAGCTGCGCAGCATTTGTGCACCGCCGCCGTCAGTGTCAGCCAGTTTGCCGTGGCATACGGAGCTCCATCGCAGTCTTTAACACTGGTAGCATGCCGCGACAGCGTGGACGTGAACCGTATGTGCAGTTGACGGACTTTGAGCGAGGGCGTATAGTGGGCATGCGGGAGGCCGGGTGGACGTACCGCCGAATTACTCAACACGTGGGGCGTGAGGTCTCCACAGTACATCGATGTTGTCGCCAGTGGTCGGCGGAAGGTGCACGTGCCCGTCGACCTGGGACCGGACCGCAGCGACGCACGGATGCACGCCAAGACCGTAGGATCCTACGCAGTGCCGTAGGGGCCGCACCGCCACTTCCCAGCAAATTAGGGACACTGTTGCTCCTGGGGTATCGGCGAGGGCCATTCGCAACCGTCTCCATGAAGCTGGGCTACGGTCCCGCACACCGTTAGGCCGTCTTCCGCTCACGCCCCAACATCGTGCAGCCCGCCTCCAGTGGTGTCGCGACAGGCGTGAATGGAGGGACGAATGGAGACGTGTCGTCTTCAGCGATGAGAGTCGCTTCTGCCTTGGTGCCAATGATGGTCGTATGCATGTTTGGCGCCGTGCAGGTGAGCGCCACAATCAGGACTGCATATGACCGAGGCACACAGGGCCAACACCCGGCATCATGGTGTGGGGAGCGATCTCCTACACTGGCCGTACACCACTGGTGATCGTCGAGGGGACGCTGAATGGTGCATGGTACACCCAAACCGTCATCAAACCCATAGTTCTACCATTCCTAGACCGGCAAGGGAACTTGCTGTTCCAACAGGACAAAGCACGTCCGCATGTATCCCGTGCCACCCAACGTGCTCTAGAAGGTGTAAGACAACTACCCTGGCCAGCAAGATCTCCGGATCTGTCCCCCATTGAGCATGTTTGAGACTGGATGAAGCGTCGTCTCACGCAGTCTGCACGTCCAGCACGAACGCTGGTCCAACTGAGGCGCCAGGTGGAAATGGCATGGCAAGCCGTTCCACAGGACTACATCCAGCATCTCTACGATCGTCTCCATGGGAGAATAGCAGCCTGCATTGTTGCGAAAGGTGGATATACACTGTACTAGTGCCGACATTGTGCATGCTCTGTTGCCTGAGTCTATGTGCCTGTGGTTCTGTCAGTGTGATCATGTGATGTATCTGACCCCAGGAATGTGTCAATAAAGTTTCCCCTTCCTGGGACAATGAATTCACGGTGTTCTTATTTCAATTTCCAGGAGTGTATAATCTTTTAAGCGAATCACAGTTCGGTTTCCGAAGTGGCAAAAATACAGATCGGCCATAGTAGAATTCACCAAAGTTGTACTTGATGCAGTTGATGAAGATGAGTGTGCCACAGGCATATTTTTTGGAGCTTTCTAAGGCGTTTGATACAGTCGACCACAAGATTCTATTAAATAAATTAGAAGCATTAGAAATAAGAGGGGTAGCTAATGACTGGTTTCGATCATACCTAATGGATGGGGCACAAAGAGTAGAGGTAAGACATACTTCAAATAGATCTAACCATTTAGTAAAACACTTATCAGAATCAAAATAGGGGTTCTGCAAGGTAGCATATTAGGACCAATACTGTTCCTGATATACATCAGCAACTTTCCGAGTAGTGTTACTCATGGTGAAAAAATTCTCTTTGCCGATGACAGCAATATTATAGTCGCTGAGAAAAAAAGAGAACTCCTTGCCGAGAAATCAAATGTAACTCTCAAAGAAGTTTATCGTTGGTGTGTGTGTGTGTGTGTGTTTGTGTGTGTGTGTGTGTGTGTGTGTGTAGTGAGTGAAGTGTTATGAAACAATATGTGAATAGTGTGTGCAGTGACTGATAGTGAGATATGAGTGAACAGTGTGGCATTACATTATTTAATAAGTTATTTGTAAAAAAGGTATTGTATGCCAGGAGTAAATCTAATGATTGTCTCTAACTAGAAGTCTGTAAATATATGTGTGTACGAATTAGCTTATTTTAAATTGATCTAAACTTGTAAATACTTTGACATGTCCTGTATCCTTGTAAAAAGAGATCTATGAATGAATAAAGCTAATACTACTACTACTACTAGTAGTAGTAGTAGTAGTAGCAGGTACTTTACACAGATCGAACATAACGTCATAAACAATGAGATGTGTGAAAAACTGCCGCAACATGCATGCCATTTAAATTTATTACTTATGTACTACTAAGTCTATTCACAATAAATTTCACAGGCAATGTACAAATATTCTGCTAAATGTACCTACAAAATTATATCATTTTATCACACATCAGCATATATGACGTCATAAACACTGAGATACATGAAAAATTGCTGCATTGTGCATAACGTTTAAATTTATTACGTTTTTGATACTAACTCCATTCGCAGCACATTTTGCTGATAGTATCCACATACGCCACTGACTGTACTTACGAAAATATCTCATTGTATGAGACATAGATCAGGAGATATGACGTCACAAACATTGGGCTGCATGAGATTTTGCAGTATCGAGCACGACGTTTAAATTTTACTTCTTTGCAACTACTCGCAACTTATTTCGAATACAGTATTCAAATATGCTGCTGAATATATCTACACAAATATATCATTGCGTGATACATAGGTCAAGAGATATGGCGTTGCATGAAGATTTAATACATTTATTCTTTACTACTAATAAACACCTACAGCCAAGTGTACTTAAGGAAATCCCTCACGCCTGGCAGTGCTTTTGACAGTAGTCAACTGCGAATTGCAAATGGCTGTAAATGAAAACAGTAGCCGCCTATAGAATTACGAAGAGGCTTTGCCATAGAGCCATTTACACAATCACATTGTAGATCTGCAAAGCAGCTGTCCACGATCTTTGTAAGACTGTTTCACAATTTCAAAAGCGTTTTCACGAATACATGGAAATGAAATTTTTCGATATTACATTTTTTGTTTTCGTTTCTAATAGAAAACTGGCAAAATGAATATCCAAACAATGAGGATGGTACTGAGGATAGTGGTTATGTATAATAACAATCAACTCGTCATTCGGTCCTATACAAATATGTTTTATTGTCCCACGAGGTACAAAGTGTGTTCCCACAAACATTGATCAGAGCAAACTAACTGCAGGTCCAGAGCGGTTAGTTAAGGGCTGCGACATTGTTCTGGGGACTCCACGGAGTTATGTCCTCACAAAGCCTCTGACCCCCCATAGTACGGAGCACGCATGAAAAAGTGGCAGGATATCGGTGCGGTGCAGGCATTCATCACTGAAATGTCATAATCGGCGAGATGCGCTGGCAGGCGAAGTGGGAGGAGCTGCTGGAGGCTGTGTTGAGGGGGGTGGCGGGGCAGTGTAGGTGTGTGATGGTCTGCGACCGCTCATGCAGTGGGAGGCGTGACGTCATCATCGATGACTGATAAGGGGGTAGCATACTCAGCATAGTGATTGGAGGCTGGCGAGGCAGCGGTACAGGCAGCATCATCCCCGGCATCAGAGGCAGAAGCCGAGTATACAGGGGTGGCGACGATGAGGGCTTCATCAGTCGTGAAGGGAGATGTTAAACCCGCTGTATTGATGAAGGAGGGCAGGTGCATGGCATGTTCGATTGCCCTGGAGACTATATTGGGGCCTGCCTATTTGCAAAACTGGCAGAAATGAGTAACAGTAGGGTGACATCGGATGACATCAATATCTTCTGGCAGAAAGTCACTCATATTTAGTTGTACTTTGATGTGAGTGTCTGTTGGTTGCAGAGGCGCCAATGCAGGGCAAGCTACTGGGGAGTTGGCTTAAGTCCAAATAGGCTTCAGTCTGTTTAAGGACACCATAGTGCTCTTTCCCAAGATGATAACGTCAAACGTTTTTGCACCCCACTTGACTACACGGTAAAAGCTGCTGTATGGGGGTGTAAAGCCAGCTTGACAGCATTTGTGCACAGGATAACCTGGGAACATGTGTTTAAGGCCTTGTGAACAAGTATTGTAGGCTTTGCGTGGTGGCACGCAGATGTTGTGTATATGCTCATGCAGTGGCTGCATTAGTTCTGGCAGGTCATGGTCCAGTGTAGCTACACCTTGTGTAACAAATTCTACAGGGATACAGAGGGGCTTACTGTACAGGACCTCAGAAAGTGAGGTGTTCAAGTCTTCTTTAGGGCAGGGCATCAGTCCATGACTGTGAGTGGCAGATTTATGCTTCCTTGAGTATGCAGTGCCAAAGTTTCACTATCCCATTTTACTGAGGGTTGTAAGCAGTCATGGGGAAATGATGGCACCTGCAAAGTCGGCACAGTTAATTGAACAAGGCAGACTCAAATTTCTGGGCTTGGTCTGTTGTCAGCAATGTAGGACAGCCCACCCTGGCAATCCAGTTGCAGATAAAGACCTTGGCAACTGTGTTGGCTGATATGTCCCGAAATGGGGCGGCCTCAACCCAATGGGTCATACAGTCATTTGTGGATAAGATGTACTTCGAATCCTGTGATTCGGGGATTGGTCTGACTATGTGTTGAAAACACCTTTTTGGGATAGGGAATTTCCCAAAGGCGGGCTAAGGGTGGCCATTGCCTGTTGACAAGAGTCGAGACCCTGCTCCATGCAGTGCAGTCACGCTTGAAATTGGGTCAGACAAAGCGACCATGACTAATTTGAGGTGGGAGATATGCTGGGATGTGTAAGACTGTGCAGCAAGTTAAACACAGTTTTATGATAGGACTACAGGACGACTGGTTGTATTCTCTCACGTGACACATCGCATCAAATAAGATTGGTGGCTCCTGGCAGTGTGCCCTGTTGTACTTGTAGCCCAATATCTTGTCTGGTGAGCGGTTGTTGTAGGTCAGGATCGGTTGCCTTCTGTGTCAGCAAGTAGATCAAAGTCCAGCTGAGTAGATCTGGCCACCAAGCGAGACAGGTAGTTCGCAACTCTGTCTTCCACACCTCGGATGTGTATGATGTCGATGGTAAATTGCGAGATCAGATCAAGGTGGCGAAAGCACCTTGGCGTGATGTTAACACAAGGGTTTCTGATCGCGTCTGCAGGAGGCTTGTGATTGGTGTAAATGTCATTCTGCAAATAGCGGACCACGTCGTGGATGGCCAAGAGCTCTCTACCGAAAGTCAACCACTTCTTCTGAGTACTGGTTAGCATTTTAGAGAAGAAACGCAGAAGTTATGTTACGCTGGCAATCTCTTGTTGCAGTACCGCGCCAATCCCGCGGCTGCTGGTGTCTGCGATGATCACGAGGTGTGTGTCTTGTGAGAGAAGGGTGAGGGTGACAGCCTGTACGAGGTCGGATTTAATCTTGTCGAAGGCCATTTGCATTTCAGGCGTGCACATCAGGTGTCATTTGCGAGTGATGTTCTAGCCACACAGCAGCCCATTCAGAGGCAAGAGCGTTCCAGCAGCATGTGGGAGATGACACCTGTAAAAACTGATGACTCCCAGGAACCGCTGCAGTTACTGATAGACCGAGTGGGGAGGGAGGAGGTCGATTCGCCCTCTTTTCTCCAACATGGAGCGTACCCCAAAGCATCACCAAATATCCAACAAAGATGACACACGATTGCCATAGTTGGCATTTACCGTTATTAATTACAACGTCTGTGACACTAACTTGTCCAATAGGCTACATAAATGAATCTCATGTTCCTTGGGATACTGTGAGAAAATTATCACATCGTCTAGGTAAGTATAGCAGAAGGACATGTCAAATATCAGGATGTCAATAAACCTCTGCTAGTTCAGGACAGTGTTTCTTAACACATACAGCATAAATAAAAACTCTAACAGATCGAATGGCGTGATTATTGCAGTTTTTGGTATATCCTCATCAGCCATAGGTATCTGTAAATCTGTCCTTTTACAGTCAACAATACTTAATATAGGTACACCAGCAAGTTCGTGTGCAAAGTCTTCTAAGTTGGCATTGTCTGGGCATTGAGGTACCGACAATCGCCTCACAATCGCCAAGTATTATACTTGTCGAGGACGAACTTGATAGGAGAAGTCCAGGCACTGTCAGATGGCCCTACAATACCAGTACGCAAGAGTTTGTCCACAGTAGCTTTTACTGCTTTGAGTTTCTGTGAAGACAGGTGACGGGGCCAGCAGCAGACTGGCGGGCCAGGGGTGGTGTTGATGTGATGAACAGGCCCATTGCGAATGGTACAAATAATCTCTAGCTGGATGGGCTGGCGTAAGTGGGGGCCAAGGGCTTAGCGATAGGTGTTATTGTAACATCATTGTTAATGGACAACCCGGTCGCAGAGGCTTTGTCAATAACACTGGATGTGGTCAGGGGAGCACAATTAGGTAATGGCACTTGAATGACTTGTTGTGAGGCTGACTTACTGTCTTCATCGTCGGACAGTGGGTGTAGATGTTGCACAATGGTGAGTTGCCGTTCAGCCATATGAAGCTTGCTAGATCATTTCGTTATAGATGAGACCCTCGGGCACTATTATGAAGGGGTGATTTGCGGCGACTTGAAGCGGACGAGTGAACTAGTGCGCTGGTATCAGGCTGTGAGATCAGTTTGGGTAAGAGCAAGGCTGTGTACAACATAGCACATCAGAGCTAAAGCACGTGTGGCACTAGCAGAGGTGGTGTGGCAAGCAAGTATAGTGCCTGGCCGACTTGTATTGTTTTGTTTGACAGGCACGGCACGGGAGCATACTGGTGGTAGAGTGCACTGTACATGTTTGTTTATGCTCGTCGCTCAGGACGCTGCATGGAGCAGTGGGTGCTGACTCAGCAAGTTTTGGCAAGTCCCGGGACATCAAGTGGCCAGTGTCTGCAAGGCAGGAGACTCACAGTCAGATGTAGTGTGGTAATGATGAGAATTAGTTAACGAGTGCTGCTGTGCGAGCGCTACCATTCTGTCAGTCAGGTGTTTGAAATCTAGTGGAGAATCCTCATATGCAAGCACTGCTGTTTCAACGCTCTCTGGCAGTTTTAATAGCTACAAAGTCTACACTGCATGATCCATGAATAGGCTCGTATCAATTTGCAGGTGAAGCTTATACCACAGCACGGAAGATATACTGTCACACAGTGAGATTTCACTTATCACTAGCTGAACCTGATCTGGTGAGCAGGACAGGCATTGAAGCAGAAGTGCTTTGAAAGTGTCGTATTTATTAGTTTGTGTGTGCACATCAAGCAGAAAGTCAATAATGAGAGCAGCATTATCATCGAGGTGATTGAGAAGAACTGCAAATCTGTCTTTGTCCTCAGTGACAGCTGTGGACTGCATTATGCATTGACTAAGCACAAGCCACAGCATAGGCAAGTCCACGTTCAACAGAGAGAGTTTTGGCAGAGGATGTGCGGAATGGTAAGAGCCATGGTTATATGAGACTAGCACCATCCTGAGGTGAGCATTGCCAGGCATGGTAGACACAGCAGGAGTAGAGATATCACAGAGCAGTGGAGTAGCAAATTGTAAAGTGGCAAAGAGATACATGGCATGGCAGGCACGGATGCATTGAGGCGTGGCATATTGTAATGCAGTGGCAACAAAGCGGAAATGTTAGGACAGAATGTGTCATGATGAGACAAAGGTATGTGTGGTTTGTTAGGTGCAAGCCGAGTATGATGGTGGGTGTGACCAGCAGTATGTGGTGCATAGTGCTGGACCACGGGAGCTGCCAGATGCTGTGAGCACGTGGTATGGTCATGAGGTAATGAATCTGGAAAGGCAGTTGTGCTGAATCCAGGCGATACACATTCGTGGAGAAGTTGCAGTGTGTGCTTGCAGTATTTAGCTGTGATGGCTGCAACTGAAAATGGGGTGGGGGGCTGAGATGTGATGCCACTCAGGAGATGTGGCAGTGGTTGCAATGCGGATGACAGTGGGCGAAGGCTGCATGACAACTAAGTCCATATCAGATAGTTCACTTTTATGTCTTTGAAGATCACTTGAGCCCATTTTATTTTGTCTGGGAGTTGGTAAATAGTTGGAAACGGTTTAAACAGGAGCCACAGTTGACCAACAATTCCAAAACTGCAAATCCACTAGAAGTTGCAAATATTTTTACAAAGTATGAACAAGCCAACACCAACACCCAATAGACAAAACAAAATCAAGACTTCTGTAAAATTCTTATTCTTGAGAGAAACTGGTGCTGCTGAAGTTATATTAAGCAAAGAGAGTCTAAAAAACACACTGTCATCTAGAATCGACGACAATCCAGATTTCATGTTAAAGAACTGTAGTCCCCCTCTCTAATGTGTACAACTCATCGCTGATTACAGGTACATATCCTGATTGTATGAAAATGGCGCAAGTTTTCCCAATCATTAAGAAATCCCAGTCTTTAAGAAAGGTGAGAAAAATAATGTGGAAAATTACAGATCTACCGATCTATCTATATTGTTACCCTTGTTTGGTATACTTCTGGAGAGTTTAATCTGTCAAAGATTAATAAGCTTTCTGGAAGATAACCAAATCCTGTCAGATACCCAGCATGGCTTCGGGAGAAAAAAATCTACAACAACAAATGTATATGAGTACATAAACTCCTCTCTAGATGCCTCTAGACAAGAAACAAAAAGCACTGGGATCTTCCTAGATTTGTCAAAGGCATTTGACATCATAGATCACAATATTCCACTTGTCAAACTGCAGTCATGTGGCATCAGAGGATTCCCTCTGAATTGGTTGTTTTTTGTTGTGGTCTTCAGTCCTGAGACTAGTTAGATGCAGCTCTCCATGCTACTCTATCCTGTGCAAGCTTCTTCATCTCCCAGTACCTACTGCAGCCTACATCCTTCTGAATCTGCTTAGTGTATTCATCTCTTGGTCTACCTCTACGATTTTTACCCTCCACGCTGCCCTCCAGTACCAAATTGGTGATCCCTTGATGCCTCAGAACATGTCCTACCAACCGATCCCTTCTTCTAGTCAAGTTGTGCCACAAACTCCTCTTCTCCTCAATTCTATTCAATACTTCATCATTAGTTATGTGATCTAATCTTCAGCATTCTTCTGTAGCACCACATTTCGAAAGCTTCTATTCTCTTCTTGTATAAACTATTTATTGTCCATGTTTCACTTCCATACATGGCTACACTCCATACAAATACTTTCAGAAACGACTTCCTGACACTTAAATCAATACTCGATGTTACAAATTTCTCTTCATCAGAAACGCTTTCCTTGCCATTGCCAGTCTACATTTTATATCCTCTCTACTTCGACCATAATCAGTTATTTTACTCCCCAAATAGCAAAACTCCTTTACTACTTAAAGTGTCTCATTTCCTAATCTAATTCCCTCAGCATCACCTGATTTAATTCGACTACATTCCATTATCCTTGTTTTGCTTTTGTTGATGTTCATCTTACACCCTCCTTTCAAGACACTGTCCATCCCGTTCAACTGCTATTCCAAGTCCTTTGCTGTCTCTGACAGAATTACAATGTCATCGGCGAACCTCAAAGTTTTTATTTCTTCTCCATGGATTTTAATACCTACTCCGAACTTTTCTTTTGTTTCCTTTACTGCTTGCTCAATATACAGATGGAATAGCATCGGGGAGAGGCTACAACCCTGACTCACTCCCTTCCCAACCACTGCTTCCCTTTCATGCCCCTCGACTCTTGTAACTGCCATCTGGTTTCTGTACAAATTGTAAATAGCCTTTCGCTCCCTGTATTTTACCCCTGCCACCTTCAGAATTTGAATGAGAGTATTCCAGTCAACATTGTCAAAAGCTTTCTCTAAGTCTACAAATGCTAGAAACGTAGGTTTGCCTTTCCTTAATCTTTCTTCTAAGACAATTCGTGGGGTCAATATTGCCTCATGCATTCCAACATTTCTACGGAATTCAAACTGATCTTTCCCGAGGTCAGCTTCTACCAATTTTTCCATTCGTCTGTAAAGAATTCGCGTTAGTATTTTGCAGCTGTGAGTTATTAAACTGATGGTTCGGTAATTTTCACATCTGTCAACACCTGCTTTCTTTGGGACTGGAATTACTATAATCTTCTTGAAGTCTGAGGGAATTTCGCCTTTCTCATACTTCTTGCTCACCAGATGGTAGAGTTTTGTCAGGACTGGCTCTCCCAAGGCTGTCAGTAGTTCTAATGGAATGTTGTCTACTCCCAGGGCCTTGTTTCGACTTATATCTTTCAGCGCTCTGTCAAACTCATCACGCAGTATCATATCTCCCATTTCATCTTCGTCCACCTCCTCTTCCATTTCCATAATATTGTCCTCAAGAACATGGCCCCTGTATAGACCCTCTATATACTCCTTCTACCTTTCTGCTTTCCCTTCTTTGCTTAGATCTGGGTTTCCATCTGAGCTCATGATATTCATGCTAGTGGCTCTCTTTTCTCCAAAGGTCTCTTTAATTTTCCTCTAGGCAGTATCTATCTTACCCCTCGTAAGATAAGCCTCTAGATCCTAACATTTGTCCTCTAGCCATGCCTGCTTAGCCATTTTGCACTTCCTATCGATCTCATTTTTGAGATGTTTGTATTCCTTTTTGCCTGCTTCACTTACTGCATTTTTGTATTTTCTCCTTTCATCAATTAAATTCAGTATCTCATCTGTTACCCAAGGAATTCTACTAGCCCTCGTCTTTTTACCTACTTGATCCTCTGTTGCCTTCACTATTTCATTCCTCAAAGCTACCCATTCTTCTTCTACTGTATTTCTTTCCCCCATTCCTGTCAATTGTTCCCTTATGCTCTCTCTGAAACTCATTACAACCTCTGGTTTAGTCAGTTTATCCAGGTCCCATCTCCTTAAATTCCCATCTTTTTGTACTTTCTTCAGTTTTAATCTACAGTTCGTAACCAATAGATTGTGGGGTTCAGAACATATATCCCAAACTGGAAACAAAAAGTACCAATTACACAAAAGAATCATGGACATATTGAAACTTACTGCTCTGACTATGGCAATATCTCAAAGGTGTACCCCAAGGTTCAATAGTTGGAGCCATTCTGTTCCTTCTTTACATTAATGACTTACTGTTGAACATCAATGCCATTTCTAGTACGCTCTTTGCACATGACAACAGTATCCTCCTAACCAGCAGAAAAGACTATAGCTGCAAGAGACCATAACCAAAATTGCAAATGAGCTGAGTGACTGGTTTGACAGAAATACTCTGACAGTCAATACAAAGAAAACTGCCTCTCTAAACTTCCATTTGAGAACCACTAAATTATGTTACTTATAATTGGTCTTGATTGCAAGTTTTTTATTCATATGACCGGTTTCGGTTCATTCAGAACCATCTTCAGATCTGATATTTCAGTTACAGGAGTAACCCTTCCAAATCCAACAACTTTCACATGCTGCGTCGGATTATAAGTAACATTATAAAATCACTGATTGCTGTTATCCCTTAAGACATTATGTCTGTTTTTGCAAACCACTAAATTTATGCCTGATATGGACTACATGGATTTGTAATATTTCACACATCAGAAACAAGATTTTTAGGCCTGTGCATCCGGCATACCTTAAAGTGGGAAAGACACATCAGGAAAATGAATAGTAAGTTGAACCAGGTATGTTACACCTTATGTATCATCACACACCGCACAAGCGGTGAGACTGTCTGCACTGTTTAGTATGTGCAATTGCATAGTATAATGCAGTATGGTATCTTATTGTGGGGGTACTCCACACGTACCAAAGACATCCTCCTTATGCAGAAGAGAGCTGTGAGAATAATAAACAGTGCAAAGCCAACTGACAGCTGCTGACCTCTCTTCCAAAGTTCACTCATTCTTTCTCTTGGCGGTCTCAACGTGTTGGAAACATGCAAATTCGCAAAGAGTCATATTACTAAATTAAACAAACATGTGAATGTTCATGATCAAGGTACAACAAAAAAATGAAACCTCATGTTTAAAACATGTATACCTCCACCTTCAAAAACCTATCATTTATCGAAGCATCCAACTATACAACAGCCTGCCACCAGAAATATGGAACAGGAAGTCTCTGCCTTTGTTTAACAAGATTCTGAGAACCTGCATGCTTTTAATCAGTATCTGAATTTTGGCCCATGTGTGTGAAAAGAAACATGAAATCAGTTGCAGGAATGCATTTTGTACAAGAAGTAAACATTAACATAAAATGTGTAAATTAGTTTTGTGTTCATTCCACCTAAAAATAAGCAAAGTGTGTGCTGTACTTTAATTATTCCAACCAGGCATGTGTTTTGTTCATATGTAAGGAAGAAATTAAACTAAAATAATTAATAACTGTGTAAAACTATGTTTGTACATCCCCATCCCATCACCTCATGTCATTAAACCACTACATCACGCTATGATATGTCCAATATCAGTTGTATGTTTGTGCATCACCCTGTGCATATCTTGTACAAAAATGATTAAAAGGACAAATAAACAAACAAACTATTGCGGTGCTCTGATGGGTGTCTGTATAGTTTTACTAAACAATGGGAATGTTAATGCATATAGATCCACTGGCACTAAAGGAGTGTCCACGTGAGTTACTGTCGTTATATTCCACATGGAAACTCAGAGCACTATGTGTACTGATGAATGAGGCAGCAGAAAGCCGTTGTTTATGTGGAATTACATTCGTTATCATAGGAGAATTGCTGGGCAAATAGTCACCCTGAATCATTACTGTTCTGTCACTGGCAAGGTCACACTGACAATTCGACACACATCACTAGCCAGCTTAGTGTAAAGCGGCATGAGTCTGGAGTGGCAGACATGGAAACAATGGAAGCATTGTCGTCGGATCACGACACATTGCCAGATCAGACACTTCGATCAGGTTTTGGCGAAATTGTACCAGACTGAGGCCTGGAAAGTTTGTGAAATTCACAGGCGTTGAAAAAGAGACGAGACTGACGTCTCTCAGAGCAGGAAACAGTTCAGCTGGAGGTAGCTGCAGCATTGCAGGACAGCGGACTGGCGCGAGAGATTTTACATTTTAAATGCGGCGCGGTTGAAATTTCGGAGTCACCACAGCAGGAGGTACAGTATTCGGGATAGTACTTACGTCTAATAATAACTAACAGGTCGTACGATTCTATGCAAATGTATTTTATTGTCCTACAAGTTACAAAGCATGGTGTCATAAACGTCGATCAGAGCGAGCTAACCCCAGGTCGACAGAAGTTACTTGAGCCACCTCACAGGAGCGATATTGTTCTGGTTGACTTCATGGAGTTACATCCCCACAACATATTTGTCAGCTATTGAGCCTATGTGTCATCTAGTAAAAAAAATACGTACAGACAATAGAAACACGCAACACTAAATAGCAGCTCAAAACATCAAAAGTTGACGAAAGAGTTCACTGGTGAACAGACGAGACTTAGTGTCCAACGGACACAGTATTTCGGCAAGCGACCACGTTACCATCATCAGGTGCGCTGACGAGCTGACCGCCTAGGCGCCGGCGCCAGGCTTTTATCTCTCCCTCCAGAACGCAGTCCGCGCCCAGGGAAGGGGCGTCCAGCATCCGTTCCATTCGCGGTCCGCACCCAGGGACACGGGCTGGGGGCGTGTTCTTGGTATCTCTGCCTCTTCTCGAAGTCCGTTCGTGGTGGGATGTCTTCTTTCTCCTTTTAATAAGAAGGAAAGCTGGTTTCCAGGCCTTACTAAGGATCCAACTCCTATCTCAATTGATCAGCGGTTCCTGAACTCGAATCTCGATAGATCCTCTAATGACACAATCCCAGTATTTGGACGTCTGTATCAGAACCTTGGTCTGGTCGTAATTCCTTCTGTGTAATTCCGAGAGGCAATGTTCGGCAACCGCCAACTTGTTAGGCTGCTGCAGTCTGGTGTGCTGTTGATATTCTTGGCAACGATCTTCGATAGTATGCACCGTTTGACCTATGTAAGTCATACTGTAGTAACCAAAACCAACCACGGGAACGCCTTGGGCTGCGAGATCGGAGCCGCCAGGCGGGGAAGCCGCCGGCGGTGGAGCACGCACCACCGGGTAAACACAGGACGAGTCGGACGACAGACCAACGACAACCGACAACAACCGACTATGACTGACACAACAAGGAAGAGATAAACAACGGAGGCTTGTAGAAACCACAACACCAAACACCAACAGTAAATCCACTCGGAACCAGAGCCCGGCAAATTTCAACAAGGAGCAACGACCAGAACGCAGTACCGCCGAGATAGAGACGCAGTCCAGAGCGAGTACCAGACTGACTGGACTAGGGCAGAGCAGGTCCCTATATACGAAACCGGAGAGAGCGGCTATTGGCCACGGTCTGCACGTGGTGTAGCGGTGGCGCCCTCGCTGCGCGGAAATGCCGCCGCGGACGCGGAGCCCTCTATGGGCTGGCCACGTCCATTTGTTCTGGCGCGTGTTCGACTTCCGCGGCGGGAGGTACTAGACATACCACATTCGCAGGGCATCTGGTAGACCCCGGATTTCCGTAGTCCTAGATCGTCCTTGACATTACCAAGCAGTGCCTGCGTCTTAATTGGTGGGTGGAAGACAGTCTTCACTTGATGCTTTAGAAGAAGTCGACCTGTCTTTCCCGATAAAGCGCCACAGAACGGAATAAATGCTACACATTCGAGGGTTGGATTCCCTCTCTTCTTCATCGAAGAGTTTCACTGCCCGGGCTACTCTCAGGGTGCACCTTCGACGTGGAAGCTTCCCGCCGTTTCCTTGCCGTGTCGTCTGCTTGCCGTCCATACTGCTCGCCGTCCGGCCCCCCTCGTCGCCGCCTGCCGGTGCTTGCCGCCACCGCCGCCTGCCGGGGCTCGCCGCCGCCGCCTGGTCGCCGCCGCCGCCGCCGCCGCCGTCTGCGCCGCCGTTTGGTCACCGCCTTCCGGTCCTCGCCGCCGCCGCCGCCGCCGCCGCCGCCGCCGTCGCCGCCTGCCGGGGCTCGCCGCCGCCGCCGTCGCCTGCTGGTGCTCGCCGCCGTCGCCTGCCGCCTGCCGGTGCTCGCCGCCGCCGCCGCCGCCGCCTGCCGGTCGCCGCCGCCGCCGTCTGGTCGCCGCCGCCGCCCTTCTCGCGCGCCGCCGCCATGTCCCAACCCACCACCACCACCACTATCATTTTCACCTCTCCCTCCGCTGCTCCCACCACCATCACATGGAGCTCCTCCTCCACCCCACTTCCCGTCCTTCCTTCTCTCCCTGTCCACCCCACCCCTGCACCACTTTCGGCTGTAACCACCCCCAACTCCTCCCCTATCACTGTCGCCCCATCGACAGCTACTGACTTTCCGCCGCTCCCCGCACCACCTCCGACAGGCTCCAAGCCAGCACGGATCTCTGCTCGACGTTCCACAGTCTCAGTGACACCCACGCCCCCTCCGTCTGCGTCATCCGCTGCTCAGGGTGGTCCTGCCCCCCGCCATCTCCCCCTGCAACCCGTACCCCTGCCCCCTCTCCACCCGGTCGTGCCCACGAAACCTTCAAAGCGCCCGAATGTTGACCCTTCCCCCGCAGTCTCCGCCAAAAAAACCCCCAACCCCCGTGACCCACCCACCCCCATGGACGCGGCTCCGACCCCCGCCCCCGCCCCGCCTGCCACCCACACCTTTGTCCTCTCCAATCCTGACCCTCAATTCCTTGATGCCCGCTCCCTCACCCTCGCCATCCGGAAATATTACCCCAATGCTCCCATCTCCCAACTGATTCCTCGCAAGGACTCGGTCCTCATCAAATCCCCCAGTGCTTCCCTCCACACCGATCTCCTCTCCCGCATCCCCCGTATCCAATTTGGCCAACGTGCAACCCTCACCCCCTACCACACCCTGTCCTCTCCCCGTCAGCCTCAACCTCCCCGGCGTCCGCCAACCTTCACCGCTGTGATCACGAAGCTTAGCCCCGTGATCACGGAGGCTGAGGTGTTGGCGGAACTCAACTCCTGCCCTGACATTGAAATCCGCTCGGCCCATCGCATCTTCAATGATGCCGGGCCGACTTTTCTCATGCGGATATTCACCGAATCCTCCTCCTCCATTGACCGCCTCCTCACCGAGGGAGCCCTCATCTACAATCAGCACCATAAGGTGGACCCCTCCCGTTCCCCCGTCCAATCCTACCGCTGCCAACACTGTCTCACCTACAACGACCACATTACCTCTGCCTGCAGGAACCCCCCTACTTGTCCCCACTGCAAAGCTTCCCACTTCCTCAAGCATTGCCCCAACCTCACCTCTCCCCCCTCCTGCAACACTTGCAACGAACCACATCCTACCTACTCCTCGAAGTGTAAAGCGAAACCTCCACCAGTAACCCCTGAGCTCACCGTTCCTGTCCGTCCTGTTGATGACCCCATCCACCCCAACAACTCGCTCCGCCCCCCCCCCCCTACTGCTGAGGACATCATCCATTTCACCACCATTGTGCTCCAAAACATCCACCCCTTCCAGCGCTCACACACTCTTTCCCAAATCGCCCTCGCTGCCCGTTCCATCTTCCATCTTACCACCTATGCCACATACTCCCACAACCAGGCCCACTTCACCTTCACCCCCCTCACCACCCTTGTCTAACTCTCCACTCCCATGGTACAACAACCGTACCATATCCTGTACCACAACATTCGCTCCCTGCCCACCCACAAACTCCTCTTCCTCCACACCCTACGTCAGCACCGCGTGGATGCCTTCGTCCTAAATGAAACCTTCCTTCAACCCCGTCTCTCCGTCTCCACGGCTCCTTTCACTCTACACCGCACCAATAACCCATACCCTCTCGCGCGTGGCGGAGTTGCTACAGGCCACCTCAAGCACCTCCCTGTCCGGCCCCAACCTCTCCTTAACAATCCTGCCGAGCATCTCACCCTCAGCCTCTTCTTCCCCACCCTTACCATCACCTGTGCCACCATTTATGTCCGCCCTCGCACCCCCATCCCGTACGATTTCCTGGCCCACATTGACCGCACCTTCTCCACCTACGTGATTGCCGCCGACCTCAATATCCACAGCCGTGATCCTGCCGACCTCCGGCGGTGGCATCAGTTTCTCACCACTCTCCAGGGAGACCTGGTTCCCCTGCCTCAGTACACCCGGCCCGAATCCAACACCACTCCTGATGTGGTCCTTGCCTCTCCTAACCTCTTTGGGAGCATCACCGCGGATGTCCTTGACCTCATTGGCAGTGACCATGCTCCTGTCCTCCTCACTATCTCTACCGGTCGCCATCCCCGCCACGCTCCTCGCCCTGACGTCCCTCCTAAACTTGTCCATGATTACTCCCGTGCCAGCTGGGATGCCTACCGGGATTCCATTCACACCCAGGTTGACGGCCACGACCTTACCCTCCAGTCTCCTGATGACATCGCTCGCGCTGCTGCCTTCCTGCACCAGACATTGTCTGACGCCGTCGACACCCCTATCGCCACCAAAGCCATCCACCCTCACCGCCCCGCCCTGCCTCCACAGGCCGTCCTTCTTCGAGAGTCCCGCCGCCTCTACCGCTCTTTTCTCCGCACTCGTGACCGGGATACACTTACCTGCCACCGGCAATTACAGCGACACATCCGCAACCTGCTTGTTGCGAAGAAACGCCGAGCCTGGCGCCAGACATGTACACAACTCAACACCACGCTCCCCATCAACTCTTCCAAGTATTGGTCTGCTTTCCACCGCCTTACTGGGAACCGCCCCACCCCCCAGTACCCTCTCCTCCTTAATGACCGTCCCTTTCCTGACAACCTCAGTAAGGCCAACCACTTTGCCTCCCACCTCTCTGATGTTTTTTCCATCCCAGATGATCCCCACTTTGATTATTCCCTCTTCCCTGATGTCTTGGACCGTACGAATACCTCTGTTCCTCCCCTTGCTCCTAGTTTCCAGTACTTGGGCCACACCCCACCTTCTGCACTTAACACTCCCATCACTACACAGGACATCAGCCTCACACTCCGCACTAAACGCAACACTGCTCCCGGCCACGACTGCGTTACCTACCGCCACCTCAAACACTGCCCTCCCTCCTTCCTTTCCCTCCTTGCCACCCTCTACAATGTCATCCTTGCCACTGGCTTCTATCCCGACCTGTGGAAAACCTCCCGTTTCCTGATGTTCTCCAAACCCAATAAGCCTCCATCTGATGCCTCTTCCTATCGTCCTATCTGTCTCACATCGGTGTTCAGCAAGCTCTTGGAATGCATCCTTTCCCGGCACATCCATCTCCACCTCCGCCAAAACCACCTCCTCCCAAACACCCAATGTGGCTTTCGACCTTCCTTCTCTGCTGATGACCAACTCCTCCGCCTCACTCATCTCCTCTCCCTCCAGCTTAACTCCCGTCGCTCCGCCATTTTTGTCTCACTTGACCTCGAAAAGGCCTACGACCGTGTCTGGCATCCCGGTCTCCTGTTTAAACTTCAAACCTACGCCCTTCCTATCAACTACATCCGTCTGGTGGCCTCCTTCCTCTCCCACCGCCCCTCCTATGTTACCGTCCATCATGCCAATTCCCACACCTTCTACCCCTCTGCCGGTGTGCCCCAGGGCTCTGTCCTCTCCCCTCTCCTCTACCTCCTGTACACGGCAGATATGCCCCAACCCCCCCCTCCAGTACACCTCTTGCAATATGCTGATGACACCGCATTCCTCGCCCTCGCTCCTACCCTCCAACGGTCCCAACGCCTTCTCCAGAATCACCTTGACCTTTTTGCTGCATGGTGTAACCGATGGCTCCTGAACCTCAATCCTTCCAAGACCCAGGCAATCATCGTCGGTCGTACCACTCGCTCCTTCCGGCTCCTGGATTTCTCCCTTACTGTCTGCTCGCGTCCTGTCCGCCTCACCCCCACCCTCACCTACCTTGGCCTCACCATTAACCGTCACCTCACCTGGATACCTCATCTCCACTCCATCCAATCCAAAGCCCACAACCGCCTCCGACTCCTCAAACTCCTCTCTGGCCGGACATGGGGGTTGCACCCCTCTACCATCCTCCACACCTACAAATCCTTCATCCGTCCCATCCTCTGTTATGCCAGTCCTGCCTGGATATCTGCCCCCCCCCCCCAAATTCTATCAGTCCCTCCAGATCCTTGAGCGTCATGCACTCCACCTCGCCTTCCGTATCCGCCTCCCGTCCCCCATGCGGATCCTCTATGATCTCATTCCTTTCTCCCATCTGCTCCTATTCCTCGAACATATCCGCATCCTCTACACCTCCCGCCGTCTTGAACCCACTCACCCCCTGGTTGCTCCTCTCCTCTCCCATCCCCGCCCCCTGCCATGTCTTCACCGTTGTGTCCCCCCTACCCTCCATCTCTACACCCTCCATCTCCTTTCCCACGGTGGCTTCCGTCAACTCCCCCTCCCGGATGATGCCCTCTCTCCCTCCATTTATCCTTCCTATCAACTCTGATCCTCAATCCCCCTCCTTTCCTCTATCCTTTCCCTGGGCTCCCTCTTCCCCCCCCCTTCCGTCCTGTTTTCTCCCCACTAAACCTCTCCCTACCTCCCTTCTCCCCCCCCAGTCCTTTTGTATTCCCCTCCTCTGCCTACCCCACTCCCTGTCGCGTCTGCCCCCCACCCCTCTTCTGGGTCCTCATCCTCCTTCAGCTCCTTTCCCGGCTCCCCCCTTCGCTTTTACTCTCCTTTCCCTCCTTTTTTGTTTTCCCATCTCCTGTCCAGTTTCCCCCCCCCCCCCCCCATCTGCTCTCGACTGTGGTGTCACATTTGCCAACTTTTTAGTGCAGTGTTCCAGTGACTATTCAGTGTTGTTTGTCTTTCTCGTGTTGCGAACAGAAACCATGCTGTCGCTAGGTGTGAATTTTATGTCCTTTGCGAACAGAATCCAGACTGTCGCCGTGTTTTTTTTAATTGTCTATTGTTTTCCCTGTCTGCTTCGTATGTATTTTTATTAGCGTCATCATCCCTGTGTTGTTGTTTTAAGTTCCACGATTTCTTTTCGCCTTATTACTCTCTAAGTCTCCGATTTTATCGCCTGTTTTTTATTATTTGTTCTCTTGATCTTTGTCACAAAATCTGTCGGCTGAAGAGCGGCATACTAAGCTGCTGCCAGCCCACCCCCTTTGGGGGGAATTGAAATTCAATAAATGAAAAAAAAATAAAAAAATAAATGCTATGCCCCCACCGTGCTGATGTTTTCTCTGGTTGTACAGTCAGTGTGGGATGTAGAGCTCTCCGAATCTACTTCTCCGTGTAGCCGTTTTCAGGAAAACCGGCTTCAGGTATTCAAGTTCTTGTTTAAGGCTCTCTTTGTCAGACAGGGTATGGGCCCTGTGAACCAATGTTTTGATGATGCCATTCCTCTGTGCTGGATAGTGCAACTGTTTGCATGTAAGTAAAAGTAAGTTTCCATCTTATTATGGTACACGTTGTAGCCAATGTGCCTTCTGCTCGTCTTTTAACAAGGACATCCAGAAAGGGGAGCGCTCCATCCACTTCGATTTCCATGGTAAACTTGGTGTCTGGTGTATGGAACTGAGATGTATAAGGAAACTATTCAGCTTGTCTCTACCATGTGGTCATATGACAAAGGTGCCGTCAACATAGCAGCAGAAACATTTAAGTTTCCACTGAGCTGAATCCAGGTCTTCATCCTCGAAATGTTCTATGAACAAGTTGGCGGTGACTGGTGAAAGTGGTCTTCCCATGGCTACTCCTTCCGTCTGCTCGTAGTATCCACCATCGAAGAGAAAGTATGTCGGCGTTAGAACGTGACTAAGAAAGGCTGGTCGTCTCTGTGTCAAATTTCTGACCAATAAGTTCCAAACATTCCTGAAAAGGCACCCTTGTCGGGAGAGAGACAACATCGAAAATTACAAAGATGTCTGAATCACGAAGTCTGAATTTGTTAAGCCGCCCGACAGAATCCACTGATTTGCGAGTACAATGTGGACATTTTCCAACCTAAGGGCTAAGCATATTCAAAATGTTCAAATGTGTGTGTGGGTTCCTAAGGGACCAAACTGCTGAGGTCATCCGTCCCAAGACTTACACACTACTTAAACTAACTTATGCTAAGAACTATACAGACGCCCATGCCCGAGGGAGGATTCGAACCTCTGGCGGGAGAGGCCGCGCAGTTCGTGACATGGCGCCTCAAACCGCAAGGCCACTCCGCATGGCTAAGCATATCCTTCAGGTATTTTGCAAGTGAGTATGTTTGGAGCACCAATGTTGCTGACAGTCAGGTGTAAAGCCACTCCCTCTTTGTGTATGTTCGAGAGTGCATAAAGTATTGGAGGAACACGTGCTCTGTGTACTCTTCACAACATCATCTGGTAAGCTGGATTCTTTGAGAAGAGGCGTGGTGTTCCTCTCAACTCTCTTGGTAGGATGGGTGTTGATCCTCCAATATGCGCTGTCTTCTAGCAAGCTCTGCGTTTTTTCAATGTCATCCTGATGAGATAAGCTCACAGTTGTGTTGCCTTTGTTGGCTGGTAAGACCACGATCTGAATCTTCTCGTAGTTCCTGTATGGCCGGCCGCGGTGGTCTAGTGGTTCTAGGCGCGCAGTCCGGAACCGCGCAACTGCTACGGTCGCAGGTTCGAATCCTGCCTTGGGCATGGATGTGTGTGATGTCCTTAGGTTAGTTAGGTTTAAGTAGTTCTAAGTTCTAGGGGACTGATGACCACAGTAGTTAAGTCCCATAGTGCTCAGAGCCATTTGAACCAAGTTCCTGTATGGCTGCTTTCTCCCTGCTAGAGAGGCTTCACAGGTTTATTTAAAGAATCACATCACACCAAAAGTTATTTTCACTAACCCTTGCTTTATTGTATTGTTAGTGTATGTTTGTGATTTTTACTTTAAGGTAAAAATAGCATCACATGTGACAATATGGCTATTGCTGTTTGTTAATTAGTGCTGGAGAAACTTGTCAGGACTATGGGTTAATGTTTCCTTGGGGTGGCTGCAACTGGTTAAATGTTAGAGGAGGTTCTCCCATGGAGTTGCAGATTATGTAATCGAGATAAGAGAATTGTGAAACAGGGTAGAAATATTTTGTGCCCTTTAGGCGGAATTGGAAATGGCTTCAAAGACAGTGGGATCTGGGAGGAAGTGATGCATAATAGGTAAAAGGAGGAAACCTCGTAATACGCATTTCAAATTGTGGTTGGCAGTTAGTTATTACCTGAAGTAGGAGAGGAGCTGCAACCAGTTTTTGAGCCTTGTAGGGTGCAACAAACTTATAGGAATCATTTTAAGGCTTGGTCGGTAGAAAAGTCACGCAGAAAGAAAAGAGCTTTGCCACCATGGCGCAGTAACAGGAGTGAGTGTGATGCCATGGCTAATAACGAGATATAATATTTTTTTTTCTTTTCCTTTCTTGTACTCCATAGATATATTTCCGATGATGTAGAATATTTTTCATTTGTTATATAGTGTAGAATATGAAGTGTGTATGACCGTTTCCTGTGCTATTTTTTATACGAGATCCTTTTATAAAGACTTGGATTTTGTTTCCGGTAGTCTTTCAAATAGTTTTATTAAATGTATTGTATGAAACGGAATGCAGTAGGCAGAAGTTTTGTAAGAACTGTCGAGCGAGAGAGGTAGCGATAGTTGTTGGGTCGACCAGTGAGCAGACAGTGGCAGATGGTGCGTAAACATGGTGATACGGAAGCAAGTACTGTGTGCAGTAATGGCACGGTCTCACATAACAACCGCGACACTTCGCCTTGATTTTGTTGCCTACGGCGCAAGCAGCGCCCCAAGCGGCCAGTAACTTAAACTCTGAGTTCGGCGCGATTGTGAAAGCGAATATTGGTTGTTTATTTTGATTTGTACAGTGTTTTTTACAAGCGGGACCGTTTGTAGCACAATAAATTGCAGCAACAACAGGAAGAAGACACCACAGTTGCCTTTTTTAGGTTTCCTAAGGATCCTGAGAGGTATATACCATCATGTTACTAAGCTGTACCGTCAGGATTCACCTGCAAACTACATGTATATTAATGGTTAATGTTTCGTTTTAGCAGCTGAAAATGGCTAGTTAATAGCAGACGAGAAGTTCTTATGAAAGAAGACCCAGTTTACCTGTATAATAATATTAGGTTTCGTTCGCTACATTTCGAACAAAACCAGTTCATGAACGCAGACAATAATAAACCTGTGTGGAATGTAGTACCCACACTGTTTGACATCCCAAATAAGCAAACTCAACTGACGATGAAGAGAAAACTGCCACAAAGACTCGGCAATCCATCTAAAGCTGTAAAACAGTCCTATGACACAGAAGCAGACAGTACAACTCTCCATGTATCAGTGGCAGATTCGTGTGAATCGTCAACACAGACCTGCTTTGACAATGAAGTGGTTAGATTAAGTGCATTTATTCGTGTCTTACAAAAGCATAATGTTTGGTATGTATTTCATTCACTTCTGTTGTTAGTCACTTAATTTTCCTTGCTTCCTCCATGATAAGACATTTTGTTAGCACCTTGTTCACTGACAGATTGTTTGAAAATTGTTCAAATATTTTGCGTGAAATGTAATTTAATCAGCTCACTATAATGTTTTCAACGTATTTCTCCTACTATTTGGCAGTCGCTTATCCCACTTAGAATAATATAAAGATGAAGGTCGTAAATGAGCAGTCGATCGGTTTTACATGTAGAGGCACATGTCTGTGCTTCTTACGTGTGACTCTGTGTGTTTATATTCTTTTGATATCAATGTGGTAATCTGCAATTCTATCCAACGTCACAAGTGTTTATTCACGAATGTGTTGTGGCTTCCCACTCGATTCATGGTTTTTGTCCATACTTGCGCTTATTTTAGAATCATTTTTAAAAACATATATGCCTTCTGATACTACACAAACCCTTGGAGGCAAGAAAACAACTCAAATATTTCGTAAATTACGTAGGAAATGGATGCAAAACAAACACTATGATTACGAAGTTCACCTTACTCGCCGCTTGGAGCGGTAGTGTCGCTCAATCTATCAAACGGTAACAACTTCTACAGCAGTGAGTGTCGCGACTGTTACGTTAGACTGTAGTAATGGTGTGCGTTTAATGCGATATTAATATCGGACTTTCTTGTGTTAGACCGGTTTGAAATTTGACTTTATGATGGATATTATGAACAGTCGTTGTATTACACAAATGCTGTTGGCTTTTGCAGAACGATGGTTTCGGCAGTGACAATGCACTCTTGAACAGGCAGTATTGTCGTCGGTTTAGAATTGAGCTGCGTTACATAAACGGTGAATTTAATATTGCGCATTTTCTTTACTACGATATATAACGTGTGCTAAAACACTAACTGCCAATGTGGAAACTGTGTACTGTTTCGCTACGTAAGTGACTGTTTTCGTGGGAACAGTGTTATTATGAACCATGAATATTAACAGTAGATGGACTGTCTAACTTCGCAATTGGGAAGTTATTGAACTAATACGATCTTCAGGTGCTGCATAATCATTTACTTTGTTCCGACCTACGACAAATGGATGCTATGCCACTTAATACCACCATCAGTCGAGACAGGGTGTAAGAAAAGAGGATACTTTAATGCCAAGGAGACGATTGGATGAACTTATAGCATTCATATCAGCAACTTCAAACTGCTTCTACCGTCATTGCCACATCACGCCAACCCAGAACAGATAAGAATCTAAAACATTCCTCTCTTCGAAAAACACAATTGTAACCAATTTAATCGCTTTATGCTTTGTAATAGACTATCTCTTAATGTTTCACTCTGTAAATAAAAGTAGTGTATTGTAGAGACTGTTCACCTTCAGTGATTGTTGCCCCACCCCGGTATCTAAATGCACATATATGGCATGAAAGACTGTAATTTTGATAGCACATTTGTTAATGGTGGGAGGGAGTACCAGACACAGCATCACTTTACTTAAATAGTCCTAACATAGATTAGTAACTGTGTTACAGACATCTGATTCCATTGCTTCGCTGGATGAGCTGTATATTCATCATAAGCTGGTTACATATCGCATGTATATGTCCCTGAAGACTTTAGTTTTGATGAAAGATTTGTTAATGGTTGGAGGGAGTACAATGCATAGCATCACTGTGCTTAAATAGCTCTGAGTGACATTTGAAAACTATCTGACAGTGTGGTAAGAACTTATTTTGTATGCTTTGAATTCCACATTTATCGCATGCAACACCTGTTGCAATAGGTACACCATCTTGAAATGAACTTTCATTGATCTTAGAATGATTGAGTGACCAAAATCACGAATTCGCACATCACCATCTCAACGCTCCCACTATCTTAAGCAAACAATAGCACAGATCTACTCTCGCTCCTCTGCAGAAGATACCACTTCTTTCACAGTGTGTGTGCTCACGGCACTTTGTTGCTTTAAAATATGTCCTATGATGCCTCTTGAGCTGTTAATTTTAACGTAGCAACACCAAGCACAGTGAGTAATTGCTGCACTAACATTGTTGTTGTCTGAGACATAATGTGTCGCACTTAGCCGTTATCTGCCACTCGATAATGTCAGTTTGCCATACAGCTTCCCCCCACTCTATTTGAACGAGTCCTACCTTCGTACTTCACTATACATTGTCAGTTTCCACTATAACTATGAGGTCATTTCAGCTGCTATCACGAAATTAAGGTACATAGCCCTGTTTGTGGTTAATGATAGATACTGGTGAACAGTAACATCGACTCGGCACTACATAGTTGCTGTCTACCAATACTGTGAGACCACATCTGTTCATGTTATGTGACTAATCTGCTAGGATTGTATAGGTTGGCTTACTACATTCAAATACGTAACAGAAAGAAAATTCTCTAGAAAAGAGGATGTATTTCTCCTGGAAATATATGGATAGATTAGAATATGTATGGACATATATAGACAATTTATTACTCGATCTGCTTGTGAGATTATGAAAGAAGGGTAATCGATAATACTAGTGTGATATACACTGCACCATGCACTATAAAGCCGATTGCAACGTATTTGTTATAGATGTGGGATGTTCATAGGTGACGGAGTTGTCTGCAAGCAGATGAGAAGACCTGTGGTGGAGATGGTAGTTGACCTGAACATAACTAAATCTAGTGAACATTAATAGGACTAGAAATCCCGTACATTGTTATTGGAAGCATTAACTGGCATAAAATGCCTAGCAGTAAGAATCTGGACCGAGCTGAAGTAGAATGAATATGTTGAATTTGGATTCATTTGCTGGAATCTTCAGGGATGCAACCCAGGCACTAAGAACTGACAAATCAGTAATCTTACAGAAGAATATGTTAGGCTCAGATTCATTTGCATGGATTTTCAAGTAGGATGTGACCCACTCACTATGAAGTAACAGTGTAGGAGGCAAGTGACCGCAAATCGCGTCGATATGTCACAAAAAGACTGTGGCGCTACAATTCGGATCGAAGCATAAGAGATAGTAATATGACTGCTGTTGCTGGAGGAAACACTGACACTCATTTGGTCCGGCTTGTACTTGTTTGTCAATTAGCTCTCGATGTACAGTGGTTGTAAAAATGTGTAAGTACTTGGTTTCCTTCTAAATAAATAACTAACACTATGCATATGTGTGCTACCCATGTGGATATACCCTGCTCCAGACAGATGTAGTGGCAACTTCGGCCACCGAATGTAACAGCAGCACCAAATGTAACAGGAAGAGGTAGAAGGCACCATATTAAGACTCGTCTGAGCTTTATTGCTCGTATTGTTTCCAACTACAGTGCACCCGTTTCTCTCGATCTGCATCACTGGGTCCCGCAATGCTGAGGACACCACTTTGCTGTCTGCGAAATGGCTTGGCATGGAATGGCTGCCTCAGTGACCTGTGTACGCACTGATGTGAGTCGGCCTCGTACAGCAACAGAGTTGCGGCGGCGTCAGGGTGCCGGCAGTCGACTCAGAAGTCTGTGTCCCTGCAGACTCAGCCCTTCTCGGTGTGAGCCACAGGCGGCCAGCTGCATGCTGCTCGCCAGCATGGCTGAGATCACGGCGACAACAAGCGCCTGTGAGGCGGTATCCGAATTTACAACCCTTGCCTCAGGATGCCTCCTGCATGTTTTGGAAGACAGGACGACTGCCCATGGCAGCGAGCCATGGAGTGGCCTGCCACTGGCTGGCTGTGGACCCCGTGTCGGCCTCAGAGGGTCGAACCAGCGACCCGCCATGGACTGAAACACTGGCGCCCCATTTGCTGCTGCATGTAGCTGGTGGTGTGACATGCCCCGTAGTGATAATGGCCTCCAGGAGCAGGGAAAGCAGTTTTTGGACCATCCTCTGGAGCTACCTCTAACTGAAATAACCACTTGTCAAATCCATCGCAGAAAAGTACTGGCACTGTCCTAAGTGATCCAAAGTCTCCGATATGTTTAGAATGTGGTATGCATCCATTACTGTTTTATTATTGAGGTATCGGTAGTCACAAAAGAACCTGTATTCCTTAGTTCCATCCATAGATTTTTTAGGCACAATGACAATGCCCGCTCCCCAGCAACTATTACTGTGCTCTATAATACCGTCCGAAAGCTGCTGATCAATGAAATCCTCCACAATCGGCTGCAAATACCTCGCTATTCTGTAAGGTTTATGGTAAACAGATGCTTCATTCCCTGTTGGTATACTGTGTTGAACCAAAAGAGTTGCTGGTAACGGCCCTTGTGGAAAAAACAAATCCTTAAATTCCCACAATTATTCTTCCATATGCTCTCTTTCTCCTCCTTTCAAATGCTTAACTTTGTCATGCAACGCAGTTCTATTGGCAGTTAGTGGTTGATCGCTTCGCCTACCTCTCGACACCAGTCTTCGTCATCTAGCACATCCAAATTTGCTACTAATACTCCTTTCCTCAAATTCTCGTCTACGGCGCTAAAATTATCCACGTTCATGGGAACTACTCGCCCATCGTTCTCCTCCTGTACGCGTACAACACTATGTTTCACCAGACAACCCAATGGACCCAAAACTTCATTATCCTCCAATGGTTCAATAACACATACTGTACCCTCAGGTAGATTTGACTCCACACTTACCCAAAAAGCCCTTCGCGACAGCTCTGCATTGACAACAGTTTCCCCTAGCTGAAATAACATTCTACCAAGTTCCACAGTTCGTTATCCAAGGTCAATTTTGGCATGATGTTGATGCAAGAAATCTGCTCCTAGGATCATGTTGTAGCCCTCACTTACCCATTAAATTGGACTTTCTCTATTCGAAAGTCAACTGTCACTGACCCCAAAGGCGTGACCTCCTTATCCCCCACTCCACGCAACCTATAACATGGTGGGTCTAGCTTCCATCGTCCCATTATATTCCTAGTAGCCACTGACACTTGCGCCCCTGTGTACAACAAAATCTTAAACTTTTTAGTTCCTATGGATCCTACCACTGAACATTCCACCTCTGCATACGCATTCGTAGCATTGAAATTAAACGGGAACTCCCTTAGGTGGGTCTTGGGCCCCCTCTGCCGTTTAACGCTTGTTCACCACTCCTATCTCCATTTCTCCATCCTCCCCACTGCCGATTTCCACCCCTTCATTTATTCCTTGGTGACTGGGTACATTGCCTCAGCACATGTCCCTTACAACCAAACTTAAAACATTTCACACCCACTGTAAACACTGTTTGCCTTTTGCATACCCCTGTTGCCACGTCTGTTTCCTCACATTGAATTGCCAGCTGAATGGCCGAATACAAATCTTTCGGAGTCCCTTCACGCACTTTCCGTGACATATGCGGCGGTAACCCTCCCAAAAATACATAAAGTGCTCTTTGCTCGGCCTCCTGCAACAGAACACTATTCGCTTCATCGCTTTGACCCAACTCGTAAGTATACTCATTAATTTCCCTTATCCTGTCCGCAAATTTTTCCATCGTCTCCCCCTGTCTCTTTGACGTTGTACTTAACCTTTCTCTAAAGTACCGAGTGCTATTCTGTTTTTCGTACCTTTGTAAAAGACCTTCCTTTAACTGCTTAAACTGTTCCGGCTTCGTTAAGGCCTCAAAACACATTACATATTTTTTCGCTTCACCCATTGTTCTAATCTTGGCTATATGTAACAACTGCTCATCAGACCAACGATTCACCACCGCTGAAGTCTCCAAGTCCTCCACAAGCATATCCTCATATGTCTTGCCAGGAAACGAAATAATCAAACTCGCGGCAGTTGGATCAATCTCCTGCATCCTAGGCAACAACGACTGATCAGATACGGTTTCCTGCTCATTTTTAAATGTTAATTCATTTCTCAACTGCGTATTGTCTGCTGTCAATTGTGCTACTTTTCCCAACAAAATCTGTACCACAAAAAAATCTTACAGCTCCAAATACACTAACACTAATTCTTATGCCCACGCAAAACATCTAAAATGGCCTGCCATGAGCCATACCTAAAAACATAGAAAGGCAAGAAAACGTCCAATACTCAAAAGAAAACTGGTCAAAACTCACCACATCTTGTGAATATAACGCGGGCGGTGGGCTTGAACGTTGTACTGGACAGACAACGTCCGCTATTCTGACACAATATATAGTGGTAACTTCGGCCACCGAATGTAACAGCAACACCAAATGTAACGGGAAGAGGTAGAAGGCACCGTATTAAGACTCGTCCGAGCTTTCCAAGTGATTTATTGTTTCCAACTACAGTGCCCCCATTACTCTCGTTCTCGCTGGGTCCTGCAATGCTGAGGACACTACTTCGCTGTCTGCAAAATGGTTTGGTGCAGATTGGCTACCTCAGCGACCCATGCACGCACTGCTGTGAGTCGGCCATGTACAGAAAAGGAGTTGTGGTGTCGTCAGGATGTCAGCAGTTGACTCAGTGGTCTGCATCCCTGCCGACTCAGTGCTGCTCGGTGTGAGCTACAGGCGGCCAGCTACATGCTTTTCACTGGCGTGGCTGAGATCGTGGCAACAATAAGCGCCTATGATCCGGTGTCCGAATCTGGGGCCCTCGCCTCGGTATACCTCTGGCGTGTATTGGAAGCCAGGACGACTGCTCATGGTAGGGAGCTATGGAGTGGCCTGCCACTGGCTGGCTACAGACCCCGCGTCGGCCTCAGAGGGTCGAACCAGTGACCTGCTGTTGACTGGAACACTGGCACCCCATCTGCTGCTGCGTGTAGCTGGTGGTGTTACATGCCCCGCCGTCCAGGAGAGCTGCCACACTCGAATGAATCTCGTTAGAAACCCGCACCTATCTATAAGTGGCTGTGCGCCTCTGTTTTGCCATATGTGCTGCTTCAGGTCACGTACTCATAACATGCTAGGTTGGTCAGTGGGGACCTTCTGCCTGTGATTTGCAACATTCAAAACTGCTACATATACTCTTTCAGCAATTTGACAGCCCTTTGGCCTCTATTCTACTTCGCAACTGTTGGTGTGCGTAACTCACTGCAATCCTGTCCGCACCTGGCTGTAACTTGTGCTCAGAATATTGCACAAAACTAACTTTCCCTATCCTAAACGGTGTTGCCGTTACACAGAATACAGTATCGTGCTCGGTTCACCATCGAACAGCTTGTGGGGGTAAGAAATGAGCAATGCTGTGATGAAGTCATGAATCTCCTCCCTACTCTTTCAGTAGCTCCGAATTATGTGTGGAGGTGTGAGGTTGTTGCACCAATGTAAAGGATTCAGTGGATATTATATTAGAAAATCTGTGATATTGTTAGATTCATGTTATGGAGGTATGCTCCATTTGGGAGAAAGGTGATGTATTTCTGTCGAAACATTATGCTATCAATGAAGACTCTGATACGTTGCAGTGTCGTATTTTTACCGTAGTAGTCAGAGGAATATGATAAAAGAAATAAGGACATGTACAGGGGTAAATTTATAGCCAATCATTCGTTATCGATGAATTGTAGATGTATCATATTTTCTTTTTGCAGTCCTCATGTAGTGAAGGTGCAGTAGTAAGGCTTCATTGGCCACTGAATAACCTATATCTGGTGTAGCGTACATTTAAGGTACATGTCGAGGCATACAGACATTTATTTTTACTCAATGATTACTTATGTGACTGGAAAATGAACGATGAAATCGATAATACTGCTATGACATAGTCCACATCGTGCAGTGGTTTGTGGAATACAGATTTAGATGTAGGTTCCTGTCTATACTAGGGTTGCGACTCTGGTAAGCTAAGCGATTTGCAGAGGACTGAGTATCGATGGGCGATGGGTCTGAATTTAGATAAATGTAACTGTTGACTCTAAAATACTGAAGAGATCTGTTAGTATTCTATTACGCCTTTGAGTACAGATCACTAGAAGCAATACCTGTCGTAAAAAATATCTGTACCAGAGCATCCACTTGGTGGCGAATTTCTCCATGAACGTCAGTATGCTATTTTTCCGCGTTGTGATAGCTCTCTACATAGCAGCCAGTGGCAGGAATAGGCATAGACAGCCTTCTAACTAATGGAACACTGCTGTCGGAACGTGAAGGTATTTCGAGAGAATTAACAGGGGTCTGTAACCTGGAATACGCCGACTATCGTGCAAGAACGTATGTAACATAAATAAAAGACTCGAGGGCTTTTCAATTGTAATTACATCCCTTATTTCTCGACAAATTTATAATAACGACGACAAAGCGGCAAGTTTTTGCTACTGGTAAGCTATAGTAGGCCGTATGAAACGACACCCAATTGGTGTTAGTGTTGGAGCACCATAATTCTTCTGGCGCTATAGACCTATAAATGCTAATCACGTTTCTTCTCGGGAATGTTATGCTGTTGAAATCTAAAGTTGCTGTGGTTAGTGTTCCGACATATCACCAGACATGTGCGGGAAGTGATCAGACTACTATTCATGCAAAAAATCACGTATGTCTAGCCATAAGGGGAGGATATTGTGATTTCAACGCATTGATGAGTATATCCTACCATGAGGGGAGTAGATTCATTTTGTAAACACCTACACAGTATACCAGTGCAAGGGTTCAACTGGATCTGCTATAGTGTACAAACACGGGAGTTAATATGGTTGTAACATCACAAATACTGTAATGCCACAATGAGGCATAGCCAAGGTGCAGCAGTTGAATAAGTGAATGCTCATGCCATCTGTTGCGCAAACAAAAGCACAGGTGCTTCCACCTGGTGGCAGTCAACTGAAACAGCGCTACGAGTAAGACAGCATCTGAATAGTGCTGTACTCGGACGACGAAATAAAGAAGCGTTACACTAGGATAATATTATTACGTATAGTAAAAATATTAATTTAATATTAGTTATATATATATATATATATATATATATATATATATATATATATATAATACTGTAACTGAATATGGTAATGTTATGGTATGTCCATTTGTAAATAGTAAACTTGGCATAGTGTAAATTAATGTTTAAATGTGAGGGAAATTCCCGAGAACGCAGAAAATGCAGGTTGGCGCGTGAATGTGGCAGTAGAGAGAGATGTGTTCTGGAACTGTTCAGATGCACAAACGAAAAAATGGCTGACATCGAAATAAGTGTCCAAGGAATAGAAAAGCAACTGGAATCACTCAATAGAGGAAAGTCCACTGGACCTGACGGGATACCAATTCGATTCTACACAGAGTACGCGAAAGAACTTGCCCCCCTTCTAACAGCCGTGTACCGCAAGTCTCTAGAGGAACGGAGGGTTCCAAATGATTGGAAAAGAGCACAGATAGTCCCAGTCTTCAAGAAGGGTCGTCGAGCAGATGCGCAAAACTATAGACCTATATCTCTTACGTCGATCTCTTGGAGAATTTTAGAACATGTTTTTTGCTCGCGTATCATGTCATTTCTGGAAACCCAGAATCTACTATGTAGGAATCAACATGTATTCCGGAAACAGCGATCGTGTGAGACCCAACTCGCCTTATTTGTTCATGGGACCCAGAAAATATTAGATACAGGCTCCCAGGTAGATGCTATTTTTCTTGACTTCCGGAAGGCGTTCGATACAGTTCCGCACTGTCGCCTGATAAACAAAGTAAGAGCCTACGGAATATCAGACCAGCTGTGTGGCTGGATTGAAGAGTTTTTAGCAAACAGAACACAGCATGTTGTTATCAATGGAGAGACGTCTACAGACGTTAAAGTAACCTCTGGCGTGCCACAGGGGAGTGTTATGGGACCATTGCTTTTCACAATATATATAAATGACTTAGTAGATAGTGTCGGAAGTTCCATGCGGCTTTTCGCGGATGATGCTGTAGTATACAGAGAAGTTGCAGCATTAGAAAATTGTAGCGAAATGCAGGAAGATCTGCAGTGGATAGGCACTTGGTGCAGGGAGTGGCAACTGACCCTTAACATAGACAAATGTAATGTATTGCGAATACATAGAAAGAAGGATCCTTTATTGTATGATTATATGATAGCGGAACAAACACTGGTAGCAGTTACTTCTGTAAAATATCTGGGAGTATGCGTGCGGAACGATTTGAAGTGGAATGATCATATAAAATTAATTGTTGGTAAGGCGGGTACCAGGTTGAGATTCATTGGGAGAGTGCTTAGAAAATGTGGTCCATCAACAAAGGAGGTGGCTTACAAAACACTCGTTCGACCTATACTTGAGTATTGCTCATCAGTGTGGGATCCGTACCAGATCAGTCTGACGGAGGAGATAGAGAAGATCCAAAGAAGAGCGGCGCGTTTCGTCACAGGGTTATTTGGTAACCGTGATAGCGTTACGGAGATGTGTAATAAACTCAAGTGGCAGACTCTGCAAGAGAGGCGCTCTGCATCGCGGTGTAGCTTGCTCGCCAGGTTTCGAGAGGGTGCGTTAGTGGATGAGGTATCGAATATATTGCTTCCCCCTACTTATACCTCCCGAGGAGATCACGAATGTAAAATTAGAGAGATTAGAGCGCGCACGGAGGCTTTCAGACAGTCGTTCTTCCCGCGAACCATACGCGACTGGAACAGGAAAGGGAGGTAATGACAGTGGCACGTAAAGTGCCCTCCACCACACACCGTTGGGTGGCTTGCGGAGTATCAATGTAGATGTAAATGTAGATGTAGATGCAGAACAGGGATTACGCGGCGCGAAAGTGACGGTATGGTAACGTTGCTTATAGACAGTTAAAAGCGAGCTTACAAAAAATGGCTCTGAGCACTGTGGGAGTTAACATCTATGGTCATCAGTCCCCTAGAACTTAGAACTACGTTAACCTAACTAACCTAAGGACAGCACACAACACCCAGTCATCACGAGGCAGAGAAAATCCTTGACCCCGCCGGGAATCGAACCCGGGTACCCCGGAGCGAGCTTACAACAAACACAAACTGGATATATGGTGTGTCAGCAAGTCAAATGGACAATAAGGCTTGCAGGATACAACATTTCGACGGAGACGGCTTGTGAGCGATATAGTTGCTGTTCCCGCTCAAAAAGTACATGGCACGCCTTGTGGAAGTCTGCGTAATTTACGACGGACTGCAGCGACCAGCAGCAAGGTATGAAGTGACCAGTGTCTGCAGCTAATGTTGCAATGTGATCTTACTACCATATGAGATCCATTGATGAGCTCACGCCAGCACAAGCAACGAACTAGTAGTTATCGTACGACAGTGTTTTTATGAACAGTGCATTTTATACCGCCGCCATTACAAGTACATTTATCCGTAGCGAACCAGTTTATGTATTTATCAAGTCAAGTTCTCTACAGTGTAATGTCTGAGTGAAATAATAAGTTTGTGATTCAAAGTGCATTCCACGACTGTTATCAATTATTCACAGAAAATAGTTCATTATTATCCCAAATCCATCACTGTGCGTGCAGCAATACTAGTAAAAAGGCTATATTACGTGAGTATCGGCGTATTAATGCAACAAGAGAATATAATCGGAGTTAACGCCGAAAATCTCCAACAAACGCCGGATTATACAACTGACAGAATACGCCAGGTACTGTGCCACATTAATTACAGTTCAACTCGATGTGGTGGCTTTTCAGTACATTATCGACTTAAAAACTCATTCAGTTTCGTTAGAACAAAATGATTCTAAAGTAATGTTTTTAACATCTGTAGTAACCATCAGTTCTATAGTGTTCATTGATTATTCAATTAAACAATTTATTGCCACCACAGTACTCACTGTACCTTCAGTACAATGCAGATTCAGTAACATTAAAATCATTACTGACAGTTGGTGTAGATCAATCTAACTTACAGCAAGTTCAAGTGTTTGTCATATGTGTGTGTATATTGTGTTACGTAAATGTTGTTCGCCTGCTAGACGTGATTTACGTACACCAGTTAGTGCATTCTGTTCAGTCACTTCAAAGAGGTTATTTTTGTTAATGAAAATCAGAATTCATTTAACATTCGATTTCTTGTACGCCATCGCCAATATTTATTCAGTAATTCCGACGTCCGATGCCGCATGGTCTAAAAATATTACAGTACATTCGGATAGTGGCATCGCAATACGCAGAACATCCGCTAAGCAGAGCCTCACAAAATCTTTGTCACACTGTCGACTTCGATGTTTATTGCAGTTCACCAGCCCACGTCTTTCCCCTTCGTCCGCGGGAGCGCTGTTGACTGTCGCATAGTGCCGGACGTCTGTGCTTTACAACACTTGTTTGAGAGAGAATCTTGGCGAGATGCAGAAACTTCCAGACGCACTGACTGAAAATACCTGCAGCCTGTTCTCGAATCTGACTGGTTGCAAGACCTAAATGACAAATAATTTCCTGGAACTGAGGAGAATCGAGACGCCTAGCCGGTGTGAGCGTGGACATACCATATTTTTACGGACGCTGTACACATACAAATGATAATTGCACTGCTTGTTTGAAATGCGTATGTGTTGGAGTGTAAAGTTACTGTGGTCTGTGTTCCGGAATGTGCAAAGAAAATTATGTTGGATGGAAGTGAACAGACTATGTATGGCCATCAGGAATGTATAGATTCTATGATTTTTAAGTGGTAAACTGCGATTTCAACAGGTGTCCAACTGTAGGGATATGAAAGATTTTACGTGGAAAATTATGGCCAGTCAAAAGGAGGATATAGATTTACGTGGGAAACTGATGTTTCCAGAGCCACAGTCGTCATGAGAGGTTATTTCCAGTATTTCGCTCATTGTCGAATGTCACCAGATTGGCATTCTGATCGTAAGATTTAATTATAATTACACTAATAAATACGTAGCTAATTTCCTAGGTTGACTCTTCTTGGCGCCCAGGTGCGTGGCGCCCAGAACGAATAGGCATTTGCAGCTTAAAATGCGAGCCATCACTGAGCCTCCTGAACCCGTGAGGTGGTGTACAAGGGTGCAATTGACCTAACCGTGTCGCCCTCTGGATGGGTGAACAGCGAACTAGTGCTCAGTATGTGTTGGGCATGGGCAGCCTTTGCGACTATGTATGTTGCGAGTGTTCTTCAATTTTCACATGGAAATTTGAGTGGATTCAATATGGCGTGTGTTCGCGCCGAACGTTTTTTCCTCCGAAAACAGTCCCTACAATAGTATGATATTCTGGCAAACCATTTGAAAATACATGAAATTCTGGAAATTTTTATATGCTACTCGTTATTTCAGCATAAAAGTGTCATAAATGTCGTCATTTTGGCGTCTACAATCGGATATTGCAGCTGATATCGGTTTCGAGATCGCTGAATGAATTTGCAATTGACGAAGCACTTCTCATTGACGGAGCTCCGAAAGTAAATATTTTTGTGATCCCAGAATCTGGAGATGGTCACAACTCGTTGCAGAAACCACAGCAGAAAGCAGGCCTGGATAGAAACAATATCGTTAGTGGAAGCCTTACTGCCAGAGGAACCAGCCCAGCCTTTGTACACCAGTATGGAGAGTGACCGCTCGCTGTCCTCCAAGGGTGCCCTGACTGCTATCAGGCCAGCATGTGAAGGGACAGTTGCCTCCAGACCTTCGGCCATGCTGAATGACCGACCATCCTTGTGGGGGATGTCAGTGCTGCGACTGTATGCGCTGCATGCACTTCTGTTTTTGGCACCTGTGTGTCTTCGTGATATAAATGGAGTGTCTGATGGTTAACAGCTATATGCGGGATGCAGAAGTGATGATTTTGTATGGTGAAAGACACGAACTGTGTTTACTACAGCGACGTAGCGATCTGGTATGGTGGTACAATCGTTTGTGGTGATATAGCCTGGATGGAGATCGATATCACGCCGAAACATTCAATCTTTCTTCGACAGTAGGAGAGCAGTGTAACTGTCTAAGTGTCTTTGGCGATAGTTTCCATATTTCGTGATATGTAGACCACTTTTACAGTGTTTAACTGTCACTGCAATATGACTGCTGTATGTTTTTCCGATTTGTACAAAAATAGGTTTTCGCTGAAATTCTCGTAATTTGCCCCTGAAAGTGGCGGACAGTGCACCCACACCAGCAGCAACATTTTGGTGGGCAAATTCATTAAAAACCATTCAGAACGCTCCATTCACAGGAAGTTCCATGACGCCAGAGAACCATGTGATTTCTACTTTGTTCGGGTGTTCAGAGACAAGTCCAGACAGACCAGCCTCCTCTGGTTTAGGCAGGTGAGATGCTGACCCCCACTTGCCACTGTGGCTTTAGAGCATCTCCAGACCAGCAGTTGTAGGACACCGAAAATTCCAGCAATTTTTTTCGTCTGGAAGACACTGCTTCGAATCTAACAGAATCTTTTAAACATCCGATCTGCTGTCTCTGCGCTTTTTTAATTTTTTTAACTATCTGTAGTGGGTTTCAAAATATGCCGCGATCTTTTAGATATGTAATTGTTCTGATTTTTTCATTTGTGCTTAGATACTACTGTAGGTTTCTCATTCTAGAACTGTGCTTTGAAAAGTGAGGAAAATAGAAAATAAGTGCCTTAACGTTCCTGACTCCAGTGGCGAAAAGTAACTATGCCCACTCAGTGTTTCAGAAAGGTGATGAACACCTCAGTATGAAATTTTGCTCTCTGACAGTGCGTCCAAAGAAGCAGCTGAAACTCGAAAAGTGGGGGCGGGGGCTGCAGAAAGTGGAGTATGGGGGCGGTAGAGTACACAGAAAATAAGTAATGTACACTAACCTTATCTTCCTCTCTGGCAGTTGAGCACAGATCGAGTCTTTTCCAGCCATTTCAGAGAGGGGAATGGAATGGAGGGGGTAGGTGACGTCATAGGAGTGGGGGTATTAGGGTTGTGGAAGCAGCCAGGTTGACCTATTTCCCCCTGGAACCTCGGAATTTCGCACCATGTCCTCAGTGTGGCATTTTCACATCTATGTCTGGGAGTGAGGGGGCGAGGGAGGAGGAGGTGGAGGAGGAGGAGGAGGAGGAGGAGGAGGAAATTTGGTAACAATGCAAGTTGTGTGAGGATTTGATTTATCCCACTAATTGCCAAAGCAAAATTCTAGAAAAAGGTGTTTCATAGCCCAAAAGAGAATTGTATGAATAATGGAAAGAGCAGCTCCCAGAATGTAATGCGAGCCTTTATTCAAGAAACTTCAGCTCCTTCCATTACTTTGTGTATATATTATGCAAGTAATACTTTTTATAAGGAAAACCTATGACAATAATAATGAACTTGTAGTTGGAAGCCAGGGTATTCACTCACGTAACACAAGAACGAAACCAGTGTATACATATACGATAGTCAAATACAACACTGAAAAACTGGATCACTTCATGCAGGAAACAAGCTGTACAACATACTACCTTGTGACATCAAAATGATTAAAAATTTCTCAGCATTTAAAGCAGCTGTTCATACCTATCTACCTATTGCAGAAGTGTTATTGTAGTGTAGCTGAATATTTATCAGGTTAAATCCTAAATGAGTCCATTATTAGTCTAATAAATAGTGACAATGGAAATTTGTGTAGATTCTGTGAAGTGTGAAACAGTTAAATCAGACTACACAATTCAAGGATATACACACCACATTCTCCTTAGTAAATGTTCTTACAGTATAAATAAATGTTTATTAGCATAAAGAACTAGAATACCATACAACATATTTTCATCAAAGTGTTGTATTAATTGTAAATATCTTTCAATTTTCAAATTTGTGTCTTTTAAACAAAAAGCTACAGTTGTAACTATGGTCACAAACACAATTCAAAAACTATAAACTTATTGAAACTAGATTAACTGTTATAAATTCATAAGCAGAGTATGATGTTGTAGTGGTATATTTGTGTCTTGTGCAAAAAGGATGATGATGTAAATTCTGAACACACAATGCAGTAAGAATTGTTAACATTCTATTGCTTTTTCCTGTTCTTATTAAGTGTAAACATATATTTATCTTTTTTGACATTTAATCACAGTTTGAATTAGAAAGACTAAGTATCATTGGGTGTAAGTAATAATTTGCTTCTATATAATCTCCTGTATATTAAGATTAGATTAGATATATTTTTCGTTCCAATGGATCCACAGTAAAGAGACCTCTGTGATATGGATCTTGTCAGAAAACAAGAACACCCAATAAATATTTTCAAAATAGCAACAGACATGCTAAGGTGCCTTCAGCAGATCCCAAATGAAATTACGGTTGTGGAGTTGGAATTGGCTGTTGTTGTTTTGGTCTTCAGTCCCGAGACTGGTTTGATGCAGCTCTCCATGCTACTCTATCCTGTGCAAACTTCTTCATCTCCCAGTACCTACTGCAATCTACATCCTTCTGAATCCGCTTAGTGTATTCATCTCTTGGTCTCCCTCTACGATTTTCACCCTCCACGCTGCCCTCCAATACTAAATTGGTGATCCCTTGATGCCCCAGAACATGTCCTACCAACCGATCCCTCCTTCTAGTCAAGTTGTGCCACAAACTTCTCTTTTCCCCAATCTTATTCAATACCTCCTCATTAGTTATGTGATCTACCCATCTAATCTTCAGCATTCTTCTGTAGCACCACATTTCCAAAGCTTCTATTCTCTTCTTGTTCAAACTATTTATCGTCCACGTTTCACTTCCATACATGGCCACACTCCATACAAATACTTTCAGAAACGACTTCCTGACTCTTAAATCTATACTCGATGTTAACAAATTCCTCTTCTTCAGATATGCTTGCCTTGCCAGTGCCAGTCTACATTTGATATCCACTCCACTTTGACTATCATCAGTTATTTTTCTCCCCAAATAGCAGAACTCCTTTACTACTTTAAGTGTGTCATGTCCTAATCTAATCCCCTAAGCATCACCAGACTTAATTCGACTACATTCCATTATCCTCGTTTTGCTTTTGTTGATGTTCATCTGTAAGTAGGCTGTTTATGTTTTCTCTATGTAAGTAGGCTGTTTATGTTTTCTTATTGGCAACGTTACGTAGCGTTCAATATGAAAATCACTGGCTGTGCTGTGTGCAGTCTGTGGCTAGTTTGCATTATTGTCTGCCATTGTAGTGTTGGGCAGCGGCAGCTGGATGTGAACAGCGCGTAGCGTTGCGCAGTTGGAGGTGAGCCGCCAGCAGTTGTGGATGTGGGGAGAGAGATGGCGGAGTTTTGAAATTTGTCATGAACTGCTATATTTATATATGATGATATCAAGGTAAATACATTGTTTGTTCTCTATTAATATCTTTCATTTGCTAACTATCCCTATCAGTAGTTAGTGCCTTCCATAGTTTGAATCTTTTATTTAGCTGGCAGTAGTGGCGCTCGCTGTATTGCAGTAGCTTGAGCAGCGAAGATTTTTGTGAGGTAAGTGATTTGTGAAAGGTATAGTTTAATGTTAGTCAGGGCCATTCTTTTGTAGGGAATTTTGAAAGTCAGATTGCGTTGCGCTAACAAAATATTGTGCGTCAGTTTAAGCACAGTCATGTATAATTGTTTAAAGGGGACGTTTCACATCTTATATCCTCCTTTCCAGACACTGTCCATTCCATTCAACTGCTATTCCAAGTCCATTGCTGTCTCTGACAGAATTACAATGCCATCGGCGAACCTCAAAGTTTTTATTTCTTCTCCCTGGATTTTAATACCTACTCCGATTTTTTCTTTTGTTTCCTTCACTGCTTGCTCAATATACAGACTGCATAACATCGGGGAGAGGCTACAACCCTGTCTCACTCCCTTCCCAACCACTGCTTCCCTTTCATGCTCCTCGACTCTTTATAACTGTCATCTGGTTTCTGTACAAATTGTAAATAGCCCTTCACTCTCTGTATTTTACCCCTGCCACCTTTAGAATTTGAAAGAGAGTATTCTAGTCAACATTGTCAAAACCTTTCTCTAAGTCTACAAATGCTAGAAACTTAGGCTTGCCTTTCCTGAATCTATTTTCTAAGATAAGTTGTAGGGTCAGTATTGCCTCACGTGTTCCAATATTTCTACAGAATCCAAACTGATCTTCTCCGAGGTCGGCTTCTACCAGTTTTTCCATTCGTCTGTAAAGAATTCGCGTTAGTATTTTGCAGCTGTGACTTATTAAACTGATAGTTCGGTAATTTTGCGCATCTGTCAACACTTGCTTTCTTTGGGATTGGAATTATTATATTCTTCTTGAAGACTGACGGTATTTCGCCGATCTCATACATTTTGCTCACCAGATGGTAGAGTTTTGTCAGAACTGGCTCTCCCAAGGCTGTCAGTAGTTCTAATGGAATGTCGTCTACTCCCAGAGCCTTGTTTCGACTCAGGTCTTTCAGTGCTCTATCAAACTCTTCACGCAGTATCATATCTTCCATTTCATCTTCATCTACATCCTCTTCCATTTTCATAATATTGTCCTCAAGTACATCACCCTTGTATAGACCCTCTATATATTCCTTCCACCTTTCTGCTTTCCCTTCTTTGCTTGGAACTGGGTTTCCATCTGAGCTCTTGATATTCAGACAAATGGTTCTCTTTTCTCCAAAGGTTTCTCTAATTTTCCTGTAGGCAGTATCTATCTTACCCCTAGTGAGATAAGCCTCTACTTCCTTACATTTGTCCTCTAGCCATCCCTGCTTAGCCATTTTGCACTTCCTGTTGATCTCATTTTTGAGACGTTTGTATTCCTTTTTGCCTGCTTCATTTACTGCATTTTTGTATTTTCTCCTTTCATCAATTAAGTTCAATATTTCTTCTGTTACCCAAGGATTTCTACCAGCCCTCGTCTTTTTACCTACTTGATCCTCTGCTGCCTTCACTACTTCATCCCTCAAAGCCACCCATTCTTCTTCTACTGTACTTCTTTCCCCCATTCCTGTCAATTTTTCCATTATACTCTCCCTGGAACTCTGTACAACGTCTGGTTTAGTCAGTTTATCGAGGTCTCATCTCCTTAAATTCCCACCTTTTTGCAGTTTCTTCAGTTTTAATCTACAGTTCATAACCAATAGATTGTGGTCAGAGTCCACATCTGCCCCTGGAAATGTCTTACAATTTAAAACCTGGTTCCTAAATCTATGTCTTACCATTATATAATCTAGCTGAAATCTGTCAGTATCTCCAGGTTTCTTCCATGCATACAACCTCCTTTTGTGATTCTTGAACCAAGTGTTAGCTATGATTAAGTTATGCTCTGTGCAAAATTCTACCAGACAGCTTCCTCTTTCATTTCTTCCACCCAATACATAATCACCTACTACGTTTCCTTTTCTTCCTTTTCCTACTACCGAATTCCAGTCACCCATGACTATTAAATTTTCGTCTCCCTTCACTATGTCAATAATTTCTTTTATCTCCTCATACATTTCTTCAATTTCTTCGTCATCTGCAGAGATAATTGGCATATAAACTTGTACTACTGTAGTAGGTGTGGGCTTCGTGTCTATTTAGGCCACAATAATGCGTTCACTATGCTATTTCTAGTAGCTTACCCGCGCTCCTATTTTTTTTATTCATTATTAAACCTACTCCTGCGTTACCCCTATTTCATTTTGTATTTATAACCCTGTATTCACCTGACCTGAAGTCTTGTTCCTCCTGCCACCGAACTTCACTAATTTCCACTATATCTAACTTTAACCTATGCATTTCCCTTTTTAAATTTTCTAAACTACCTGCCCAATTAAGGGATTTGACATTCCACACTTCGATCCGTAGAATGCCAGTTTTGTTTCTCCTGATAACGATGTCCTCTTGAGTAGTCTCCGCCCGGAGATCCGAATGGGGGACTATTTTACCTCCGGAATATTTTACCCAAGAGGACGCCATCATCATTTAATTATACAGTAAAGCTTCATGCCCTCACTAAAAGTTACGGCTGTAGTTTCCTTTTGCTTTCAGCCGTTGGCAGTACCAGCACAACAAGGCCGTTTTGGTTAGTGTTACAAGGCCAGATGAGTCAATCATCCAGACTGTTGCCCCTGCAACTACTGGAAAGGCTGCTGCCCCTCTTCAGGAACCACATGTTTGTCTGGCCTATCAACAGATACCCCACCATTATGGTTGCACCTATGGTATGGCCATCTGTATCGCTGAGGCACGCAAGCCTCCCCATCAACGGCAAGCTCATGGTTCATGGGAGGAGTTGGAATTGGTAAAAACGAAAAAAGAAAAGCTTAAGTATATTTACATTTATAAAGGATACAAAACTTCTCACCAAATATGAAATGTAGAATACTCTTAGGTGCAAATGATAATTCTTGGGCTATTGTAGCCATGTATCATCAAATAAAAATATAACAAATATTTTATAGCACTTTTTCACAATGATCACATTACTGCATAGACTTTGTACAGAAGTCAGATGTATGCAATTTTCATATTATGTGTTATTATTAGTAACATGCACACATCAGTCGGTTCTACTAAGAAATTGATTAATGGAGTAGGAGGAGTAGGCCATCAATAAAATCCTTTAGACTCATCTAAAAGTGAACTTCAGTCATTTTTATGGCTGCTGGCATTTTATTGGAAATGTGTATTGCTGACTAGTGACACCTTTTCTGAACCAAAGTGACTTTAAATCTTTGTGAAAGTTATTCCTATTTCTAGTATCGATACCATAAACTGAGCTTTTGATTTGAAAAAAAAAGATATATTCTTAATGGCAAATTTCATTAAGGAATACATATTTTGTGAAGCAATAGTTACTATCCCCAGTTCCTTAAACAGGCCTCTGCAGGACATCCTTGAATTCACACCACAAATAATTGGTATTGCTCGTTTTTAGGCTCAGAAAACTTTAGCTTGTCTTGATGAGTTAGCCCAGAAATATTCCATATGACGTTATGGAATGAAAATAAGCGTAGCAACTTAGCTTTTTCTATTTTTATATCAGCTATAACATTTGCATGGAAAATAGAGGTCCATTTAGGTGCTTCAGCAGTTCTGTGGTATACTCCTTCCAGTTAAATTTATTAATAAGCTGTAATCTCAAGAATTTAACACTGTCAATTTCTTCTCTCTTCTTGTCATCGTATTTTAGGCATATACTGGCAGGAAACTTTTTACAAGTTCTGCACTGCATACAGTATGCTTTTCAAGGTTTAGAGAAATAGAATTGGCTGGGAACCATCATTAATGTCCTTGAAAATTTCATTAGCTGACCTTGATCTACTGTTTATTGCCAGGTTTTTATCATCTGCAAACAAGACAAACTTGATATCTGGTAATGTTGCTGATGAAATGTCGTTAATACACAGGAGAAAAAGTAGGGGCCCAAAGATGGAACCTTGGGTAAACAAAATTTTATTGGTTACGAGTTGGATGATGCCTGATAACTTAATATATATCTCTTTCCTATTGACATCATTTATTTTCTGTCAGGTATATAGGATTTGCACATTTTGCAACATTTCCTATTACACCGTAATACTCTAATTTACTTAAAAGGATATTGTTATTTACACAGGCAAATGCCTCTGGCAGGTCCAGATTGTATACCGATTAGCTTCCTTTCAGACTACGCTGATACAATAGCTCCCTACTTAGCAATCATATACAACTGCTCGCTCACCGACTGATCTGTACCTACAGATTGGAAAATTGTGCAGGTCGCGCCAGTGTTTAAGAAGGGTAGTAGGAGTAATCCATCGAACTACAGACCTATATCATTGACGTCAGTTTGCAGTAGGGTTTTGGACCATATATTGTATTCAAACATTATGAATCACCTTGAAGGGAACGATCTATTGATACGTAATTAGCATGGTTTCAGAAAACATCGTTCTTGTGCAACGCAGCTAGCTCTTTATTCGCATGAAGTAATGACCGCTATCGACAGGGGATCTCAAGTTGATTCCCTATTTCTAGATTTCTGGAAATCTTTTGACACCGTTCCTCACAAGCGACTTCTAATCAAGCTGCGGGCCTACGGGGTATTGTCTCAGTTGTGTGACTGGATTCGTGATTTCCTGTCAGGAAGGTCGCAGTTTGTAGTAATAGACGACAAATCATCGAGTAAAACTGAAGTGATATCAGGTGTTCCCCAGGGAAGCGTCCTGGGACCTCTGCTGTTCCTGATCTATATAAATGACCTGGGTGACAATCTGAGCAGTTCTCTTAGGTTGTTCGCAGATGATGCTGTAATTTACCGTCTAGTAAGGTCATCCGAAGACCAGTATCAGTTGCAAAGCGATTTAGAAAAGATTGCTGTATGGTGTGGCAGTTGACGCTAAATAACGAAAAGTGTGAGGTGATCCACATGAGTTCCAAAAGAAATCCATTGGAATTCGATTACTCGACAAATAGTACAATTCTCAAGGCTGTCAATTCAACTAAGTACCTGGGTTTTAAAATTACGACCAACTTCAGTTGGAAAGACCACATAGATAATATTGTGGGGAAGGCGAGCCAAAGGTTGCGTTTCATTGGGAGGACACTTAGAGGATGCAACAAGTCTACTAATGAGACAGCTTACACTACACTCGTTCATCCTCTGTTAGAATATTGCTGTGCTGTGTGGGACTCTTACCAGATGGGATTGACAGAGGACATCGAAAGGGTGCAAAAAAGGGTAGCTCGTTTTTATTATCACGTAATAGGGGAGAGAGTGTGGCAGATATAATACGTGATTTGGGATGGAAGTCATTAAAGCAAAGACGTTTTTCGTCGCGGCGAGATCTAGTTAAGAAATTTCAGTCACCAACTTTCTCTTCCAAATGCGAAAATATTTTGTTGAGCCCAACCTACATAGGTAGGAATGATCATCAAAATAAAATAAGAGAAATCAGAGCTCGAACAGAAAGGTTTAAGTGTTCGTTTTTCCCACGCGCTGTTCGGGAGTGGACTGGTAGAGAGATAGTATGATTGCGGTTCGATGAACCCTCTGCCAAGCACTTAAATGTGAATTGCAGAGTAATCATGTAAATGTAGATGTAGATGTAAATCACAAAATATGTCAGTAGCCTGTAATTTACTGTTTAATGAATTAAGCATATTCTCACTGTATGTGTAGACAGCCTTCTCAATATTGGAACCATTTAGAAATCCGAATTGTGACTTGAATAATATTTCGTTTGTGGTCAGATGGTCACGAAGACAACTGGATATTATCTTTATCTAAATTTTTTGAGAATATGGGCAAAAGTGATTGGACAGAAGTTTGGTGATATTTCCTTATCTCCTTTCTTATACAAAGGTTTAGCTTCCACGTATTTCAATCATTCTGGAAATTTTGTATGGATAAAAGACTGGGCACACAAATAACTTAAAATGCCACTAATATTAGAGGCACACTGTTTAATTAACTTTGTTGATATATTATAATTTTTTTATTTTAAGGATTTTATGGTAGACATCACTTATACTGGTGTTGTGAGGATCATACTCATAGTATTGTAGTTATTTGTAGTGACTGACCCTTAGAAATTCCATGTCAGCACCTACTGAACCAGACAAACCCATAATTTCAGTATCAGTTATTAAGTGCTGCACTTTGGTCTAATTTGGTTTAGTTTTGGGGGGGAAACAGTTTTCAAATAACTTGAGGACATTATCAATAAAAGTGTTGTATTTCTCATTCATGCTATGAGCATTGTACACATCACTCAATTTCATATCTACATCACTCAGTTTCATGTCTTTGAGGAGTTTCCTAAAACAATCAATCTTTGGCTTATTGACTATCCACTTGAACTCAGATTTAGTAGATTTTATATCCTGATCAGTATTAGCATTTAGCAAAAGGAACTGCACGTCATGGTACGAGAGGCTACTTATAATTGGTTTTATAATATAATTTTGTTCATTAGACAGTTCTATAAAGACATTATCAATGGCGTCTTTGAGGCATTAATTATTCTAGGTGAAAAATTAACGGTATGAATTAAGTTGAATGACAATGTGGCTGACTGCAGTAATTTCTTATTGCAAGAGTTTTCAAGAAAATCCACATTGAAATCACCAGCAACAACTAGTTCCTTTTTTTGTTAAATATGCCAACAGAGCTTCAAAGCGATTTATGAACAGATTAAAATTACATGCTGGTACTTGGTGTACACTTACCACTAAGAATGATTTATTATGAAAGTCTACTTCTGTTGTCCATGCTTCCATATGCTGCTCTAGACAAAATTTATGAATGTCTATCTTATTTAATTTATGGCAATTTTTGATGAATGTGACAACTCCTCCATCCTCCATTTCTACCCTATAAAAGTAGAGAAGCGAACCTAAATCCTGTAAAACTTAACACACCTAGACCAGTGGTCAGATGATGCTCACAGAGGCAGATTATGTCAACTTGGTTGGATCACTTAAACTCATCAATGCAAAGAACTAGTTCATTAATTTTACATCTTAGCTCTTAAATATTTTGATGCACAAAAAGCAGTCGGCATTTCACACTGAATGACATATAACTGGGTGGAAATAAAATTTCTGATTATTGGTGAGAATTTTTTACCAACAGCTGTGTTTGCTGATCAAATGTGCCACAATTATGCTTTTTAGTTTCTTTCACCAACTAAAGGTACATTTCAATCCTGACCTCACTCAGGACTTGACTTCTTTCTGTCCTACTTATCGTAAAATAGGTGCTGCTCCAACACCTGTAACCACTGGTGTTTTACCGTTACATCTACATATACATCTATACCCTGCAATACACCGTGAGGTGCATGGCAGTGGCTACATCCCACTGCACCAGTAATTATGTTTTCTTCTCATTCCATTCACATATGGAACACAGGAAGAATGATTGTTTGAATACATCTGTATGTGAATTAATTATTCTAACCTTATCCTCACAATCCCTATGTGAGTGATACATAGGGGTTGGTAATGAACTCATCCCTAGAGACTCCATTTAAGGCCAGTTCCTCAAACTTTGTTTATTAAATTTCTCAGGATAGTTTACATCTATCAACAAGGGTCTTCCAATTCAGTTCCTTCAGAATCTCTGTGGCATTCTTCCTCAGATCAAACAAACCTGTGACCATTCATGCTGCCCTTTTTGCATCAGTTTAGTATCCCCTGTTAGTCCTATTTGGTATGGGTCCCAAGCACTTGAGCAGTATTCTAGAACTGGTCACACAAGTGATTTGTAAGCAATTTCCTTTGTAGATTGATTGCATTTCCCCAGTATTATACCAATAAACCGAAGTCTACACCTGCCTTATACACAATTGAGTCTATTTGGTCATTCCATTTAATATCTCTAGAAAATGTTAAGCTCAGGTATTTGCATGAGTTGGCCAATTTCAATAGTGACTCATTTTTACTCATTGATATTATATTTTCGTTTTGTGAGGTGCAAAATTTTACATTTAGAGCAAGTTGCTATCTCTGCACCATGTTGAAATCTTATGAAGAGCTGACTGAATATTTATTCAGCTTCTTTCACACAGTACTTCATCATAGATAATTGCATCGTCTGCAAAAATTCTGAGATTACTATTAACATGGTCTGCAAGGTCATTGATACACAACACAAACAGCAAGGGCCCCAGCACACTTCCTTGGGATACATCTGGAGATACTTCTACATCTGACAATGACTTTCCGTCCAAGAGTACATGCTGCATCCTTCCTACCAAAAAGTCCTCAACCCAGTCATAAATTTCACTTGATACCCCACATAATCATACTTTCGACAACAAGCATAGGTGTGCAGTAGTGGGATAAAGTGGGTTCTACACCAATTTATTAATGCAGGTTGCATACATTCTGGGGAAAACTTGATAGATTTATGATACCCTCCCCCTCCCCTTAACCCATTGTTCTGTTCAGTGGTTTATGACCCCATTGGGTTGATTTATGACGCCCTGGGGACAATCTGTCCTCCTGGGAAATACCCACACCCCTCCCTCTCCTCCTCCTCTCCCATCCTTCTGGGAACTCCCCTCGCTGATGCAAGTATACTTTTGATATCACATTAATTGTCTTATTAATTAAATAGCTTTTATATGGAAAAATGAAGTGATCAGCGACATCAAGCAGGAATGGTTTTGCCAATTCACAGGCAATGAGAATTACCTAGTAAATTAATTTTCATATCAAAAACTGTAACTTTTTCTTACAGTAAGAATTTCATAGTATTAAATACGTTTCATTTTATTGTTTCAGTGTATATCTACCAAACTGTTGATGAGGTGAATACTGAGATTCATCATCAGTAGCAGTAGAAACAGCATCTAAGAAGTATATACCATTTTCTTCATTTATGTAACATGTTGATGTTGTTTAGTGGTCAGTCAATGAGTCTTTGCTGTTGTACATGATTTTGAAAATCAAAATCGATAAGTGCTAATTTTTCATTAAGAATTTCGCAGCACTGAATGCATGTCGTCTTATTGTTTCAGTATATAGCCAACATATAATTGAAACTTCCTTGCAGAGTAAAACTGTGTGCCAGACCGAGACTCGAACACAGGACCTTTGCCTGATGTGGGCAGGTGCTCTACCATCTGAGCTACCCAACCACGACTCACGCCCTGTCCTCACAGATTTAATTCCGCCAGTACCTCGTCTCCTTCCTTCCAAACTTCAAAGAAGCTCTCCTGCGAACCTTGCAGAACTAGCACTCCTGGAAGGTAAGACGAAGGTCCCGAGTTCGAGTCTCGGACTAGCACACAGTTTTACTCTGCCAGGAAGTTTCATATCAGCGCACACTCCGCTTCAGAGTGAAAATCTAATTCTGTAAACATATAATTGGTGAGTTGGCTGCTGAAAGTCAGGAAACAGCAGAGCATCAGCACTGTACGTTCATTGCAGTACGATGTATACATAATATGTTGCTGTTTCAAAAAAAATTCATTGTGTATGTAGTATGGTGCATATTCCTTGTTGTTGTAGACGATTTCCTGGTAAAAGAAGATGTACATGGAGGGGTATGTGTCGTAAATAAGCAGGATCCTGTGACCCACTGAGAAGGTGATCCTACAACCTCACATACTATCGTCACAGAAAAACATGTATATATGCGGTAGTGCACCAAATTGAATTGTTCTGTGATTCAAGTCTTAACCACTACAAATCTTATATCAGGGATAATCCTACAGTTTTGCTGCTCGCTGAGCCCAAGAAACTTTCATGGGATGCTGATAAGATTTACAGCAACAATGTTCCCGTGACCAAATCGAAGCAGAATGAATATTTGTACAATTGTGTGGTTTGCTCATAGGGACCTCTGTCCTCTTACAGGGAAGTTCTGTGGTGCAGACCACAATATGTGCAAATTGAAGTACCAGTTACCAAGGCCCAAACCCGTTTTCTTCGATAATTTAAGCGGGTATGATGCTTACTTTCTTATTGGGCACTTGTCTGATTTTGGCATGCAGAAAAATCAGGTCAGTGTCCTGCCTTAGAGCGTTGAGAAATTTATTTCATTCCCCAAACGAATGACACCGAGGATTACACTCTGCTTCCAGGACATGCTACATTTTATGTATGCGCCATTCCATAAATTAATTGACATTCTACCTCGGGAGGATATGAATATCACTCAAGTTGCATTTTCTGGTGAGGAGGAATTACAACTTGTAACTAGAATCATCTTGAGGTTGAAGCTCCTTTGTCTTTGTTTGCTTTAACAAATGCAGCAACAGCCCCTCACAAAAACTAATAACTGAAGAAAATTATCAAATACAAAAAGCCGTAGTTGAAGGAAAGCAAGTAATAAATGAATACACAGCTCTCTGCGATGGAACTTTGTTCTCTGCCCTCAAAGAATTATTAGATAACACCAACCTATAGAACTCCCCATGTATGGGTATGGAGACTCCATGGACCTTGCATGTCAGCAGGGAACTGTTTAACCTTATGGAGGCTCTGTAATAGTGTGGGGTGTGAGCAGTTGATGTGATATGGGACCCCTGATACGTGTAGATATGACTCTGACAGGTGAACGTATTAAGCATCCTGTCTGATCACTTGCATCCATTCATATTCATCGTGCTTTCCAAAGGACTTGGCTATTCCAGTAGCACAATGCGACACACACACACACACACACACACACACACACACACACACACAGAAACTTTCATATAAATTATTAGTTTCAGGCATAGCCATAACAGTTTAGAAATCTTAATTTTTGCGTAAATATTTTGCCAACATCAAGTTGTATATAGTTGCAGATAACAAACTCTAAAGAAAAACTGACACTGTAAAAACGTAACACTCTAGGAAAACCACACTGTGTGGTAAGAAAGTATGAATACATACTTTCATGTGCTCTTCAAAAATCTGTAATTGCGATTTAGAAACTAATATTTACATGCATTTAAACAGTAAAGAATATTCCTTGTGTTTAACAGCCATAATATTCAAAAAGCCCACTGATGAAGCTGCAACTGCAGTGAAACATGTCTGGGACAGGAAACAAAATTGTGTTTTGCTAAAGGCAGACCCCACCCAAAAACATATGTTATTGTAACTAGAAAGTAGTTCCATATGAGTATCTGAATAGTATGGGAAAATTCAACGAAACCAAGCTACCCAACATAACTGCATTCTCCAGCAACTTTACAGGTGATGCTGGGTATGAGCATGTCATGGATGTCTAGGGGAAATTCAGTATCACGACTTTAGGAGTACACATGACTTAACATGGAAACAGATGTGTGCTTGCTTGTGGACGTTTTCGAGAAATCCTGGAGTCTATGCATGACCATACATTCTCTGGATCCTGCCTTTTATTATACTGCATCTGGGCTGTCTTGTGATGCAATGCTTAAGAAAACAAAGCACAACATTGAATTATTGACTAATGTTGACATGCTTGTTTTCTTTCAGCGAGGGATCCATGGGGGACTTCGCCAATGTATCCATAGACAAGCCAAGACAAATAACCCATGGACAGGTGACAGGTTCAATGCATCCCCTGATTCGAGTTATTCATGTACCAGAATGTAAATAACTTATACAGGCATGACATGCAACAATCACTGCCGATCAGTGAGATTCCATGGGTGCCTGAAGACAAATGCAAGGGTTTAGGTGGAAAAATCAATGGTATGGTGGCTGATTCTGATGTGAGGTAGGTGGTGGTGGCAGAGCTCACATGCCCTATTAATTTGCTTGATGCACACGCTGGTTTGCCGCTGTGTTCAGAGCAGCTATTTTCACAAGGAAGCTCCACCCCAAAAACTAATGACAATGCTTTGGAATAAGTGGATATATATAATTCATTATTCTAATCTCCAGCAGTCTCTCAGTTTGGGGATGGAGCTGGTTGAAATTACGTGGGCTATCTCCTTCAAGCAGGCCCCTGGTTGAAAGAGTATATTAATTTGAATAAGAGACAGAAGCTTCTGCGATGTATGACTTCGAGAAAGATATTTTAAAATTAAGAAATAAGTCAATTTTCGGCAAAACAATGGAGAATTTGAGGGAACAGCGTGAAATTTTGATTTGAACCGAATGGGATGGGCGTTGGGGGTTAATAAGATACATACCCATACCAAATTTTAAGCGAGTTTCCATATTCAGAAAGAACTTTGTTGTTGTTGAGATGGTGAAGATGTGGTAGAGATTACAAAACGTATTTATGTGGGGATGAGCATACTAGACCTATCCAAACTCCACATGTACCACTTCCATTATGAGTTTTGAAAACTCATTTTGCAGATTTTAAATTACTTTATATGGATACAGATAGCGTCTCTCTCGTGTATCTATATACATACACCATATGTGGAAAAAAGTATAAATCAAGAATATATATCTAGACACACACACAAACACATATATATTTTTTGTTTTATGCTTTTTTCCACACATGGTGTGGGTATATAGACACATGTACACAGTACACATAAATAAGCAAATAAATACTAATTGTATAAAACAAGAACAAATATATATGTGTGTTTGTGTGTGATATATATGTATATAAACAAACAAAAAATATATGTATATTTATTTATTCATACACAGTACATATCTACCGTATATATATATATATATATATATATATATATCTGCACACTATGGGCATCATTAGTTTTTGAGTTCCACCTGCCACTGGCTGTCCAAGACTGATTAGTTTCTAAGCATATACAGACCATCCAGAATTATTGTTCAATCTGTTAAGACTGTAGAATTTAGTTTTAGTAAAAATGTGTCTCCACATTAGTTTTCAGTGTAGATTTACAAAAAAAACCTCTAAATATTTCCATCGAGTGCTACTGGAAACAAGTTGTAAAAATGTTCTCAACCTGTGTTACCGTTTAGTGTGTAAGTTAAAACTATCTCTGCATTGAATATCAGAGTCAAGCTGCATCTCAAGAACTGAACAATTTCATAAGCAGACACACTATTTTCACTCATCTTCTTCTTGAGTCGATGAAGAGCACGACACACTTAGAATTCCAGGTTTTGAATAGCAGCAAACTTGAAGGTTTGATGTGTCCATGCGATCTTCTCCTTCCCCTTCACGTAAATGGTGGTTTCTGTGTGATCGAATAATCGAAGCAATGGCCATGTGTTTATTGGGTATGCCAGGATCATCCCAGTGAATTCCAGGATAGAACTGAGTTCATCGCTTAGCACTCTTCCATGTTTTAGCACACTTTACATCCTTGAATGTTAATTGAGAATGCCTCTATTATTCTGGCAACCTTCCGCGCATGAACTGTCTACACTTTTCATCACAGAAACCCTGAGCATCTGCAGTGATGTTCACACCTTGAGATACCATTATGGAATACTCTGGGTATGGTGCAGCACCTGTTAATTTATACAACTCGTTGCACAACACCAGTGAGGGGGCAGTAGATAACCACATGGTCATGCAGAACTTGAGCATATGTTGCAGTGTGTTCTGGAAAACTTGACGAAGATTCAAATTCAATTCGTACATCTATAGGTCCAGATTTAATAATCTCATTTTGTTTTGAGCAGTCTCTTACGATGAAAGGCACCAGCTCCATTAATTTCTGTGGACTGAATAGACATCCTTTCTCTTCATAGTATGTAGATGGAACCTCACATAGTTGTTATATGCTAAATTGTATTCATTTTCATTCCACTGTAGGTGTAAATTACCGTATGTTTAGTAATAGGAGTTCAGGTGGACTCTGGCATCAGTTAACCTACAATTATCAAATCTGATGGAATAATTTGCTATATTCCCTCTCCTGTTGGTCTGAAATACAAGTATGATGAACCCGGGTATCTCCAGCTGAGCAGAGGTTTTAGCAGACAACATTTGTCTGCTTGCAGTCGTTAGCACTAGGTACTCGAAAACCTCCCATGAATGGAAAGATAATGGTAGCAATACATCGGCATTCAGAACTTTCAGAAGTTTCAAACACTGCTCATCTGATACTGTGATATCTTCCATATTATTATACTGATGATGGTCTCGTTCTCCTCTTGAGCTCTTTGAACATATGAGTTTTTATCTGTTGCACTCTGTACCATAATAACAGAATAAGTTCCTCTTTAGCATTCACAACAATTTGCTGCATGCCCTCAAAGTGTACTGTAATCAATTTTAAAGGTATACACGCGGCAACTGTCTGTACTCTTCCACTTTTCTATCCACTGGCTCGACAGTGAACCATCCAGCATATTCTAAACCGTTCAAATCCGAGGGAGAAGCAGAGACATATGTTTTAAGAGTAGATGTTATGCCTACATTGTGTGTACAATCAATCTCTACCCCAGGAAGTTCATATTGTATATCATGAAAGAGGAGTGCTAAACCATTATGTGTAAGGTTCGATGCCGCTGTAGCAATACCATCCCTTTTTGTAAATGATCCATCGAGATATCTGAAACTCTTGCAAGGGAGGGTCAAAGCGTCTTGGTGTTGGATAACAATCCTAATTTCATAGTTCTTGTTAAATGTGGTTCAGCATAACATTTAGGCGAGAAATATCCCTGGTTATAAAACTATTGTCAAATTTCACTGAACGACATCATTGCATGGCTTCAGACCAACTGATTAAAGGCCCGTCCACACGCAACGATCTGTCTGCGCAAATGTCTGCGCACACCACATCTGTGCAGACAGATCGTTGCGTGTGGACAGAAGATTTGCACCAACCCGAGGTGTGTGCAAACCTGGAAGTTGGAGTTGGAGGTTTGAGCGAAACCTCACAAATCTGTGGGTTCAAACCACATCTGCGCAGACAAGATGGAGCGTGTGGACAGGAGATCGCCGCAAATCTGGCGCGAAACAGCTGTTTGTTCAGTCTAGTGTTTGTATTTGTGCGCAGAGGGCATTAAAATGGCTGATACTCGTCAGTGATCTCGAGAGTTTGTAAGTGAACTCATTGAAATATATAGAAACCACCCATGTTTGTGGAAGATTAAAGTAAAGAATATAGTGACTGAGACAAAAAGACAGCAGCATACAATGCTCTAATTGAAAAATTGTGGGTATTATTTCACTCAACCCTTGTTTCGATATTGCAGTTGAAAATTCCAAATCCTTGTAGCTCCTCCTTGTTTCTAGGAATCTTAATGTTAGCGCCAGCCGTTCATGAGGAGAAATTGCCCTTCTCTATACAAGTATTTTTTCTCATAATATGAGGGGTTACAAGCTTTAAGAGATAATTATAAGTTTCGACATCCATCCGCAAATGATTTCGCCAGTCGTTAGGTTCAAATGGCTCTGAGCACTATGGGACTTAACATCTGAGGTCATCAGTCCCCTAGAACTTAGAACTACTTAAACCTAACTAACCTAAGGACAGCACACACATCCATGCCCGAGGCAGGATTCGAACCTGCGACCGTAGCAGTCGCGCGGTTCCAGACAGTAGCGCCTAGAACCGCTTGGCCACTCCGGCCGGCCCAGTCGTTAGGTTCGCCCTGCAACTCTCGCAGTAAATTTACGTGAGAAAACTGCTTTCGCTTTAGCAGCCACTGTCTACACCATTTTGACCGCTTTCTCTGTTTCCTGCGGTTGATCTGAATGTTTTTTGCAACACAAGTTGCGAACACAGACCACAACAGAACTTCCTCCATTTCTATATTTCAAAACAACTGAATTAAATTTTTGACGATTACGGGGAGCGTAGTCGCTTGCTACTGATTTCTTTTCTACACCGACAGATGGCGGGCGAGTAGTAGATTGGGGTTTGTGTCGTGTGAACACACCACATTTGCAGCGATCTTCTGCATGTACAGACATCTGCGCCGATGTCTGCGCAGACAGATCGTTGCGTGTGGACCGGGCTTAAGAAACACATAGTATGAATGTGTTATCACCTAGCTGTTTTATTGTGAAGTGCCACACTGCGCATTGTGCACTTTGGGTTTATATCTTATGCCTATCCTCTCTTCGTTGACAATATGGGGCTGCTGTGATATCTGACTATTTTAAGCTCTCCACCAATGCTTCAAGTACGGCAGTTTAAAGGTCATCGGTACTGCCTCTAATAGTTCCCAGCTGACTGAAGCCACCACCATTTCTGGATCTCTTTACGTTCAAAGTAAGTGCTCGTTCCGCTTTAGATGTAGCCGTACAGTGATTTCCTCGCCGCGGAAATCGATGAGTTGATTATCCTGCTAAACAATTTGCAACTCCAGATAGGTATCGAAACCTATTAAAATACAACAGAAGTTTGTGAGTAAATAGAATTTAATGCCATTTCCTCCCGTGTTTCACAAAATTGTCATATTTTTAATCAGAGCATTGGACTGTCGTTGTGCCTAGTTCATAGTTTCTCACGTATCCATACGTTGCACTAGCGCCTTGAATCAAATGGCACATGTTTGATCGAACAAGATCGATACCGTATCGAGCGCTTCTGCGTATCGGGAAATCTTGAGACTAGGCCCATATGTACAATCTCGGAATAAATCCAGGGCTAGCTAACCGAGGAATAGGTTAACCACTGGTTAACTTGGAGTGTGCGTTGTACGTTGCCATTTTATTCCTTGGTTAGTTATTGCCGGAATAGCGTTCGTGTTCAGTTAAATTGGCAACAACTGAAGAGCACTCTGTATATTTTCGCGTACGTCGTCTGCAGAAATAGCTTGTCTAACATGAGTGATAAACGTTCCACATCGCAAATCTTTTCGCTTGCCACCTTGAGGCTGGTAGATACTGTGAATAAGTTCAAGTGTGTAGTAGAAAACACGAAAACTGTTGCATTCCCATTCAGTGAAGATATTAGTGCAAAACATTTAACTAAATTTGTAGGGTATATATATGTATAACATTCTATCTTGAATTTTCTTACATGATCAGGTATTTGTTATTTGAGAACGAGCTCTTACTGAAGAGCTCTTTCTATATTTCCGAATAAAATATACGAAAAAATATGCAACAGTTTCCATTCATAAACAACTGCACATTGATCGACAGAGCAGCTGCATTAGACGTACGACTATTATTATTATTATTATTTAAAGAAAGAAACACGTAAATATTAGACACAGAAAAGGTAGCAGAGGATGTAGATTGATGGCCCCTAAATGTGTAATTTAAGTTCCAAACACTCACGATTTGATAAAGTCACAGAGGGACACCACAGTCAGTTCAATTCAGAAGCAACATTTCTATATGATAGTATTCCATCATATGTAGCTGTAGGATAGATGGTGAATTGAATTGTAAGTAGACACACAAATAGAAGCAACTGTGTAGATGCAGTCTGCTTTGTGAAATACTTGGCCTTTATAGCCTCTCCAAATAACATGGACATTGTGGTGTGTCGACCTATCGTGTCGGGCAATTTCAGCAAGACCACGACAAAACCAGTTACTTGTTACTAACGTAACATTAGATGTTATTTAATCACTGCTTTTCGTGGCAAATAATCGTTATTTTGTTAAAGAAGTCTCCACCTGGGAATGTGTAGCAATGTTATCTGTCAAGCAGCGTATATGGCACTAAGTTTGTGCACAAAAGAAATCATATACAACCAGCAAACAAGCTAAATGCATAATAAATAATCTCAACTATTCAAGAGTAATTATTTTTAGCAATCTTCAGTGCTGTTGCATAATAATCTCATTACTAGTTGCAGATCGTCTATCGAGTTTACCACTACTGTTATTTGAGGTGGCAACACTTTTCTTTAAGCAAAATGAACAGTTTTGCCCCACAATACCACACACACATACACATACACACACACACACACACACACACACACACACACACACACAACACTAATGTATTGTTTCCTGTCAAAATATTCCATAAAAGTTGTTACGAAATAACAAGGCTTCAAACATCAACAGAGAACAATTTTTATCACTCAAGATGCCGTTTGGATAGACTTAAGTTCGCTATATTTAAAGATTATTCACGATCTAAGTGGAATTAATTACCTCTGAGTACACAATTGTTATCGCAGTAATGGCCATCTAGATTTATGTCTGTATAAAAATTCAATTTAAAACTGCCACTGCAATATTTCACTAGGATGGCGGCTAACATAAGACAGTCACTTGTCGATTCTCCTTCAGGCATTGTTTTACAACTAACAAACAATATGTATTAAATCTTTTTTGTACCTTTACTATATGCATTACCGTTTAAAAGAATGTCTCAATGTTAATCGCTGATTATCCAGCATTTACCAATAAACCGTGCTGTAGATCGATAGCGCCAATGACTGCGCTCCATTGTAGCTGATCAGAAAACTTAACATTTATGTAGGACGAGAATCATAATGAAATATAAGTCAAAATGATAGGATTCATTTCAATGACACAGAAACTCTATTTTTCAAATATTACTTAACAACATAATGCAGTTTGTTAGACACCTCTGTGCTACGAGACATCAATCACATCCAGCCAGTACAGCAGTTTAAACACGAAGAAGAATTATTCTAGAAAAATCATAGATAACAAAAGATGGAGATTTTAATTATCTTTTTCCATGAGTATTGTCTGAGATATAATTTCTTACAGAATATTAAATTATGTCATTGACAATAATTACTTATTATTTTATTATTGATGAAGTCCTTTTTATTAATATCACGAGAACGTTCATTCGCATTCCACACACAATGTTGTCGCGAATATGACTCTGAATAAAATATAGGTGTAGATATTACACTGTCCTTGGGACTGAGAAAAAAACTAACATATATATATATATATATATATATATATATATATATATATATATATATATATATATCAGTCCTCCATTTCAACGTCGCTCATTGTTTCCTTTCACTTCATTAACACACTGTTCTCATAACACAAATGTTCAGGCATAACATTGAGTAACTCATGACACAATTAACGTTGATATTATTGTGTAAATGTCTTCAGTAACTGTAAAATCTTGGAAAATGCGGTGGAAACTTCCCGGATTAACTTATCCCCCCCCCCCCCCTCATCTGGCTTTACTGGATTCGGAAAACCAAGAACAAAAACGTCCAAGAGGCTTCAAGAGAATACAGTTACTTACTCTTATGTATCAGGCTTTACATGATTATAATAAATAATATTTTGAACATGAGTATTTATATTTGTGTTTAGTTGTATCAGAGATGAAGAAAGTTTTTTGGGGAAGTTTAACATGAAAATTAAATGTTCATGTGGTTCAAAATTAGAAAAGTTCATATGACAATTCCCCGATGAGGTCGTGCAGCCACCCCCGTGTCGATCCGCTGGATCGCAGGCAGGTGGAAACCACTGCTGGAACGCCACCGACCGCGTGGATGGAGCGTTGGCTGCCGTCGGCCGCACCCTGGTCTGGATCTGTTGCTGTCTGGAAGTAATACTACAGCAGGTCCTGCTTTGCGCTTTCCACGTCCATCTCGTTCAAGGTGGGTACATGAAATGTCAGGAAGGGGTATCAGTAACAAGGAAGTTATTATATTCATCCTGTGGAAAAAGTGTTAGTTTCAAAGTCACTTCCATTCACACCAATTCATACAGTGTGTTTTCGGACAATGTCCTGCATCTTGACACTGTTCATTTGAATGTAGTGATTCATTGCCAACTTTGATTAATTATGCACATGTACGACACTGCACCATTTTTCATTCTGAGGTCCATCATGTGCTCTGTTTATCTGCTGCGGTAAGCACACATTTCTGCCAGGTGCTGCGTAGCCAGTGTTGAATTATATTGTTGCCGCGTGGCTGCCTGTACAGTCTGTCTGATAACATTTGGCACTCGAAGATGACTCGTAACATCTTTACATGAGGTCTACAATTTTATATCAGTTTTAATACTGTCAACAGTTTTTCAATGTCCATGTCATTGCTGCTAACATTAACACTCTATGAATGTTCATATGTTTAACAGTCATAGCTATAATCACTGTTCATCGCTTTTCTTAACAGAAAACACAGGTTTTCAAGTGTTCACTAGACTTTCATGGTTCTTGTGAGACACCCTTCACTGTCCTGTTTGCTGCTAGTGTTTCATAAACCACTCAACACACAATCTTCTATATAATTGACATTTTACAAAGTAATGAGTTTTTGTTCATGTGCACATTGTTCCATATTGTAATAATATGATAACAAAGATCATACACCGTCAAAAAAATGAGACAAGATGACTGTTAGAATCCTCTACATTGTTCTGACCATAGGATCATAATTGAACTGTGTAGATAGCAGTACATTTCCATATCTGATGACACACATTTTATTTATGTTGATTTATACTCATTCATTCATATTCTTGTTAATATTCTTGTTAGAATTATTACCAGATTATGGGACAGATATCCATGTTCAGTTCACCTAAAAAGAGAAAAGCTCATAAGAGCAAACGGCAAATATAACCACATAAGGAAGAAACGTACCCAAAACGGTACACTACATGAAAGTGTTCCATAAATATCAAATGCAGATACAGACAAACACGCAACTCACACGCCATTAACATTCGTTAAATCTGTGCTTGTACAGAAGTGAGATTCATAGAAACATTCATGATTGACTCATTTACCTTCGTACATGAATAAACACAATATTGGGAATTTCTATAACCTATATAGAAAAGATAAAAAATGACCTTTTCAGAATAATTAAAATTTTTTGCATAAAAAAATATTCTCCGCGATTGGGATTTATACTTCATGAATACTACAGTGTAACTACTGACACGTGAGCTAGCACATATAAATTCATGAAATTACTTACAATAACATTTTCACTATAACTATTGTTTACATATTTACATTTGTGCTATTGTGCATTTGCACTGGACATATTGTTGTCTTTACAGAGACACAAAAATAGTTTCCTACTGCAAATATTTCTTAATGTCTCTATGACAATACAGACCCTTTAGGTACCCTGTACTGACATCTTCTAGTACATAACATCCGTCATGTGGGATTGAGATTATTTTAAATGATCCTTTGTAGAATAGTTGCCATTTTCTTGGAGCTCTGCAATAGGTCTTATGGGGATAAATTTTAATATCATAAATATAATCTTTTATGATACCTGGCCGATCTATAAATACTTCATAATCTCTGGGCAGCAATTTTATTAATTGTCTAGCCTGTGAAGCGTCAATGCAAGATGCCTCTTTCACCTTCTCCTCTACTGTTGCGCCGATGTCACTTGCGGTATTGAGTGCATCATTGTTTCGGTTAGTATGACACTTTTGTAGGTGATCATACTCTAACACCAACAATTTTTGTTTGCCGACAGATACGTCTAATCCTCTTGTCAGCGGAAGGCTCAAAAGGAACTCCCCATTCAGCTTCAACGTTATTGGTCACTGCTGGTATTTAAGTACATATGTTCCCCGGGCGAGATCTGTTATAGCTTCTCTGTCACGTAAAACTCAAGGCCCAGTAACACCAGTATTGATAAGTTTTCCATTAATAGGAACAAGCATATAACGCTACCACTTCCAAAGGAAACCTCGATCTATGTCTAATACTTCATAATTTATGCCTTCTTTCCCAACACTCTATAACTTTGCAATTCGTAACAGGTAAAATCGGCAGTCTTTTTATTTGTTTTCCTTCCTGAAAAATTGTGCGTCCATCACCGATACACTAGCACCTATGTCGAGGAGGATAAAGGTTGCTACATCATTGAAGGTTCCATTGACACTTGCCTGAATACTTTGCTTTTCTTCCCTGTGAGCGACGGCAGATTCTTGATAGAGTTCATCTTCGATTTTCTTACCATCCTGATAGCGAATCATATTAACATTCTCTTGCATACACCTATTGGTTTCATTCATAGTCTCGGTCTCCTGACGAAGCCCTACAGGGACCAAGACTAGTTTTTTGACTTTTGTATATTCTGTTCCGGCTCTGTGGATACCTCCACTATTTTCACATTCTGTGATTCAACAGTCGGACGTGGTCTACTCGGGTCTCACCATTGTGGATACTGGTTATTCGGCAAGGGTATAACCTGTACGTAATTAACTGGCTGACCCGGATTCATAAAATTTTCTTGCGGCTATCAATGACTTGGCCCTGGTTGTCGCCAATATTCATTGTCACCACGCATATTTTTTGGTTTATCCTTGTACGGACTGTCCGATTTATTTTCATTTCGTTTTTCACGATTAAAATTATTATTGTTGGCATTTTCATACTATATGCCTTTGATTACCATTCGGATGCTGGTAGTCATTGGTTTCCTGGTAATTATTATTGTTACAGAAGTAATTAGACTTTTGGTTTAAAGATTTTTACTATAACTATACTTTCCATTACCATGGGTTTTGTTTTTGTTTTTCTTGGGACTGCCTTCGCCCCTATTTCCATTGCTTCCATTCCAAGTACCATTTCCGTTATAGCAGTTGGCACTATTTATTGCATCAGAATTCGTTCTGGCATCTTCTTGGACTAAGTCTAACGAATCTATCACAGATAAAAATTCCTTAAGATCAGTATCTGTGACGTTAAACAATTTCTCACTAATATCTATGGCCAATCTAGCCTTCAGTACTCGTAACAGGTTCTGTGTGGTTACGGGTTCATCCCAATACCTTGTCGTATTAATATATTTTTCAAAGAGACTTCCTCAAAGAGCCTGTCTTTGGGTTGTATATATTTCTGCTTTATATACAATCTTTCTTAGTTGTTCTTGAGTCGATGCTGACCAGAACTGGTCGAGAAACGCCTTCTCAAATTCGTTAAACGTTTTGCATATTTATGCTGCATTAAACGCCTAGAGCGATGTGTCAGTGGAAATGTTTGAAACCACAAACTGGCTGTTCCTCTGTCCAAGACTTTGTAGGAACACTTCTAAAGTTTCTAATAAAAACTACAGGATGAATATTCTTTTACTCTCCTTGTTGAATACTTGGAATTGACAGTGTGTAATTAAGCTCTCGTCATGCATTAAGGTACTTAAGTCCGTGGAGCTGTCATTAGCAGGCGGTGTACTGGCTTTATTGCTAGTACACTCCGCTTCATAATTTGGGTTTCTTGGTGAAACAAATTGCTGGCGTAATACAGATTGATTACAAAAACATGGTCTATTATGCACTGCAAAAGAGGTTGTCGGAAATTTTCATTGTTCGTTTGCCTATCAGTACCAGCGTCCTCGCTGCTGTGTGGTACCATTGTTTCAAGATTGTGATTTTTAACGTTCAATGCCTTGACTACTTCCGTTCGGACTTGTTTCTGTGCTTCTGTGGGGATATCATTCTGTATTGACTCCACAACAATAGTCAAAGCTTTGAACTGCGTTTCTAACTTACCTACCGTCGGTTTGAAGATTATTCACTTGGGTGGGTTTGTTTGCCAACAGTTTAATACTGGTCTTTATTGCATTGATTTCTTTTTTGAAATGAGTCATAATTGCTGTACCCCGATCGACTAACACCTTGTTAGTTCTCTGGACAATCTCCTTATCTCGTTCTACAAAAGTACTGTTTATTTGTTCCATGAATTTCCTCTCATGCTCCTGTTCCGTGCGCTCTCGTTGCTGTTCTTCTATAGCCTTCTCCTGCTGCTGCTTGAGCTCACGTTGTTGTTCTTTTATCGCCTTTTCTTTCCTACGCTTTTTTTTCCTGTTCCATGATAATGAACTTTCCAAACAGTAATGCTAGCGTTTTATTATCCGGTAGTGCCACAGCTTGAGAATTGCTAATTTCTGTCCCTTGCCCATTAAAAATATTATTATTCACGTCTAAAGGTTGAACTGCGAGAATGTCCGTTTGTGTTGACAACTCCACAGTTTCATTTTCAGTCAGTATATCAGGTAATAAATCGTTATCGCCAACATTTACATTATCAAGGACTTGCACTGAAGTGTGCGAAAGTCTGATGCCATTTCTGCATCAGCATGCTCATTCGACTTTATTTGCTTCTTCGGTCTAACCATGTTTGACACCAATATTGCACAAAAATATATCACTAACAATAACAATATTTCCCACAAAGTAACTTACAACACATATACAAATAACAATAGCTAAACGGGTGAAATGTATGCACAAAATATCTACAAGGCAATTATACTTGAAAATATTACTCTTGCAGCCGCAATACTGAAGCACTGATATTTAAGGCTGCTGTCACTTTCACTTAACTGCTGCTACATTTCACAGCACACAAGCAACCAATGCCAATCGCGTATGTGGACGCGTATGTAACCTATGAACATAAACATTCGTTCCTGCCTTTTATCCAGTTGTTGGCAGATAGCACAGCTCAATCGTCCTTAGTTATTTCTTGCAACACTTCAGATGACATATATATGCATACCGTAATGTCTCCCATGTCAGATTCATACATGAAAAGAAAATAACATACGTATTAATATTTTGTTATGGTACACTACACCTGTAAACAATTACAGTTTGTTTGTTGTTGTAGTCTTCAGTCCTGAGACTGGTTTGATGCAGCTCTCCACGCTACTCTGTCCTGTGCAAGGTTCTTCATCTCCCAGTACCTACTGTAACCTACATCCTTCTGAATCTGCTTAGTGTATTTATCTCTTGGTCTCCTTCTACGATTTTTACCCTCCACAGTGCCCTCCAATACTAAATTGATGATCCCTTGACGCCTCAGAATATGCCCTACGAACCGATCCCTAATTCTAGTCAAGTTGTGCCACAAACTCCTCTTCTCCCCAATCCTATTCAATACCTCCTCATTAGTTATGTGATCCAGCCATCTAATCTTCAGCATTCTTCTGTAGCACCACATTTTGAAAGCTTCTATTCTCTTCTTGTCCAAACTATTTATCGTCCATGTTTCACTTCCATACATGGCTACACTCCATACAAATACTTTCAGGAACGACTTCCTGACACTTAAATCTATACTCGATGTTAACAAATTTCTCTTCTTCAGAAACGCTTTCCTTGCCATTGCCAGTCTACATTTTATATCTTCTCTACTTCAACCATCATCAGTTATTTTGCTCCCCAAATAGCAAAACTCCTTTACTACTTTAAGCCTCTCATTTCCTTATCTAATTCCCTTAGCATCACCCGATTAAATTCCACTACATTCCATTATCCCGTTTTACTTTTGTTAAAGTACATCTTATATCCACCTTTCAAGACACTGTCCATTCTGTTCAACTGCTCTTCCAAGTCCTTTGCTGTCTCTGACAGAATTACAATGTCATCGGCGAACGTCGAAGTATTTGTTTCTTCTCCATGGATTTTAATACCTACTCCGAATTTATCTTTTATTTCTTTTACTGCTTGCTCACTATACAGATTGAATAACATCGGGGATAAGCTACAAGCCTGTCTCACTCCCTTCCCAACCACCGCTTCCCTTTCATGCCCCTCAACTCTTACAACTGCCCTCTGATTTCTGTACAAATTGTAAATAGCCTATTGCTCCCTGTATTTTACCCCTGCCACCTTCAGAATTTGAAAGAGAGTATTCCAGTCAACATTGTCAAAAGCTTTCTCTAAGTCTACAAATGTTAGAAATGTAGGTTTGCCTTTCCTTAATCTATCTTCTAAGATAAGTTGTAGGGTCAGTATTGCCTCACATATTTCTATGGAATCCAAACTGATCTACCCCAAGGTCGGCCTCTACCAATTTGTCCATTCGTCTGTAAAGAATTCGCATTAGTATTTTGAAGCCATGATTTTTTTAATCTGATAGTTCGGTAATTTTCGCATCTGTCAACACCTGCTTTCTTTGGGATTGGAATTATTATATTATTCTTGAAGTCTGAGGGTATTTCACCTGTCTCATACATTTTGCTCACCAGATGGTTGAGTTTTGTCAGGACTGGCTCTCCCAAGGCTGTCAGTAGTTCTAATGAAATGTTGTCTACACCTGGGGCCTTGTTTCGACTTAGGTCTTTCAATGCTCTGTCAAACTCTTCACTCAGTATCATATCTCCCATTTCATCTTCATCCTCTTGCATTTCCATAACATTGTCCTCAAGCACATTGTCTTTGTATAGACCCTCTATGTACTCCTTCCACCTTTCTGCGTTCCCTTCTTTGCTTAGAACTAGGTTTCCATCTGAACCCTTGATATTCATGCAAGTGGTTGTCTTTGCTTCAATGACCTCTTTAATTTTCCTGTAGGCAGTATTTATCTTACCCGTAGTGATATGCCCCTCTACATCTTTACATTTGTCCTCTAGCCATCCCTGCTTAGCCATTTTGCACTTCCTGTCGATCTCATTTTTGAGACGTTTTTATTCCTTTTTGCCTACTTCATTTACTTCATTTTTATATTTCCTCCTTTCATCAATTTAATTTCTATATCTCTTCTGTTACCCAAGGATTTCTATAAGCCCTCGTCTTTTTACCTACTTGATCCTCTGCTACCTTCACTATTTCATCTCTCAAAGCTACCCATTCTTCTTCTACTGTATTTATTTCCCCCATCCTGTCAATCGTTTCCTAATGCTCTCCCTGAAGCTCTCTGCAACCTCTGGTTCTTTCAGTTTATTCAGGTCCCATCTCCTCAAAGTCCCACCTTTTTGCAGTTTCTTCAGGTTTAATCTACAGTTCATAACCAATAGATTGTGGTCAGAGTCTACATCTGCCACTGGAAATGTCTTACAATTTAAAACCTGAATCTCTGTCTTACCATTATATAATCTGTCTGAGACCTTCCACTATCTCCAGGCTTCTTCCATGTACACAACCTTCTTTTATGATTCATGACCCAAGTGTTAGCTATGATTAAGTTATGCTCTGTGCATAATTCTACCAGGCGGCTTCCTCTTTCATTCCTTACTCCCATTCCATATCCATCTACCTCATTTCCTTCTCGTCCTTTTCCTACTTTCGAGTTCCAGTCACCCGTGACTATTAAATTTTCGTCTCCCTTCACTATATGAATAATTTCTTTTATCTCATCACACATTTCATCAATCTCTTCATTATCTGCGGAGCTAGTTGGCATGTAAACTTGTATTAGTGTGGTAGGCATGGGCTTTGTATCTATCTTGGCTATAATAATAATGCATTCACTATGCTGTTTGTAGTAGCTTACCCACATTCCTATTTTTTTATTCGTTATTAAACCTACTCCTGCATTACCGCTATTTGATTTTGTATTTATAACCCTGTATTCACCTGACCAGAAGTCTTGTTCCTCCTGCCACCGAACTTCACTAATTCCCACTGTATCTAACTTTAACCTATCCATTTCCCTTTTTAAATTTTCTAACCTACCTGCCCAATTAAGGGATCTGACATTCCATTCTCCGACCCGTAGCACGCCAGTTTTCTTTCTCCTGATAACAATGTTCTCCTTAGGAGTCCCTACCCGGAGATCCGTATGGGGGACTATTTTACCTCCGAAGCATTTTACCCAAGAGGACGCCATCATCGGCTGCAGTTTCCCCTTGTTTTCAGCCGTTCTCAGTACCAGCACAGCAAGGCTGTTTTGGTTAGTGTTACAAGGCCAGATAATTCAATCATCCAGACCAGGGATCCCCAAACTATTTTGGAAGAGTGACCCCTTTTCCAAAATGAACTTTTACCTCAGGCCTCCATGGCCAAATTACCTACTTTTAAGATCAACCCCCTTATTCATAATGGTCCGCTAACTTAAAACAGCTGCTACAGAGTGTTATTTTTCATTCTGACTTATGTCAATAGAAGAAGACAGAGTGAGAATTAGCAATGCATTAAGTTAGTAGACTATTATGAATAAGGGGGCCTATCTTTAGTTTTTTCCTATTGATACAAAATACCTAGATACTAAGGTACCAATTGGAAAACTTTGCACTTGGTTAAGTGAGTAAAGTTGACTTCATTTTCTCATCAAAATTTAACAAAATAAAAAGACATACAATTCAGTAAATATCAAGTTTAATTTATAATGATTATTACAAATTAAGTACTTAGAGAATCTTAAGTAGGTAGGAAATTATATTTAAAAAAGTATTAATTCGCAAAGAGAAAATAAAACATTCAGTGTGATGGATGAACCTGGTGACTATCTACCAATCTAGCTTCATCCTGTTCAATATTGGTGAGTTGCAGCATTAAATCTCCACGTTCATTGATTTTCAAACGGTTTCTTTGTTTTGTCAAAATGTTTGTTACCATACTGAAGCTTTTTTCAACTAGGTATGATGATGGAAAAGCAAATGAACTTTCAACCTAAGTGCAAGCTCATTGAATAGTAAAATAACAGGAACATGTTTGGACTTGATCATGAATTCAAATAGAGTCAAAACGCTCCTGAAAGACGTACGCTCGAACTCATTATCTTGCACCAACTTGTCCACACAGACTTGCTGAGTTTTTCATCTTGTACGAACTTGAGACTTTACATTACTACAACAATGCTATTTCATACAAAAATATTAATTATTCTTAGTACACGTAACACAACATAAACAATACAGTACCTACCTATCTTGAAAGTTTTAAATAAGAACTTGTGTTAATTTAATAGGGGTCGATTTTTAGACCTCGTCGACCCCCAAAACCAGTTGTCGTTTATGTCGACCCCTAGGAAACCGATATCGATCCATAGGGGTCGATATCGACCACTTTGGGAGTCCCTGATCCAGACTGTTGCCCCCGCAACTACTGGGAAGGCTGCTGCCCCTCTTCAGGAACCACACGTTTTGTAACGCCGGAAATGCATATCCTCCTATTTCCATCTATTGTACTATAATTTGTTTTTCTTATTTTTGTTACCTGAATATATAACATTTCTGTGTCTTCGTATATTGTAATTGTTTTACTACTTGTATATATATATTTATGCATTTATGTCGATGTATAATTGGTTTGTTTCGTAAATATTATTTGTATTTTTATGCTGGGTCTTGCCTAGGGAAAACTGCTATCGAACGATTACATCGATAGGTCGTGTGAAGAATCAAAGTATGTAGGATCTTTGGTAGTGTTAACTCTGCCGCGTGGAGTGCGGGCAGAGCAGTTAAAGTCTGGCTGGGGTAGCGAATGGAGCAGGTGTGTTGTGTGACGCTCCCGCGAGTTGCCGCGCTTTCGGGGTTTGGCAGCTTGTAATTGCGCTCGACTCGCGATGATAGTTTCTGACATGGTGTCGCAGACGGGAAGCATTAGCTGGCGCACATCAAGAGCCCATTTCGCCTGGTGACCGTGTTGAGAAGAAGGCGCGCCAACATCCAGCTTCTGCAACAGCGACGGCCGACAATGAGTGACTGTCGCCACCTCCTTGATCGATGGCTTCAAACCTTCAATCAACCAACAACGAAGACTAAAAGCACGTAAAGTTTCAGAACTGTATGGCAGACCTCAGCTTTTCAAATTGTTCCATTTGCCTCGCAAAATTACAGCAACTTAGCATGGACCTTTGTTGCTCATTGTCCCAATTGCATTGCCAAGCACGGTCCCTTCCTTTTCCGAAATGAACCCGAGTGTCGTTGAAATTCAAACTCCAGCATAATTCCATTTCACTGCTTTAATTTCCAAGTTCAATTTTAGTATTCATAGCTGGCTACAATAGTTAAATTACACAAGCACAAATTATGAGTGCGAGTTTTGTTACCGTATTTTAGCTTACCTGTGACTGCAGCTCAGCTTGGTATGTGCTAAATTTTACTATTGTTAATTGTTCAGAATCGTTTAATTCAAGTTCAAAGTTAAATCTCTTCTTTCTAAATTGCGTAGATTCAAGTAGCTTTAGAAATGATTGTTGAGGTAGTCCAAGACTAACTGTATTTCGATGTGCTTCAGAAAGAAAGCTCACTATTAACTTCAGTCACTAAATTAACTTTCGATTTTCCGGTTTCATTAATTATTTTGCTAAATTAAGTGTAGCGAAATTTATTACTTCTGACAAACTTTCAGTTTTCACATTACACGTGTCAACCTTCAGTTGCCACGCTTCTAGTGCTAATTATATGTGTAATAACCTTTCTTTTTCAGTTATTGTAGTAATTGTCCATAGGACTGGCGACCGTAATTCCCCCCAAATCTCAAATATCTAATTACCGCTAGTTGATTGTTAACGTAACGGCCGCACATTTACTTTCTTTATTAACTTTATCCCTATTTCAAAATTAATTTCCACCAGTTTCACTTGCATTTTTCCTTTCATTTAGATGTAACCCTTTCCTCCCTCTTTACCAACGGGTTAACTTCAGTGACGATTGCTTTTCCAAAATTCCCATTAGGTACACGCGGTTTCATTTTTCACTGTCATTAAGGTCGATAAGTGAGGAGGAGGTTACAGTTTGTCTGGCCTCTCAACAGATACCCCTCCATTGTAGTGCACCTACGGTACAGCTGTCTGTTTCGCTGAGGCATGCAAGCCTCCCCACCAACGAGAAGGTCCATGGTTCAGGAGGGGGGGGGGGAGAAATACAGTAATTATAATACTACAATAAATGTTGTGTATTGTGGCCCCACATTGGGCGCCAATGTGGTGTGTTGAGGTAATTTGTTGGGCAATTTCAGCAAGACTACAACAAAACCAGTTACTTATTACTAATGTAACATGAGGTTTTATTTAATCACTGCTTTTCCTGGCTAATGATCGTTATTTTGTCTAAGAAATCTCCACCTGGGAATGTGTAACAATGTTGTCTGTGAAACAGTGTAAATGGCACTACTTTCATGCACAAAAGTGATCATATACAACCAGCAAACAAGCTAAATGCATAATAAGAATCTCAAATATACAATAGTAATGATTTTTAGCAACCTTCAGTGCTGTTGCATAATAATCTCATTACTAGTTGCAGATCATCTATCGAATTTACTATTACTGTTATTTGAGGTGGCAACACTTTTCTTTAAGCAAAGTGAACAGTTTTGTCACACAATACCACACGCACACAACACTAATGTACTGTCTCCTGTCAAAATATTCCATAAAAGTTGTTACGAAATAACCAGACTTCACGCATCAGCAGAGAACAATTTTTATCATGCAAGGTGCTGTCTGCATAGCTATAAGTTCGCTATATTTAAAGATTATTCACGATCTAAGTGGAATTAATTACCTCTGAGTACACAATAATTATCGCAATAATGACCATCAAGATTTACGTCTGTATAAAAATTCAATTTAAAACTGCCGCTGCAATATTTCACTAAGATGGCGGCTAACATAAGACAGTCACTTGTCGATTCTCCTTCAGGCACTGTTTTACTACTAACAAATAATATATATTAAATCTTTTTTGTACCTTTACTATATGCATTAACATTTAAAAGTATTTCTCAATGTTAATCGTTTATTATTCAGCATTTATCAATAAATCGCGCTGTAGAACAGTAGCGCTAATGGCTGCGCTCCATTGTAGCTGATCAAAAAACTTAACATTTATGTAGGACAAGAATCATTGTGAAATAAAAGTCAAAACAAGAGGATCATTTCAATGACACAGAAACTCTATTTTTCAAATATTACTCAACAACATAATGCAGTTTGATACAGACGTCTTGTAGCGCCGCAAATGTTAACAACCATAGTGGCTGTGTAGTAACTAATGATGTAGTAGAATCATCTGAAATTGCCTATATAACACATCGCCAATTTTTGAGATTTGATCCTAGTAAAAATGTTCATCCAAAGGAATTTTGGAGTGATTTTGAGGATGTTACGCCTAAATCTTGGAATGATAAACAAAAGATAGGATTCGTTACTTCAAATTTTATGGAAGAGGCAAGAATTTGGGGAAACTTGGCATCAGTTAAATATGACCGATTAGTGGAGTTCAAACAGGCTTTTTTCGATGAGCATTGGGGAAAAAGAAAACAAATGGAGGTTTTAAATAAATTTTGGTCACGGGAAAATTATGATCCAAAGAGAGACGGCATTAAAAGATGTGTACTTAAATGGGTAACTACTTTGTCATATTTAAAAGCAAAAGTAGAAACAGAGCAAATACTTATGGGGATAGAAAATAAGCTGCCATTGTACTGGAGATACAAAATGATTTTAGCTCCTAGAGATAATCTTGATAGATTTATTCACTATGTGGAAAGGGTAGAGAATGTAGGCCTCTTGTCAGACAGAATGATAATTGAGCTGAAATTAATTAAAACAGAATCAGCGTCCAAAGAGGTAATGAATACAGAGGTAGATTTAGAGGACGAGGAGGTACTAGTGGGAATAGCTTCAACGAAAAGGTTCATTATTACGACTGCCGTCTGCTGTCGGCTGATGACGTAACAGAGAGGTGGTGCCTGCCCAATGACAGGCATCTTAGACATAATAAAAACACCCAGCAGGAAAACTGTTAGCGGTCTGCGATGAAGCTGGCACTCACAGACGAAAACATTACAGGTTAAACCCACTAGCGACACCCTTTGTAAGGAAGGCGCCTACAAAACAACATATTGGTAACAATAATTTAGCCACTAAGAGAGCAGTGGAGAGTGACACAGAGAAACTAAAAGTATATCCAGTAAATAACTTAGCATTATATGTCAGAGACAGTGCAAATAAAGATCATAAGGACCATTATGTTAAGGAACAAGTAAATTTAAGAAAAGATTCAGATCAGGAAACGGGGATGAATCAGCACTGTGAAACAGATGAGAGGCTACCAATTAATTGTGTAATTAATGCGGGAGTAAGGGTCGAGGAAGTTCTGAGCAAATTAATATATGTAATTTCTGAAAGTGAGAATGGAGAATTGGAAGAAGGGGAAGAAGAAAGTGGTGTAGAAATTTCTGACAGTACCTAGGAAGGGGTTGAAGAATCAGAGGAAAATTATGGTGAGAAGTTGGAGGAGTACTTTAAGTTGTCAATAGTGGACAGACTTGTTGGAAGCCGCCACTACTAATAATAAGCAAAAGGAGGATTTCCACAAGGGAGGTAGGATTCGACAGACGAGAAGTGGCGCAGGATTTGTTAGAGGAGCCTGAGGCTGCAATCAAGAGAGAGTATGCAGGACAACAGATTATTGAAGTAATGATGTTTAAAGAAAAAGTTCCCTGTCTAATTGATACTGGTTCGGTAGTGTGTGCGGTATCACAGAATTTTGTAAATGCTCTCCCAAAGAATAAACAAATAGCTGTAATGCCAGTGAGTGGTCTAAACATTATTGTAGCTACTGGAAAAACTATGAAAGTGTTTAAACAAGAAGTCCTATTATCCATAACTGTAAGTAGGGTAGCCATAAAACAGAATTTTCTAGTTATAAATGGACTCAGTTGGTAGGTGCCGACTTCTTGCATAAATATGAAGGATGGGTAAATTTTGGGTCCAAAGGTGTAATTATAAAAATAAGTGGAAAACCTGTAGTTATCCCATTCATTGGAAAAAGACAGAGTGTAAACGAAGAACAAAGTGACATTCCAATACGATACTGCAGGGTGGCTACATTGACCGAAGGAATATTGTGAAAGGGAGGAAGAGGATCCTTCTGAACTAGAAAATGTCAGAGTCAGGATAAAAGGACGATTTAAGACAAATTTGAATAAAAATTGTGAGTTATTTTCGAATCAGACTGGATTAGTTCGAAATTATGAATTGTATTTAACCAGAAGATGCACATTTTTCAAAAAACCATTTACCGTTCCAGTAGTGCATAAGGAAGCTGTTCGAGACTTAATACAGAAATTGCTCGATTGCTTGAAAAGGCTGTTAGTGTATACAATAACAAATTGGTTGTAGCACCTAAGAAGGACGGCTCAATTAGACTGGTTTTAGACGCTAGGGCGTAGAATAAGATTGTCTTACCAGAGAGTGACAGACCAGAAAACGTTCAAGAACTATTACAGCATTTTAAAGGGGTAAATGTTTTACTTCTGTGGATGTTACTTGCGGATACTGGAATCTATCTCTGGCTAAGGAATCCAGAAAGTATATAGCGTTCCTGTTTGAAGGACAATGTTACAGTATAAGGTTGTGCCTTTTGGGCTATCAGTGTTTGTGCATTTGTCAGGGCAATGTTTCAGCTTTTAGGTGATCAGTTAGTGAGGCGAATTACTGTTTACATGGACGATGTATTGATTTCGACTCCCACTTGGGAAGAGCACTGTTTGTTGTTAGACAATGAGTTAAATGCTATTAAAACGGGAGGGATGAAATTGAAGTTAGATAAGACAGAATTTGTCAAAAAAGAGATTAAATTCCTGGGACGTATAGTAAGCGCCGGCCGGTGCGGCCGTGCGGTTCTAAGCGCTTCAGTTTGGAACCGCGTGACCGCTACGGTTGTAGGTTCTAATCCTGCCTCGGGCATGGATGTGTGTGATGTCCTTAGGTTAGTTAGGTTTAAGTAGTTCTAAGTTCTAGGGGACTGATGACCTCAGATGTTAAGTCCCATAGTGCTCAGAGCCATTTGAACCATTTGAACGTATAGTAAGCGAGGAAAGAATTATGCGCGGTCCATTTGTTTGCAACAATTTAACTATGAGATGCAGTATATAAAGAGTGCTGAAAACGTAGTAGCAGATGCGCCATCCAGAAGTGTAAAGAATAGAGCAGGGGGTGGATCCTGTAACGAACAGGTATTGTAATGAGATATTGATCGCAGTTTTTCAACTACAGGAAGAGGGACCGATTAAACGCATCTGTAAGAACCTTAGACGAGGTCAGGATGATAATCTTAAATTGGGCAAAAATGGAATAGGTCACGCCTATTTTCCAAAGCTAACAAAATATTTCCTAGGTAACAAAGATGTTCTTTTTAGGAGGAGAAAGAACACTAACGAGGATTGGCGTATTTGTTTCCCTGAACAAAATGTGGATCTGTTAATTGATTTTGTACATAGTGAATATGGGCATTATGGAGTACGTAAATTATTTCCAAGCTAAGTGAAGTTGTAGTATTTGACAACGTGTGGCACAGAGTGCAGAAGAGGCTGGAATACTGTGACAGGTGTCAAAATGTACGAGCTAGTAACAGAATTATACAGGGACAGATGTACTCTGTGGAACCCTAAAACAAACTAGATTTAGTAGAAACAGATCTTTTCGCCCCACTACCAGTTTCAAGAGGAGGTTGTATGTGTTCGTACTGGTAGATGGATTTACTAAATATGTGAATTTTATCCGCTTAAGAAGGCTAACTCTAAGGTAATTGGAGGTAAATTAGAGAACAACTTTTTTGTCAACATTGGTGTGCCAAAATCTATTTTGTCAGATGATGGTCCACAGTTTGTATCTAAGCGTTTTGAAGAATGTTTAAGTAAGAAAAACATAGAGCACATCAAAATTTCGGCCTATTTTCCACAGGGAAACATGTGTGAAAGAATCATGAAAGAACGTAACCATGTCTGTAGGACATATTGTCGTAAGAAGCACTCAGCATGGGCTAATTACTTCGTGTACTTTGAGGAAGTAATTCATAGTTTAAAACACGAAGCACCAGGTTTTGCTCCAGTACAATTGATGGGAGGGATTAGATCTAACAACATCCTATTTGATTTAGTAGAATTCCCTAAAATAACAGAACTGGCTATGGAAGAAAAGAAGAAGGTAGCTCATGTCAGTATTACAAAAAAGGCGTTGGAAAGAAAAAGGAGACACGATGCGAGAACTAGTCCAACGAGCTTTCTGATTGGTGATCTAATGCTACTAAAGACTAAGGAAAAATTTAAGAAACTTAGGCTGAAACTAAGACATTTTCAGACGAGTATGTAGGACCCTTTAGAGTTATAGAGAAACCCCATGCTAATGCCTATAGACTGGAGTATGTGAAGTCACATAAACTATTTGGATGAAGAAACATTATTGATTCAAAGAGAGACATTCAGAAAGAAGTCTAACACCGTAGTAACTACACGGGATTACTAGGTTATTATCCATCCTGTCGTTGCGGTTAGCGCCCGCAGAGTGCCCAGTTGACCGGTTTATTCCTACAATTTTAGTTTTCGAATCCGGTCGCCTATCTGTCTCTTTAATCTATGCGTCCTTGCTTCCCCCCTCCCCTTCCCCTTTGGGAGTGGGAAGGAACACTTTTCTATCTACCCGTTGCAATTCCTTGTGTTGCCATTCAGCACTACCAGCGGGTTACAGACCTGTTGAGTGATGTGAACACTGCGGCAACAATGGTTCTATCTTTTTTCCTTGGTGTGAGGAAGAAGCAGAACCGCTTTCCAGCACTGTTTCTTTGTTAAACCATTGACAGCGTCCTTAGATGGTCTTCTCACTCTTGTGCAGACCCTTGTATGGACTCATAACGATACCATCTCGTTACAGACTTGTTGAGTGAAGAGACGACTGAGGCAACAATGCTCCTCCCTCCTATCCTTGGCGTAGGTGATCAGCAGAGCGGTTTTTCAACGAAACAGCACAGATTTACAGTGACACATTTGTTCTAATAGTGAACTAAGCTATTGACCGAACCTAACATAAATATAAATGAGATGAGTTGAAAGCCGCAGAGACATGAACCTAAGTGTATTTAATATTGTCAGTAATGTGTGTTTTCTTGAATATAGTGAATGAGATGGTTTGGAGAGCCACAAAAGTTAGCATGCGTCGTGATTAATGATTATCTGTAAGGACCTCTTTTGTATGTACTGTATATATATTGTAATTTGATCATGAGATGATGAAGAAAAGCCTTTTCATTTGTCTGCGCCTTACCACGCATTCATAATGAACATCTTTGCTAATGCTTGAGTTCTATCGGTTTTTCATTTATGTTTTGTTCTTAAACAATTATTAACTTTGCGGCATCCTGGGGGTCTTTCATCATATACTTATGCACTTTGCATCCCAGGCTATTTGTGTGTGATTACAATGAAATGAATTGACTCAAATGAATGACATGCTCTGTCTACTTCGTCTACATGTAATTTTAGTTTTCTCGGTTAAATAATTGATAGAATTAATAAGATGTTTGGAACTTTTTAACACAAGATGACTGTTACCTGATCAGTTTCCTCTACCTGTTTTCTAAATTCACTAATGAACCACAAGATTGGTCTTCACATTTGGTGTTACTGAAAGTTAAACAAACAATTTTTGTCAGTTCTTCTCAAGTACATAAGCAATATATTTGTGTTTTGTTTTAAGGCACAGTTATTCTCAGCGATATTTGAAATTATAATGTGTATTCTACTGCAATAGCTTGAAAGCCTTCTACTTACGTTTCAAATCTAGACTTTAATAATAAAATGGGAAGATACTGTTAATCAGAACTCAGGGAGAAGTGATCTAAATGACAACAGATTTATTCATCTTTAACATCACAAGACAACAAAAATAACAAAAGAAACATCACACAAACATTTTTATTTGACAAACGTTTTGACTAACATGCGGTCTACGGTGGACAAAGTGATCAGCAGGTGATCGACACACGACACTAACCAGAACACTAATCGCTTTATCTGACTTCATACACGTGAATCCAGGTTATGGCACAAAACTACGCCACCATCAAGCACCTATATTCTACTATTCCCAAAAGAAAAATATGTTTCGAAAGAACAGGGTGCTGAGAAACATATATTGGAGCCCTACGCCATAGCAGCGAATACCTTACCCTCCTGCTGGTCAGGGCGGCACACTGCGATGCTTTCAGCGAATGAAGTCATGGACGGCCACAATCTGTTGTTAATGGCGTGCTCGCAGAAAATGCAAGTACGCGGTCTCGCATTCGGTTAATTCGGAATGCAGGTACTTTCCTATGACCCTCTGAAACCCCGGCGGATTGCAGTGTGCAGGTGGATCCATTTGCTGGTCTGCCAAACCAATTTGACTCCGTGCCACGACTATGCGTGACATAATGTGTCAAATGTTTAGACGGCCGACTCAAGAAACAGTACACCCACGCATCACTCATTTTGTGCGTGATGCTAGAAGCAGTACCTCTGACGGTTCAGAAGGTGACTGGCACAGGCTCTAAGTGGCACACTAGCAAAGGACACGAGTGTCACCGTTTAGGTAGAGTCCTGCAGTTCTTTGCTAGCGAAGCTCCATTACGAGAGTGAGCTCTCTTCTCTTCCTGTCCGCTTCCTCGTCAGATCGGTAGCAAAGCATATTTACATCTTAGACTTTCCCCACTTTGGCACAAGCCAATCAAGAGCTGGAGCCCAGCATTCAAAGCTGGGAGAGCGGCCTTTTCTCTGCATACACCGATTTGACCAATCAGAGACTTTAAAGTTAATTGGGAGAAAAGGAAAGAAAGAATCAGCTTCGTGGCCTCTTTCCCATGCGTTTACCGTGTCTTTGGCTAAAAACATGACCAGGATGGAACTACATCCCTCAGTTTCCAAAGAACTGCCATAAACTAGTTAAAATCCCCGTGCTTTCACAAATATGTTTTGTAACAGAGTATGGACGTCTGGGCGCCAATGGCCCTGTCCCACGAAAATTCACAAACGCTCGCAGTTGTTTTGTCGGCTGCCTCCCTAACATGGGCCAACCCTCTGCTTTATTGCCAGTCTACAATGCGCTGGCCATTTCAGCGGTGACTCTTCGGCGCCAGTCAGTTTACCTGGACGCGGCTGCCTCCCGACTGGCGCCAACCAACGTGCCTGCACAATGAGACCACGGAACTCGGCCGTCCGGAAATGTCTCCCACAGGTTCCGCAGAAAAAACACGCTTCCCTCGGCCCACCATCACCGTGTGCTTTTACTGCAGTCATTGAATCAGCACCCTATTCCTTTGAACGCAGGTAAAGCAAAGCTTACTGTTATTCCTTTCCTAGAACACGCAAGCAAGAGCATTGACTACTGCCCACCATTCCATCATGATGTATGAAGTCAAAATCGCAATAAAGATCGTATTCCCTAAGAACAAGAAGCGGCATAACACCGAATTACAGGTGAGAGTGCCCTGCAATCTCTCAAGCTTTTCAACTGTTGCATTTCTGTTAACACACATCGTAAGATACAGTTTCTGGATTCTGCTGCCTTTCAACTGTAACACTGCAGTTCCTTTATTCTTTATTATACCACACAGAACTGAGAAGTTCATATTTGGGTTACTCATTCACTGCATGTATTTGTAACTTATGGAACAACAAACTGGCACATTCAACAGAGTTCACTTTGTGTACCTAAGCTCTGACCACATTTTTCTAAAAGCGTATCCTGCAGCCTCATTCCATATTATATCGACCCACATGGATAGTCGTGCATGTTGGCATGCTGCTTCTAGGATTCAGGGAAGTGCACAGGCCCTGGATTGAATACACTTCACAGATTAGTGATGAGGGTCAGTGCGTCAGCCAACGTGAATGAGGTGGTTTTTAAGTGGTTTGTCACATCTGACTAGTGAATACCAGGCTGGTAATCATGTCTCATCTCATTATATGATACACAAACATTCCAGCAACATTCACATACTTTCACGTGGGATGACACTGCAAACAGATGAGTAAACAAATTCCGTCCTTGGGGGCAAAAGGGATGGCAGTAGGAGGGGCATCTGGCCCCCTTTACCAATAACACTGCCAAATCCAGAACAATATTCCGACCCTGTGACGTGGCCAGGAAAAAAAAAGTTTCAATGTTACATCAGTCATACTTGGTTCAGAGATATAATGCTTGTCAAATATCTTCTATCCAGCTTAAACAATGAATTTAAGCAGCTATACAGTGTTTAGCTGTGGCTCAGACTTCAGTACGAAGCTGACAGGGAAAATCTGTTGCTTAAAGTACAGAAACAGTGCACAAGAGATTGTCCATATTCCTTATAACACATATTTGATTTTCACAGTACACAGGAAATAGAAGTTGGCAGTGGAAATACTTTTTGTACAGTTCCTGACATGAGGTCCTTCCTACATAACCTTTTCAGGCTGAAGTATTACAAAATAAATCATGCTGGACAGAACCTTCAAGATATACATCTCGCGCAGGTGTTCTTACTCTTTTGTAAAACTACTGTTCTCCATTAAGGTGAAAACTAACCCAAAGAAATACTGTATTAATCCGGCTTTCCACATGCAACAAATGTGACGCCACAACAAGTGGCATGCTGGCTGATACAGCAGTGGTGCTCTGTTTACCTGTTTCCATCCACTCCTGTTGAGTTTCTTGTGGCAATGTTTTTCAATATGGCATCAGATGTGCTTATTTGTACGGACATCTGTATTGTTAGTCAGGTTACTGTATTAGAATTAAGCCAAGTATCCAACAAGAAGACAAAGCATAAACTTAGGATTTGGAAATGGATTCTATGCAGAAATAAAACAGTATCAGAAAACAAACTTATAAAGGATGTAGCACTCATAGAAAGACCAATTCATGAAAAGACACAGCAATATAGTTGGTGATTTCCTTTATTGAAAGCTATGCTCAAGCTGAAATTATACTGCCGCCAGAAACCTTGTTACTTCCGTTCCAAAGTCTACTGGGCAAGTATTTAAGAGCACTGAAGTTGCCAGTGGTAGAATCTGAATATACTGTCACTTCTGCATTAATTTTCATTGTTTGTGGAATTAAGAGGTTTTCACTAATTACTAAATAGCCTCACGTATGCGAATACATCTTGTTCGTGTATTATATAATAGCAACATCATATTATTTCACCATATAAATTAAACATTATGTTTTCACAACTGCAATGGACAAACCAATAACTACCAGAAATCTTGAATATAGAAATTTAATATTATGTTCCTGTTAAAATATACACTGTGTTATGGTCCATGCCACTTGTGAATTAGAATAAAAACGAACATATTGTCAGAGCTGCTTGGTACTTGCCAAACATAATGTAATCATGCTCATCGTTTTTTTACTGGCTTCAATAAGTATAGTAATAGCATTCCTTTCCTCAAACTTTCACAACTATCTCACTTGTTTTAAGGAAAATGTAAGAATTTTTTTTCTAATTATGCTCAAAAGAAATTATCAAGTTTTTAAAGTGGTCAATAATTTATTTTATTTAAAACTATACAGTTGGTACATAATATTCAGAACTCAATCTTTTTGGGTGCCAGGTACACCTGCAGATGCACCACTCTTATTAAGATCATAATTCATTGATGCAGGCATTGCGAATGTTTCTTGCTTTAGATTTGCAATACGCAAATCACGGCAAGAGATGTTTTGACAATGATCATTCACAGTTGTAAGCAATGCATCTGCAGCATTCGTTTAAACTGTGGAACCACTATTTAGACTTTTTTTTGTACTGCAAAATGCGTGTGCACATCCACACTCACACACATACACAAACAAACAAAAAATCACAAAATTGTGATAGTTCTTCGAAATTCAGCTAGAAGATCGGTATCTAATGACAATCGATGGTAGGGGAGATAAACTAATGTCACAAAGTTGAAGATACTTTAAGTTTTGTGGTATGACGATAAGTGTCATCCTTCAAGTGGCATCACATGTTATCTGGTATTTTCAGATGCAACTTTGATGACACCGCTCAAGTATGTAAGGGCTCTGTAGGCCCTTACTATAAATTTGCACTCGGCACAGGTCGATAGGGCGAACAATCGATTGTGTCGTGTTGCGAGAGCGAGTGTGGAGTTGAGCCAGTGCCATGTTGCGGGTAGAGGTGTGTGGAGGCTAGTTGTTGAAATGCAAGGCTTTAACGGAGAAGGGAGTCGCCATGGCCGTGGTTAGACCCCTTTGTACTAGAAATAATACCGGGGAAGTGAAGAAGTATCATTACTGAAGTGGTCAGTGACATTTCTATTGCCGATATTTTGGTTTCGCGTCTACTGCGCCGGCATCACCTTGGATTGCAGTGTTGGATTGCAGTGTTGGATGCAGTGATGGATACCATGTGAAGATAATGGAAAATGAAGAAGCCTGTGCTGAGATTAGCCGTAATTAGATATGTATGACGAAGGAAGTGGCTGTCTCCTTTTTGTGTTTTTGAGGCGAATATAGGTTCGTAATTAGTGAAACTGTGTTGGTGTTTTTCTTGTTACCAGACATTTCATTATTACAGTATTGAGAAGGACGAACTGGAAAGTAACAACTTCCGTAGGAGTCAATTCCGATTGCCAGCCCCATTAGGTACACGGTCATATTAATAATAAATATTGGGCTGCTATTCGATCAGATCAGGTCGGGATAAATAAACGGAGGTGTTACAAGTAGCATCACTTTTTCTGCATATGGTAATCTGGCTTTTGTACATGCAATCTCATTGCTAAGTGAGGAAATTATATTTGACCTTAGTCTTAGTGCATTACTCTCTACACACTGAAAAATCGGGTGACAAACAATCTGAATTCAAAACTGTTCCTCTGTCAAAGATAATTCTAAATCTCAAAGTTACTTAAATGCATTGAATGGTTTGTGATACCATGACTAATAACGAGATATATTTTTTTCCCTTTCTTTTACTACCTTGTACTTCATAGATATATTTCTGATGACATCGAATATTTTTCATTTGGTAATATAGTGTAGAACATGAAGTGTGACTATGTTTCCTTTGCGGTTTTCTATACAAGTTCCTTATGTAAAGACTTGGATTTTTTTCATGATCTTTCAGATTGTTTTATTGAATACATTGTGTGAAATGGAATGCAATAGGCAGAAGTGTTGTAAGAGCTGTGGACCGAGAGAGGTATCTATAATTGTCAGGTCAAACAATGTGTGACAGTCGGTCACGGATGACGCGTGAGCGTGATGGTACAAAAGCAAGTACTGTGTGTAGTAATGGTTGCGTTTAACATGATATTAATACTGGACTTTCGTGTGTTAGACATGGTTTGAAATTTGACTTTGCGGTCTTTCAAGCAAAAAAAAAAAACAATGTGATGTGGTGGCCCTCAACTACGTACCCTCAGACTCATACTTGAAATATTAAAAGTTTTGGCTGGTTTCGTTGTCTAGGGGCTGGGATATATAGTTGCCGCATTACAAGCCAAACACTGCTGAGTCTACAGTATACAATATGAACATACACATGTATCGAATGGTCGAAGCCTCCTATCACTCGGAAGTTGCGAATTTCGAATGTATCGTAAAAAATTTATAAATGAAAGATTGCAATTAAATAAAATCTACAGGTACTATCTTTAACGACTTTAAATGATGAGTACGATAACAGAAGTACCTTTAAGAATGCTGCTTAGTACTGAAAGACACTTATTGGTGTTGATGGTCCAGCAATTAAATAAAATATAAGGTGAATAACAGGGAAACAATAGATTCCTACTTCACATAATTAGTTATGAACAACAACATAGCTCTTATGAGATATTCACTTCTAATGCATATAGAATACCGTTTATTACTGAAAGACACTTATTGGTGTTGATGGTGCAGCAATTAAATAAAAGTTGAATAACAGGGAAACAATAGATTCCCACTTCACATAATTAGTTATGAACAACAATATAGCTCGGGAGATATTCACTTCTAAACACACACTACGTCTTCACTGCAGAAGCCATGGAAATCTCACAAGTGCACAAGTCGGCACTCCGAAATATTTCCATCTTCCGCAACCACACGCAAACTGCTTCACTCTCCAAGTCTTTCCCGCGACTGCGAGTCGCTGCCTCTCGTACAGCACTCTCGAGTCCTGTGGGACCGTACGCTGCGCCATGCTGTTCAGTACTCCCTGTGTCCTGTCTGCGACCTGATGCTCCTCCCCCACTTGCATACAGTCTCCGTATTAACGAGCGCTGTGATGGCTAGAGCGCTCCCGCCATTTCTCCAAGCCAACGCACACTCACAAACTTTTTGAAACACATATGAAATACTGGATAAACATTTAAATAACTTGAAATTAAATAAATATTCCTATGGCTGGATCATAAATGCGCTCTAACACACATCAAATAAACATATATCATAGGAATAGAAGCAAAAGGTAGGCCAGTAGCCTAATGTCTTTGTGCTTTCTAAAATACAGTAAATATTTAACCAATTTCTTCATGAATGGTATATATTGGATATAAACAAAGACATAGCCGAATAAATATATTTATAAGCATGCTGCTAACGTTTGTTTTCGTGTAACTGTGGAGTACTTATGGCCTGACGTGATTAATAGTAATCGGCTACTTTGATCTCTAATAACTCAAGTACTATTGAAGTTTCATGACTGTAATTCATATCAATTTATGTTTACACTAATAGCTTTCTAAAGACACGTCAATTGACAAAATCGGACGAAATGTTTAGATTTTGGAATTTCGTTGCTGGGTGTTACTTGTATAATTTACTATCAGATACTAAACTTTAAACTAATAAGGATATTGAAAATTTGATTACACGATCAGAATCGTCGTGTAAATAATGATAATGTACATGTTTCTTTTTAAGGTATCAAGATTTCTCCGGCTGTTATTAATTTCTACATGAGCTGTGAAATGTCTGCTGTTATGGTTACACAAAGTTCGCCATCTTTGGCACTCCCAGCATACAAATCTCCTTCTTCGACACGAAGCACAGTCCTCGTCACAGCGTCAACATGGAATTCCCAGCCACGCGGTGCGCCTGGACCACATGCCGGGGCTGCCCCTCTTGCCCCGGCCAACGTTCGGTTCCATGCGGCGGCCGACGAGCCGCAGCCGGCCGAGAGGCCCCTGCACGGCCACGCCAACTCCAAACTTAGAATATTTTCAAGGTGCCACAACTCTCCCGTTACAACCTCATGATGGACACCAAACGGACGATGTATTACGTGAACGTTGTTGGGTTTTGCAGAATAATGCTTGCGACAGTGACAATGCACTCGTGAACAGACAGTATTGTCATCAGTTTAGAACTGAGCTGCTTTACATAAACTGTGAATTTAATATTGCTCATTTTTTTTACTACGACATATGACATATGCTATAACACTAACTGTGAACTGTGTTGCTATGTAAGTGACATTATAAATTATAGCAAATGGAATGTTAAACACAATGTATGGACTGCGCCAAAGTATTGTGTATGAAAGTTGCAGTTGAACCAATATGATCTTCAAGTGCTGCATATACAGTTACTGTGTTCTGGCCTATGAGAAATGGATCCTACACACCTAATTACCATGGCCTGCTGAAACAGGATGTAAGGAAAGACGATGTATTAATGCCAAGGACACGACTAGATGAACTTATAGGATTCATATCAGCAACTTCAAACTGCTTCTACTGCAGTCTCCACATCACACCGAGCCAGAACAGATAAGACTCAAAAACATTCCTCTCTTCGAGAAACTCAAAATTGTAAACAATTTACGTTCTTTCTGCTTTGTAACAGACTATCTCTTAACGTTTCACTCCACAAATAAACGTATAGTAGTGTATTGTAAAGACTGTTGTTGACCCCACCACTAACAGTAGTAATTGCCATCCTTTCATTTGTTTTGCTTTTCAGTGTATGTGTACTAGTCGTCGTGTGTGTTGTGTGTGTCTTTGGAAGGGTGTGCTTCGACGTGTATATGCAGTAGTTTAGACATGAGAATTTGTGTGTTGTACTGTGAAATGTGGTCAGATGTGTAATTTGAGGCATCCACCATCGAAGTTATTTACACCGACCAGTTGCAGAGAAGTAGCTTATTTGCCATTGGTTCAAGCTAGTGTGTTAGAGGAAACTTTGAATCTACGCAATCTTTGTTTACATGCCACTTAGTATCATATTTCCATTCATTCATATTTACATGGGTGTCCTTATTTACCAGATTAGCCTCAGAGTGATTTACTGTTTTCACTATCGAAGGATTTTATTGCCAGAATTTTAATAGGACTGTGAAACTTCTCATGTAGAGGTTTGCTTTTGAAGTTTCTGGAAGTAAAACGGGTTCTTGGGGTTTATACAACATTAATTTACTTAGTTCATGCCTGTAAAGTGCATATAACTTCAGCGGGACTTAATTTCTCTGGTGATCACATTAATTTCAACAGTAATTCCAACACATGAAATGCGAGTGTTATCAACTTCAATAAAATTAATATTACACGATAGTGAACTTTTAGAGTGGAATGCAAATAACTTCATTTTCTTTAAGTGCACTACTATTAATAGCGCAATAACATTATTTAACATGTTACCACACACATTAACCCGTGTAATACCATATTGGATGTGCGTGGGCCTATACTTAATGCTCACCGTTTGAAAATACTTCAAAATTTCGAAAAAAGTTGTTGTTTTTAAAGAATTTTTTGCCAGTTTCCGTATATATTCCATATTTTAAATTTAAACTTAATGTAAAAATTTAAGTCTCAATAACAGATGTTAGTTTACCCAGTGAATGACTTCTAGGTTTCAGAGTTTACTTACAAACCAATATCTCTTTAAAAATTGCGTTGAGAATAAAGATCAACAAAAATGAATGAAATTTGCATTTTTTGGGTGATGATAAAATCAGTAGTACATTACTGCAAATGCACTGGCATTGCTAAAAGTGTGCTACAGGATATTTTCAAGCTCAGGACACCACTTACACATCAGTACTAAGAAGTCTGTTATCACTCCTTTATCAGGCGCAACTGGCCTGACAGGCACAGCTTAAATGTTTTTGTTCCCCGCTCCTCAATTAATCTGTGCGGAATTTCTCCACCGTTAGTACCTTCCAATCTTCAGGAGCTGTTTACAACCCCCTCCACAGGCTTTCATACAATCTTCGAGGAGAGCAGATGTGACATTAGTGGCCCTCAAGCTCTTTTTCATAAGAATTGTTATTTTGCTCACTTGATGTTATGAGCAATGTGAATTTTGTGAATATTCTACGAAAATATTTAGTGCCTTTCAGGAACATTGAGCCTGGTGATGAGAGTAACATTGATTCACAAGAAGAGGTGGAAGAATGTGAAGGCGATTTTTTAATGGAGCGAGATGATGAGAATACTTCTAACGATGAACGAAGAGACAAAAAAACAAGAAACATATATTTGGAAAGATATAACAAGATCATGTGGGCAAAAAAGCTACCTCAGAAAAGACACAGTATAGGGTTTCACAATATCATCACACAGCTCCCTGGAGTCATAGGAAATGCTAAGAACGCTAAAAGTACAGTTGAATGTTGGTATAATTTTATTCACTGACGACATCCCTGACACCATCGTCAAATACACAGATCAACATATTGACTCTATCAAGGATCATTTCTCCAGAGACAGACATCAGTTCCACAAATGTAATTGAACTAAGAGCATTTTTTGGTTTGTTGCACCTAGCAGGTGCATACAGAGGAAATTGTCAAAGTCTGGAGAAACTTTGGGGGACTGAAGCTGATGCCACTGGAAAATTCAGTCTCGTGATGACTCTCAGATGGGGTAAGAGTCTGATATGTTGCCTTCATTTCGACAACTAGACTACCCAGAGCCCAATGAAAAGAATTTGACCGGCTAGCTCCTATTTGTGAAGCTTTCGAAAAGTTCATGGAAAATCATCAGAAGAGCTATTGTCCTGGGGATAACATCACAATAGATAAAATGCTTCCTGGTTTTCATGGTACATGTGTTTTTCGGCAGTACATACCCTCAAAACCAAACAAATACGTAATAAAAATGTTTGCTCTTCTTGATGCTAAAATGATACGCACAATGAACATGGAGATCTGCGTTGGACTACAGTCTCAATGTCCTATCTGTGTCAGCAAGAAACCAACAGAAGTTGTTGACAGAATGGCTAAACGTGTATTTGGATCTGGTCGAAATATCGCTGCTCACTACTGGTGTTCTAATTTTGACCTCGTCCACTATTTGTAGACAAAAAAGCAGTCTTATATCGGAAGTGTCAGAGAAAGTAAAAGACAACTGCTATCAGAAATTTTTATGTAAAAGGGAAGACATAATACAACAATATGTTTGGCTTTAATGATGGGAATGTTTTGCTTTCCTATACACTGCATCAGAACAGAAACACCATTCTTGTATTTTCGCTTCACAGTGACAATGGCATTGATGTTCAATCTGGACAGAAAAATAAACCAGAGATAGTTAGTTTCTGTAATTCAACAAATAATGGCACTGATACAGTAGGTCAAATGTACACTACTTACAATGTGAGCAGAAACGCCAAGCATTGGTCAGTGACCATGTATTTCACAACGCTGGAAGTGGGTGGTATCAACTCTCATGTTAATTTACCTTGGAAATCGACTGGAGAAACTGCATAGAAGAGTATACCTAAAGCTGCTGGCACATAAACTTGTTTTTGGAAAGCTATGCAGAAGTAGTATGAAGAAGACTTGCATCCCCTCCAGCTTGCAAAGCCAACTCAAAAGATCTATCCATATGGAAGACAGAGAGGAATCACCACCTCTCTCATACTGAGACGATTGTTCCTTGCTTTCCTTATTCTTGGCTTGTCATCGGAATCGACGCACTGGCTGAAAAATAGGTTGTGGAAGTGCAGCAACTGTCTACTGTAAATGATTTAGCCAACAGATGCACAGTTGCTTTTCACAGTCTTTTATATTCACTGTTCACAACCCCCTAATATTACACAGTTATATAGCCAGTGCACTATCGTTTAACTTTCGATAAGCCTCATTAATTGGTTGCAGGCGAACATTCACATGCTGCTACAACAGGTACCTGTTGAACATCTATGAGCAGTAAAAACCTAGCCACAAAGTTCACAGTTCTTCAAGAATGGAAAGGTACATATGGAGCAGACACTGTCATTGTTTTAACACATGGATTATTGGTGTATCAGTTATTTCACTTTTACATTGATCCATTGTTGGCGTTCTAACCAACACAGGTTCCTTGTCTGAAACTCGACTGTGGACTGACTGCCTCCTGACCAAAAATCGGACCCTTATATATCATCATAATAATAAATGCTCAAAGTACACATTGTTCCAAGTTTAATTTACAGAAATTACATTTAAAACTTAACTCATCTGATTAACTGAATACATTGAAAAATTGGTTCTTTTTAACAGTTTCTTCTACTACAAGAGTTCAGTCAAATTATTTGTTTAAATCATGAAATTAACAAATACCATAATGCTAACAATACGTTTGACAAAACTGTTAATTACTTTGGAATTAATGAAGGGCTGGCTTTGCTAACATGTTTTAGAATAGAGCCAAGTAGATACTTTATGAATGCTATTGTTTCATCTCACAAATATTTTATAATTAGTACATAATTTATATTTGTTTATGCATCAACAATAGAATTTAAGTTACAAAACAATTACTGATTTCACCCTATAACAAAAGATACTAACTAGGGATAGTCAATATAAATTAGAAAATCAATTACACACATAAAACTAAGCACGAAATTAGATCTGTTGTTGCATTCTTAAAAAACTGAGGGTCAATCTTTCTCTTTTACAAAAATACAGATTACACTCACACATGTTAATGTCAATTAGTTGAAAGTGAAAAGAACGAATTTTAAGGAGGCAGATGGCAAACCAAGAGGGGAAGTAAAATTATCCCAGCTTACTTTGTCACAACATCCTAAAAGACATAGATACATCAACTGCACTATAGAAATGGGTTACATAAGGATGTCAAAGTACAAATGTAAAAACTGCCACAACACGATCTGCTTATCCCTTGCAAATATGGTCTGCCAACTTTGCTTCTCTGTCTACCAATGTATTTCTACTGGTAATTCTAGAGTGAATTTGAAAGACATCAGCATCAAAATAGTGAACTACATTTGGTGTCTTTTGCATAAATTTACTGTATAATAAAATTTATGTGCTGAACACCATTGGTGGGTGAAAATTTTTGGTCGTTTATATATTGTTTCATTTGTGTTTAGTAAAAAAGTTTTTTAGCATCCATTTTCGTATGTTCCGTTTCTACATATTCCCCTGGAAGCTAATGTTTACATTCAGATTACTAAAGTTGAAAATATGAGATAGCAGCTGATTTCAAAATCTGTGCCTGTCAGGCTCATTGTGCCCCAAAACAAGAGTCCCAGAATTGTGCCTGACAGAGGGTTAATATAATTCAACAACAATTTACGAATTTTGTTTTTTTTTATTTTTTTGAGTGTGCACAAAGTAAGTGTTAGCCAAGCCCGACAGTGCTTAACTTTGGTGATGTTACGGGAACCAGTGTTACGCTTTTACAAGCAGTTGGCAATAATAAAATAAACATTAATTATATCAAACTGTTGCCGCATACAAGTTTTACACCACAGTAATGGCCCCCTCAAAGCATGAAACAGTGCAGTTGCATCAGATTTCACCCACTTGCTTATTCGATTGCTAATTATATTGTAGACAACAATCTCACTGTGGGATTGCGCTGATAGCTCTGTATCTGGGTCATTTTCTTGCAAGGATGGAAAATTCTTTCTCACCTAGCTCCATGTTTGTTGTATATTACTGCTGCTCGCTTAGATGTATGATAGCACAATTTATCACTGTCTTATCTGGAGCAATAATAATGGAATAGGTACAGGCTCACGCCTAAAACAGCAATGGAACGCAACAAGACAATGTTATTTGTGGTTGGTGCTTTTTTACACATAGGAGAGTTAACATTGGTTCTGTTTATGTTAGTTAAATGTAATCTAATGAATTCGAAGGCAAACTGCTGATTGTCTTTTACTGGCAATGTAATATTTATTTGATTGATTTGGTATGAGAGAAATAATAACCAAAATATGTAATAGCAGAGGACAGTCTACAATACACTACTTGCCATGCAGATAAATGGAAATTTAAACTGTAGTGCTAAGATAATTAGTGAAAGGAGTAGCTAATACAGTATGTTTTCAATTATCTTTTGAATTGGCAGTGATCAACTACTTGCTTTATGTTAGATAGGAGCTTGTCAAATACCTTTGCACTATAGTTCACAACTCCACTGTAAACCACAGACAAGGATGTAAAGTTTATACAATAATAATATTTGAGTCTTGTATTACGATAGTGCAAATCACAATCCACCTTAAACTGACATAATATAAGGGGGTTATTTGTGTTGTTGCCCCGGATAATGATTACATGAATATTTTGTCAGGATTTATAAGTGCTGGGTCCTTGAGGTACGGCAATACGCGAACACCGAGAAGTGAGATTAAACAGTTTTATTAACACACATGCTACGTGCGCACATCATCACTGTGTCGGTCATCCTAACAGCGGCTAATTACAGTCATATCGAAAGGCTCCATGATGAGCTAAGAAAAGAGACATATTCGCGTCCAAGGCCGCGCTAGTTAATACTGCGCGCTGCGGACAACGGCCAATGGCATACTCTGTGTCGCAGTGCGGCCGAATGCGCGTCTACTGACCACGCAAATTGTCAGCATTCAGACAGGTCAGCTGGCGAGCAGGTGTGACGAACCGTACGGCTGCACGGAACCCATAGACCCTTACAATAACAATCACAGCATACTTTGACTAAATAAAGTGTCAGGAGCTGAGGAGTCAGCCAACTGCAGCTCTTTTTTGGCATTCATGTGTCCACTATATAGCCTGATTTTTAGGCACCAAAGAGCCTTCCTAGGTGCAGCCCACAGTGCACTCCCCTACATCTTAATTTATGGGGGGGGTGGGGGGGGGGGAGAGGAGAGACGAATATTGCCTTAATGGCCAACCACAATAACGTACGTCCAACTACTGCTGACGACAACACCAATCTGAAAGCACGTTTTGCTCCATTTGCATTGTGTGTGTGTGTGAGTGTGTGTGTGTGTGTGTGTGTGTGTGTGTGTGTGTGTGTGGGCGCGCACTGCAGCTGTTGCTCATTTAAGTATGTGGAATATTGTATTCAACCAACAAGCCTTCCCCACTATAGTTGTCAGTCACAAAGTTATTTTAACATAATAAAACATAATAATCACAATGTTCAACAATAACCACAAAATTGTCTGGGTTAAAATTTTTATATATCGGTATCACATTTTCAGCCACTGTAGCACAAGAAACCAAGAAAAATAGGTCGTCTCTTGGACCAATCTTTAATGTGCCATAGCATTGAAACTGCATACTTGCACAATAACAAAATATAAATACGAAATCCATCAGATACAGCACGATATCTTCGGAAACTGTAAAATCGAGATTACACTGTGCAAATTGGTTTTGTTACACAAACTGAGTACAGGACACACGATGTAGTTAGCCAATTACAGCGAGCGTAACAGATGTGAACTCTTCAGTCAGCGACAACGTGACTATTTCATAGCGTGTACACACAAATTAAAATTCGTACATTATGTGAGTTTGTGAAGCCAATGAATGCGAAAGCAAAAAACCTAGTTGTGGCGGCATGCCGCAGGTCTAGATACAGATGGAATGTAACAGTTTGTTTGTGAGTCTGTGTGTTCGCAAATTGAAAATGTGATGATGTGCTCAGCCAATTAAGTAACATGTAATGTGCTCTCGTTCATGTTCTGATTGGCTAAAAAAAACACATGCCCTTTGCCTAGATTTATTCAAACCATTCTATGGCAGCAATGCAACTAAGGCCTAAAAATTGTCCATTCTGCAAAAGTATACTGTAAGAATATTGTATAAATGTGATAAATGACCATTTTGCAGAAGCTCTTCAGAAACCTAGATTCTTAAACTTACATCCAAATACATTTACTCCCTAATCGTACTTATGGTTCATAAGCAAGTCAATTTAGCAGACACAGATTGGATCCATTAATTTTCCTTTTTTCTACAGTAACACAAACCCTTCCATTTTTTTCACTTTCTTGTTTTGCATTTGCAAATTTACAATAGGAGCTCTAGTCCTGCAGCATGTATCTCTTTGTGTTTTGTAAGTTTCATAGTTAAACTCTTCAGTGGCTGAAAATAAATTTAAGAACTACATTATTTAACAACTCAAAATCTTAAAACGACAGTTTTGTAGACACCATCCAAGAGTCATATGGGTGTGGGTGTGTGTGTTTCATTATATCATCATTGTAAAATGTGTACCCTTTCATGTCAGAGTAACTGTTGTTTGTCAACTTAAGATGTAATTTTATAACGAGAAAAATGGTTCAAATGGCTCTGAGCGCTATGGGACTTAACATCTCTCGTCATCAGTCCCATAGAACTTAGAACTACTTAAACCTAACTAACCTAAGGATATCACACAAATCCATGCCCGAGGCAGGATTCGAAACTGCGACTGTAGCAGTCACGCGGTTCCAGACTGAAGCGCCTAGAACCACACGGCCACACTGGCTGGCCTATAGTGAGAATGCAGCACTTATAGGAATAGTGACCTTCTTCCTTTAATATCTACAAGATGATTATAGCAAAAGCAAAGACTTCATAGAGTAAAAGCATGGAAAATAAAAAAAACTCTGAGGAGCAAAGAAATTCACACAACACAAAACCAAGCACCACATTAGGAGAGGAGAAAAAAACACAGTTCTGAGTTACTTACTTTAACACTTCCCCCCCAAATGAAACTGTGGTGTACTGAACAAATTTTAAATAAAAAATGAGAAGTCAAAAACACATTAGTAACGAAGCCTTATCTTGTTACACAATGCTTTAAATTTGTTTGTTTTTAAACGTTTTGTAAACATGTCACCAAGTTGATCTTCAGAACATACATATTCTACATTGATATCCCCATTTTGATAGAGTTCCTGCACAAAATAATACCGTACTTTGATGTGTTTAGAGCGTTTGTGGAACTCTGCGTTTTTCATTAATTTAATGGCACTTGCATTGTCAGTGAACAATAGAGGCAAGTTTCTTTTTCCACTGATATCCAGGACTATGCAGTAATTATAGGAGGTGCTAATGATGTGCATCGCAATGAAACAGTTGCAGCAACAATAGCACTAAAAGAGTCACTGGGTAAGCTAACACATACCAATGTAATAGTGGCTAAAATACCTCACCGTTATGATGTAATAGAACAATCATGTGTGAATAACGAAATTAAAAAAGCAAATAACCTCTATGATTCACTATGTAAACATTTCAAAAATGTAACAGTGATTGACATGAATGATATTTCAGACTGCTGCCACACCACAATTGTGCCCCTTAGCAAACCTTGTCACTGTAACAGAGCTTGTCATACAAGCCATGGTCAGCATCTAAATGGCTTAGGGAAGTCACTTCTAAGCAAAAAAATACTTGGGATTGCAAGAGAAAAATTAAGCTCTGCTATTAAAACAATTTATAGGCTTCAGTTCAAAGATATGGTACAGGGAAACTCCCAGTAATGATAGTAAAGATAATGCAACAGAGAATGCAACAAGTATTCCTCCCAGTAACAAAAACGATTTAATGTTATTTCATGTTAATGTAAAATCACTAAGACATAAGGTTAATGAGTTACAGCACTTGGCAGACAAAATTAACTGTATCATTCTGTGTATTAATGAGCATTGGTTGCATGACTCAGAAATAGATTTGTGTGTACCTGATGGCTACATATTAGCCACAAAATATTGTAGAACAAATATTGCACATGGTGGAGTTGCAATCTACATCAAAGAAAACGTAAATCTGCAGCATCAGTGATAGACCTACACAAACATTGCATTGAAGGTGTATTTGAAGTAGCAGCCATAGTACTGCATACCCAAAAAATTATCATTGCTTCTGTGTACCGTACACCAGCCTCTGATGAGAAAGTTCTTATAGATAAACTAAATCCACTAATCAAATTATTCACTAAACACAAAAATCACAAATTTTTTATTGCAGGTGACTTCAATATAGATATAAGCGAAAGTAGAAAAAATGTAAATGACATGGTTGACAGCCTAAAGGCACTAAACTGCTACTGTATAAACGATAAACCTACTAGACTAGATGCATGCCTTGACAATGTAATTAGTAATGAAATCAGGATCAACTAAAGCATGATGTGATTAAGTTACAGTTATCTGATCATGACAGGATATGGATCAGCATAGGCAGTATGAACCCAGAGAGAACTAAACAGTTAGTCACTTTCAGAATACTAACAGAGGAGCAATATTGTACAATTGAAACATGAATTGAAGGTGGTAGATTGTCCAAATACACTACATAATATGAAAAGTCTGGATGAATGTTTCTCTATGTTTTTATATATCATTACAAATGCAGTGGATAGTCACTGTCCACTTACCACTAAAAAGATGTACCCCTAACAACAGAAAAAAACCTCAGCACTCTAACAGGTGGTACACTCCAGAGCTCAAGCAAATGAGGACACTGCTACTTATACTAAAAAATAATAGTGATAAAAATGAGGAAGCCAGGAAACACTATGTGACCCTTAAGAAGTTGTACAAATATGAAATAAAATCACCTAAATGTAAAGTAAATGATGAATATATTGCAGGCTCAAAAAATGCCTGTCAAGCAGCTTGGAATACAATAAAAAATGAAATCAATATGAGTGAACAGGAAGCCACAGTGCCTATAGATTGCAACATCCTTAATGAGTATTTTATAAATTGTGCCAGCTCTCTCATTCTTCTTCTTTTGGTAAAAACAAATCCGATAATATTTCAGCTGCTGTAACCCTTCTTAAACAACAAGCACAAGCAACCAAGAAATTCTCTTGGTCAAAAATCACCTCCAGCCACATTATCAAATCTATAAAGAAACTTAAAAACTCAAAAACAGAGGACTATTACGGACTTAGTAACAGTATTGTTAAACACATAGCCACTGCAATCTTAATGCCACTGACATATCTGACGAATCCCATACTAGAAGAAGGAGTATTCCCTGACTGTCTGAAAATGACAGTTACACTCCCAATCTATAAGAAAGGTGACAGAAAAATGCCAAATAATTATAGACCTATATCAATAGTTCCCATTATATCAAAAGTAATAGAAAACTGCATACATATCCAAATTTACAATTATTTTGAAAGTAATAAATTATTGAGTAAGAACCAGTTTGGCTTTCGATCTGAACTATCGACAACCAAAGCAGTTGAATGCCTCCTTAGTAATATATATGAAGAATGTGAAAATAAGAAACTTACTTGTGCTACACTGTTAGATTTAACAAAATTCCTTCGATGCAGTCATGCATGAAATAATGATAAAAAAACTAGAACATTATGGTATTGTAGATAAACCATTACAATTTTTTCAATCATACTTAAGCAATAGGGTACAATTAGTAAAAACAAACTATCAAAAGTAAACACCCATGAAAGTAAAGAGAGGAATTCCACAAGGCTCAGTGCTTGGCCCTTTCCTGTTCATTGTTTACATTAATGACTTCTCAAATTATATGCCATGCAACAATGTACTGTATGCTGATGATATGACACTAATAACAGATGGAGAAAATCTGCAAGATGTTATAGAGTACAACAAAGTAGTAACTGAAATGAGCAGTGACTGGTGCAGAGCCAACCTTTTATCAATAAACAAATTGAAAACTGAAGAAATTTACTTCATCCTGAAACCAATTGATCAGAATACAAAAAATGTCAACTTACTAGGTTTACATATAGATCAAAAACTTACATGGGACAGACACACAAATTCTCTATGTGGCAAACTTGCTCGAATTCTCTTTCTATTACACAACCTGAGAAACGTTATCAGTAAAAATCTCCTGATCTCGACATACTTTGCTTTTTTCCATTCACAACTGCAATATAGGGTACTTCTTTGGGGTAACTAAGTGGGCTCAAGTACCATCTTCAAGTGGCAGAAGAAAGCAGTCAGGTGCATTTTAGGACTAGCACCAAGACAAAGTTGCAAAAACCATTTTCAAGAACTACAGATAATGACACTACCTAGTATATACATTTATAATTGCTTAATATATGCTAGAGAGAATGTAAAGAACTTTAACTTAAGATCTGAAGTGCATGTTCATAATACTCGAAATAATAGTAACATAGACCTACCATACACAAGGCTGACAATAACACAAATGAGCCATAAACACCTTAGCTTGAAATTTAATAACAAACTCCCAAAAGCTGTGAGCGAACTACCGATGAATAACTTAAAGCAGACAATAGAAGTGTGGCTCAAATGTACGCCATATTACTCACTTGACGAGTTTCTAAAAAGTGACACAAAAGAGATACGCTACATGAAACAAAAAACTGCCATGTGAATTATACATATATGTTTGTGACAGTAATGTACCAGCAAAGACTTTTTACATAGATACGTAAGATGTACCATAAATATATCTTGATACTATTGTATATTTAACTGTTATGATATATTATTATTATTATTATTACTATTGTGAATGAATAATTGTTGTATTATCAATATTACTTTAGCATGCGTATCTGCTTGCCCTGCACAGGTACAATTATGTACAATAATAATTATTGTAATTAAAAAAATGTATTGAGCTCACTGACGATTCCAGTTGTACGGAAAAAATACTGAAAGGCAAATAAAGATTCTATTCTATTCTATTCAATGATTTCTTGAGGCGATAGACACGATCTGACTCGTCATCAAAACCTTCTGGCTGAGCCATGTATATTTCTGTATCCAAGTGACCATAAAAAATGCAGTTCTAACGTCGAATTGACCTGCTGCAAGCAACTGGACTAAAAAAGTTTCATCATAACCAAATCCGACACGTTGAAACATACTACGCACAACCAAGCGAGCACGACTTCGATCAATCGATCCATCAGGTTTATATTCAATAAAAAAAGAGCACTATGTCTCTCAAAGACAACAAGATCTAGACTAGTGTACTTGCTAGCGAGAGAGACATTCCTAAATGAAGACATCAAACTTCGATATATGATGCCACACACCAAGGGTTCTAGTAACCAACTGAAGATCATGGAGGATAGATGAGAAAGCGTATGGACAGAGTTCTATAGCACCGAAGCAATGACGAACAGCTCATGGATAGCACCAAACTTCGAACTGTGACATATCGTAACTAGATTATCTATTCACGGCTTTCATCATCTAATTTGCAAGAACAAAAATTATCACGACCAAACCACAACATGTGTGTGTGAACTGTGAAAAGAAGCCTGTGAACGATATCACATAGAACTGTGCAGTAAAAGAGTGAAATCTGTAAATGAATATGCAAAAATGTAAAATGTTAAGTAAAGTAACTGTATGTGGCTATTTGGATGAAATTATCGATAACACGTTTTCCTTTAGCCAGTTTTACCAAGTCCCGGGTATCTTTTTCTTTAAATGCCTTTATTTCTTCTTTCATCACATTAAACCATTTATTGGAATTACTACTTTCCATAGCTTTGTTGAAGTTTGTTAGGGCAAGTTCTTCATGGATAACTTTTGTCAGGCAAACTAACGCATTTGCTTCTTGATAGTGGTGAGGCTGGTATCCTAATTCGTAGTCACTGAATTTTAATGAGGGACCTATTTCACGAACTAAAAGTCGACTTGGTAATTCATTCGAATATTCTTGGTCACTAGTTTTAATCTGATCAACAGTAGATTCACGTCTCTCTACTGTTTCTCCAGGTTCGCAGTGTTTTGATGGAATCCACACTTTGTAACCATCTTTGTCATTCACGTAGCCAGTGAAATGGCCATGTATAGTCTTGCCATCGAACTTCGAACGAAATTTCTTTGGCAAATAAACATAGCATTTCGACCCAAAAATTCGTAGATAGCTAAAACTGTTAAACGCTTTGCCAGTCCACAATTTGCAAGGTGGTTTACCTTTAACAATTGACGTCCCAGTACGACTGAGTAGGAAAACGGCTGTGTCACATGCCAGAGCCCAAAATGATTTAGGTAACTTGTCAGACGTTAACAATGAGCGAGATAATTCAACTATATGTCGATTTACTTGTTCAGAAACACCATTTTGTTCAGGAGTGTCTGGACACAAAAGACGAAACTCAGTGCCACGGTCTCGTAGCACAGCAGCTACCATGTTACAATTCACTGTCCTCCTCTGTCAGACCAAAATACTTTTACCTTATGACCAACAGCATCACAATCCTACAAAAACATTTTCAAATTGTTAGCCTCTTCACATTTATTTCGCATTAAATATATCCGAACAAAACGAGAGTAATCATCTTTGAAAATCACAAAATAACGAAAACCATTTAAAGAGCTGATAGACATGGGTCCATTAACGTCTGCATTGATCAACTCACCAACAGTTTATGGGCGATCTCTGCGATGGCTAAATGGTTTACGGATGTGGTATGAGGGCACTTAACGGATATACCGAAACGAGAGAGCACATCTCGTACATGACATTTATCTTGATGACCGAGTCTCTCATGCAAACATTGTAGTTGTTCTTCTGGAGTTGCTAAGTTAATCATTACTTGTGAATCCGGAGGACAAACTCGCATGTTCATAATGTATTCTGGAGTAACTAGTCTTCTTATTGCGACTTTTTCGCTGTGTCACCTTTGTTACCATAAGTTACATTACATCCGCGTTGAGCAGCTTGACAGACAGAGAAAAGGTGGTGTCTGACATCAGGTACATACCAGACATTTTGAAGCAAAGTAGGTGTCCACCGTTTGTTTACGAATATTTCAATATGAATACTGCCAGTCCATGTGCAAAAATAACTTCTTTGCCAGCTCTCTGTAAGTATTGTGGAATAAGAAACTTTTCAAATACAGCGAAATGTCGTTTATTTGGTGAAATATGATGTGTCGCGCCAGAGTCTGAAATCGCTATTAAAATTAACATGAGAAAACAAGCTAGTGGCTAGAAATGTATTTGGTTCACTGCTCACTTTTAAACTGCATGTCGAATTGTTATTGCTGTCAACTGTCGCTCTTGCTTCTCCTGCGGCCATGCGCATTCCGCAGTTTGCGATAATATGTCCAGCCTTCTAGCAATACAGACACGTACAACTTTCTTTCTTCTTTGACTTACTCCCCTCTGTTGCATATTTCTTCTGTTTTTGATGTTGCTCATCCGATTTTGATTTTGCGTAGAATGCACCAGCTGCCTGTGTAGCTAACGAATTCTCAATCGGACGCAAATTCTCAAAAAGAAGCTTTGTCGTCTGCTCAGATTCAGGAACACGATACTAGGTAGACCTGTAAAACTGGTTTTCGCGTCCTAATGTTCTGAAAATACGATGGTGGAGCAGCGAAAGGAGCAAAGTTGCATTTTGATTAATTTTGTTCAGTTCACTGCACAAGTCATGAAAAATGTTCGCAAGTAGCGGCGTGTGTTTTGTTATAGACGTGACGTCATTCTTTGACGTTTCAAAGAAACAAATGTACATTTTTAATCAGTCTTCTTTCTTACAATAACAGGAGGTTCCTCATCAAGCGCTGTTCCAATGATAAGAGCTGCCCGAGCATTGTCTCGTTGCTAGCGCCGATATGCGTCAGACGGTTCCTCTCTTTCCGCTAACGACGGACCACTGTAATCGAATAAAGAGATGTTCCTTTGAACAACGTTAAATCTGCCGTTTCCATGTTTCCCACTGATCTTCACTTGATAATTTGCGAATGTTTGTACGACTACTATTATCACTCGGCTGAAGCACTGTGTCTGCCATTCCAAAAATTTTGCACGCGAATATCCTAGTAAAAGGAAAAATTATCTGGCGAACGAATACTACAATTCTCAGAACCTGAACCGTTCAAACCTAGACCCATAACCTCTTGTGGGTGAACTTAGGATATAATTTCATAGCAAGAACATAACATTTTTAGGAATAGTGATCTGCTTCTTTCAATACCTGAAAGATGACTCATAGCAACAACAAAAACTTCATAACTAAAGCACGGAAAATAAAAAAACTCTTAAGTGTAAAGAAATTCACACAACACAAAGCCATGCACCACTGTAGGAGAGGAGAGGAAACACACAGTTCTGATTTATTTCCTTTAACAGTAACCACTGAAACACGTATGTTGTGTGGCGGCGATGGTGAAGCATGATAAAATCTTTGACCAGAGAGCCTTTTATCGTGGTTAGTCTGCGCTTGACCGCGCGAGAGTTGCGAGCAGTACTCTAGTAGTCGTCGTGCAGTGCACTCTGTCGGTAGAAGTAGCTCAGTTCAGTTGCGTCCAGTAGTCGGTCGGTAGTAGTCGAGCAGTACAGTTGCGAGCAGTCTGTCAGTGGGCAGTCTGTGAGCAGTGCAGTATGTCGGTAGTAGCAGTCGAGTGCAGTTGTGTGTGAGGAGTCGGCGGGCGTCGACATGGCATTCTGGTCAAGATACAGGACGAGGTATATTATTTTTAAATGTGCTCAGCTAATAATGTAAATTAACTGTAACTAATTTGTGCAATAATCGCCCCAATAATAATTTTGATTTCAAAGCAATTTTTACAAAAAAACCATTTAATTGAACCAATGATTTCCTTCCATTTCCCTTAATGAAAAGTTTCAGTTAAATTTCAAAAAAATATATATATATAAAAAAATAATACTTGCAATGCATTTCCTCCAAGCCGTGGCCAACAATAAGAGCAGAAACCTGACATGCAGTTATACTGAGGTAAGAAATTAATTCTGATTTTTGCACAGGGCCAAAGACCGATATTTCGGTTTAATTGAATTTTCATTATCATTGAAGTTTCATCAGCACTGAATTGTCTCTCATTATTGTCGTGAGAGTTTACACCTTGAGTCAGATTGCGATTCTCATTTTTATTGTCATCAAATTTAATTGCTAGGGACGTTGCGTTTGGCTCCCATTTCTATTAAATAATGTCATTTAAATTTCTCCGGGAAGGTTACACCACCGATTTGCACACAGCTTTGAAAACAAATCAGCAGTTCATAATATTCCTGATACATCACTACACTTCCAGCTGAAAATACATACGCCACAGAAATGTTTACAGCTGTTGGAATGATTGTACCTGTAGCCTTACATAAAACATTAATTTGGTATCATTACAAATTAACAGTTCCTTATACTATACATGTGATTTTAACAAGAAATCACACAGCACAACACCATTATGTTACAGAGTCAAAGCACATGAGTGAAATTTGACGATTTCCTTAACCCAACATTCGTCTTCTCTGTTCATTATGAAAGAAGATTCCTCAAAATGAACCTTAACTAAATCGCGTGAATTTATATTCTACATAAGAATACGATATAGGAACATTTGAATGGCGTGCTATAATGATTACAATTTGCCGGAGGTTGGGGCGACAAGTATATGGTGCTTTTTAGTTGGTAAGCAAAGAAATAAGATCGTCGTTGCTAATTTGCCGAAGTTAATTTGTGATAAATACAGAAATAATTCAAATTAGACTCTTTCTTTTCAGTATATGAGATATTTTGTTCATCAAGATCACAAGTCTTCCGTAAGTTATGATACCTGAAATACACGCTCGCGAGTTGCAGGGCGCAGAAGCTCTCGTGAGTTTGACTACGGAGGTAGACCAATCGTCCAGGCTGACATCAGTGCATACTCTGGACCGAGATGAAAACCTGAGGGAGATCAGAATGGCAATCCCAACTCATGCACACCAACAAACGAGGTATTGAACCAGACATCACTCAACCCAGTATGACGGATACTTATTCCTTAAACAAAAAGAGAAGTTCCATTTCCCAACCAGAGACAACAGCTCCGCTGTCGGAGATTAATTAAAGTACAAACATTGATAGAAGCGTAAATAACTCACGCCCCGTTTACATGGGACTCCCAAAACCGGTTTCGTAAACCGATTTCCTAGTGCCGCTTCTGGGTAGTAATGCAAACACTTCAAAATCGGCTCTGGAATCTAGAAATCCGCTTCTGGTTGCCAGTTTTCCAATTCCGCAATCGATTTTCGCTCCCATGTAAACGCAGCTGGTTTTTAGACGTGCTTGGGCTGTCAGGTTTCGTCTTGTTTCAAGAAATTTTGGGCTAATTTGGTCGGAGAGGCTTTTCGCACAGTGAAGGATAAATAGAACTATTGGACTGAAGCTGTTTACACCTTGTCTAACTGAAGATAAATAACGATTGTGCTGACTAAATCACAGACTGTAAAATCCAGGTGCCATATTTAACTGGGCTAGCAAATCCGTTCCAAGCCTTCACTTGTAAACGTGACAGTAAAGAAAGGTTTCCGAAATTCGGTTTTCGTCTTTAGGAAGATGTGTCACATGTAAACGTAGTGTATGAGAGAAATTCCGATTCCTCAAAATGTGTCTGCTACGTATGATCAAAATAAAACCAACAGATATCAGGCTGACGGTGCTGGTGCTTTCTGTGTGTTTGTCGAGGAAGTCAGTGGTAATGTTGCGAACTATCATCCCATAGCTTTGAGAAAATTATTCTTTACCTCAGGCGCCATATTAAAAGTACAATCGTGAACCTCAAGACTGTTGGGAAGAATAGTGCAAGCATTGACTTCACTATTGGGGAAGCTGCAAATAAATTTGTAGAAGAGAATCTTCTAAGTAAAAAAAAAGGTTGCTTTTATACTGAATTACAGAACTCACGGCTAGGGAGTTGTAAGGAATGTTGACGCTAATCTGCCAGAGCTGGAGCTGAAGGAAGCCATTCAGTATTCAATCCCCGTGACTCAGAATGTTCAAAAGAAAAAAATACTTGCGCACAGCAAACAACGTCCCTCGACAAACATATGTTACCATATTCTCATCACAGTTCTCACCACAATATATTACAACCCATGGTACACAATGTTCACTTACACCTTACTTTCCACTAGTTAGACAATGCTTCCATTGTCCTAGATATGGCCATTTAAGTAATCAGTGCCACTCAGAAATGCGTTGCAATAAATTTGGAGGTAACCATGAGGAGTCAATGTGGTCAAGCCAGACTACATCATATGTACATAGCAAAGGCAATCACAAGAGACAAAACTTGTCCAATTTACCTAAAGCAGAAAGACATAGAAAAAGCTTCAGCTGTCCCCGACATTTGTTTCAAAGAAACTGAAGAATATATTAACCACAGGATCTATGCCTTAGTGGCAGGAAACCAGGGTAAAAGTAAACTGGTTTGGGAGAAGAAATTTCATCTCCCACAAAATACACAGCATAAATTCATGACCATCATCCACACTAACTGACCTAAGCCTTCAAAACCTATGCCAACTCTTACCCCCCCTTTGCCATTATCAAATTATCTGCATCCACTATTATAGAGAGACTTTAAGCTCCACATCACCACGCTGGTGTTCCCCAGCTACCAGACACAAGTGGACGATTTCTTTATTGATAGACAAGCTAGAACATGGAATATTAAATTTAATAACTCAGTTAACATTGTAGCAGCCGCACCATTCAAACACGCGAAGGACTGTACTACGGCACAGCCGACACAAGTAAGTGACGTCCGGCATTCACGAGTGCAACTATACAGTTACGCCGAATTTTGGCAATGGTGCATCGCGCATCGGACAAAGCAGGCAGACAGTGCGAGCTGGTCAACACAACGCGACACGTCTCAGACTTCTCCCGCCACTGACCACATGCTTCGAGTTAACGCGGCTCCCCCACAAACGCATACATACAGCCTGTATCGCGGTGTGCACCCTTCCGTTTGGCAGTGCTTTTCTCTCTTTCGTGGACATCATGGCGTCTCCGGTCGCGCCAGGAGCTGAATATTCAACGACGCGGCTTTTGTCTCGCTCGGTCCACGCGTTCGCGCCATGGCTCATCACTGGAGTGTTTACCCTCCAGGATCGGTGACAGAGCTGTATTGCTAGTGCAATGCGCCTGTACGGACGGGCATTAGAGATGAATTATATTTGTAACTCAGTGTAAGACTTCTGAAGAATAAATGTGTCACGATCAAAACTGCTCTACTCGTTTCTGTCACCAAGCCTCTCCCTTGAACATAGTAGTAATACTACACGTCTCCACTTCACTGGTGACCCTGGTGTGCTCCGAGGCTAAAAACGCGTGGTGACGAACATTCGTTGGTACAAGTGACATGGAACCGCAAGTTGGCTGTCGTATACATGCCCGCGCCCAAACAGTGCTCCGTATTGATAAACTATTTTTTTAACAAACTCCTTTTTTGTATTTTTTGTGCGTGTATGTTTCGTTCATGAACTGTCTAGTGTTTTTCTTTTTTGTATGTTTTCCTTTGTCGTGTTATTTTCATTGTGTGCTTTCCCCTTGTGCGAGGACTCGACTCTAAGCTAAGATGGCGACATTCGAAGAGTTGCAAAAGACTTCTGAAGACCTTCTCGCATGCAGCAAGGGGCTGGAGAGTGAGCTACAGCAAGGGGTTGGAGAGTGAGCTACAAGCATGGACTACATGCGCGGACGCCGCGCAGCCACAGACAGCCCAGGACAATTTTGTCGCACAAATTCCCACCACACTGACGCCTCCTACAATCGCCGGACTGCCCACGAGCACTGGATGGGTATTGATTAAGCTGCCTCCCTTTTGGCCCTGCGATTCTATAATGTGGTTCAGCCAAGTGGAGGCGGTCTTTATGAGCAACCATGTAACTAGACACCTGGCAAAATTTGGACACGTAGTGAGCCAGCTCGACCAGAACTACACGGCCGAAGTGCGGGATATGATCAGTCATCCTACAAACGGCTCAAGGAAGAGCTGATCCGGCGGATCTCGTCATGTGAGGAACAACAAGTGCACCAACTGCTGCGGCAAGAGGAATGCGGCTACCAGAGGCCCTCACAGTTCCTGCGCCACTTGCAGAGCCTCATGCACTCCGACATGGTGACAGATTCACTGTTACGCACTATCTGGGTGCGCTGCCTCCCAGCTCAGGTGCAGGCAGTGATAGCAGCACAGACGGAGATGCAGCTGGACGCCGACGCTAACTTGGCCAACCAGGCGCATGATGCACTGACTACGGTGCCTAGCACCATGGCCACAGCACTTTACGACACCGTCCCCCCCCCCCCCCTCCGTGGTGGCATGCACCTCCCGCACCTGCATTGGATGCTGACCTCCACCAGCTAGTGCAAAACTTGGCCGCATGGCGGCAGCTCTCTCCATGCAAGTCAACTGGTTGGAGCACTCGCAGCAAGAGGGCAGCCCACATCGCACCAGACCAGGCTACAGGCGGCACGGCTCACCCAGGCAGCAACACAGCATCAGCCACTCCAATGGTACTCTGCAGACGTCAGAGCATGCACAAACCTGGTACCACACCCATTTTGGCAACGAAGCAACCAGGTGCCATGCTCCTTGCTCGCATCCAAATGCCAGCTACCACCAGAGCTAGGCGCACCCGGCTGCAGTATGATACCAAAGCATCTGTTTGTCACAGAACTGGGTGCGGGCGTGAGGTACCTTGTCAACACAGGTTCGGACCTTTCGATATTCCTCCATTCTATGTTATGAGACCGCAGGTGGGTTGAGGCACTCTCCCTCACAGTGGCGAACAATTCAGCTATTAAAACTTACGGCACACACAGCTGCAATTTAGATATGGGTCAACACTGCACATTCTCGTGAACTTTCTCTGTGGCCCATGTGAATCAGCTGATCGTGGGGCGGACTTCCTCGGCCACTACGGGCTGCTTGCTGACATCGCAAATGGCCAGCTCATCAATATGACAGCAAATTTAAAGAGAGAGGGGCAGTGCCGAGAGGCTGCATTCTACAGTGTTAAACCTGTGACGTGCCCCTGACCTTACGCTGACATCCATGAAAAATTCCCCAACCTCACCCGCCCAGCCAGCGCATGGAGAGACATTAAACATTCGACAGTGCACCATGTAATAACCACACGTAGACCCCACACATCGTGTCCCCACGTTGACTCACATCTGATAGACTTGCAGCAGCAAAGCCAGAGTTCGAGGCCATGCTGCGGGAAGGCATCGTTCGACCATCAAGTTGTCATCGGCTTTACATTTAGTACCAAAAAAAGAAAATTCGTGGCGCCCGTGTGGGGACTATCGCACCCTTAATTTGCGAATGGTGCCATACCGATACCCAGTCCCACACCTACAAGACTTCAGTTATGCTTTAACGGGCTGTGCGGTGTTCAGCAAAATAGATTGCGCAAAGGCGTACACCCAAATTCCTGTGGCCCCTGAAGACATTGAAAAAACAGCTGTCATTACGCCCTTTGGGCTTTATGAAAACCTATTATGACTTTCGGTCCTCGGAATGCTAACCAGACTTGGCAGCAGTTCCTGGATGGTGTCTTGCGAGGCTTACCATTTTGTTTCGCGTGCCTCGACGACGCCCTGGTGTTTCCAAGTCGCCTGAGCTCCACCGCCGCCACCTAATGACGGTCTTTCAGCGCCTGTTTTTCCAAATTTCCCTGATACTTCCCCAATTTCTCTGACACTTCTGTAATTCCCTGATTTGCAGAAATTGTGGCAACCCTGCGTACAAACAGACACTGGATCTGTAAACAACCGTTGTACTACAAACAAATAGTGAAGGATAAACAGTGCTGACAACACAGTTCTACCGAACTGAAGACAGTTGTGCTGACTGAAAAATGCCACACTGCAAAAGGATATGAGGCGCTGCACAATTTCAAGTACTTCTGGGAAGGGACATACAAAGCCAATTCAGGCCAAGCCTTGGTCCACACACCTGGTCCACATAAAGTTTAACAAGCCGTGGCCATCCCTGATGTAGCAGAATGGGACACTACATTATAAACACATTGATACAAGGTCACACGAAATCTGTGATACCTTGACAGGCTGCTGTCTGTACTGTTTTGTGCTTCCAATGCAGTGTATTTGTATTGTTCATATCAAACAAACAATTTTGGATGTGTTATTTCGAGTTTGAATGAATAATGTACTGTATAGATATTCATAGTCACAATGTAATGCAAACCAAGCTACTAATGTGTTTCAAATACTGGTTCAATTTGGTGCAAGAAGCTATAAATGTATCAAATAATACGTAACCAGATTACTGCAAAAATAATTCAGGGATGCCACAAGTTTCCCGAAGTGAAATTCTCTTATATTCCCCTGATTTCCAGACAAGTTTTAGGATTTTTCCCTGACAAATTTTGAGATCTCAAGTGTACGTAAAAACATAAGTTGACAAAAAAGTAAGGACTTCTGTATTTCTAAATGTGTGAGTGAAAGTCTTAAGTACTAACATCAACATTTTTTTTTTGTAATGAACTGTTTTTATATGAAGAAAGAAAGCTGAATGGTACATATGTTTCATTAAGTCACACTGATGTTTTTTATGCAAGACAGATCTAAAATACCTTCACTGATTTCAGAAATAACCCCAAAAAAGTTGGCTTCTTGAAAGAATTGTATAAGACAGGGAAGAGTTATATAAACCAACACTATAGGTGACTGCGAATAAAATGTTGGTTCTAGTATATTCATTATTGTTGGTTATTACCCACTGTGTTATGACCATTATTTTACAGGTATTGTGTGATTTTTCTTTTGAGAAATATATGAGTATATAGTGTACAAACTGCCAGCAAATGCTACAATTTTCTTCTTCTTATGGTGCATACTTTCTAATATATAAACTACTTTTGAAGTGCCAAAACGTACTACAGTAAATAAAATGTCTATAAAATGCTGCACTGTACATTGTACTTGCGGTGAGACAGTTGCAACTCCTGAAATCCATCGCCAGTGGCCACCGGCCTGCCGAGGAGCACCGCAGTCCTGGGTCCACAGATAAAACACGAAAATCCACCACATTACGTCACACACAAACAGAACTGGCCTGCAGCAGATCGGTGATTCTAGATCTGATGGGCACGGCCTGCACATTAGTGGGAAACAATGGGGTTCAGATCGGAAGGCCCAATCTCTTAGAGGTACCCACAGAAATGACCTGCAGTTTTGGCCTATCGTGGAAGTCCACTCACGTAGCCAGCTATTCACGTGTCACAGACACCATGTCGAAGAAATGAGACTACAGTGATCAGTCCATGCAACAGATAACTCACACGAATACTCTTGAGAATCAATACTTATGAGACACTCACACTCACTACTTAACTTTTGGCCACAGGCACTGTCAGAAAACGAGAGCGCACACACATTCACACACTCACTCAGACATTACTCATGCACACGTGACCACTGTCTCCGGCCGCTGTGTCCACAGTCTCTGAGAATCAGATCCAAACAAATCACTCGTCATGCCTCCCTGCCTCTCGTCAGCAGCTGCTAGAAGCAAGAAGTGATGGCAGCACTGAGGGCGAGCTGAGGAGAGTAGTAGAAAGGGCAAAAGCAGTAAGAATGAGGGAGTAGGAAGCGGCACACGTACTCAGCTGTGCCCAACCACTGACGATGCATGACATCTCATTTAAAAAACCATTTAATCTACTGAGACAAAAACGAGATTTTTCCATGGTTTTTTCCAAATTTCTCTGCTTTCTCTGACACATTTGAAATTCCCTGATATTACCTGAATTCCAAAAGTTGTGGCAACTCTGAATATGCGAGGAACAAGTACTTTTAAATAATATCGAAGTAAGTAACATTTTTACGCAATGTGTTGTTCATACAAATAAGATCTTATATTTATACAAGTTAGCCAGTGTATTTCTGTTACATTATTAACATAGAAAAAAGTTTATACAAAAATGCATCTGTACTTACTATCAAACTATCCAGAATCTTAAAATTTTAATTGAAATTTGTGAAGATCTAGTAAATAACAATGTGTCTTTAATTCTAATTATTGTAAAATTATAAAAAAAGCAAGATGGTAGTAGATTTTATGGTTTCACAATTGTGTTTCATTACATTCTGCATTTTGAGTAAACTATGCCATAGTTACTGTGTCACAAATCGCCTGACAATGCAAAAAAAAAAAGAACCAGTTGCAACACACTTAATGGAAGAGTTATAAAATTAACTGAGTAACACTATACAACAATGTACAGCAAGTTTAGTACAGAAGTGCACCAATTCAGCCTGGTAACATTTTACAGTTAGGTTTAGAGAGCATACAAGTGATCAAAACTAGAATGTACTTGGTAATCATCTGAACACCAATAAGCATAAAAGAGTCCACATGCAAGATCATTTAGAAATTTTACACAAGGCACCTAAAAGGTATACCCCAAATGTATTAGAAGAAGTTTAAATCTTTATTCACGGCAAAAGGCAGCCACGGTGCCTGCTTAACAAACTAAATTATTTCAGGTTAAATTGGTACTATGACATCTTCCAAGGCTTACTACTGCAGCAGTGTGTCAAGAGGCATGGTGCTTGCCTGTCATACATCATGTATACATCAGCTGTGGCAGATATGGCCCATTTGCAGTGTCCACCCAGCAAGTAAATATAACAGCCACGAGACGGCCATGATACCCATTCAACAGTTCTTTCTACATTAATATGTTAATGTTCTTGCTATATATATTAATAATAAAGTTTTATATACTCAACTTATGAAAAGAACAGGATACTGGATTCAACTTCACATAACTTACATTAGAGATGAAGTTACATGAAGCTCTACCTTGTATCATTTTAAAGCCACATGTTACATTATTTTTAACAACACAGCTGTGCATATTATTTTTATCAATTTCCTTTTATGAGATGACTGTATGTTCAATTTGTAGAGCGAGGGATGTCAAGTTATCAATTTCCAATTTCAGCTTAATGCTCTTGTAGCATACTGAGTTTAGTTGCATATTGTGTGAATACACAACAATTGCAACGATTTATTGCACACACAGACATTTGCACTGATATCTGCGCAGACAGATTGTTGCCTGTAGATGGACCTTAAGGCATTAATAGTCAGCATAAATTGCATTTCATCAACTGAAACACTGTGTGTGAGAAAAGAATGTTCCAGCATGCAGAACAATAATTCTGGTAGCTGTAGTAAATATAGTGGAATTCCTAGGACACAAATGATTTACTGCAAGTGACGAGTGTAATGTTTTTCACCAGTCTGGAAAATCCTGAAGTTTGTGGAAATATCTGTCCTTCCCTACTTGAAGTTGCTTGGGTTTAAAGTCTGAACTTCTGTCGCGGTGTAATATTGTCTGTACACAATCAATATAATTGTACACCTTGATGGTGTTCAAGCTGGAAAAATTATAGTGACTAGTGATGATAGAGGACTCATACATGGTACTGAGGGTTGGCTAGAGCAGGTGGGTGGTCTGGGCCACTTGATGTTTCTCAGATTCGCTGCAAAACAGCAGATGCATGCAGTGCTTGGTGTAAAGTGCATGTATCGCTCCGCCATTTGCTCGACCTTGTGTCATACAGCTGTTGAGTTTGTGTCACAATTAAATTTTATTTGTTTCTGAGTGTGGAAGTTGGTGAACAGTGTAACTTTCAGCATTAGTTGATACTGTTAAAGGTAAGAGGTAATATTATCATACTAGTATAAATTTTTATGTAGTCTAACGTAGATTGTATTGCAATAACGAAATCCTTCTCACTCGAGCAAGTTTCTGTTTCTGCCATATTTTAATGCACACTGTAAGTCAGATAGTACGGGCCATACCAAAGTCAAGCTGTATGAGCCATACAAGTAATTTCTTTTTGTTTTCAGGGTGTGATGCTAAGGTCAAGGAAGAAGGTAGTAGTCTGGGACTGCAATGAAAGAAGTGGTTACAAGTGTTTTGGAGGGTGAAGTTACTGAAAGGGATGCTGCCAATTATTTTAATTTTCCTAGAACTACACTGCAAATGAGGTTAAAATCATTGTTGGAAATCAACAGACACCACATTTCACAAGTTTAATGTGTTGCATCAGATTCAATAAACCACAAGTTGAAAGTTTTTTGAACATTTTCATCATTAAAACTAAGTTTGACAGATTTTTGTAATATTAAGACGATGATGGCTTCCTTTCAATACCAAAATATTTTTCAAGTTCTCAATTTTTTCGCAATAAGAACATACACATCCCATGAAACAATACGGCATACAATTTTCAGTTGACTGAGAGATTTTGTAATTTTCTTTTTCTTGGTAGGAAAAGTATAGAATCTTGTGCGGTTGTGGAAAACCGTGTAACAATCTTCAAGCAGTAATGGAAATGTGCAGTGCCAGAATCAAACTAAATGTGTTAACATGAGCTTTGCTGTGATGTAAATACAGCTAGAAAATAGTAGAATTTCTGGAGAATTCAAAGCAGGTATTGAGGGATCCTCTTGAGAACAAAAACTGTGAATCAGAAAGTGTGTGCAGTCCTAGGCTTAAAAATCTAAAAATCAATTTCGTCATTCTAGACAGTGGAAAAGCAAACGAGGAAGACTTTAATGATACTGATTTCCATCTAACAGACGCTGCTGATATACGAAAATATAACAATGGCATTGCCCAAAAGGCAGAAATGGTAGAAATATGCATCTTAGGAAATCCAAGTTAGTTGTTTACTCAGACAGTCATGGTAGCGATCTAGCAAAAATCTTGCAAAACAAACAAAATCTTAGAGCTACCAGCTATGTAAAGTCTGGGACCCTTATGCATAAAGTTGTAAGAAACTTACAGTGTGATAACACTACACAAGAAACTTGGTTTTTGATCATAATTGGTGGTGCAAATGATGTCTATTTCAATTAACTAAAAACTGCCATCTGTAATGTAATGAAAGCCCTGGACACAGTGAAAAATGAAAGTGTTGTGGCAGAACTGCCAGAAAATATTAATATCTTTGCTTTTTTGTACTTCGTTTTACTTTACTTTGGTTGTTCACCGGTTGGTGTGAGACTTTCGTCATGACTGTTACCGTAATTGTCGAAATCAATTTCTTTGTGTTTTGATTTATCGTGTGCCAATAAAATATTACGTAGTGAAAGTAAATGGTGTTTTCTGTGTTATAACACTCGCCATACTGGTGACCTCCGACGCGCAACATACGTCCGATTCGACAATGTGGCCGTTTACTTCAACATCTCCACATCACTCACCTTCCGCTCCTTTCGGACTACAACATGATACTAATGGTGCCTCTACACTACCTTTCCACGGTTTCCTACGCACAACGCCACCAACAACTGGGATCAAATTGGAGGATAAGTACAACGCCGTGGAGTTTTCTCCGTCATCAACAATGCCGTTGTGGACTCGTTCAACATCATCAGTGATGTCACCTGCTACGAAATCTTTTTCTACGTTCGTCTATAACAAACCAATCATGAGTGCTGTGCCTAAATTTGTGACTCACAGTGCGTCGTATTTACAACCTCCTGTGACATGTAGTGTGCAACAGTGCCCCAACACTATGAACCTCACAGACTTTTCGAGCCCACAGATCACTTGGAACTCCCCATATATTGCTGATAAATTGGCTTTGGACACATTCTCGCTACAGAAACAGTTGGGTACAAATTTCAGTGACAACAATTACCGGTTGGACAGTCGTTCCGCCCCGATTGTTTCCGCAGCCCCGGCTGCGCCTGCCGCGCCTCCCGCGCCAGCCGCCGCGAGTGACAGCTTCATAAACACTCCGCCACTCCCGTCCGCTGTGCTATCAAATCTGTTACATCCACAACACAAGAGTGAGAAAATTCCTAAATTACCAAGGTTCACGATGGACAATCCGCATACGTGGTTTATTTTGGCAGAGACTATATTCACCGCCCTAAACATTGATACAGACAGTGCTAAATTTATTGCGCTTATTAATGCCCTCGAGGACCACGCTGAGTGGGTACAGGACTCAGTGCTGTCGGCGGCCCCCGCAAATCGTTACGCACTGGCAAAACAACAGATCTGCGAACGTCTAGCTAGGACTACGCAAGAGTCTGTTTTATACATACTGCGAGATGTACATCTCAAAGACTCGACTCCTTCACAGCTGTGGCGACGTATCAGAGCAGTCTTCGATAGCAAAACTATGCCAGATGAAAGCTTTACTTTCTTTCTTGGTTGCAAAGCTACGGCAAGCTATCCAACTGCAGCTCCTATCACACGACCAGGAACCTCTACAAGCGAAATTATTGCTCGCCGACGCCGCATATAAGATAAACAACAGAAGAAAGTTATCTGCGTGTGTCCCCCTCGATATTACGCCTCCCCTGCGTGGCAGAGGTCGATCTTTCCAAAACAACAGACAGAGTACACTGGCTGAGCACCAGATTCCACACCGTCCTTCACGATCCCATACCACAGCTTCAAGTGACGTCCTTCCCTCGGTAACAACACAGGATCAGCAAGTTTATCCTCTGTGCTGGTATCACTCCGTTTACGGTAATACAGCCAGGAATTGCCGCTCACCTCGTGTAATGCGCCCAAACCTGCACGCACCGGTCCGCACTGTGACGTCAAGTCGCCCAACAGATCACAGGCTAGTACTTCCGAATTATTCTCTCGGACGTTTGTATATCCAGGATATAGCTTCTCAGAAATGGTTTCCGCGTCATTCCACGTTCAATGGTCACTTCTACAATCATGCATTCGCCCCACCAAATCAGAGCAGCCTACAATTCCTCATTAAAGGTTTATGGTGTAACGCAACTTCGCATTTACTTCGATGATACATATAATTATGAATGGACGTTTTCGGTAGTAGAAATCGCCGAGCCAGTATTAGGATTGGACTTCTTAACAGCTCATAACTTTTCTTTGGACTTAATTACACCTGCCCTCTGCTCAGTGGATTTTAAACAAAAATTTTCGGCGAGATTTTCCCCATCCACGCCGACAGAATGCAGCTCGAATACGTCCTGTCAACAAGACAAAGAGGCAGTTTCTATCCTATCTGAGGAGGTCAAAGCTGCCGTAGTGGACTTAGTTACGCAACACCTCGAAATCGACCAACTGTCTGAAGACAGTGCAAGGCTACTTCAACGTTGTGATGCCCTGACTGATGAACTGCGCGGGTTTAGAGAGGAGATCAAGATTAAAAGTAATAACACGCACGAAACTACACGCGACCTGCATACCGCACCGCTGTTTATACGCAGCCACAGCAGCGCCTGCCACAACCCGGACAGCGAAGACGCCAACCCGCCCAGCAACCCCCCACCCTGCGCTTCACCGCCCGCCTCTCATCAAAACACAGAGGCGACAGCTGTTACAGGCGACGCCGCGCATGCGCGCGCAATGATTCCTTCGTGCAGTGACACCATAGTCAATGGAACCCCGCCGGCTGTTGCACAGCGCAGCTCCGCGGACAACACTGCAGCTTTCACTGAACTACCGTTCAGTGATAACGTGTTTCAGGTTAGTTCCCTTTCATACTTACCGCGCACCGACGATAACGTCGCACCTTCCTGCGTCCCTCCACGTATTTCGGCCACACCTATTCACAAAATCAAGGCCATTACTACGGGCGTCTGTCACAGGCTTAACACAACTGAGGGACCGCCTGTCCGTTCTCGCCCCCGTCGCCTCAATGCAAAAAAACCTACCGCTGCCAAAGAATGTATTAATGAACTTAACGCTTGCGTATAGTCCGCCCCTCGGACAGTGCGTGGTCTTCCCCAATACATGTCGTTCCCAAGAAGGACAATTCCTTTCGACTCTGTGGAGACCATAGGCGTTTGAACGCCAGAACAATACTTGATAACTACCCTGTCCCACACCTCCACAACTTTTCACAATCCATGTTCGGTGCCAACTTTTTCTCTGTATTAGACTGCAAAAAGGCATACCATCAGATTCCGATGCACCCAGAAGATATCCCCAAAATCGCTATCATCACCCCATTTGGACTCTATGAATATTTGTTTATGCCTTATGGATTGAAGAATGCCGCTCAGACCTGGCAAAGATTCATTGACGCCATTCTGTGTGGCCTTAATTTTTGCTATTCCTACCTAGACGACATTATTATTTTCTCCACAACTGCAGAGGAACACAAACAACACCTCCAACAGGTTTTTGATAAATTGGCACGACACGGAGTTGAGATTAATCGTGACAAATCCCAACTGGAGAAGCCAGAGGCTATTTTCCTGGGACATTTGGTCAATAATGAGGGCATTCGTCCCACCTCAGATAGAGTACAACAAATACTTGACATTCCACTCCCTCAAACCTATAAAGAGTTACGTAGATACCTCGGAATGGTAAATTTTTTTAGACTCCACATTCCACATGTGGCATTTCTTCAAGCCTCTCTCACTGAGGCCTTAAAGGGAAAGAATACCACAGGCGACAGACACATAGAATGGGATCAGACCATGCAGCGAGCCTTCAACTCGCTTAAGTACGCCTTGGTGAACGCTATTACCCTGTCTCACCCTCACCCTGACGCCCCCCTGACAATAACCACAGACGCTAGCGATAATGCCATTGGCGCAGTTTTGCAACAGACCCTACCAACAGGTACTACACCCCTGCGTTTCTTTTCAAAAAAGCTCACCGAAACGCAAAGAAAGTGGTCCGCATTTGATCGTGAACTTTACGCCATTTATGAGGCCGTAAAGTACTTTCGTACAGATATTGAAGCCCGACTTGTGACAGTTTACACAGATCACAAGCTCCTTGTTGAGGCTCTCCGCAAACCAGCCTTAGATGTACTACCCAGAAGTTTCCGCCATATGGATTTAGTATTACAATATGTTTCAGACTTTCAATATATCAGGGGTGATGACAATGTTGCAGCAGACTACCTGTCACGCCTGTCCTCCCTGAAGACAAATATTGATCCTCACCGCTTACACGAGCTCCAGCTATCCGACCCAGAGTTACAGCACCTTCTCTCTGACGACTCTGATACTTCCTTACAAATTGCTCTACTTCCCTTCCCTAATGATGATTGCTCTTTGTATTGCGACATTAAAACAGGTCATCCTCGTCCTATAGTCCCTAAAGCTCTTAGGAAAGACGTTTACGACACAATCCACAATCTCGCTCACCCGAGCATTCGCGTGACTACGCGCCTCATTACAGAGAGATACGTTTGGCCTAATGCAAAAAGAGATTGTAATCGGTGGGCGAGAGCATGCATACCTTGCCAGAGAGCCAAAATACACAAACATACTAAGATCCCATTAGGCAAATCTACTGCGCTCTCAGGTAGATTCCGTCATGTCCCCTTGGACACTGTCGGTCTGTTACCGACATCTAACAATTTCCGTTACTTACTAACCATGATAGATCGTACCACACGTTGGGCCGAGGCTATCCCCATCGCGGACGTTACACCCGACACTGTAGCTAACGCTTTTGTCCACCATTGGCTTTCTCATTTTAGTTGCCCTATTTCACTTACCACAGACCAGGGGAGACAATTTGAATCTAATCTGTTTAATCGCCTCTGTCAACTGTGTGGTATCAACAAATTCAGAACTACAGCCTATCACCCGCAATCTAACGGCGTAATAGAACGATGGCACCGTACCCTGAAGGTCGCTCTCATGTGTCATTCTTCCTCTTGGACTGAGTCACTCCCCTGGGTTGAGGACGGTTTTCAAAGAAGACCTTAAAGCGTCAGTTGCTGAGATAGTATACGGAGAAAACCTTGCACTTCCGGCGGATTTTCTTGATGATCCTCCTCTACTTCCCAAGGATCAACTTCCCGAGGATCACCTTCCCGAGTTGGTACGACAGGTTCGACAGCATATCATCAAGTTACGTTTTCCGCAACCTCAATCGCATGCTACCCCTCCGGTTTTCATTCACCCACACCTCAGTTCTTGTAACTATGTGATGCTTAGAGAAGACGCCATGCGTCCACCCCTTGCTCCACCCTACACTGGCCTATACCGCATCCTGTCACGCTCTGAAAATACTTATACGATCCTCTTTAAGAACAAACCATCTGTCGTGTCCATTTAGCGATTGAAACCAGCACGGATTCTTAATGACAGCGACATACACGATAATGAATCTGTTTTGCAAGAAACGTCAGAGGCCTGTCCTAATCCTTCTCCACAAGCTAATCAAACACTCTCTGCAAGTCAAGGCCCCCTCTTCTGTACTTCACGCCTCCGAGTGCCAGCAGTAATGAACTAGTGTTTCAAGTGAACTTGAGTGACTATGCTGTGGACTCTATAAAAATACAACTTGTGGACACTTTTCTTTTTTTATTTGAAATTCAAAACAATTCTGTGCCATCTGGCCAGAAAGACATTAAGCTATTACAGTGCTTCAATGTGGCTCCTGGTACTTCACAAAATGACATTTCACCCCATGTAGACTCCAATAATGTTTTATTCATAAGAGTAACCCCCCCTTCTCCTTCATCTTCCCTGAATCCACCTACCCCTATTGCCATCACCTGTGCTGGCGGCACCGTACGGCTACCTCTCAGACTTCAAGATTACTTCATGCCTTAAATGTTTACCTTCCCTTTATCACTTACTCCTCATCATTCCTCCAATGCGCTCCTCGGGGGAGGGGGGAGGGTCTCTGTGACAGAACTGCCAGAAAATATTAATATCTTTCCTTTTTTGTACATCGTTTTACTTTACTTTGGTTGTTCATCAGTTGGTGTGAGACTTTCGTCATGACTGTTACCGTGATTGTCGAAATCTATTTCTTTCTGTTTTGATTTATCGTGTGCCAACAAAATATTACGTAGTGAAAATAAATGGTGTCTTCCGTGTTATAAGTATAAGACTCGACATAGTGTAATAGTAACTGGAATCTGCACATATATGACCTAATGGAAACATCATGTGCAAACCAGAAAATTTATTAAGGTCAACAGGCAATTTCATAAAATATGCAAAGCATACAGGAACACAAACTTCCTAGACGTGCAACTCCTGGAAAGGAAATACTTCACCAGGCATGGTATGCATTTAAATATTCATGCAAAAAAGTTCATAGGTTCTAGAATAAATGAGATTACTGAAATGATGTGCACAAATGACAACATTATGCCTATTATTGTACCAACTCATAACGGAGAAGCAATCTCACCACAGCTGATAACACCAACAAAAATAGCAGCAGAAGAACAAACACAACCAACTGCAGTAACACCAAACGCAGCAGTACGAACAATAATCGGAGCAGAAATGCCAACAACAGCATCACCATTGATAGAAGCATCACACACAACAGTAATCCCAACAATAGTAGGAGCAGCAGACAACCATCTACGGGGCAGAAAGTAGACAGAAAAGAATACCTCCTTGCCATCCGAAGGATTTTTTAACTGCAGTTATGACGAAAAAGAAGTCACCAAGATAAGTAATATTAAATGTCTGACAGTACTCCACCAAAATATTCAATGCATAAGAAAACAAAGTGCAACAGATGGAAGTTCAGTTACTATTCTTAGACAGCTCTGTTATCTGCATCACAGAGAAATCTTACATATTAATTTACCCTCATATGTCCAAGCATGTTCTTATTGTAGAAACACAATGAAAGGTGGAGGATCATGTTTTTATGTTAAGAACAGTATTGAATTATAAGTTAGAAATGATATTATCTTGTTAAGTATAGACAAAGACTTTGAAGTGTCAGCAATAGAGATAGCTGCTATAGATAAGCCCAACAACTAACTATATTATGTGTATACCGTTCTCCCAATGGTAATAGAGAGGTATTCTTTTCAAAACTTATACAAAGCCTAGAACTAGCATCAACTCTGAAACATAATAACCTTTTGAGCAGGGACTTTAACATAAATACAGCTGAAACAGATGGCACCAGTAACACATTTCTGAACATCCTATGTAGGTTTGGCATGTCATCACTAGTCAACTGTGCAACAGGAATAACCACACATTCATCATCTACCCTTCAACATGTAGCTACAGATGTAGGCAGAGAAAACTGTGATGTGGCCTACTTGTTAAAAATCTGGGACCGTCGGACCATATATGTCAGATTGTAAAAGTAAAAGCTTGTGTATAAAAAGAATCCAAACTGCATGTATACAAAAGATACTACTCTCCATCAATTTTGCAAGAATTTTCTTTACAGTTAACACATGAATGTTAGGAAGGAGCTTATACAGAAACTGAAGTGAACAGGAAATTCTCTAATTTCATGTTTGAGTTTAAACTAAAATTTTAAGAAACATTCCCAAAGGCATTAATTCCTATTGGAACACCTACCAAAAATAAATGGATTACTAAAGGAATTAGAAAATATGCTCAAACTTGTAAATACCTAAACTCCACAAAAAAAGGACAAAAGTGATCCAGATTTTTTGCACTACCACAAAAACTAAAAATGGATCTACATGAAGGTACTCAATACTGCAAAAAATCTGCCAATGATAGGTTATAATTTTGCCAACAATAAAAGTAAAGCTACATGGGCTGTACTGAAAAAAATAACTGCAACTGTGAAGCAGAGGTGTACAAACACACAAATCAAGAACAAGGAAAACTTAGCAAGTAACCCAAAAGAATTAGCAAATTATGTGAATACCTACTTTACCAGCATTGCAACAAAGTTACAGAAAATTTTCCAAAAAGTGTTAATCAACCAACACAGAAGCATATAGCTAACTGAATGGTATCGCTTCCAACTACTTAGGAGGAAGTATGGAATGTTGTAAGGCAATCAGAGAACAAAAACTCAGCAGGTTTAGACTGGAAATAACAACTTGTGCTGAAAAAAATGCATAAATGGTATCAAAGCTCCACTAACAGAAATCATAAATGAATGCTTCAAAACTGGTTGCTTCCCAGACTATCTGAAACATGCAAAAATTTCACCAGCTCATAACAAAGGTGATGTAGAAAACATTGAGAACTACAGATGAATAGGCCTATTGTCATCATTTTCTGAAGTGATAGAGACAATAATGAAAAACAGGCTTATGAGCTATCTAAGCAAATTCAACCTTCTCTGCAATGACCAGTATAGTTTCAGGCCTAGCAGAGGATAGAATTCACAACTGTCCACTTCACCAAAACAATTTTAGAAACACTAAATGAGAACAGCTATGTAACTGGTCTTTTCCTAGACTTGTCTAAGGCATTTGATACAGTTGACCACCAGAAACTGTTGTGTAAGTTCGAGGCACTAGAAATAAGGGGAATGGTTAACAAATGGTGAATTGTGTTTTATTCATCTCATGATGTGAATTTGCAATCCATTTGGTTTGTGTACAGGAGAGAAGCCAAAAATTTATAATACAGTTACAATAATTTTTACATTAATAAATAATGGTACTACAGTAAATAATAACACTATAAGGATATTCCTTAGAATGTGTAACGCCTTGTATCCAGCTCAAATTTCCAGTTTGTCCTGCATGAATTCATCCACTAGGTAATAACACTTCAGTGTCAGTACCTCATATAACTTTCTTTTACGTGAACCTCAATTCATCTGCATCAACTTGCTCCCTTTTCATTTATTACAAATTTTCATTCCCATGTATTGGGGTCCCTGAGCATAAAATTTTCTTTCTTTCTAGTATCATGTGAATGGACAAAATGGTTTCCCTCAAATAATTCATGTCTGGCGTACAAAAATATAATAATCTCATATATGTATAAGGATGGCAGAGTTAATATTTTGATAAGTTTTCTAAATAATGGTTGACATGGTTCTTTGTGATTTTTCTGTATTTTTAATATCCACACTATGTTTGTTGAGTTTTCCAAAAAACAATACCATACCTAATAATGGATTTGAAGTAGCTTGTATATGCTATTTTTTGTGTGTCCACGTCAGTTGCGGTTGATAATATTTGCACTGCAAATGCGAAGTTGCTCAGTTTGTTTCCCAGGTATTTAATGTGTAATAATAATAATAATAATAATAATTTTATTGTCATTCGGCCATTACAGCAATAGACAACGTCATATACATACTAAAATACAACTAATAGTTTGAAAGAAACAACAGGTTTCTTGTTAACATTATAGTATTATATTGCAGTTGATAAATTCTCTTATGTCATAGAATGGGTGGAGGACTAGCCAGTCATGAATTGTTTGTTTGAATAATTGTTCAGGTAATTCTTGAACAGATTGAGGAAGTTTATTAAATAATTTGTACCCCATGATTTCGTAGCTGTTGAGTGACTTTGACAACCTGTGGTAAGGAATATAGAGGCACCTATTCCTTCTTGTATTGTGGCTGTGTACATTTTCTCTGGTTTTTGTTTCTGGTAATTTCTTCTTCGTATAAATTAGAACATAGTATATGTTCAAGTTTATAACAGTCATGATTTTCTGTTCACAGAACAATGGTTTACAGTGTGCCTTATATGCAGAACCAGTAATTATCCTAATAGCTTTTTTTTGCAGTATTAATATGTCATGTACACAGCTAGAGTTCCCCCACAAAATAATTCCATATGTTATTATACTCTGAAAGAATGAAAAATAGGATGGTCTAACATATTTTTCAGGAACACAATCCATAAGTCGCCTTAACAGGTAAATAACTCTAGACAATTTACCACTAATATATTGTACATGTTGACCCCAAGATAATTTATCATCAATGTATACCCCCAAAAATTTGACATAACTTGGATTGTCTGACAGAAGCTTGTCTCTAAGACTGCAGACCATCTGCTGTGTTTTGTTTTCATTCAGCAGGAATCCATTTGCCTTGAACCAGTAGGATGCTTGGTCAATTGTCTTTGCTGCACAAGTTTTAAGGCTATTGAAATCCTCACTAGCATGAAGAAATGTTGTATCATCTGCATACAACACAGTGGTGGACTTGATAAATGACGGCAGATCATTTATCATTATCAGGAACAAAAAGGGGCCCAGCACAGATCCCTGCGGAACACCTACCTTGACTTGCTCTATACTCGACATTTCTCTCCCTACACAAACAACTTGCTTACGATTCTGAAGATATGATTTTATTAATTTAAGGCTGTTATGTCTAATGCCATGGAATTCCAGTTTTTCTAGGAGTGGCTTATGCTTTACACAGTCAAAAGCTTTGCTTAGATCACAAAATGTGAGTTGAGCATAGCCCTTATCCTCAAACACTTGATGTAAGTATTTGACTACAAAGTCTATAGCATCCACAGTAGACAACTTTTTCCTAAAACCATACTGAGATTCACTAATTATTCCTAATTTTTCAAAATAGACAGATAGCTGTTGGTAAATTACACATTCCAGTATTTTAGAAAAAGTTGGGACTATGGAGATTGGTCTGTAACTGCAAGGTGAGTCCATATCTCCCTTTTTATATATTGGAATTACCCTAGCCACTTTGAGTTCTTCGGGAAAATATCCTTCAGATATGCATTTATTTATACAGAATGTTAAGGGGTACACAATATAGTCTGTTACTTTCTTTAGTAAATTACAGGATATGTCGTATATATCTACACTGTCTGAAGATTTCATCCGTTTTACAATGCTTAGGACATGACTAGGTGAGACCTCGGAGAACATAAACGTACCTGTGTCTGTTGGTGTTCTGCAAACATTTTTAGAAAGTAACTCTGATGAATTGATATCAGGTTTGATTATAGTATTTCCTACATTTTCAACAGATTTAATAAAGAAATCATTGAATTTTTGGGGACTTATATTAATTTTTTTGCTTCTTACATCTTTAGCAACACCATTTATTAATTTCCATGCAGCTTTGCACTTATTTGTAGAATTATCAATGGTATTGAAATTATGTGCTTTTTTGGCTTCCACGATGGCTTTTTTATACTCATTCCTGCATTTTATATAGGCTAATCTGGCATGTTCTGTTTTCTGATTGCTACATATATTGTGCAACACCATAACTTGGTTTTTCATACTTGATAATTGTTTAGTGAACCATGAATTTTGTCTGTTTGTAGCCCTGTTTGTAAAGCCTTTGTCAGTTAATTTGCATTTCTTTATGGGGATATTGTCATTAAATTGTGTCAGAAATGTTTTAAAAAATCTCTCAAATAATAGTTTCCCTGACAAATCAGCACTAAGACTATAACTTGTGTCACCATGACATTGGTTGAACCAGTCTCTCTCAGCAAGGGACTTACAGAGCTGAACAATTTTGTCATCTGTGACAGGCCTGATGATTATAACTTTTGGGACGGGCTTAGGAATATTACTATTATCAATACAGAACCTACTTGTATAGTTTAAAGATACAGAGTCATGATCTGAAAATGGAAACGCTGTAACAGCACATGATTCTTCTGTAGTTTTAAAGTTGACAAAAATATTGTCAAGACATGCTTTATCTCTTGTGGGCCTGTTATTGATTGAGTGCAAATTGCACTGTCTTAAAAGGTTTTTCAACTCAGTCACAGTACATTTATGTGTTGTTGTATCAAAATCTGCATTCAGATCTCCACCAATTACTATGTCATAATGCAACCATCTGGTCCCTCTTAGTACATCTAACAGCATGTCCAATTTTTCTAGAAATACATTGATGATACCCTTAGGTGACCTGTAAAGGGATACTATTACTAACTTAAGACTGTCCATAACTATACCAGTGGCTTCAAAGTTCTGTTCCTCACATAAATAATCTAGGTCCAACTTAACAATGGATCAGCTGAATGACTGATTAATATACACTCCTGGAAATTGAAATAAGAACACCGTGAATTCATTGTCCCAGGAAGGGGAAACTTTATTGACACATTCCTGGGGTCAGATACATCACATGACCACACTGACAGAACCACAGGCACATAGACACAGGCAACAGAGCATGCACAATGTCGGCACTAGTACAGTGTATATCCACCTTTCGCAGCAATGCAGGCTGCTATTCTCCCATGGAGACGATCGTAGAGATGCTGGATGTAGTCCTGTGGAATGGCTTGCCATGCCATTTCCACCTGGCGCCTCAGTTGGACCAGCGTTCGTGCTGGACGTGCAGACCGCGTGAGACGACGCTTCATCCAGTCCCAAACATGCTCAATGGGGGACAGATCCGGAGATCTTGCTGGCCAGGGTAGTTGACTTACACCTTCTAGAGCACGTTGGGTGGCACGGGATACATGCGGACGTGCATTGTCCTGTTGGAACAGCAAGTTCCCTTGCCGGTCTAGGAATGGTAGAACGATGGGTTCGATGACGGTTTGGATGTACCGTGCACTATTCAGTGTCCCCTCGACGATCACCAGTGGTGTACGGCCAGTGTAGGAGATCGCTCCCCACACCATGATGCCGGGTGTTGGCCCTGTGTGCCTCGGTCGTATGCAGTCCTGATTGTGGCGCTCACCTGCACGGCGCCAAACACGCATACGACCATCATTGGCACCAAGGCAGAAGCGACTCTCATCGCTGAAGACGACACGTCTCCATTCGTCCCTCCATTCACGCCTGTCGCGACACCACTGGAGGCGGGCTGCACGATGTTGGGGCGTGAGCGGAAGACGGCCTAACAGTGTGCGGGACCGTAGCCCAGCTTCATGGAGACGGTTGCGAATGGTCCTCGCCGATACCCCAGGAGCAACAGTGTCCCTAATTTGCTGGGAAGTGGCGGTGCGGTCCCCTACGGCACTGCGTAGGATCCTACGGTCTTGGCGTGCATCCGTGCGTCGCTGCGGTCCGGTCCCAGGTCGACGGGCACGTGCACCTTCCGCCGACCACTGGCGACAACATCGATGTACTGTGGAGACCTCACGCCCCACGTGTTGAGCAATTCGGCGGTACGTCCACCCGGCCTCCCGCATGCCCACTATACGCCCTCGCTCAAAGTCCGTCAACTGCACGTACGGTTCACGTCCACGCTGTCGCGGCATGCTACCAGTGTTAAAGACTGCGATGGAGCTCCGTATGCCACGGCAAACTGGCTGACACTGACGGCGGCGGTGCACAAATGCTGCGCAGCTAGCGCCATTCGACGGCCAACACCGCGGTTCCTGGTGTGTCCACTGTGCCGTGCGTGTGATCATTGCTTGTACAGCCCTCTCGCAGTGTCCGGAGCAAGTATGGTGGGTCTGACACACCGGTGTCAATGTGTTCTTTTTTCCATTTCCAGGAGTGTATATTGCCACACCACCTCTTATATGCAGTTTTCTACAGTAACTATTTGCTTCATTATAGTTATCAAGTTTGACAACTGTAAGTACACTCTCAGTAACCCAATGTTCACTCAGACAGAAAATATCAAATTTGTTATCTAGTCCAAAACTGTTTACAATAAATTCTTTATCTATTAGTCCTTGAACATTCAGATAGCAAATTTTAAGATCATAATTGTTGTTTATTTTAGATTGAACGTTTTGGTGAGGTGTTGTGAAATTTGTTACACTACTTATCTCCTGGGCTGCTTCATCCTGCTGCCTTCCACTAAAAAATCATTTAGACGGACAGGAGGTGCTGTTTTCCGTCTACACGTAACACTTGATGCTGCTTCTCCTGCTGCAATTCTCATTTCTCCTTTTAGAGGCAGTATAGTTACTGTTGCTGGTGAAACTTCTGCTGTTGATGCTACTGTTACTTCCTTTTCCACTGCTGCTACTGATAATGCCACTGGTGACTGTGACGCTTTACATGTTTGCACAGTTGTAATTTTTTCATCATAGGGTGTATCTGCAGATGTTTCTTCCTCATATGCTGTTGGTGCACTTTTCTTTTCTGTTGTCATTGGCAGAAAACCTGTTGCAGGTAGTGCTATTTTTACATAGGCACCCACTCCTGCTGTCTTTATCACCTGGAGAATTTCTTTCGCCAGCACTTTCTTGCCTAGGTTGTTTCTGTGCAGTCCATGTCTAGTAAAATGCTCTCTTACTGAACTCGTTGCTTCAATGAAAGTTGTGTGCACAAAACCGCTACAAATCTTCCTGAATTTCCGATTTGTCGCGATGATTTCTTTGTTTACACACGAGTTTCCGTTAAGTCGTGTCTGTAAGGAATGTTTACAACAAATACCTTCGCCTGTGAAATTTTTCCTAGCGATTCTTTCAGTGTTCTTACAGCAAGGCTGCTTTCATTTTTATAGACATCGTTTCCCCCTCCGATTATGACACAGTTGACGTCGCTTTTCACGGAACTTCCACAGTTTTTCAGCACTTCTCGTAGAGGAGCACCAGGTTTCGAAATTCCAATCACTTTATATTCGGACTGCATATCAGACATGATTGTAGCCAGTCCCTTGCCATGACTCGTCGATAATATGTATATTTCTTCCTTCTTCTCTGTTTCCTTTTTTGTCTCGTGTTCAGTTTTATTACAAGTTGCTCTCACACGATTTTTTCGTTTAATAGTATTTGATGGTAACGTGTTTCTGCTGGCACTTTTTTGTTCAACAGATCTTTCCGAGCAGTTACCTGTTACACTGAGATTTTTTGTCCGTGATTCTGAGCTGTCTGCACTTAGAACATCGTATTTATTCATTAGTGGAACACGAAAAACATTGGTATTTAAGACAGGTCGAGAGATTTTCTTAGGCCTAGTATATACACACTCTCGTTTGCCTGTTTGCGTATCTGTGGGAAGGTCCATATAGTCGATCAAACTTTTCAGCATTTTCAGCATTTCTGCATATTGTCTAACTTTACTTAAGTCACTTTGCAGTTCTTCCCTCACACTTATTTCGAGTCCAGCGTTGCACATTTCAAATGCAGTTTCAAGACCGTTGCACTCAGTTCCACAGTCACATGTAGGCCTATGTTGACCGAGATTTGCTTCCACGAAACAACAAGAATGATACCATTTATGCGCCACTACACATATTTTAACACCTTTTATCACTTTTTTTGCACATAGCATACAATTCACTGACGGTAATTTACCGATATTCACGGAGCGATTTGCCACTACATTCATATACGCCGCCATCTTGCAAGGTGTGCCTGCCAGCTCAAATTTTTGTCTACATTTAAACCTAAGAATTTGACTGAGTCAGCTACTTCTATATCTTGGTAGTTGTGTATAATCTTAATCTGCTCACATTTTGACTGTTTGGTTTTGAACTGCATCACATGAGTCTTAGATATGTTTAGTTTCAACCCATTTAGCTGAAACCAAGTTTCTACACTACTGAGGGTACTGATCACAGATTTGGAAATTTTTTCCGAATCCTGATCTTCAACTAAGAGAGAAGTATCATGTGCGAACAGAACTGATGAGGACCTGATATTTAATCGTAAGTCATTAACATAGAAGAGAAATAGGACTGGGCCTAATATGGAGCCTTATGGAACACCCTGAGATATTTTTTTTTCAGTCAGAAAAATAATATGTGCAATTTGAAGAGATGCAAACTCATTGATTTCTGTTATAGATAAGTAGGATTTAAGCCATTGTAGGGCACTGCCGCTAATGCCATACTTCTCAAGTTTGCAAGCAAGCAATGCTTGGTTTACAGACTCAAATGCCTTTGTGGGGTCGCAGAAAATTCCTGCCACCTTATTTCTCTTGTCTAATGATGTACTTATTTTCTCAATGAAACTGTTTACTGCATTGATGGTTTTCTTCCCCTGCTGAAAACAAATTGATTGTTCAGAATAACAGAATGTTTTGCAATGAAGTTTTGGATTTGTGCAACAGCAAGTTTTTCAAATATTTTGGATGGGACTGGGAGAATTGAGGTAGGACAATAATTTCCCATGATATCTCTTCATCCCTTATTGAAGAGAGGTCTGACTTCAGCATATTTCAGTACCTCTGGGAAAAGCTGTCTTCAAAATATTGTCATTATTTGAGCTAGTGGTTTTGCAATTATATTGTGTACCACTTTAATAAATTTGGTGGGGATTCCATCCCAACCTGCAGATTTTTTGTTTCTTAATGTTAGAATAGCATTTTCTACATCCTCCACAGAAACTTTTAAGAATTTTGTAAGTTTTCAGAGTTTTCACCTAGGCCAAAGGGATTTACTTTGTTGTGATAATCTGTTACATACACATCAGACCATGCTATATTTATAAAGAATTCACTAAAGTACTCTGGTATGTGAGTTGGATTTGCAATAGTATTTCCTTCAATGTCAATTATTGAAATTTCTTGGTTACAGGTTTTAACACCTAACTCAGATTTAATGACTGACCATACAGCCTTTGTCTTTTTTTTATGATTTAAAAGTAGTCTGTTATTTGCCACTTTCGTTCACATCTAGAGAACAGAATAAGTCAATAGAAATCACACATTTCTCCAGTGGATCAAAGCCGATTGGGAAACATATATCAAATCCACAATATATCAATATTGGGGTTCTTCAAGGAAGTGTACTGGTCCAGGTATTGTTTCTGGTATATGTTAATGATTTCCCACAACATATAACATATCAGCTATGGAGAGAAGATATTGTTTGCTGATGACAGCAACATATTAATCACCAGTAAGATGGTAGCACAAGTGTTGCAAAATTCTACTGAAATGCTGAGGGATGTTTACAAACGGTCACAGGAACACAAAGCACCCATCAACATAAAGGAAACAAATACAATATGCTTTAGAATGAATAGGAAACAGAGTCCCTTAAATTTAAAACTAGATAACATCTCCACAGATGATGTACCTACAACAAAATTCTTAGGGTTGCATATTGACAGCCAAATGAAGTGGAATGAATATGCTATGAAACTCTCAAAAAAGATATCCACAACATGTTATGCACTTAAGGGAAGCCGGAATGATGAAAATGACAAAATTAAGGTTTTTTGGTTTTTTTCATTAAAAAATTATGTGGAGTTTTCTGAAGAAAACAAATCAAGTTTCACCCTTCTAAGTGAATTCTAAGTGTGTTTTTTATCGCAACAAAGTTCACGCACCGCGTAAACGGTTGTAGAGACTTGATGTGTCACCTCTGACGGCGCCGCTCGCTGGCTGCAAGCAGGGTATCTTTGCGGAAATAGTGATTTGTTTTCCAACGTTGCATAGCTTTATCTGCGTGACAAGTGACTGTTCATATCGGTAAACAAAAACGCTGTACCGTGGGTATTGACGTGTGGAGTTTGCTTTATGTTCTTTAGCTGTTCAATTTTGCGTATTTGACGAATTTTGCTCGTACCTGTTTTACATATTTGGTTTGTGGATATCAATATGCCCCGTTTCAGCAATCGAGTGTTTAAGAAGAGGCACAATGAGTGGAAGAAGAAATATTTTGTCGTTTGGAAGGGAGATGCTGCTCAGACTGCTTCACCGACTACTCCAAATGAATGTGATAGGACTTATTCCAGCAAGAAACTTTGTGACAGCTAAGAAAAATTTGAAAACTATGAAAGTCACAGTAATGATGTGAATGAAATAATTAACATTTCCTTGCTCTCTAATATTTTGAAACATAACGTATTATGCCAAGTTTGCAAAGAAATAAGACTGGAATTGAAAATAACTTCACACATTGGTTTGACATGTAAAATGTTATTGATGTGTAGCAAATGTGCTGCAGAAGTTTTGTTTTCTAACAGTATTCCTCGTAGTGGTAATAGTCCAACGGTGTATGATATAAATGTTAGGCTAGTGTATGGCTTGCATTGCATTGGCAAGGGCAGTGCCACAGGGACAATGTTATGTGGAATTATGAACTTGCCAAAACCACCAAACAAGTTTGGTTTTTTAATGAATTGGTGGGACCTTCTGCTGAATACATTGCTCAAGCAACAATGAAGAAAGCAGTTGAAGAAGTTGTGACAGATAATGGGAATTGTAGAGATTTAACTGTTGCTTTAGATGGATCATGGCAACATAGAGGTCATAAATCTTTAATTGGAGTTGTGACAGCTACCAGTGGAGCTAGTTGCAAAGTAATTGATGTTGCTATTCTCTCAAAACATTGTACATGGAAGGGCAATACCAGGGACGAACATAGTGAAAGTTGTGAAGCAAATTTTCACAGCATGAGTGGAGCGATGGAAGTAGAGGGAGTGAAAGCAATTTTTTCCAGATCACAGGAGTGGTATAACGTATGATACACTATCTAGGAGATGGTGATTCTAAGGGATATAAAAATGTAGAGGAACTCACACCTTATGGCAATGAAATGCACATTAAAAAAAAAGAGTGCATTGGGCATGTGCAGAAGTGCATGGGGGCTCGCTTGTGCAAACTAAAGCACACATTAGGCTCCCAGAAGCTTATTGATGGTAAGACCCTTGGAGGAAGAGGAAGATTGACAGATGAAGCAATTGATAGATTGCAGAGGTATTATGGGTGTGCAATTAGGCAAAATTCAAGAAGCATTGAGCATATGAAGAGAGCAGCGTGGGCATTGTTTTTTCATACTGCATCAACAAACGAGCGCCTACAACATGCACTGTGCACCACAGGTGATGACTCATGGTGTAAGTACCAATCGGGAAAGGAATATGCCCATAAAAGCAGTTTGCCAAATGCCGTAATTGATGTAATTAAGCCCATATTCAGAGATTTATCACAGCCAAATTTATTGGATAAGTGTTTACATCGGAAAACATAAAATCCAAATGAAAGTGTAATTTATTTAATCTGGATTAGGATCCCCAAAACAGTGTTTGTACAGATAAAAACATTGCATTTTGGAGTGTATCATGCAGTGGCAACATACAACAAAGGAAACATTATGAAATGTGATGTGTTGAAACGTTTAGGTTTCCAACCAGGACACACCACCATTTCCATAATGCGCCTAATTGATGAAGAAAGACTAAGAGGTGCAGGAAGAAGAGACAAAAGCCTACAAAATGCAGCAAAAGGGAAGAAAAGGCCAGTAAAAAGGAAACTAACACTGGAAAAAGAAGAGGATGCTGATAATCCACCATATGGGGCAGGAATGTATTAAAAAACTTTGGAAGCCATTTCCCCTAACATTAAAATTTTCATATTTGAGGAACATTTTCTCAAAAACTGCTAACAGTATATCAATGAAATTTTTACACAATATTGTTTACTTCTTTTCCTTAATTTTTATAACAAATTGTAAAAAATATTGTATAATTCAAGAGTTATAGAAGAAAAAAAGCAAAATTTTAGAGAAAAAAATAAGCATGTTTAAAAAATTGTAAAACAAAAACCAATAAATATTTGTTGACATGGCATTATAACTTTGTAGAGAAATATTCACTGAACATGTAGTCCAAATCTCAGAGCAATATGTTTAATGGTTTTAGAAAAAATGTCCCTTCTATTTGCTAAAATTAACATGGAGTAGATGGATCGTTCCAGCTCCCCTTAAGAGCCCTTGCATCCACATGCAGTGATGAATGTCTGAGAACTGTATATCTTAGTTATGCTCATTCAATAAGCAGTTATGGTAAAATTTTGGGGGGAAACAGTGTTCAGAATTTACAAACAGTATTTTAAATGCAAAAGAGAGCAGTAAGAATTATAACAAAAAGCAGTATGTTGGCCCAATGCAGAGAACTTTTCAAAATGTTAGAAATTCTGACTGCTTTGTATGAATTTATATTCCAAACCATAGCATATATCAAGAAAAATATAGAAAATTAAAGTGAAAATGGCAGTTCTCATAACTATAGTACAAGAACAAGTCACTGTCTTCACCTAGACACGAAAAATACATATAAGACCCAAAATAGTTGCTTGTAAGAAGATGTAAAACTGTATAATAAACTGCTGCAGAAAATAAACAGATAACACGTACGGCTTCAGGAAAAATCTTAAACTGGATTTGTAGGAACACTGTTTTTACACTATAGGCCTAAGTGAATTCCTTAGTAAAAATGATTGTAAATAACTTTTGTCTCACAATTTTTAACTATATGTAATCTTTTGATAAGGAGCAAAAATGATTGTAAATAACTTATGTCCCACAATGTTTAACTACATGTAATGAAAAAGTCTATAAATATGTTAATGTATACAAACTGACAACATCCATACATTTTAAAATGTTGACAGGTGCATAAATAAATAAATAAAACTGACAAATTATGTGTACATGCAATAATTTATTTGATTACTGTCGGTGTACAAAAATATTCATTACATTTCAATTTTCACCAAAAGTTACAAGTTCAAAACTTACAGAACTTTCCATGCCATGAAACTCAGAAAAGCAAGGTGTGACACAAAATGGTACCTCACAAAGAGTGCAAATCTTTTTTCTGGATGAATACACATGAATCAGTTGTGTTGACAATCTGATCTGTCTGTTGCTGTTTTAATTGATACAATACATATAAGATGTTAATAGCCAAATCAAAAAAAAAAAGGAAGCAGTCGATGCCAACATTTTAGAAATTGTCTGCCTATTGTGTATCTTTATCAGAGCTGATCGGACCTGTCAGCTCCACCCACTTTGTTGTTGACAGCACATCGCTTCTTGACAGGCCACAGTTATCTCAGAGCCATGTTTCTTTTTCCTTTCAATTAATTTGACATATTTTGGGTCGTTATAAGTAGAAAGCAGACAAACTGTTTTGTTGTCCTACTGCAAATTAAAACTCACCACACTTAATATCACTTTTTCTGTTTGCTAATATACTGTTCAAGATAACTAGGGGAATATGCTTATCAACATCCAATACGCTACTTTTTTTATATAGTCGGTATCTGAGGTCTTACTGCGTGGCTTGAGATCATCGCTTTCAATGTAGACAACAATTAAAATCATTCACCATCTATTGGCTGTATCGTATTACAGTGTTAGGTGACTGCTCATAAGGAAGTGAGTATCAGCATCCCAGTGTTTTCTACTGAGGTGCACAGGTGGCTGGTGTTCTTTGTGGACACTTTTCAACCAAGCACATGCAATGCCTCAGGTTAACGCAGTGCAAGTTACAAGCAAAGTCGTTTTGATCCTAAAAGTATGGACTTGAGGCTGTATTACTGCAGATGCCAAAGCCTGTCCACCTGTCATCCATAGGTTGTAGACATGCGGCAGTGAGACAGGTCAGTACACACAGCAAGTTGGAAAAGGTCACTAACGCATTATGACCCTACATGAAGACCAATATCTGGCCATCTCTGCACGCAGCATCATACAAATACCACAAGGACACTGCAATACGACCTCAGAAGGGTCATTAGAGCTGCTGTGTCCGACTTACTGCAATGAACAAGTTACAAGAAAGGTCCTTAGGACCCCGATGTCCTGTTCGAGTACGCCACTTGACAAGACATCATCTTGCAGCTCACATTCAGTTCTGCTGTTCCCATGTCAACCGGCAACCTTTTCACTGGTAAAATGTGTTATTCACAGACAATTTCAGCAATGCTCTCACACAAGATGAGGTCATGTTTGTGTGCAGAGACTCATGGTGAATGGTACTTGCCAAATGTTGGCCAGGAAATCCACAGATTCCCAAAGTTCAGCGGTGTTGCGGAGAGGCTTCAGTGGTGACAGCCATATGGATCTTGTCACTGACCGTGGTTGCCTTACCTCCAGGGTGAACAGATCCTGTTGGACCATGCAGTGGCTGCAGCATACAATGGTGGCCCTGAATTCTTTCTAATGCCAAGGCCTATGTAGCGGGCATCAGCAGGGATGTCTTGCAAAACCTGGACTTTGAAGTAATGGAATGGCCAGCGGTGAGTCCCGACCTAAAAACCATTTATGCGGATGTGGGACATGCCCTGAAGACACATTTATGATTGACCTGTTTCATCACCAACTTTTCAAGAACTCTCATTGAAGAATGGGAATGAATATAATAGAGTGACCTCTGTAGACTTATATGGAGCATGCCATGGAGATGTCAGGCTGTAATAAATGTTCACAGAGGGCATACATGGTATTCGACCTATCAAAGTCCAACAACAAGCACCATAGTGAACAGGATGAATGATTATTTCCAGTTTATTTTTGTCACCTGTCATGCATTTCAGTTTTGTTTACATACATAATTGAGGATGTGAAAGATAAAGGTATAATTTAATAACATATCCTGCCCTCAGTTATTGTTCAATGGAGTACAGCAGATGCCCAAAGTCTTGTTCTCCTAATTCTTTTGAGCAGTTTATTTCTGGCAACCATCTCGTTTCCTCTAAGAGTTCTACAGCTTAAAATACCAAGGTATCTCAGTCCTTTCATTAATTGTAAGTTGTGAAAAAATTATCAAAAACAGTGATTCTTCCTCTTTCTTTTCTAAAATTTCTTGCTCAGACAACTGAAATTCTTGTAATACTGTGTAGGGGTGTTGGAGTTACCAGTGAACACTTCAAAATTTGAAATTAAATCACTTTTAAGCTACAAGGCAACAGATTCTGTAGTCCCTGTTATGTGCTTTATGGGCACACACTGAGAGATGGGCATCCCTTGAATGCCAACATTGATTCACTGATTTGAGTGCCTCGCCGTGGCCATGGGGACGTGTGGTGGAGTGTCTGTGTAGTACTGTGCATGAGTGTGTGTACTTCTACTAGAGAGAGAGCAAGAGCTCGAAAGCTAGTAAAATACCGTTTCTGTTGCATGTTTCTATGTGTTACACATCAGTCAGCTATAGGTGAGTGATTTCCTTTCCATTATTTTATCTATTATCCATCCTGGAATTTCCATTGTTGTTACATACTGAAGCAATATTAAACACTGTTAAGACTTACAGCCGTTTTTCTCAGTTGCTAAAGTCAAATGTGTTATACTGTATCATAAAGATAAGAAAACTCCCATCTTTTGCAATTTAAATTTATTCTTCAACACCAGACATGTTTCGCCTACTTGTGTTAGGCATCTTCAGTGGTCTTTAATACAGATAAATGTGCATGACTGAATAAATTTATATGTGTTACAGACCACTGAAATGCCTAACATAGGCAGGCCAAACATGTCTGGTACTCAAGAATAAATGTCAGCTGCGAAAGATGGGTTTTCTTATCTTTATGATAAAACGTAACTGAAATATGAAGGTTATTCTATGCCTAATTTTGGAGTTATGTTTCATACAAATGCACTAAAAGACACTGTAATATTGTTGATTTACTTAGTTAAGAAATAAAGTCAATCTGAAAATACACTGTTATCAGAAAACTTGTTACTTCCATTCTCAAGTCCACTGGGCTAGTGTTTAAGAGCATTGGAATCTGATTACACTGTCTGCACTGTATTGATTTTTTAACTTTTGTAGAATTAAGTAAGCTGCTGTGCAACCACAAATCACATTTCACTAATCACTCAATAATACTTGCTTACTCACACACATGCATCATATAATAAAAACATCACATATTTTCACCACTCAAAATTAGCCATTATTGCTCATCAAGGTTTTATATACTGAAGTCGAACTTCCTGCCACTGTAGCACAACAAGCTGTCCTTAAAATGATGCATTTTGGAGATATCTTCTATGTGGTGTATCACTGAAACTGATTACTTTCATAATACACAGGTATAAATACGAAAAAACATCAAACATGCCATAGCACTAGAAGTCTTGAATCAAGATGATGGCTGCTTGTTTTGCTCTTAATGCTAATTGCTGGCGCGTGAAGGGAAGTTTTTATTTATTTATCCATGGAACAATAAATATTGTATGGATATCATCAGTTTATAATACATGAGCACATATTTACATTTACAATGAAACAGATTTCTCATATTTTATGTAGTTTTTATAACTAGTCATACACACATTTATAATTACATCATATTTTGGTGATAATGTCATATGTTGCTAGTAATCTACATTTATGTTAAATATTCTTTTACAGTATAACAACTTTTACTTACTAAGAAGGTTTTATGCTTTTGCCTGAAAGTGAGGGGCTCATTTATTTCTTTAATTTCCTGTGGTAATTTGTTATACAGTTTTATCCCATTATAAAATATACTTTTTTGCGTCTTTGCCTTGTTCTTTCTATCTAGATGGAGGTGGTGACAAGATCTTGTTTCATGGTCATGTATTAGGCTGTTTATGTTATACATGTTGAGATTTTTCATAATGAACATTATGTTCTGAAAGATATACTCATAAGGAACAGTTAGAATGCCTAGCTTTCTAAATAATTCTAGACAGTGGGCCCTGTTGTTGCTGTTTGTTATTATCCTTATGGCTCTTTTTTGTACTTTGAACACAGTTTATATGTTACTGGCACTTGTTCCCCAAAACATGATCCCATAGCTGAGGACTGAGTGTAGATATCCGTAATATGTTATTTTAAGACACGTATTATTGCATTCCGGTGCAAGGATTCTAAGAGCATAGCATGCTGTGGGTAATTTCTTTGCCAAAATGTTGACATGGTTTGTCCATTTCAGTTGGCTGTCTACATTCATCCCTAAGAATTTGGTACTTGTTACACATTCTAATTCATTGTTATTAACTTTTATTCTAGTGGCATTGTGTTTTTTGTTCAATTGGAAGTTAATATAGTTAGTTTTCTTTACATTTAGGGTTACTTTATTTTTTAATGACCAGTTGTGGACATCATTGAGAGCCTCATTTGCTCTTTCTGACAGTTGTGTTGGATTTTCACCTGTTATTACTATATTGCTGTCATCAGCAAAAAGTATTTTTTCGCCATGTCTGATACATTGTGGGAAGTCGTTAATGTACATAAGAAACAATATTGGGCTTAATACACTTCCCTGTGGGACGCCTATATTCACATTTTCTGGGTCAGACAGGTGTTTTACAAGGGAATTGTTTGAAACTTGTGATATCTCAACTCATTGAACTCTGTTTTCCAAGTACGATTTGAACCACTTCTTTGTCACATCTCTTATTCCTATTTGCCCTAATTTATGAAGTAATATTTTGTGGTCAAATGTATCAAAGGCCTTTGACAAGTCTAAAAAGATACCACTTACATTTTCACCTTTGACCAATGCTTCTAAAACTACTTTAGTAAACTGTGCTATAGCAGATTGTGTGCCTTTTCCGGGCCTAAAACCAAATTGGTCATGGGAAAGAAGGTTATACTTATTCAGGTAATTTAGCGGTCTCTTTTTGACTAGTATTTCTATTATTTTAGAAATGATAGACAGTATAGAAATCGGCCTGTAGTTCTCTACATTTTCCACATCTCCGTTTTTAAGGATAGGTATAACTTTTGCTTGTTTTAGGTACTCTGGAAAATATCCAGATTCGAAAGATTCATTAATTATGTCTGTTAATGGGCCCTTTATGGAATCTATACATTCTTTAATTACACAGACTGGAATTTCATCAAGTCCTACTGAAGTTTTATTTTTTAGTTGGTGTACTACTAGTGCCACTTCCCTTTCTGTAGTTGGCACGAGCACCATTGAGTTTGTTGGCTGGTTATGAGTAGGTAAATCATACGTATCTGGAAATTTCTTCTGTATTTTTTTTTTTTGCAATACTACTGAAATATGAGTTTACAAAATCAGCTAATTTTTTATGGTTACCTACTGGTACATCTTTGTTTTTAATATGTGAATTGAGGTCCTTTTTAGCAGAGTTAGATGTTTCCTGTTTGACGATGTTCCAGTCTGCTTTGCTCTTGTTTTCAGCTTGGAAGTAATACTTAGTTGTTTGAAAGTTTTTTTTGCGGCTAGCAGCAGCACCTTTCTGTATATTTTCCTGTACTTTTTGTAGAATTGCAGAACTGGGTTAGATTGATTATTTTTTATGGAGTTGAGATATCTAAGAGTTTCTGAGGATTTTTTGATACCTGTAGTCACCCATTGATTTCTCTTTGTAGTTTTAATTTGATAAAGAGTTTTGGGAAACATCTCTTCAAATCTGAGTTTAAAAATTGACATGAACTTGATAATTTTCTGATTTGCATTAGTTTCTACATAGACATCCCCTCAGTCTTCATATTCTAGCTGGGATTTAAACTCATACAGGGCTGATTTGGAAAATATTCTTTTGTATGTACACAGTTTAGGAGGAGTTTCTACGTGAATGTTAGTTTTTAAGATCTGGCAGAGGTGGTCGGATAGGCTCAGGTTTTGGACAACAATACGAAATTTTTTACTATCAATATCTGTAGCTACATGATCTATAGATGAGGAAGATTCTTTCGTTATTCTAGTTGGACAATTAACAAGGGAGGATATTCCATAACAGCTTAGAATATTCACATATATGTTGCTAGCCTTATCAGGCTTCATCACACTAATGTTTAAGTCACCACAGATAATTACATTTGCTTTTGGTCCAGAAACCTTGTCTAAGCTTTGATTCAGTTTTGAGAAGAATATATCAATGTCTCCACTGGGAGAGCGGTACACACAAAATAGTACTTTGTTTTTCGTATGCCAGGTCCTATTATTTCAACAGCAGAAAGTTCAAAATGCTTGTCCTCACCTAGATCTAAAAGATCATATCTAACTTTAAATGTCATACCTTTTTTTACATAGATACATGAACCTCCACCATTCATTGAGACTCTGCTATAGTAACATGCAAGGTCACATGAGGCTAATGCAAGGTGTTCAATTTCCTTCCCTTTGCACCAGTGTTCAGTGATACACAAAATTTGGCTATCAAAATTTTCCAATTCTGCTTCTAGCTGTTGTGCTTTGTTCTTTATGGCTTGAATGTTTTGGTGAAACACTGTTAGGCATTTGTTTTCACTTATCTTGGTGGCGTCCTTCACTTTAGACCTGATGCTCAAAAATCCTTTAGATGAGCTGGTGGCACGGTTATTCTTCTGTTGATGATAGTGGAGGTGAGTCTGTTGCCAGTTAGACTTGGAAGTTGGTGTATCTGAAGGTATCTGCCTTATGTTAGTCTTGTAACTGAGGCTGGGTACCAAAAATCCTGCAGAGTTGTAAGTTTTCTGGTTCTTGTGCTTCTTCTAATTGCTTCTGTTACTGCTGGTGATAGTGAAGCTGGTGAAAAGTCTTTCACTGTTAAAGACTGAGGAGGGGCCAATACTGATGAAAGGTCGTTGGCTGCTGGCACATCAGGCATTGTTTTTTTCTTGTTAATGGTGCAGTTGCGTAGTATGTAGCTGCTTCTGCTGAAGCTGCTTTGGAAACTTCTGTCCTAGTTGAATCATTTATCTCAGCTGCTTTTGAGGAAAGTGGAGATTCTAGTGCTGGACCTGTTGTCAGTGATTCAGTTTCATTTTCTTGTTGGAGATTTTCAGTTGCTGTGTTTGGTGGTGGAAGTGGTATGGTCATGCTATTCTTGTCCTTAACTACCTTCACTTCATTAAGGATTTCTCGACTAATGAATGATTTTCCGAGTTTATTTCTGTGAATCCCATGCCTAGTAAAATGACTTCTCTCTGTAGATGGTACGTCGACATATGTGGTATTTGGGAGGCTTCGGCAGATTTTCTCAAATTTCCTATTAGTAACTGATTTCTTTGTTGACACGGGACTGTTCTATAAGATCATGTCTTTGTGGGATACTTGGCAATGAAGAAGTTAACATCTGTAATTTTCTTAATGTACTTCTTAGAGATCTTGTGGCGAGTTTGCCCTCGTTCCTATAAACATCATTGGCACCTCCTATTATTAAACAGTTGCTTCCAGGCTTCAAAGAATGTTCACAGTTTTTTAAAACTTCGCATAAAGGGCCACCCGGTTTTGTTATTCCACTAACCTTGAACAGAGTTTGCATGTTACACATAATGTCGGCTAAGCCTTTTCCATGACTGTCTGAAAGTTTGAAAATATCTTCTTTGTTCTTCTTACCTGTATCAGTAGTTATTTTGTTTGCATGATAAGTATGTTCCATGTATTTTCTGGTATTTCCTTGCTTGTTATTACAGGACTTCGTAGGCCTACTGGAATGATTTGTGGTCGCTGCATTTGATGAGAGTACTTCCTTTCTTTGGCTCTTTTCACTTACTTCATATTCATCACACATTAAAAATTCAAACTTATTTGCTTCTAGGAGACGAAAGTTGCTTTCGTTACGATTAACACGACAAAACTTTTTAGGCTAATAAAGTTACCGTTTCGTTCGTTTACAACCGTTTCACTACACTCTGAATGGTCTATCACTTCTTCCAGCTTCTGTACACTATCTAACACTGATTCAAGCTTCTCTACATATAGTTTATCTAACATAAGATCGTATTTTAACGAAGAAGTCGTGCATTCTTCTTCGCATTCCGTTTGAGAACACGATATAACGATTGTTACAGTGCACATTTCCACAGTCACAGGTCATGTTTTTTTCTCCTAAGGCATTTAAACATTGATGATGGATCCATTTCTGTGACCACGAAAATAATTTAACACCATATTTCACCTTCTTACTACATTTTACACACACAGGATTTAAAAACTCGGTAATTTTCCGCGGATCGGTTTATTAGTACGTCTATACGCACCGCCATCTGCTTTCGGCATCACAAAGTTATGAGTGACTCTAAATTTTGTGGAGTGGCTAAAAGTGGTGTCAGTTGAGTAGTGCAACAGAGATTTGGATGTTTCCACATGCAACTTGGAGTGATTGCCAAGTGCCGTCACTTTTGTTGTACTAGGAACTTGGCCATATATATGCACCAGTCAACATCACAACTGGCTAAAATTAGCAAGTGGCACAGCATGTGCCTTGCATTTGGCTAAAATTGGAAATCAGTGGTTGAAATCAGTCACTTGACATTTTGCTCCCTACTTCTGGGACGCCATATTGGATTCATCATAATTGGTTTGGTTCCATATTATAATTTATATGTTATGACACTATGTCGTCCCGAGGCGACAGCGCATTTAAAATTTATTACAAATACGTCAATTTAGTTACAATTTGCTATACTCTAATGTCAGTTCAAGACAATTAGCCTGCAAAAGTATTTGGTTGATGATTTTCGTTAGAGGCATTGAAATTTCTTTCGCCAGTTTATGACAGAGTATTTTATAATTTTTTGTACTATAGGTATAAGAAATGTAAGTCGATAATTATCCAGAGATGCTCTGTCTCCCACCTGATGAACTGCGTTGACTACAGAAACTTCCAAAAACTCTGGATAATCTGTGTTCATACAAGACTTTATTAATTATTTTAGTCAATGGGTTTACAGTTTGTTTTCTGATATGTTTAATAACATAATCTGAGAAGGCACAGTAACCCTTTTCTTTAGACTTACTTATTCATAGATTTCCTCCTCCTTTACGTGAGTCCTGTGAAAGCAGTCTTTTGGTTTATTGTTTATTTCTGGCAACCAGGCCCCTGACTTATTCACATCATTTTGACAGTTTATTATGTTATGCTGGTAATACATATTATTTAATATATGCATAGCATCAACAAAGTACAATGAAACCACTATTTGGGAACATGGAAGTTTTCTTATATTATTGAACAACTGTTTCATTAATGTAGTAGAGTAGTAATTCACTCCACAGTGAACAGTTTATTTTAGATGCCATTTATAACTACACTTACTGCTGGGAGAGTGTTAGCTCCAAGTTAACCCGGCATTTAAGAATAAGAGTATTTGTTAGCAAATTATTCCTTTTGACATACTCTAATATAGATGCAAAATAAGTTGCATCCCCAGTTTTTGTGAAATCCTGTAAGTTATCAAGTGTGTTCTATTATTCATTCTACTAATTCACTACAAGAAATTGTGCGCAGATCAATGGAGGAAACAGAGTGCTAGCTGAAAATGAACGGAATAAACTAAAGACCGCTGGACAGACAAAAAGCGGATATAACAAAATAGAAGTGTACACAACGGCCGAACATAACCTTAACAATAGCGGTACTCCAATGCATGCTGCTCCCTACACTAGCCAGTAACCAAACCATAGTGAACATTCTGCATCATCTACAGTTAAAAAAAATCTCGTTTGCTGCATCAAAGTTCTCTATTAAAAAGACATCAAATCATAAACCAAGAGGAAATGGACACAAAAATTACGGAACCTATGCATCCATGCCAGCCGAAATCGACACTTGAAGATAAAAGTAATATGTTTCCAACACTCTTTAAGAAGACAGCAAATGTAACTATCACAACAAATATCATCCGAAATTGTGCTAAACGTATTCTCTGAAAATTATTTCGAGTAGCCCATGCAAATATAAACAGGTTGAGAAACACGCTTGACCTCTTAGCAACAAATAATCCTGAGTTAATAACGAGCATCAAAACCGATTCAGAGATTAGTGAACACAGGGTTGTCGTAGCGAGGCTGAATACTGTAATCCCCAAATCCTCGAAAAATAAGCGAAAAATATACCTATTAAAAAAAAAAAAAACAGATAAAAATTCACTTGACGCCTGCCTGAGAGACAATCTCCACTCATTCCAAATTAATAATATAAGTGTAGACCAGATGTGGCTTAAATTCAAAGAAATAGTACCGGCAGCAATTGAGAACTTTATACCAAATAAATTAACAAACGATGGAGCTGATCCTCCTTGGTACACAAAACGGGTGAGAAAATTGTTACAGAAACAACGAAACAAACATGGCAAATTTAAACGGACGCAAAGTCCTCTAAGATTGGCGATCTTTTACAGAAGTTCGAAATTTAGCGCGGAATTCAATGCAAGATGCCTAGAACAGTTTCCACAAAGGAACTTTGTCTCGAAACCTGGCAGAAAATCAAAAGAGATTCTGGTCGTATGTGAAGTATGTTAGCGGCAAGAAACAATCAAAGCCTTCTCTGCGCGATAGCAATGGAGATACTATCGAAGACAGTGCTGCCAAATCAGAGTTACTAAACACAGCCTTCCGATATGCCTTCACAAAAGAAGACGAAGTGAATATTCCAGACTTCGAATAGAGAACACCTGTCAACATGAGTAACGTAGATGTAAATATCCTCGGACTAGTGAAGCAACTCAAATCACTTAATAAAAGCAAGTCTTCTGGTCCAGAATATATACCAATTAGCTTCCTTTCCGAGTATGCTGATGCATTAGCTCCATACTTAACAATCAAATACTACCGTTCGCTCGACAAAAGATCCGTACCCAAAGACCAGAAAGTTGCACAGGTCACACCAATTTTCAAGGAAGGTAGTAGGAGAAATCCACTAAATTACAGGCCCATATCGCTAATGTCAATATGCAGCAGGATTTTGGAACATATATTGTGTTCGAACATTAAGAATTACCTCGAAGAAAACGGTCTATTGACACACAGTCAACATGGATTTAGAAAACATCGTTCCTGTGAAACACAACTATCTCTTTATTCACATGAAGTGTTGAGTGCTATTGACAAGGGTTTTGAGATCGATTCCATACTTCTGGAAGGCTTTTGACAATGTACCACACATGCGGCTCGTAGTGAAATTGCATGCTTATGGAATAGCGTCTCAGTTATGTGACTGGATTTGTGATTTCCTGTCAGAGAGGTCACAGTTCATAGTCATTGACGGATAGTCATCGAGTAAAACAGAAGTGATATCTGGCGTTCCCCAAGGTAGTGTTATAGGCCCTTTGCTGTTCCTTATCTATATTAACGATTTTGGAGACAATCTGAGCAGCCGTCTTCGGTTGTTTCCAGATGACACTGTCGTTTAGCGACTAATAAAGTCATCTGAAAACCAAAACAAACTGCAAAACGATTTAGAAAAGATATCTGAATGGTGCGAAAAGTGGCAGTTGACCCTAAATAACGAAAAGTGTGAGGCCATCCACATGAGTGCTAATAGGAACTCGTTCGGTTACACAATAAATCAGTCTAATCTAAAAGTCGTAAATTCAACTAAATATCTAGCTATTACAATAACGAACAACTTAAATTGGAAGGAATGTTGTGGGGAAGGCTACCCAAAGACTGAGTTTTATTGGCAGGACACTTAGAAAATGTAACAGGTCTACTAAGGAGACTGCCTAATCTACGCTTGTCCGTCCTCTTTTAGGATAATGCTGCGTAGTGTGGCATCCTTACGAGATAGGACTAACGGAGTACATCGAAAAAGTTCAAAGAAAGGCAGCACGTTTTGTATTATCGAGAAATATGGGAGAGAGTGTCACAGAAACGATACAGGAATTGTGCTGGAAATCATTACAAGAAAGGTGTTTTTCGTTGCGACTGAATCTTCTCACGAAATTCCAATCACCAACTTTGTCCTCCGAATGCGGAAATATTTTGTTGACACCGACCTACGTAGGGAGGAACGATCACAACGATTAAATAAGGGAAATCAGAGCTCGTACGGAAAGATATAGGTGTTCAGTCTTTCCACGTGCTATACGAGATTGGAATAATAGAGAACAGTGAAGGTGGTTCGATGAACCCTCTGCCAGGCACCTAAATGTGATTTGCAGAGTATCGATGTAGATATTCTGTCAAAAGAAAAGTGTTTTTACTTGGTGACAGCCGTCTTGGAGGTGTTGTTCACGAAATAATAAACGCCAACAATGAGGTAAGTGCAACATGTTATATCAAACCAGGTGCTCGCATTGATCAAGTACTTTCAACAATAGCCGATATTCCTCAAAAGGTAACGAACAAAGACTACATCGTGATCTGTGGTGGTTCAAAAGACGTTGCACATAAAGAAGGTTTGCATGCTGCTAATGTCTTAAATTCAACTCTAAACCACCTGAAGCAGTCCAACGTAATTGTAGTTGATATTCCATACAGTCACGACTTATTACAATCCTCCTGTGTAAATAAGGCAGTAATTGCAACAAACAGATGATATGCAGATATCTGCAGCAGTTTTACAAATACTCATAGGATCGAAACTCAAAAATTTGGCAGAGAACTTTACATCACTCATGGTCTTCTCCTTAACTGGCGTGGAAAACATCATTTAGCGACTATAATTAGTGACATAGGAACAATGTGAACACAAAAGAATCAAATTTGACTGAAGAGTGTACCGGTACGCAAATTAATTGCAGAAATGGATATAGGCAGACTACGTTGGAGAAACTGGATGGCGAAAAAACAAGAAAAAAAGTGTGTCTTCCCAATCTGCAAGGGTGTGGAAACAGACTAATTTGGAGAGATGTCTAGTAAAAAATACATTGTTTATTTATTTATTTCATTTGTGTTCTGTAGACCCATTAGCGATAAATCGCTTGGGTGTAGAATGTGTCATTTACATAGATTTGAGACATTTGTTTATAATAATAAGTTGTACAATGAATAATATATTATATAGAAGAAAATGTTTGCAAGAATTGTTTTTTGTAAAAAGTTACAAATTACATTGAACAGACTTACAATAGATAAAAATCAATTCACACATTCTCATACATAAATTCGTCCAGTGAGTAAATGGTTTTACTTAGAAGATACTGTTTAAGTTGATCTTTAAAAGTAGGTGGATCAGTAACTGACACTTTTATTGCCTGAGGGAGAGCATTAAATATTTTTATGCAAGAGTAGTGTACTCCTTTTTGCAACATACTTGGATTCTTTTGTTCAAGATGTATATCATTTTTTACCCTAGTGTCATAGTTATGATACATGCTGTTCATTTCAAAAAGGGAATGGTTTTGACACAAGAGAGAGAAAATGTACGGAGACACTGTTGTGAGTATTCTCAGCTCTTGGAAAACTTTCCTGCAGTAATCTCTGTAATTGACACCACACAGAATCCTAATGACTGTTTTCTGGGCAATGAGGATTTTGTTTGCCTTTGGCTGGTTTCCCCAGAATATAATTCAATAGGCCATCAGGGCATGAAAATAACCAAAATAGGCAGCTTTCAAAGTATTTAAGTCCTGAAGGAAGCAATCGCACGAATAGCGTAGATTGCTGAGCTTTTTTTTGTCATCAGTCTACTGACTGGTTTGATGCGGCCTGCCATGAATTCCTTTCCTGTGCTAACCTCTTCATCTCAGAGTAGCACTTGCAACCTACGTCCTCAATTATTTGCTTGACGTATTCCAATCTCTGTCTTCCTCTACAGTTTTTGCCCTCTACAGCTCCCTCTAGTACCATGGAAGTCATTCCCTCATGTCTTAGCAGATGTCCTATCATCCTGTCCCTTCTCCTTATCAGTGTTTTCCACATATTCCTTTCCTCTCCGATTCTGCGTAGAACCTCCTCATTCCTTACCTTATCAGTCCACCTAATTTTCAACATTCGTCTATAGCACCACATCTCAAATGCTTCAATTCTCTTCTGTTCCGGTTTTCCCACAGTCCATGTTTCACTACCATACAATGCTGTACTCCAGACGTACATCCTCAGAAATTTCTTCCTCAAATTAAGGCCGGTATTTGATATTAGTAGACTTCTCTTGGCCAGAAATGCCTTTTTTGCCATAGCGAGTCTGCTTTTGATGTCCTCCTTGCTCCGTCCGTCATTGGTTATTTTACTGCCTAGGTAGCAGAATTCCTTAACTTCATTGACTTCGTGACCATCAATCCTGATGTTAAGTTTCTCGCTGTTCTCATTTCTACTACTTCTCATTACCTTCGTCTTTCTCCGATTTAGTCTCAAACCATACTGTGTACTCATTAGACTGTTCATTCTGAGCTTAGTTTTTTATATAGGTAAGGAATGTGTAAGGACCAGTTTAGATTGCTATTAACAAGTAGACCCAGGAACTTTGTTGACTCGACTCTTGCTAAATTCCCACCATTGTATTTAACATTAATTTCACCTTCGATATTTTGGCTAGTATGGAATTGAATCAATTGAGTTTTTTCAAAATTTAGTGATAATCCATTAGGTATACCAGTTAAAGGTTTCCTGAAAAATTGCACTTAAAGTGATCTCAAGATTAGTATTTGTTGAACTGTCTACCAGAATCGTCGTGTCATCGCCAAAAAAAGTAAATTTTATCTTAGCTCTTGTACACATTGGAAGGTCATTTATGAAAATAAGGAAAAGTAGAGGACCCAGAATAGAGCCCTGTGGACTACACAGTTTATTGTGCCCCAAGAAGAGGACACTGGTTCCCCATTAGTGTCGTTTACCATCACATTTTCCTTTAAATAGGAGGCAAGCCACATCCCTGCTTCTCCAGTTAACCCATAAAATTCTGCCTTTCTCAGAAAAATCTCATGGTTCATGCAATCGAACGCCTTAGAAAGGTCACAAAAAATTCCAGTTGGAGACATTTTATTATTGACTGATTCAAGAATTGCATTGGTGTAAGAATATATTGCATTCTTCTGTTGAGATGTTTCTTTGGAAACCGAATTGACTTTTATTGAGAATATTGTATTTACTAAGATGTTCAAGAATCCTTCTGGGTACAAGTTTCTCGAGAATCTTGGAGAAACAAGTTACAAGTGAAATAGGACAATAATTGGTTACTTCGTTTCTGTCACCCTTCTTGTACAATGGTTTCACCACTGTATATTTAAGTCTATCAGGGACAATTCCTAGTCTCAGCGATCCATTAAAGATGTGGCACAGGGCTTCACAAATGAAAATGTATGTGTGTTTGTACACTTTGATGGAAATACCATCAATACCAGTTGAGTTTTTGTTTTTCATGGTCCTTATTATCTACTTAATTTCCTCAACAGTGACAGGAGGTATGCTAATCTGGGGTGTTTCACTAAGTCCACTTCAAAGACTCAAAGCCTCATTTATAGAACCATTACACACTATTTTATCTGCTGCAGTCAAAAAATGCTTGTTGAAAATGTTTGCAACATTTTCACCTTTATCAATGATATTCCCATTAGGTCTAACATCAATATTTTCTGCATCGTTTGAGTAACTACCAGTTTCTCTTTTAATAATACCCCAGATGGTTTTTATTTTGTTGCCAGAATTATCTATTTCTGATTTGATGAACATACTTTTTATCTTTATCAGAACGTCATTTAAGATCTTGCAGTACCATTTATAATGAGCTCATATTTCAGGATCATTTGTATTTCTGAGAGAAACATAAAGCAGTCTTTTAGTCCTACATGATGATTTTATTCCTTTTGTGGGACACTGTTTGCTGGTGTGGCTCTGGTACTTGTTCTTTGCAGTTCTTAGAGGGAAGACAGCTTCAAAGTGGCACATAAATTCATTTATGAATAGGTTAAATTTGTCATTGACTTTCAGTGCTTTATAAATTGGACTCCAGTCAATGAGTTGAAGATAGCTGTTGAAGATCATGAGATTTTAATTATTAATTACCCTAAATGACATTTCATAGACTTTGTCCTTCTTGTGTGGCCATATATCATTGATAGTTAGCAATTGGCCATCATGGTCTGAAAGACCATTTAGGACTTGTCCTGTTGCATTGGTGTTTCTATTCTCATCAATGAAAATATTATCTGTAAGACTTGAACAGTAGTTCATAACCCTTGTGGGGAAGTCTACCATGGGTGTGAGGTTGTATGTGTTCATTATATGTAGCGGGTCAGCTCTACTACTATCATAATCTAGAAAGTTAATGTTAAAGTCCCCTAAGACTACAGTATTTTTATTTTTTGAATATATATGGGATAGAAGAGATTCGAGTTGTTTAAAGAACATACATTGCTTCCCTGACGGGGCCCTATACACTTACTACAATGAGTGACAGGGTCTTGGTGCTAATTTCTGTACCACAAGCTTCAAAATGCTGATCAAAACAGTATTTTGTGAGCTCTAGAAATTTATACATTACATTCTTTTTTACATATATAATTACACCACCCTTCTGCATACTGTTTCTAAAAAAGTGAGAGGCAATATGATAGCCACCTACATTCAGCATATTGATGCCCTCCTTTACATGGTGTTCGGTAAAACAAAGGATATCGGCATTATCAATAGTAATACTGTCACTAATATTCATTGTCAACAGTTCTAGTTTAATTCTTAGCCCCCTTATATTTTGATGGAAAATACACAGTTTGTCACATTTAGTATTGATTTTTTTAGGAAGTGAGTTGCTAGGTTTCAAGATGGGTGAGTTTTTGCACACACTCGTTAGATAATTGATCTTTTGCTGAGTGTCATTTCTGACTGACTTACCTAAGTCATGGTTTTCCCCTTTTTGTTGCGAAACCATAAAAAATCTTGATTTAGTAGAGCAGGTTTTCTAGGCCTCAAGCTCCTCTTTTGATTGCAGCATGCTGCAGGCCTTGGTGACACTACAGTAGCTCTGATGGAGCACTGTGATCTAATTGTTGATCCTGCTGCAGTTAATGTTAATGTTTCCAGTGCTGTAGTTGGAGTTAATGACACTTTCACATGACGGGGTAGTTGATGTAGTACAAACTGTGCCTGACAAATTATCTAAATCGATTTCTTTACTTGAATTGTTTCTCAATTTATCCGAAGTCACTGCAGTTGTACTACTCTGTGATCCCAGATTAGGCTCCACCATACTTACTACTATTGGTGGATACTGTGGTTCATTGACTTGATTTAGGTTTTCCAGTATTAAGTCACACAATCTAGATTTGCCACTGCTGTTCCTGTGCATACCATGCGTTGTGAAGTCTTCTCTTAGATTGGCAGCTTTAAGAAAGCTCGCGTTGCAGAACAGTTCGCGCATTTTCTCAATTTTACGATTTGTAATTTCTATTTCTTTATTTACACAAGATGTTTTTGTTAGGTCATGTCGCTCAGGAATACTAACAATAGTTATTTCGAGTGCTGGCACACACTCTAGCATTTTCTTCAGATCTCTTATTGCATGTTTCGCTTCGTTTTTGTAAACATCATTTGCTCCAGCTATTATTATAAACGAGTTATTTGAACCCGAGTCTTTGTATTTGTGGATATCTTTCGTAACAACATGCAGAGGCGCACCTAGTTTCACTAGACCCATAACATTTACCTTTTCCATTTTTTCTTTCAGTATTTCAGCTAGCCCTCTTCCATGACTGTCTGAGAATAAGTAAATATTTTCTTGATTTACTTTCAGATTTCCAGCCCTGGCATTTTTCCCCAGCGATAAAGTGTTCACCTTATCATCACATTTGTTTCTAATATATAATCTAGTAGTACTTTTTTTGCTGCCAGAACGAGTTAAATGTTTCTCATTGAGACCTTTTGTCGTAAGGTATTCACGAGAATTCGGAATGACTTTCTCTTTTTGCACTACACTACTGTCTGATAATACCTGACATCTACTACTTAATTTGATATGAAAATTACCTATAGAAATTTTAGGAAATGTTACAGAGCAGGTCAAAGTGGGTGTCCGCTGCTTTTACGTTCGCCGACTTGGTTTTTTCTAGTGAAAAGGCATTTTTTAGTTTGTTTACTTCAGCTTTTAGCCGGCACACATCATTTATTAATGTTGTAACAACACATTGTTCAATGCCTGCATCATATGCCACGAAAAGTTCGTTAATGGCGTTGCACTGATCACTACACAAACACGTTTTATTGATGGCAGTGTAATTTAAACTGAGTGCGACAACACAATTTGAATGAACCCACTGGGGCTTCTTCACACATACGGAATCCCTGTGTTACATTTTCTCCACATACAGAACACTTAACACCATTATTTTCGTAATTTGAACTCGACTGATTCACCACTACACCAATACGTGACGCCATCTTGTTCTGTCAAAAGACCTTCAATCGAAACTTCTTTTTTAAAGAGAAGAGTGTAACTGCTTCTGCTAAACAATGACTTGCAGTTTATCACAAGAACATTAGAGGCCTAAGTAGTAAGATCAATGAGCTTATAATCAATATACATGAGCCACAAGGTATAGATTCCCATGTTTTATGTTTTAGTAATGAAGTTTCAGTAATGAAGTGACAATGAGATTTGAAAGCACCTTCCCAAAAAGGATATACAAGATCCAAACCACAAAACATACCAAAAAGCCCTGGATAACCACTGGTATTAAGATTTCATGCAAAAGGAAACGAGAACTGTACATTGCCACAAAAAAATTGAGACAACCACACCCAGCTAAATCACTATAAAAAATAATGCAAAGTACTAAGTAAAATTATTCAGAAGTCAAGAAGTTTGTATCTGTGCTACAAAATTAATAAATCTAGTAACAAAATCAAAACCGTATGGGAAGTGATAAAGAGTGAGACTGGTGCAAATTGTCCCAGTAGGTACCAAAACATTGTTCTCAATAATGAAGATAGACAGGTACAAAATCAAAATACTGTGGCAAAAATTTTCAATGAGTATTTTCTAAGTTCTGCTTACAAAACAGGAGAAAATGGCTCCTTCGAAGAAGCATTAAAAAAACTGAAAGGTCATTTCCCAAAATCCATAGAGCAGATAGGTATATCCCCTATAACAGTATGGGAAGTAAGGAAAAACCATTGTTTCTTTAAAAGCAAAAAATTCAACTGGTCTTGACGACATCTCTATCAAATTGCTAAAAGCCTGCTGCAATGAGTTCAGTGAAGTCCTAGCTCATATATTCAATGCCTCTCTCAAACAAGGTATCTTCCCTGAAAGGATGAAATGTGCTATTGTAAAGCCCCTCTACAAAAAGAGGCAATGCTTCACATGTTACAAACTATTGGCCTATCTATCTCTTAACTACATTTTATAAAGTTCTCAAAAAGCTATTATATGCCAGAAGAGTCAGTCACCTAGGGAAAAAATGCAATAATTAGCAGAAACCAGTTTGGATTCAGAGAAGATATCTCCACAGCTGAAGTAATATTTTCGTTTACGAATAATGTTTTGGAATGCCTCAACAAAAAGATATTGCCTGTGGTCATATTTTGCAATCAGTCTAAAGCCTTTGTCTGTGTTAGTCATAGAATACTTATAGAGAAAGCATGCCAGTATCAACTCCGAGGACAAATGGGCAACTGGCTCAAATCCTACCTACAGGGCAGACAACAGAAAACAGTGCTTAGATGGTAACAACAGTCACATAGGAGGGGTAGAGTCCGACTGGGGACCAGTAAAATATGGAGTTCCACAAGGTTCTGTCCTTGGTCCCCTGCTATTCCTCATATATATCAATGACCTACCGTTGTCCTCAAACAAAGCAAGCAATTTTACAATGTTTGCAGATGGCACAAGTATTGTGATAGTAAGATACCCTCTGATCTAGAATTAGGAAATAAACATTACACATGAGAGCCAGCAGATAGAAAGAGCAGAATGTTTGAAATTCTTGGGCACATATATATATATATAGATAGCAGGCTTAACTGGGAACAGTAGATCCACCAAACCCTGAAAAGGCTCAGTTCAGCAACATTTGCCATTCGGATAATCACCAAAATCGGAGACATCAATGTCTCAAAATCTGCTTACTTTGGTTGCTTTCATTCACTTATGTGTTATGGAATAATCTTCTGGGGCAATTCACCACTATCGAAAAAAGTTTTTACAAGTCAGAAAAAGGTTATCCGAATTTTGTGTGGATTGCCTCAAAGAATCTCATGTCGCAATCTTTTTAAGCAAATAGATCCTAACCACTACTTCACAATATATCTTTTCAATCATGACATTCATGCTTCACAATCCCCCTCAATACGAAACAAATGAAATGTACCATCACCATAACAGGAGGAGGAAATGTGACCTGAAAAATCTGCCCTTGGTGTGAAATATACAAGCACAAAAATCTTCAATGCACTTCCAAGTAATATAAAGTGCTACGAGATAAAAAAAGTACTGTTTACAAAAAAGCAAAAGGAGTTCTTGCTCGAAAAAAGTTTCTAGTCTCTAGAAGAATTCTATGGCAGAGATAGCTAAATTTATTTCCCAAATACTGTTGTATATTCCTGCCTCAATATATCTTGCTGTGTTAATCAGATTAATTGGCGATCTGTAGAAAGTTGTTTGGACAAAATCAGAATGTTGTATCTGCTTGTGAGTGTAAATTTATCGTACCGATTGTGTTTACAGCTTGTATTATTAATTTTTGTTTATTGTCCTTATGGAAACTAATCTAATAATGAATTAAATGTGATCTGTAAAAAATTGTTTGGACAAAATCAGAATGTGGTATCTGGAACTCTGCTTGTGAGTGTAATTTTATACTACCCATTGTGTTTCCAACTTGTATTATCAATCTTTGTTTATTGTCCTTATGGAAACTAATGTAATAATGAACTAAATGTTTTTGACTCGTTCCACATCCATGTGTTAACACGCAGAACTGAATCTACGGAATAAATTTTATGGCAATGTTAATTTTCTGTTAACCATATGTAAATCAGTTTTATACCTCATATCACGTTTGTGAATCTGAACAAAAGAAGTACCCATAAACTGAGAATTTAGGGCATATTATCCAAAACGCTACCACAAATCATCCATGTAAACTTACTATACCTAATGATAAACTGTCAGAAAATGGCACACTCCTGTTGCCAGTAATAAATTATCACGAAAAAGTATTATAATTTCTAGTGAGGTTAGTACAGATTCCAAATGTGAAATAATTTTTGTGAAAATAAGTGGTAAATATAGATCAAACACGGTCATTGGATGCTTTTATAGGCCCCCAGGACAAACTTTTCAACTCAGCATAGAACAGGGGTTCAGTGATCATAAGGTTGCTACAGCCTCACTGAATAAGGTTGTAAATATAAATAAACGTAGGAAGATATTTCTGCTTAGGAAGAACGAAAAGAAACAGATTTCAGATGACTTGAGTGGTTAACATGAAAACTTCATCTTCAGCACTGACAATGTTGAGCACCAATGGACAAAGTTCAAGAGTATTGTACAATACATCTTAGACAGGTATGTGTCAAGCAAAATTATGATGTATGGGAAAGATCCACCTTGGTTTGATGGCTTGTTAGAAAGTTGCTATGAAAACATAGAGAGCCTCACTGTAAATTTAAACATAGCCAAAGCCTTACAGACAAAATAAAAACTGAAAAAAGCCAAAATTGGAGTAAGGAGACCCATGTGTGAATTGTTCAGTGAATTCCATAGTAAAATTCTATTTACCAACTTAACAAGAAATCCTAAGAAGTTCTGGTCTCATGTTAAATCAGTAAGCAGATCGAAGTCATCTATCCTGATACTCTGTGACCAGAATAACACTGAAATGGGGGACAATACACTGCAATGTATCACACGTCTGCAATGGTCCATTCATGCTTACCTTCTTGCACTTGGAAGTAGTTGCAAAAGTACCACGGCCCAGATATCTTGACTTCAGACCCGTTTTCCTCCGTTGTGATGCAAGTGTCAGGCCAGAGAGTTACTTAAGAGACCAGCTAATGTAGAATGATTTCGGAATCTTCTTCTTTGCAGTATGTGTATTCACTTTCCGTTACAAAGAATACATTGCATTTTTACAGTTGCTTACACTCCAAGTTACAAAACGTTTGCCTTGTACAGTCGACCAATGGCAGACTTATCTTCCTAGAGACAACAATCAAGCCTCCAACTCCCCGTGGGTTCCTCAGACCAGAGTGTATCTCTTAGGCAGGATGTAAGTGGCTTGGAATAATCACACGCTGCAGCAAGTGCTGCAACACATGGTAATATCACTGCCCACTGCCCTGTTTTGTACCTACACTGAGTTCACCCCAGCACATGGCACACATACAAACAAAACAAAAATTCCGTGCACAGAAGGTGGGTCACAAACATCTAATAAACTGAAAAAGAAAATTCCTTTTTACGAGTCACTGACATCATTCATAAGAATGAAAGGATAAGGTACAACACATCGCTTTAAACTAAAGTGATCTGTTACACCTCAACAGAAAAGGTCGTAATACTAAACATCTGTTTAACGTAGGAAGATCACACTGTAGTGCCTCGTACTGGATCTGACTGGACGCCAATTTCACTCCACAAAGAGGAAGCATTCCCTCTTCTATCAGCAGTGTACCATAGGTTTCTAGAGGAGCAAAGTGTCCTTATGATTGGGATAAAGCACACGTCATTCCTGTTTTTCCAGAACGGTCATCAAAAAGATGCAAAAAACTATAGGCCTTTATATCTGACATTGGTCTGTTGTAGAATTTTGGAACATATTTTCTGCTCATGCATTACGACATTTCTGGAGACCAAAAATCTGATCCGAAGGAACCAAAAACAACAGCTATGTGAAACCCAGGTTACTCTGTTCGCCCACAAGACTCAGAAAGCAGGAGATACAGGCACCCAAGCAGATGCCACGTTCCTCGACTCCCGGAAGGCATTTGATACAATTCTGCAATGCCGCCAGATGAACAAAATATGAGCGTATGTAATATCAGACCAGCTGTGTGATTGGATTGAAGAGTTCCTAGCAAACAGAACACAGCATGTCATTCTGAAAAGAGAGAATTCTTCAGATGTAGAAGTATCTTCAAGCACAACCCAGGGTAGTGTTATAGGAGCATTACATTTTTTGCAGATGATGCTGTTATACACAGAGAAATTGCAATACGAGAAAATTGTAGTGAAATGCAGGAAGCCTGAAAAGGATCGAAGCTCAGTGCAGGGAGTGGCAATTGACGCTCAACATAAAAAATGTAACATATTGTGAATACATAAGTAGAAAGACAGTTATTGTATGGCAACACAATTGCAGAACAATCACTGGAAGTAATTACTTCCATACAATATCGAGGAGCATGAGTATGGAGCGATCAGAAATTGCACAACCACATAAAATTAATCGCAAGTAATGCAGATGCCAGACTGGCAATCTTTGGAAAAATCCTCACGAAATGTAGTCTGTAACAAAGGAAATACATCACTGAACACTCGTTCGACCAGTACTTGAATATTGCTCGTCAGTATGGGATCTGTAACAGATAGGACTGATAAAGGAAATACAAGAGATTTAAAGAAGAACAGCACATTTCATTACAGGTTCATTTAGTATTCTCAGCCAACTCCAGTGGCTGTCACTGCAAGAGAGGAGTTGCACATCACGTTATAGTCAACTGTTAAAAGTTCCAGTCAACCAATATACTGCTTCCTCCTGTGTATATTTTCAAGAAGACCAAGCAAATCAAGCAAAAGACGTAGTAGCATCTACGAATATAATGTTACAGGAAACGCCTGTGATGCTTCTCTCTGATACTATTTCATTGGTTTCGATGACAAATCAGTCCACATATTTTAGTATTGGAGCTCCGCCACTGGACAATGTGCAGTCAGAATTACGCACATACGAATATCGTGAGATCTCACTGTTGGATCGAGTGCAGCTCTCTGTCAAATATAACCAAGTTAGTCAGATACTGTCTTACCTGTGGCAAACATTTTTGGACTGAATGCATACTTAGCAATTGGGTTCTCTATTCAGCCCTTGGTGCCATGTGAAGCTATGGATACTACTTGCTCTCAGTTTGCACTGTTGTTTGAGGGGCAGTTAGTGAAGGCTTTGAACTTTCATGCTCACATAGCTTTGAAATCTTTGGTAAGGCTCAAGTTCTTTCAAACATTGTAGGTCGCTACCTGCTTGGAGTAGTTTTTGAGTTACAAAATTTCATTTTTATCACACACAGAGTTGGTGTATGTTCACACTCACGGTACATTTTCTATGACCTTGCACTGGAGCAGGCTGATGTAACAGGCCTAGAGTAGTTAATACCGGTTAGAAACTGCTACAATAAACAATATACAATATGGGAGGAACATCATGTGTGGCTCCAGAAGTTGCAGGCAGAACTTTGGATCCCAAGCTTGGCTCTTTGTTCTCAACTACTGATGTGACAGCACGTACTTCCCTTGCTCTCCTCTCCTGTTTTTTGAACTTTGGTCTGCTGTATCTTATCTGTGGTAGCTCCTCCTTGTTGGTGGCTTGCTCACCTTCTTCACATGCAGTCTTTGTATCTACACTATTGAATTTTGGTATGCTTTTCACCTAAATCAAAAAAGCTGTTCTTAGTGGATGCCACTCCCTCAACTTACCACATGACAGATATAGAGTGCATAAAATTCTGCTAGCACTCATACATGAAGTGAAGCTAGAACTGACTGGATCAGCAAAATGTGCTTTCCCTTTATCTTGTAGCCAATGGGCCCACCCTTTACTGGTAGTCACAAGCCAGGTGGCTCCCTTCGATTTTAAACTTATAGTGAGTGAGCAAGTAGAAGAAGATTCATACCCCTCACCGTGCACCAATGAGCTTTTTTCTAAATTGCCTGGGGTTCAACTTTATTCCCAAATCCATCTCACAGCAGTTTATTTTCAGCTTCCATTAGACGACAAGCCCAGGAAAATTTTGATGTTGAGCATCCCCTTTGGCCTCTATCAACACAATTCATTACCATTTGGAGTCACTAGTACACCAGCCATATTTCAAAGATTTTTGGAACAGGTCATTATATGCATTCCCTATAGTGTAAACTATCTCGATATTTGGTAATAGGATGGAATAACAAAAAACACGAACACAATTTGTATCCTGCTTTTGCAGCACTCAAGCTTAATTATTCAAAATGCTCCTTTTTCCAGACTTGTGTTACTCACCTCAACAACATTCTCAGTAAATAGGGCCTACGACCCACACAAGAGTATGTCATGGAAATACACAAAACGCTGGTCCCCAAGTGAGTAAAAGATCTGCAAGTATTTTCAGGCAAGGTTATGCCTGGTGGCTTTTATCACCTGTCCATTAAATCATTTATGTTGCAGTTGGGTTCCCTTTCATTGGTTGACTGTTTCTGAGAAGGCATTTCAGACTTTGAAATCAAGGCTTCAGTTTGGAACAAAGTACCAGCTTCAGTTACTGTTAATTCTGCCTACAGATACCTCATTGCATGACGTAGATGGCATAGAGGCCATACTGTCTCACAAGCTTGTCAATGGTACTGAAAAACCTAAAGCACTTATGTTTAAAACATTAAATCAGGCCCAGAAACATTACTCCCAAACTGAAAAAGAGACATCAGGCATCATTTTTTGTGTGCACAAATTTCACCTTTTTTGTATTGCCAGAAGTTCCATTTAACTACGGAGAACAAACCATTATTATCACAGTTTGGACCCAAGGTTAAGCTGCAAGAATGCACTGCTTATCACCTGCATGGGTGGGCTTTGTAGTAATCAAACTATGAGTACTCTATATAGTACCAACTGTCCAGCCAACATTCAAAAGCAAATGCTTTCTCTCAGCTTCCTACAGGCCCAGATTTTGAAAGGTAGGCAATGGTCTATTTACAGATAAACACCCAAACAGAGCAATTCTTGGAAGATTTTCCAATCATTCTAAAAATGTTGCAGCAGCATCCATGCTTGATCTCACTTCTCCAACATATCTGCACAGAAAGAACCAGCAAGCTGTTGGCCACAGTACCCTTGTCTCACTAATGCTTTGTCATCCGAGAACATCAAATTTATCATGTCATCCTGCTACTAATGCAAGAAGATGACAATTTCCGGTTGATGGTGTGACATCCCTGCTGCAATGAGTGTTGAGCTACTACACCAGTTGCATTGGGGGACCATCAAGATGAAGCATCTGGCCCAACACTTTGTCTACTGGCCACGTATGAATGACATGGTTACACAGGTAATATGTCACTGTACAGCTTGCCAAGCATTCAATCAGCCCCCTCCCTGCCCACCCCCACTGTCTTATTGTCCGCAGTCAGGACCTACTCAGCTGTGGGACCACAGCCATGTGGATGTCACTTGCCTCTTCCTTGGAATATTGTGATTTATTGTGGTGGACTCCTTTCCTTATTTTCCTTATGTTGTCAGGCAGCAGCAGACAACATCAGCAATAGTAAGGGACTATCAAAGTAGCACCTCCTCCCCTCCCCCACCTCGGTTACGGACAACAGATCTTACTTCATGGCATCCAAGTTCATGTGATCCTACACTTGCAATCGGATTAAGCACGTGACATCCCACCCCTTTATCCACCTTCTAATGGCTTGGCAAAATGATTCATTTACACTTTTAAAATGTGAATGGCAAAAGCTATGGAGCAGCTAAATCGGATTCAGGTCAGTACCCATGGTCATAACACTGCAGAATTACTACACGGGTGTCTTCATCAGGCACTGCTTGATCTTCTCTTCCCACCAGCTGAGTGTGCCGAAGAGCAAGTGATGCCATTTCGCATGAGCATCCCAGTGTGAGTTCGCACTCTTATGTGGACCCGAGGTTGGATTCAGGGGTCCAATGCAGCACAACAGGGATGACAGCTGGGATTGCAGGCAAGATGCTGCATCTCCACTATCCAGATGCCCACAACAGTGACAGCCACCTGCATCAGGGCCTCCAACAGCTTGACACGGATGATGGGCGTCTGCTCCTTCCATCCCACTTATGGCAGGGAACCTCCACAAACATCAGTCTGGCTTCTCTGTTGGAAGAACCAAGGCACCTCAAAGGCTACTGGTACCAGTGTCAGTACAGTACCATCTCTGGAGCCTTTTCAGTCTTTTTTTATCCAGGCCATGAGATGACAAATAGAAATGAAGTAACAACATTCATGAACTGCAAAATCTCTCTACATCAACCAAGAAGGAACACATTCTTGAGTATTGTTGTGTGAATAAAATAGATTGATTTGATTTCATTTACTATAAATATCAGCAAGTCTTCTGTTATATTATGATGGGTGATGTAATCTTTTGGGTGATGTAATCTTTTAAGTACTAACTAGTTGAATCTAAATATTCAAATACACATGTAGAATCCCTTCTGTTTCTCAACCAAATCTCTTCAGATGCCAGATAACAATCAACTGCACCTTTTATATGAAATACAGACTGAGGTGTTATAGCTATACGCCAAATTACATAGTTGGAGATGGTTACTCTGAGGTTCTGTAGAAGTCATCATGATTGTTGGTATAAAAAATTTCACTGGCAGTCCCACTATCTTTATGCTTTCTTCGACTTTGAAATTATGATAATACATTATTTCTTTTTTCTTTAGAAAACCTGAATCACACTCTCCCTGTGTCAAACCACCGAGCAAAAATTAGAACAGTACAATGTCAATACTGAAAAATAGTTAGCACATAATCAGTCCAACTAAACAACCTGAACTTCAATCAGCTGTTGAGTTAGTCAGGCACAAAAATATGTCTCTGCATGTTAACATGTCCAAACAACACTGGCAAACAAGCATAACTCTTGTACACATATTCTTCTTGCCCAGTGGTCAACTAGGGGGGATAAGTTATTACATTTACAGCACTGTCAGAAAGGCAGGCCTGTGGGTTTGAAGATGTTTGCAGCACTTAAAGAATTAAAAATTATAGCATTAAGTAGTAAAATAACCAAAGATTCAGAATTTTAGCATACCAACGCATTTTTCCATTTCAAAAAATGCGACTTAAAAATTACAACCTTTTGCATTTACAGTCTCTCACAATACAGAAAAAAATAAGAAGTTCTTACACTGTGCAGTAAAAGCATTTTAATATAAAATGCAAGACAAATTATACAACCTTACTATCCTCTTCTGTTCTGTATACATTGATATATGTTCCACTGCATTATTTGCATATTAATAACACCCTAAAATTACGTATGTTTCAAATCACGTAACATACATAATATGTCTATGTAGCAGTTGTTATTTGGAGGATAAATGCTTAAATAAAATTATACTATAATTTATAAAATATTGTTGCTGTACGACTAATTTTAATGTAGACTGCATTTTCTATGATTTTATATTCATTCTCAAAAATGTTGCATTAATTAATAGATGAAATCATTTGCATGAAGTTGATGTACATATTAACTTAAATTTTATCAAAATTTGGAAGTTCAATATAATGTACACATTCTTAAGGTGGCAAACATTGAGAACACTGATCAGTTGATCTTGTGTTCATGAGTGATTCATCTGTTTTGCCACAGATTTAATCCCTCTTACAAAATCTGCATGTTTTGTTTAAGAAATGTAAAATTGTTTTATTACGTGATGTTATTTGAATCAGGATGATTTTCATAAATGTGTCGATACATAGATTCTGGGTTTACTAAATGGTGACAGAAAGGACATTTCATGCAATTCTCGTTTCTGCTAATGTTGGATGCACGACTGTGTTCACTTGTATTTTTCTTTAAGCGTTTACGATTGTTATTTCGATTATAATTCTTATTTCTGTTTGGAAATTGTGCACAATGAGCGTAGTCTGTCTCTGTCTCCTCTGACTGTCCCAGGCTGCCGCTAGGTGCGTTTATTTGTTTTGCTTTTCGAAGATCATTTTCATGTAGTAAATTTACATATCCTTCATTGTTTCGATGTGGCTGGGGTGTGTATTCTATTGCATACTGAGACAACTGTACATCACAAAATGGGTATACTTTGTTATTGAGGCACTTGTGGCTGAGAAATACTTGCTTGTTTGAGTATATTTTGGTGCAATATTTACAGTGATAAGATTCATCACCTGAATGTGTATGAAGATGAGATATTAAACCTGCACGATTCACGAATTTTCTATTGCAAAAAGTGCAGGACAAATCTGTTGCTTCTGCTGCAATGTGAATTTTCTGGTGTTTTTTCAGCAATTTTTTAGAGCTATACACCTTAGCACAAAGTGTACACTGGTTAACCTGGGATGCACATAATGAGTTATTATGATCTGTTAAAGCTTTCTCATTTATTTCAGTTACTGTGTTATCTGAGGGATGAGTACTACTATGAACAGTTGAAGTTTCCAGGGATGTTGCAGATGCTGTGTTGTCTAATGGACTATCCATATTGTACGAGACTTTAGAAGACATCTCTGTATTGTCCAATGAAACATTTTCTACAGTTGACTGCATAATTTCTTTTATTTGATTAACTCTGTTATTTTTGGAACTGTTCTCACCAGAAACACAATCACACAAAATGAAACAACACTTGGAATTTAAATGCAGTGAAAGGGATGAAGCAGTTTCAAAGATTTGCCGGCAATGATCACAAACAAATAGCTCAGGTGGCGAAGTAGTCAGATTAGTAATGCTCTTCTCTTTTTGTCCTATTTTGAACTGTTTTATAATATCTAATTTATCAGTATAGGATTTGAATGAAGATTTCTTGTTAAATTTTTCACTGTGTGTGGTTAAATGTAATTTTAAAATTGAATTATCGGCGAATTTCTTGTCACATAAATTACATTTCAGCAACATATCTTCTGTGACGCTAATTTTTACTTTTAAATGAGTCTGTTGATGTGTAAGCATTTCCAACAGTGAATGAAATTTCCTTTTGCATTTGCATTTATATGTTGGTGACCTTACCATATTGTGGACTATGGCATTGTGCTGCCTAAATATTTTCTTAGTTTTTAGATACTTCTGGCAAAAGTTACACCACTGAAAGTCTAAATTTCCTGCTAAAGGTGCTGCTCTTGTTTTCATCAATCCATCATGTTTTTGTCTCTTCCCAGACTTGCCATCTGGCTGTGGTTGGGCGAGAGTCTTCAACGTATTTTGTGGCCTGTGTAAAATTTTGAAAACTATAAATATCACATCAAATTTCAATTGCTAGAAAACGTAAATTAAAGGGAAATATCAACTGAGAGTATATGACATGGTAACAATTTGATAATACTATACATAACATGACAATTTCAGTCAGAAAATTAGATGCAAACAAAACCAATAAATCAGGATGGTCAGAAGCATATTTGAACCGTCGTCGTCCTGAATGTGAGTCCAGTGTGCTAACCACTGCCCCACCTCACTTGGTTGAGACAAAAGAGTAGTATCTCAAGATCTATAGCATCTTGCACCTCGACATTTTCTAATATATCTCTTATGGTTTCACCTATCATTGTACACTAAATATCATGTACCATGTGTTGCTCACAAGTCTCTTACCTAAACTGTGGGGTTTTGGTGCACTTATTTGAGTTTCTCTGAGAAAAAGAGAGAATGGAACATAAAAGGATCATTTCTGAGAGTCACAGGGAACAGTATTCACATGCCACATAAACTACAGAGTCAGAGGCGCAACAAGAGCCATAAATGATGACAAGTCGACAGGCAAACTCTTCCTGGAAACAGCCCTACGACTGTTTGAACTCAAAGTTGAACCTGTTGCAATTTACGAATTGGAAAACATATAGATTCATCTGAAGAAGACAGATCTCGATAAAATAGAGAAGCTGAAGGCTACTTACTTAAAAAGGGAAGCTGAAGGCTACTTACTTAAAAAGGGAAGCTGAAGGCTACTTACTTAAAAAGGGTGCTATGTCTCTCCAAGTACATACTCTCGAGCCTTGTGTTTGAATTGGCCAGAGAGCCCTTCTTTATAGAAGAACTGCGACTGAAGCACTTACTACCAGTGACAACAGCCTACCAGGACTTATTGACGGAACTACATGAGAAGAAATGCAAGGTATGAAATGATTTCTATGTTACAGATGCCATGACAAACTGTGAATGGACACAGGGAGGATACAAACTCCGCCATGTAGTGACAAGACTCTCCGTGCATGGTTACCACAAACCGTGCAACACCGAGTTTTCACGAGCCCAGCACGAGCTGTATATGTGTGAGGTGCAGTGACCAGTGTGAGAGATATCATGTGTTAATCTGTAGGATGAGAACAGAATAGCTGGTGAAATTCTGTAGTGACTAAGAATAATAATAGTAAATAGAGAATAATTCTTGTACTTCACAAACTAAATAGCCAGTTTGGCTACAATAAATCTATTATTATTATTATTAATATTTGTGACAAAACACCTTTCACTAAAAGACTACTTATCTGAGAATTTAAACATGACAGCACATCAACTGAATTAGTGTCAGGTAAACACCTTTCCCTAAAAGACAACTTATCTGACAAGTTAAACATGACAGAACATCAATCGAATTAGCATCAGGTACTCTTCTAGTTCCAACCTAAAGATGTGGGTAGCCCTTGTGCATTTTGTTATGATTACTGGTTTCAGTGTTAGCTATCTTCAGATTTATTGCAGCAAATGTAACAGAATTAACTTCCTAGATTTAACTGTTTCCATGCACAATGACAGGTAAATCTGGAATTTTTTGGAAGTTTACTACGGATACCATTATTAAGAACACTCGTGCCACTCAAAGGGATACAACCAGGCATATTTTCAGGCTATGCTGAAAAGGGTGATGAAATTAGCACTGATGATGACAAAATTAAAAAAGGGTTTAATATTGTAAGAAAAGTGGCAGCAGCATTTGGTATATAGAAGACGACATTATAAAAAGGAATATTAACCTCAAACAAAAAGTGGACTATTCACAAAAAGCAAGAGACATTATATATGAAGCAGCTGGCAAAAATGAAAAATACCTCATGATGACCTATAATTGGACAGTTTCAGACCAAATTGTCAGGAGTTTCAGGGATACTAACATCAGGGTCAGTTTTCAGATGAAGCACTTAATCACATTTTAACCTAGCACAAAATAAAAAACCGTAAAAGTAAATTACCCAGTTCAGGACCGTATAAAGTACGATATCAAAAGTTCGAATGGAAATATATAAACTGGCAGAAGTGTTTCAACCTCATTTAAAGAATATAAACATCAAAATAACAAAACTGTCTTCATACACATCTGCCAACTAACAAATATTCAGACAGAAACATTCAGAATAGCTGGACATATTGCTTAAATTTCCTACAGGCCATCTACTTAACTTGTTGGAAGAGTTAGCAATTTTTTGTCATAAGAAAAGGACTTTTGAAATACTGCTCAATCAGCAGAGTGAATTCAATCATAGCTCCTACTTTGAAATGCTTACTTTGAAAAACTTTGAAATACTCACACAAACGTGACTGTCAAAGCAAATACACAGGGCAAACTGACAAAGCATATACAGAGGGCAAGAGGATTGGTGGATGGTTGTGGACTTGCAGTTTTGGCAGCAGACTACACAGAAATGAAGAAGATGGTGTGGCTGATGTTTAGGAAAACGAGCTTCCCAAGCATTACATGATGGTGCTCGAGTTACAGAGAAGTGTAGGAAATAAAACTAAATAGTTAAAACAGCGTTCACACTAGCTCTTGCCATAGCCATGACAGTGTGCATTTGGGTGTCTGTATGTGCAAAGGTGTGTATTTTTGCTACAAAAAGAGCTAGCACTCAAAGGCTAGTGTAAATGCTGTTTTCTGTTAACGCGTTTCTGTGATCCATGCATCAATTCCTTATAGATGAGTGGCTGCCTTTCCCATATTTTATGTATTGCTCCATCCAGGAATTTCCATTATTGTTAAACTAAATAGTTAATAGTACACAAGAAAGAAAATTTGTGTAATTGTAAATGCCTAAATTAATTCTGGAGAGCTTCTCTCAGCTAGCATTTTTGTTGTTTTAGTAGGAACAAGGTGGGATACATAATTGTCACTATTGAACTTTTATTTTATTTTTCATATTATAGCTGTAAAACCTAAATAAAAATTCAGGGCAACTTTTTCTGCAAACACATGTGTTTTTTAAACAACTGTTTGTCTTATATGTATATTACTCAGTCCACCAGACAATATGAAGCATGCATCAGTGTTTATGTAGGATTATATAAAGATGAAAATACTATCCATTTGCACACTTTTAAATTGTGAAATGTACATGCCTTACAGAAAAACTTGCAGCAGGATACATTTTGTATTGAGCAGTGGGACAAATCACTTTTTCACTTTGTACCTACACTACTCATAGGGATTACACAAATGTGAATTGTAGTTTATTATATTTTCTGTAATGCAATTACTAATTGAAGACTTCATTTTATACAACATGTATCAAATATGAAGATAGCTAATGCCAACTACTGCATGGAGAAAAACAAATAATGCTATAAATAATACACATATATGGTGTACAATATAACATACATTAGCATGCAATATTACAACACCATTTACAATATAAAACACCTTCTACAAAACCTATAGATCTAGAGATTCATTTACATATACAATAGGCCTGTGGTACAGGGGGAACTGTTTCTGTTTCTTCTTGAATTCATTATGATTGTTATTGTCCTTTTCTACATTCAATGAGAGGTTATAGTAAATCCTTATTCCAGGCTGGATAAATCTTTTTTTATACTATACTGACAGTTACTGAGACATTGTGAAAGAACTGCTTCTGTTCAAGTCATGATTTTTAATATTACTATTAGTCTGGAAAAGTTTTTTGTTGTTGATTACAAATATCATCAATGAGTAGATGTACTGACTTGTGAATATCAGTATACTAAGGATACTGAACAAGTACCTACAGGACGACCAATTTGTAACACCACAGCTCAACCTCAAAGATTGTTTTTTAAAAACTTTTTCGACATTTGTGGCATTTACCCATAATATTATACCACACAAGATCAGAGAGTGGAAACGTGACAAATTTCTCAAATCAGGAATATACAAAATACAATGTAATAAACGCCCAGATTTTTTTTTTCTTTCTTTCAAGGACAAAGAGGGAGGGCATTTAAGACCTAGTTGCGTGAGTCTTATCATCGAGAATTCATTAAAGTCAACTTTTGCGGAGCATCTCAAAATAGGAAAACACACTCTTCCTCCTCCATCCTTGCTTGACGTGGAACTTTTGCATATAGTTTACAGGCAACAACATGAAAGATCCTGAAGAATTTGGAATATATAAATATTAGCACCTAAAGAGAAAAGATTTTTTTAAATGATCAACTTGCATTAAATAACAGACACCTTTTGAATGCACATCATCTATTCCAAAATGCGAAAATTAGCTCATTCCTTTTATATATCAGAACTATGCGCCATGTTTTTCCAAATGTATTATTTATAAGTTCTTTATATATCTTAGTTACACTTTTTATATGCTTTTATATATGTTCCTTGCTGCTAGCACAACAGCTTGACATGCATGTAGATGTGGTTCAATTACTGTAAACTGTCAACCTGTGTTTACAATAATCACATACAGTATGTACATTTTTGGAAATATCATGGCACTATGCTTCTACTAAGAAGATACTTACATCTGTTAAACCAATACTAAGTAATTTTATGCATTTTACTCCTTATACTTTACTTAAATGTATGGCCAAAGTGTAAAGATTTATATTATGCCTAATTTTGTAGGCTTTTGAAGATGATAAATTAATTTGCCAAAACTAGTAAAGTGAAATGCCAATGCCCTTGCTGCAATGGTAACACCAGTTCCCAGTTAATCGCTTCGGGCTGAGCTAGCACTCGGATGGGTGACCACCCGTTCCACTGAGTGCTGCCAGCATGCGGGGTCCACTCAGCTCTTGTGAGGCAAACACAGTAGCTACTTGATTGTGAAGCAGCAGTTCCAGACTTGTAAACTGACATACAGCCGGGAGAGCAGTGTGCTGACCACATGCCCCTCCATATCTGCATCTGGTGATGCCTGTGGGCCGAGGATGACACGGCCGCCAATCGGTATCGTTGGCCCACGGCCGCCAGCCGGTATCATTGGCCCTTCGTGGCCTGTTCGGAGTTTAGTTTGTAGTAAAGCAACATAAAAATATATTTGCAACTGATAACTGAATTGTATTCTGAAATATATCATTATAGTTTACCTGTCGAGATAGGGCAAAATAGATATTACTGCAAAGCATGCTGGGCTTAGTTTCTTCCGCAGGGGATTAATCAATATGTTCATTTGATCTGAATTTATTAGCCATTTGTATGCTTAGAAATCTTATATGTGAAGTTACATTTATTTTATGACCATTGATATCTATTTCAAAAACTTTTAACTTTTTATTTGGAGTGTGGAACTGCATTAAATTTGTTTTGAACAGCTTAATGATAAGATTACTTGCTGTGACCCGTTTGTATACTTGTTGGGTTAATGTTTCAGTTGTAAACTGTAATGAGGATTTGACGCACTTGATTAAGATACTTGTATCATAGGCAAACATCACTAAATTTGCCTTGTTATTTATTGACAAAATTAAGTCTTAGGAAGAAAACATCTTACAATAGGTTGCTTAGTTTTCGCTGAAGACCTCGCAATTCTCTATCGGGACATTCGAGCTGCACGAAAACTGTTAAGAGACAAACAAGTGGAAAGAGCTCTTTTGTTCATTCTGTTCATTTATTTCTATGAAATGATTGGATTTATTTAAAGAGATAATCAAAGTGTTGTTATAGTGTTGCTCAGTTACTGTTTTGTTGGTGAATGCAGTTTTTCTTTCAATAAATATAATGTGTATGATACAACAATTTTATTTTACTACAACAAAATCAAAGAAAAATTCTTAAGGAAACAGCAGAAACGGTAGGGCTCCAAATGTCATTTGGAGAAAAAAAGAAAGAAAGAAAATGAAATACATATCCAGAACCAACATGGCACCAAAAATTCTGAAAACTAAATATGAAAAAACTGAGAGGGATTCTCAGCTCAAATACTTAGTGAGACTATTCAAGAAAATGGACTGGAAAACATAAATTATGAAATTTGTTGTCGAAAATGGAAACAGCTTTTAAGCAGCACAAAATACACCAGACTGAGATGTTACAACAATGTCATCAAACCAAAGTGTCTTTATTGAACCAAGACCCTCATTTTAAACAGAAAAAAGAGACACTGAAGGAATCCAAAATAGAGAATGAAAAGCGTAAGGATACTACAAGTATTGTTTCCATCTTCTTCACGATGGCTGCTGAGTGAGATCACAGGTATTTTCTTCGACCACTAGAAAAACTTATTTAAGAGGAAATAGTGTTAAATTTTCTTTGTTTTGTATACTTGCTGTAGTGTCCTTTCTTGTCACACAACTGAATATTAGCATCCCAGCAGAGATTGTCCCGATAATCGCGACATAACCCAAAATTTTGTGACATAAACACAAAAAATTCTATTCAAGTTTTCTTGATAGTGCAAAATTCGTTAAAAAAGACAGCTACTAGTTTCATCAGTGTCTATTGTCACAATAAAAGTGTAATTATACGTTTCTAAATTGTATTTAACTAACACATTTCACATTGTCTACTAGTTAGATAGACATGATTTAGGCCTAAATTTTCTGAGTTATAAACGTTTAAAAACCTGACCAAACACACTTGATAATGTAAATTCTCTAAAAGCAAAGTAATTAATAATTCATTCTCCTGTCATCGTATCTCTAAATCAGTATAAAAACAACAACAACCGCACATAAGAGCTTTGTGTCGTTCTTTGATTACATACAGCTAATCTCGCGTCCTTGACAAATTTAAAACATTCGTTAAACTTAATTATTCTTGTGAAACTGACCATGAGTAAGAAATGTGGGATATAGTATAGGGTAGTGAGTAGAGGGATTTATTGCCAATCTTGTAGGAAATATTTTCACTGGGTTGGGGGGGGGGGGGGGAGGATGCAGTGGGAGGAAAGTTGGGAGAACAGAAGAGGCTCTATCCTGGAACTGCAGACTATGCAATAGGAACATTTGGACTGGGGAACAGGAAAGGAAAATCTATGCCCTTCAGGCACAGTTGGAGGAAGCAACAAAGGAACTGATAAGGATCAAGAGAAATAAGGAGGAGGAGGGTTTCTTGGGAACTGGCAGCTGGTAGGAGGATAGGAAGTAAGAGAATGCAATCTGATAGTTTTATTATCAACACCAAAAACATGTATCTACCACTGCCAGAGTTAAGTGGAGAAGAGCCTCAGGCAGAACGAGGAGCAGGAAATGTGCAACACACTCCAACCGAGGCCAAGAAGCCTAGGAATGTACAAAGTGTTAGGAAGAAGAAAGTGCTGCTGCTAGGTAGTAGCCATGGGCGAGATGTAGGCCCTCAGTTACAGGAAAGCTTAGGGGCACCGTACCAGGCCACCAGGATCTTCAAGCCAAATTAGGGCTAAGTCATGTGATAGAGTACTTAGGGTCTTTATGTAAGGACTTTACTAAAGAGGATCATGTAGTGATAGTGGGTTGGGCGGGAAACAGTTTGGACAGAGATGGGGCATATGACATAGGTGGTGACCTGGACAAGATAGCTTCCCTGACTTTGTTGAGCTGTTCTGGCGTCATGATCAACCAAACCTTGATGGAACTGTGAGGTGAATCAATGTCAGCTTCGGGATGGCTCTGAGGGCAGCCAACTTTGCTCATGTTTCTCTGGTGCCTGTTCGGACTATCAACAGATGGGATTTCACTGGTCAAATACCTGTTGTCATGGGTAGGAAAAGTAGGTCTTTTTTAGGATAAATCCAGACAATACGTTCCCCTGCCTAAGGAGTATCTCTAGCAGTTTAAAAAATACTGAAACTATCACTCACAAGACAGATTTTAACACCTCAAATATCACATATACCAGATGTCACAAAGAAAAACAAACCATTGGAAAGAGTAACATGAGGCATTTCACAGACTTAACAATCCTCTGTCAAAACATGCAATCAATAAAAAATAAAATACAACTATTAGAAGTTGAGCTCCAACCTTTGAACTGTATAGTAGTTTGTGTTACTGAGCAATGATGTAGAGACACAGAAATCCAATATGTAGTATTATCATTGTGTGAAAGAGCAAACTGCTTCAAGGGGTGGAAGATCACGCATTTATACCAGAAAAGGAACACAGTTCAAATCAAGACATAACCTCAGTACAGTAAACGAAGACAAAAACTTTGAAATAGCAGCTATTGAATTAACAGGGCTTGAGATCACCAAGAAATTAATCATTTTGTGTGTGTATAGATCTCCCAGTGGTAGTGTGGACACCTTTTTCAATAAATTAACAGAAGTTCTAGATAAAGTCTCAAGTACATAGGTCAACATAATTCTGTGTGGGGACATTAACATCAACACTAATATCACAAATGAATCCAGCAGCACCCTCATAAATATCCTTCACAGTTTTGGCATGTCCCTATTGGTCAATAGTGCAACAAGGGCCACTACAATTATTGCATGTGGCCACAAATATGGACAGAGAAAAATGTGATGTAGCTGTAAAAGATCTAGGACTATCAGACCATCTCTGTCAAATAACAACAGTAAAATCAGGCATCGAAGCATTCCCTAAACTACAAGCCAACAAACAACACCTTTCAGAAATCAAAATAAAAGATTTTTCAAAAGAACTAGCAAAATGAAGCTTGGATGAAGTGTATAAGGAAACCAATGTGAATATGAAATTCTCTAAATTCTCCACATTTTTTACACTGAACTTTGAAAAGGCATTTCCAAAAGTAAGCACGTCTGTATCAACATCTCACAAAACAGATGGATAGCAGCAGGTATTGAGAAGTCCTCCCAAACACTTAAATACCTAAGCTCCATGAAAAGGAGTCACAATGATCCAGAATTTTTAAATTTCTATCACAGATATGAAAAGATCTATAGGAAGATGCTGACTGCTGCAAAAAATTCATTTAACAACAAAATGCAAGGAGCATATAATGCAGAGAATAAAAGCAAAGCAGTCTGGGATGTTATAAAAAAGGAAACAGGGAGAGGCATACAAACACAGAATAACATACTGCTAAGGGAGGGGGATAAGGTAATAAATGATCCACAACATTTAGAAACTATGTAAACGAGCATTTTTCAAGTGTTGCAGAGAAGTTTCAGCACAAATTCCCCATAACAAATAATACACCTGTAAATAATGCTGCACTAAACACAATTATGTTACTTCCAACCACAGGGACTGAAAACAATAAATCTGTTCAAAAACTAAACAAAATAAAAAGTCAGTAGGCTTAGATGAAGTACCAATGTGTGTACTGAAACAATGTATAGAGATTATACAAGGACCCTTAACAAATATAATAAATGACTTATCCAGAGCAGTTAAAACAGGCAAGAGTTGTACCTTTGCTTAAGAAAGGTAATGCAGAAGACATAGAAAATTACTGGCCCATTTCCCTGCTGTCACCATTCCCAAAAATAATAGAAGCAATTATGAAAGAAAGATTAATGAATCATCTGAATTAATACAATCTTTTAAATGAATCACAGTTTGGTTTCTGAAGTCAGTTGTACACATGACCATAGACCAAGAGTTAGACACAACTTACATTTGCCAAGAAAAAATAAACATAAAACTCAAAACAGCAAGGAGTAAAACTGTACAATAAATTACCAAAAGAGATTTAAGAAACTGCAAAAATACACTTATTTAAAAGGGCACCTAAAAAGTACCTGTTATGCAATACATCTTATACATCGAGGGATTACTTAGATAAAACATAGTGGGGGTTTGGTAAAAATATGCAAATGAATAATAACAATGATTATAAAACATCTGTCATTCCATATAACACCTTCACACTGTGTTTTTCCTTCTTTTTTTCCTTTTCTAGAAAAACTTACCCCCAAGCTACGCTCAGCACGATACCAACGCCTCTTCTTTCTGAGCCCAAAATCTCACTCATTATAGAGGGATGCTGACTCAGTTGTTCAGGATAGCAAATGGGAAGTTGCGGAACCGAAAATGGCCCAGAGATCACCAGTGTGTGTGTGTGTGTGTGTGTGTGTGTGTGTGTGTGTGGTGAGTGAAGTGTTATGACACAATGTGTGTATAGTGTGTGCAGTGACTAATAGTGAGATGTGTGAACAGTGTGGCATTACATTATTTAATAAGTTACTTGTAAAAAACATATTGTATACCAGGAGTAGATCTAATGACTGTCTCTAACTAGAAGTCTGTAAATGAATGTGTATATGAATTACCTTATTTTAAATTGGTCGAAACTTGTAAATATTTTGACACGTCCTATAGCCTTGTACAAAGAGATTTACAGATGAATAAAGTTACTACTACTACTGCTACTACTTCCATCTTATTTCCAGCTTCCATTAAATTTTTATACCTGTAAACACTATCCCTAAGGAGATTGTGTGCACTATCTACATTATTCTGTTTCTATTGTCTCGTGGCATCTGTATTCCATCTCTTCCCCTTTAGTTTTTCACATTTTCAGTTAATTTATTTCTAAGTGAGGTATATTCTTCTGCTGATTTTAAACATTTTCTTCATTTCTTTATGAATACATTATGCTGTTCATGGCCACCTCTTTTCTGCATTTTTCAATCCTAGTAACTATGCTGCTGCATTTACTACACCAGTTAGTTACATGTTCCATAATCATTTGAACGATTCTTTTACGGAAAAGATGTGGAACAAGTCAGTTTACACAATATGTACACATGATTAGTGTTAACTTTAATGAACAAATTAATATTTTTAGTCCTACTAATGGGACTACCCTCTTTTCCTCCCTTTCCTGATTGCCAGATTTTAAATAGAAATTTGTCAATGGAATAGAAGGCACTGTCCTGCGGAAATGATTTTAAATTAGATTTAAAACTTGGCTTGCTGCCTACTGCCAGACATTTTAAGTTATTGATCAAAACTTTTTGATGAAATTTGTTTTTTTTTTTTTTTTAATTTTTTGTGGTAGACACAAAGTAGGTGGCCCCTCCTCTGATGGGGCAGGGTAAGCCTGTGACAGGACTACAGTAGGATGCGGAGGGTGGTTGAGTAGGGAATTCTTGCACCTGGGTCTTCAACGGGGATATGAACCCAGTGACAAGAAGTTGGGACTAGGAGTGGTGTGGCAAAGAGGTCATTACACATACCAGCTATACTGCAGCACAGCATTTTATACAGGCATGACTAACTGTCCACCATAACACTGCCAAAATGGGCAAGAACACAACTGACTGTCCAGTGGTGGAACATGAGAACATGCAACTAAGCACAACATCCTCAAGTTCAATCCACGCTTCACAACCCGTACCCATCTGGATCCTTCCTTCCAGCACCAGCTTTCCTGAACTACACACATGGGAATTATCCTCACAACACATCTCCACTCCTTATAATCCTCCTGGCCTGAGCCCCTGCTAACCCACTGCCCCTAAATCTTCTACCCAACAATATCCCCTTCCTCTGTCCTGTCACCCTCTCCCAATCCTTGCCTCCACATCATCATCACTGTGCTTCCAAAAGTTAGCAAAGCTTTCATTCTTCTTTGTGTGCCTGTTGATGACTCAACACTTCTACTGTTTGGTGAATGGTCTCCTTTACTCCTAAATTATTTACATTCTGCCAGGACTTTCCTTACCATGTTTGTTATGTTCAGTAAACTAGATAAATAGGCAGTGGTGTCATGTCTCATGGAGAAGTCAAAACGTTTAGCTCTGGACAGGAATGTCAGAGAAAGTATGGTTCAGGTTCGGAAAAATAGTTGATTAAGTGTTGCACGCATGTGGTTTTTTTTTTTTGTGTGTGTGTGTGTGTGTGTGTGTGTGTGTGTGTGTGTGTGTGTGCGCGCGTGTGTGTTGTAGGAAGGAACCTATATGGTATACGGACAATGTAAGGAAGCAGTGACTACTGTACAATAGGTGTAAAACAATTTATAGGGCTACAGGCATAGAGATGCAAAATGAAACATGTTTGACCATCAGAAGGGCAATGCAACAACTACCAGTAGAATCTTGTGGAAAGACCTCCCACAAAACCCAAAGAAATTATGATCACATGTAAAAATGGTTCCAAAATTATGTGCAGACACTTGGGGATGACGCAGGAACTGAAATTGAGGTTAGAAAAGGAAAACCAAAAATGTTAATCTCTGTTTTTAAATATTCCTATGCAAAGAAACATCCAGGAGTACTGTCTTGCTTTAATTCTTGCACTACTACAAAGAGAACTCATACAACTATTAGTGTTAGTGCTGTTGAGAATCAGCTGAAATGGCAGAGAATGATAACAGTAACTTCAAACTTTTTGCAAATGATGTAGCTGTCTATAAGGAAGCACTGACTGACTGAACAAATATCCTGTCAGGTTTTAATAAAACTACAAAGTGGTTTGTAAAGACTAGAAAACTGCTTTAAATTATGAGAACTTTAATACTGTGCATTTCACAAAATGTAACAACAAAGTTTATGACTACAATATCAGTGAGCCACAATTGAAATCAATCACATCAATCAAATACTTGGCTGTAGGAACTGGTGGAGAGATGAAATGGAATTCTCACTTATGCTTAGGAGTAAGTAAAGCAGATAGTTTAATTTGATTCTTTGGTGTAATAGCAGGAGGTGTGATCCATCCTAGAATCTTGTTCAAGACTGTAGGACCTGTACCAAATACATCTAACAGGAAATATCGAAGAAACACAAAGAAGGCTACATGAAAGCTCACAACAAAGTGTCACAGGAATATTGAAAAGCATGAACTGTCAGATCCTTGACGATCAGTGTCAACTACCTCGAAAATCCTACTTAATAATTATTAAGAACCAGTTTAAATGAGGATCTGTACAAGGTCCTATTAGTCAGGCCAATTGCTGCATCACAACACACACACACACACACACACACACACACACACACACAAACAAACTAGCAAACACAGCAAATGCTAAATATGAATGGGAATTGGGTATATATCCTTAACTCCCCCCCCCCCCCCCTCCTCTCTCTGCCAATCTCCTCCTCCTCCATCTATCCTCTTTGTGTGTCACCTCCTTCTGACCATATCCCCCCCCCCCCCCCCCAAGCCTGCCCCATTCTCTTGGCCCCTCTCTGATCTTGAGTCTGTTTATTATTGTTGCACATAAAATCTTCTACGCTTATACTCTACAAACCATTGTGAAGTACTTCACAGAGAGTACGTCCTATTGTACTACTTATTACAATTTCTTCCCATTCCATTCGTATATGGAGTGTGGGAAGCATGATTTTTTTTTTTTTTTTTTTTTTTTTTTTTTTTTTTTTTTTTTTTTTTTTTTTAAATGCCTCTGTGCGTGTTGTAATGAATCCGACCTTGTCTTCATGATCCCTATGTGAGCAGTATGTAGAGTGTTGTAGTATATTCCTACAGTCAGACATTATTTAAAGCCAGTTCTTCAAATTTTGTAAGCAGGCTTTCTCAGAATAGTTTACATCAGCCTTCAAGATCTGCCAGTTCAATTTCTTCAGCGACTTTGTGGCACTCTTCCACAAGTCAAACAAGCCTGTGACCATTTGTGCTGCCCTTCTCTTAGACGTTCAATAATCCGTTCGTTCTTTCTGAGTAAGATCCCACCCACTTGAGCAATATTTCTGAATGGGTCACACAAGTGATCTTTAAGCAATCTCCTTTGTCAACTGATTGCACTTCCCCAGTATTCTATCAATAAATAGAAGTCTGCTACATACTTTAGCCACAACTGAGTCTATGTGATCATTCCATTTCATATTGCTACAAAGTGTTATGCCTAGGTATTTGTACAAGTTTGACGATTCTTACTGTGACTCTTTGATATTATAGTCATAGGATACTATGTTATTCATTTTGTAAAGTGCACAATTTTACATTTCTGGACATTTAACGCAAGTTGCCAGTCTCTGCCCCACTTTGAAATCTTATCAAGCGCTGACTAGAATATTTATACAGCTTCTTTCGGACAGTACTCCGTTACAGATACTAGCATCATCTGCAAAAAGTCAGCGATACTATTTGTTAGAGTCGACACAGGTGAATAAGTAATAGTGAGTAAAACACATTTAGTGCCAGTAACTATATTTGCACTTCCAGGTAAAATACATTGAACACAACAACCAAGGAACATTTAATTGCATACGTAAGACTCAGAGTGTACAATAGCACCAGAGAAGTCTATTATTTTCCACATGATGCAATTTGCCACTGTTTCACATGAAATATATTGTTCACACAATTCCAACATCCCCCTCTGAACATAAATTTTGTGGCTTGCCTTCACAAGATAAACCAAATAGTCCCACAATCTTTTCAAACTTCTCTTTGTCCAAGGGTTTTATAAGAAGGGCAGCCAACATTTCTTCTGTGCGCAGGTATTCCACGGCAATGTTCTGTCGCTGTATGTGGTCCTGAATAAAATGGTGGATTATATCAATATGTTTTATTCTAGCACTAGTGACATCATTTTTAGCTAGGTTAATGGCTCCTTTATTGTCACAGAAGATCATTATGGGTTCCACTATTAAATAGGATTCTATTTCACATATTAACGTTCTTAGCCACAATGCTTCCTGTGTGGTGTAAGACAGTGCCATATACTCGGCCTCTACGGTACTCAATGCAACAGTTTTTCGCCTTTGACACGACCATGAAATGAGGCCCCCCATTAATTTAACACAACAGCCAGTAGTGGAGTGCCTATCTCCCAATCCACTACCCCAGTCTGCATCGCTGTAGCCTTCTAGTCTTTCATTACCTTCTCTGTGGTATCTTAATTCGTTGTTTGAAGTTCCTCTTAGGTATCGGAATATCCTTTTCACAGCTCTCCAGTGTTTTTCCTTTGGGTCTCTGCAATATCTGCTCACTGCATTAGTATCAAAAGCAGGTCAGGATGTGATGTCTGAGACAAATATAACAGACTCCCTACTGCTTCTAAATATGGAACATTCTTATCACATTCCACATCTGTCCCATTTATATTTAACTTCCTCCTACTTCCATTGGAGTAGTTATGGGTTTACAATCACTCATGCCAAATTTCTTTAAGGTTTTTTCTGTATATGATGATTGATTCATTCTCAATTCTTGTCTCTCTTCATCCTTAGTAATCTGCATACCTAAGTAATGTTTAACTTCTCCCAAATCATGCACCTTAAACTTGGTTTGTAGCTGTTTCTTAAAAATTCTCATCTGACTTTCGTTTTCAGCCAGGATAAAGAAGTCATCCACCCATATTGCCATTATTATTATCCCTTCTCTTTCCCTTTTATAGTATATACTAGGATCTGCCTTCTTAGAGTTTTATGTAGACATGGATTCCAGCAATATCCACTCTGTTTAAGTCCATAAATACTTTTTTGCAAACGCCAAATCTTTTCTCTTTCCAATTTGGTTTTCATAGCTTCTCTTGGTTGAATGTCATATATCTCCTCCTCCAATTTCCCATTTAAATGCGCTGTTTTTACACCCATATGATGAATTGTTAAATTTCGTTTTGCTGCAAAGGCTAAAAGATATCTCAATGAGGCATACTTGAATATTGGTGAAAAAGTTTCTTTGTAATCTATCCCCTGTTTTGCGAATATCCTTTTATTACAAGTCGTGCTTTATATCTTGGTGATGAATTTCAGAGCTCTTCAAAGTGAATACCCATCTTGACTGTAATGGCTTCTTATCTGCTGGCATATTTACCCATTCAAAGGTTTTGTTCTGAGATAAAGATTACAATTTTCTCTCTGCCGCTTCTTTCCATTCTTGAAAGTTCAGTTCCCTCATTGGTTCTTCTGCTGCTGCTGGCTCATCATTAAAAGACTGGGCTCCATACATTTCAAAATCCAGATATTCTTTCAGTTTTGGTACACGAGAAGAACACCTTACATTATTCTCTTCATTTTGTTTGTCCTCAAACTGATTGTCATCATAAATAGTCTCCATTTGCCTTTGACTGTCCTCTTCCTGTTCTTCACTTTCTCTGTCGTCACATAAGGTTTCACTCTCGGAACTAGGTGCAGTTAACTTAGTAGTCTTGCCCTCTTCAGAGTCCTTTCTTTTTTCAAATAATATTACATCTCTTCTTGTAACTATCCTTTTATTCAATGGATCCATTAATCAGTAGCCCTTTGAATTCTCACAATAGCCTACAAAAATATACTTTTCAGCTTTCGGGTCCCATTTTCCTCTTACCTGTTTTGGAATGTGCGTCATTGCATCACACCCAAAAACCTTTATATAACTTAGGTCAGGTTTCCTTCCTACCCATATCTCATATGGGGTTTTATTCCTTAATGCTTTTGTAGGTGATCTATTGTACGAATATACGGCCGTCGATACTGCCTCTGCCCAAAAATCTTTTGATAATCCAGCATCAGTTATCATGCTCATTGCTTTTTCGACAATGGTCCTATTAGCCCTCTCAGCAACCCCATTTTGAGATGAGGTGTACCTTATGGTAGTCTGATGCCTGGTTCCCATTATTTCCAGACGTGTCTTCAATTTCTGGTTAACATATACTCTCCCGTTATCAGACCTGATGATTCCAAAATGAGATTTTTCACTCTGCAGCAGAGTGTGCGCTGATATGAAACTTCCTGGCAGATCAAAACTGTGTGTCCGACCGAGACTCGAACTCAGGACCTTTGCCTTTCGCAGGCAAGTGCTCTACCATCTGAGCTACTGAAGCACGACTCACGCCCGGTCCTCACAGCTTTACTTCTGCCAGTATCTTGTCTCTCACCTTCCAAACTTTACAGAAGCTCTCCTGCGAACCTTGCAGAACTAGCACTCCTGAAAGAAAGGATACTGCGGAGACATGGCTTAGCCACAGCCTGGGGATGTTTCCACAAAGAGATTTTCACTCTGCAGCGGAGTGTGCGCTGATATGAAACTCCCTGGCAAATCAAAACTGTGTGCCCGACCGAGACTCGAACTCAGGACCTTTGCCTTTCGCAGGCAAGTACTGTACCATCTGAGCTACTGAAGCACGATTCTCGCCCGGTCCTCACAGTTTCATATCAGCGCACACTCCGCTGCAGAGTGAAAATCTCATTCTGGAAACATCCCCAGGCTGTGGCTAAGCCATGTCTCCACATCATCCTTTCTTTCAGGAGTGCTAGTTCTGCAAGGTTCGTAGGAGAGCTTCTGTAAAGTTTGGAAGGTGGGAGACGAGATACTGGCAGAAGTAAAGCTGTGAGGACCGGGCGTGAGTCGTGCTTCGGCAGCTCAGATGGTAGAGCACTTGCCCGCGAAAGGCAAAGGTGATTCAGTGATGCAACAAAACTTGTTATCTGTTCCATGTCGACCTTCCATATGTCCATTGTCAAGTACGTGAACACAAAAGTGGAATATTATTGGACTAATGACCTCAGCAGTTGAGTCCCATAGTGCTCAGAGCCATTTGGAATATTATTACCATGCATACTGAAATTTCATTATAACACTGTAGTAGTTCAATGTGTACACAGTCATAGTTTCTAAAAATTAACATCTTATATAATAAATCCCAATGGGTGCATTAAAACACATCGAAGAGGCCTATACCACACTCTGGACTCATTACCTGACCCGTGGTGATACCTTAAGGAAAACTAGCATTTTGCCACAACTCTGCCTGTGTACATGTATTTCACAAATATTTGCATATATTTAACACATTTCATACATATTTATATTGTGGTGTAACATGGGATTTTTCATAACAACAAGTTCCACCTTTACCCTCTTAGGCTGATGAAAGATTTTCATGAAAACTGAAAATGTAATCTAGGTAGTTTGCAAGTGTCTGGACATCCCACTGTGGGCGATATTATTAACACGTGTACAGAGGGGTGCAAAAGCTGCCTGCACTGGACATTGGCAAAGCACGACAGTAATTGTGCATCTCCACCTGCTCTGGGGGCTCACTTGTTCTCTGGACGTAGCAGCTTGGCAGCGTCTCAAAGGTCAAGGAGCAAGATGTACGCAAGAATGTTAATGATCGTAAACAGCTGAAAAATCATTATAGGAACTGTCACTGATTTGATGGCTACCGTAAAAGCAAAACACCTCTAGGATAAAGATCTGTTCACCAGGTGTTGTAACTGAAGCTGCACATGGAAAACATTGTGCATAAAATAAAGAAGAGTCAATGCAAAACTGTTTTCCTTATTTAGGAGCTTGGACAGACGAGCCCTCTTCCAACACCCGCACACCACAACAAGGTGAAGTAGTCCAATGGCACAGCTCCACGGTATTGCACAGCACGACCACAAAAGTAATTAACTTCGAGAACAGCATCCAAAAATTGTTAATGAGGTATCAGGGTGACAGATCGTACACGGAGTGTAACTACACAACCACCCATCAATGGTAACACTTCATTTCGGCGTGCTAGTGCACAAAACGAACTACTTGTGTGAAAAGAAGAGAGCATTTGTGAAATTTCAAGAATTTCTGACCAAAATAAGAGAAGAAAATATGACATTCTCAGAGCAATCTAGATCAATAAACTTAGTAAACAGTGCACCAAAAATATAAGTTGGGACACTCTTTTGTGTCACACAAAATAATGTAAATACTTACGAAGAGGTAATTGTGATTTGTTAAAACCAAATAAGTGTGAATTGTCACAAAAGATTGGATAAAGAAGATCAGTTGACAGTAGCAATGAGGTCAACACAAAATATATCTACATGGTTAAGTAACCTCTGGCATGGGAGATTTCGTACAACAACATGGAAGAATTTTGTTTGTTGATTTCGGGGCTCCGAGTGTTGCCGTGGCTCCACTGGCATCTCAGCAGCAGTCAACTGACATGACAACAGCGCAGCTTCGATTCACTTTGCAGTGGCTAATCAGCTGACTACATGACTGCACAGCTACCTGTATGTCTAATTAGGTGAGCTGCACACAGTACCAAGTTGAGAATTTTGTTTAGTAGTGTATCGTGTAAAAAAGTTCTTGAAACACATTTTAATAACTGGGAACAGTGGTGTTCAAACAGCATAATATTATAGAAGTGCTGCTAACAATAAGTGAATATATTGTTGCCTACATTGGATGTCCGTTACCACACACAAAGTGGAAGGGTTAACAGCTCTCATGGAAGTGCAGGGAGAAAATTTAAAAAATTATCAAATAGTCTTAAAGACACTTAACATGAGATATCCAACTGTATGAAATACAATAAACAAGAGTTAGCTTATGGTATGTAATGCAATAAAGGAGAGTTGTCAAATAGTATTACAGATTTAAAAACACAAGGAAAGGAAGAATCATGACTTTAGTAAAATTACCTATAGATTTAAAGCTTGAAATAGAAAAACAGTGTGATTTAGTCTGGAAGGAGACTGTAGAACAGTTTAAACAGGTGAACGATAAGATGAAACTTATAGAGGAACTATCCAACCAGGAGTTTGAAGATATTCATAGTCAAATGTCAGATACACATTTTTGGCAACGTAGTTAGTGCTCCAAACACTTAGGACAGTTTGGAGAAGCACCTACAGGAACTAGCTGAACCAAAAGTACAAAGGAATGTTGGATCTGTTACTGCTACACCTAATTCTTTAGGCAATACTGTAGGAATTCAGACTTCCTGTATCATAGTGAGTACACTATGGTAAGCGGTTATCGTAAACCTAGGCATAAAAAATATTTAGACTGTAGTGAATAAAATGACGAACTGATTTTTTATTTTGCTACATGTTTGGGAGAAGACTTACTAGTAATGTTATTCATGTGCATATTAGGTTTAACTTGAATGGTAATAGAAGTATTTAAAGGAAGCTTTAAGTAATGGATGTGAATTTTTTAAGTTCTTGGATGAACTACTATCAGGTGAGAGAAAGATATTTATTAGAAGCAGATGCTGTGTAATGAGATACATTCCACAGTATGGAGAAGAGAAGTATTACTTATAGGAAGTGTTACCATTTAACGGAAGAGCAGAAATAAAAGAGAGCAGAAAAGGCTTTTGTTTATTTTGTAACTTGATTATTGAGATTTATATGTTTTCATTATTCTAATTACTTACCTGGGGTGAAGTTAGCCTTATTTTATTGTTTATTGATTCTTAAATGAAAAGAAATGCTAAAGTTTACATATGCACAGAACCTAAGGAATGGTATTAGGCGTGCATTTGTTTCTGCCTGCTGTAGCAAGATGTTTAGTGTTAAATGTAATCACTGGTTCAGCAACAAAGCAAAATCTAGGCGAAGACATTTTTCGCAGGCAATAAGGTGTTGCTGCATATTACACCCAGTGCTCCCTTTATTAGAATTGAACACTACATGTGGCTTTGCTGTGTGTTAGAGCCAGTATTCACTTTGTTAAAACTGAACATTAAATGTATGTTATAAGTGTTAAGATTTATTTTAGCGATGGGTACGCCATGCTTTGTCAGCTTGCAGCATTGCTAGGAAGAAAAATGACAAGAAAATTACCTTGGGAGAAATGATTACTTTTAAAGACTATTTTATCATTATGCAATGTTGTAATTAGTGAAGTATGCTGCATTACACATTTTTCATTAAAGTGGGGGAATCTGTGGTGTAACATGAGATCTTTGGAATAACATGTCCCATCTTTATCCTCTTAGGCTGACGAAAGATTCTCATGGTAACTGAGAATGTAGTTTAGGTAGTTTTTAACTGTTGGGATATCCCACTGTCAGAGATATTATTATATGTACAGATCGGGTGCAAAGGTCACCAGCTGTGGACAAGACCCAAAAATGAGATGGTTCTCCTGGGTGTCGAATATGTCAGAAAGTATAACACAAAACATTTGAATATAATACTCACTATGCTGATCATTTGCCAGGAGATTGTCAAAATATGTGAATACATTAGAGTAAACTGGTTGGTTGGTTTGGGAAAGGAGACCAGACAGCGTGGTCATCGGTCTCATCGGATTAGGGAAGGATGGGGAAGGAAGTCGGCCGTGCCCTTTCAGAGGAACCATCCCGGCATTTGCCTGGAGGGATTTAGGGAAATCACGGAAAACCCATGCAGCTCTAGAGAGTACATTAAATGCATCTATGATGTTGATCCCAAAAACAATGTGGTCGATGCAATTAAATTACATAAATGAGAGAGAGTTTGTAGTTTGTACTTTTAAAGTACAGTATTTTGAGTCAATTATTTACAGGAATGAAATACACACAGACTTCTACATGTCACACTTTCTCATCGTAACGTAAACCCCTAGCAGCAGTAGAGGTATCTTACTCCCTCATTATTTTTATGCATATAATGAAACATACGTATACTAAATTTGGTTGAAATGGCTCCAGGCATTTAAGAATTATGAAGTGTTTAAGATTTATGATTTATGTCAATCCTTTTAACATCACCCTCTCAGCCGTGGGTGCTAGGGTTGTCTCACTGTCGGAGTAAATTTTTCCAAACAGCAAGTGACAAATGATATACTGATATGTGATATATTAATACATGAAGCATAGAGATATGTTATGTCACTGTCTTTGCATCTCCAGGCCAACCCCAACTCTAGGGGTTATATGTCATCATGGACTGTAACTAATAAGTGTTGTCCACATAAACTACAAATCTGATAGTAATATCAGTTCTTATCAAATATTTTTACATGTGAGGAGCATGATTTCAAATTATGTTATGCCTAGAAAACAAAATTTTATAGAAGAAACAAAAAATTGACTACCTTTAACATGTGAAACTTTTGACAAATTGTAAAATGGGAAGTTAATTGTGTTTAAGGCATATTTCTGGAAACATGAAAAAAGTGCTGTGTTCTTCAAATTTAAGGAAAATTTATTTGGACTTCATATGTTTTGATCCAAAGATTTGTAAAATACACAAATAAAAAATGATCAATGAACTAAGTACATCACTAAACAATTATTTTTGTTTTTATTATAGAAGAACATTACCTTTTAATAGAAAATTAATTTCTTTACAATTAATATTTTAATGTATAGCATGTTCATAATGTCCTTCTGGCTGCCGATTGACTTTAATAGGATTTATATCAAACTTACATGTTATTATTGAAAACCATGTTACTACACAATACAAATATTCACATTAACCATGATTTTGATATAAAATTTAAAATGTCTTTCTGCTATGAGTCTTTAATAATACACTTACTATTTAAATGCTTGTTTGTGTTATTATTAAACAAAACTGTTATTCCAAAATCTAAATCTTCTGGTTAAACATCTTGATTTATAATAATATACTTACTATTTCAAAACTTATTTGTGTTATTATTGAATAAAACTGTTATCCCAAAATATAAATCTTCTGGTTAAACATCTTGATTTATAGGGTGTTCAGAATGGCCATCCTGTTGGTTTCTCTTCAAATTTGATTGAATCCTCCTCCTTCCAAGCAACCACAAGCTGATATACAAACTTCTTCATTCCTAATTACCAAGGCAGCTGCATCAATGATGTCAGCATAGAAATCTATATCTCCTATGCTCTTCCAGTCATCTCCAAAACATTTACAGAATAAATTACTCTCTCAGTCTCCTTCGCTTCACTCACCTACATCTATCTCTGCAAACCACTGAATGCAAGGCAGAGGGTACACCTCATGGTACCAATTATAGGGGTTTATTTTCATTCCATTCACATATTAAGCACAGGAAGAATGATTGTTTAAATGCCTCTGCATGTGTTTTAATTAATATAATTTTGTCCTCAGGAACCCTATGTGAGCCATGTGCAGAGGGTTGCAGGGTATTCCTAGGCTTTCTCGGGGTAGCTTAAACCCATCTTCAAGAGTCTGCCAGTTTACTTTCTTCAGTATCTCTGTGACAGTCTCCCACAGGCCAAACAAACCTGTGACCATTCGTGCTGCCCTTCTCTGTATACATTCAATATAAGCTGTTAGTCGTATCTGGTATGGGTCCCACAGACGTAAGCAATAATCTAGTATGGGTCACACGAGTGATTTGTAAGCAACCTGCTTTGTGGACTGATCACATTTTCCCACTATTCTATCAATAAACTGAAGTCTACCACCTACTTTACCCATGACTGAGCCTATGTGATTATTCCCATTTCATATCCCTATAAACTGTTACATCCAGATATTTGTAGGAGACGGCCAATTCCTACTGTGACTCATTGATACTATACCCACAGGATACTAAGTTTTGTGAAGTGCACCATTTTACATTTCTGAACGTTTATAGCGAGTGGCCAATCTTTGCACCTCTTTGAAATATTGTCAGGATCTCACTAAATATTCATGCAGCTTCTTTCAGACAGTAATTTACTATTAATATTGTATGCAAGGTCATTAATACACAAGGATGAACAGCAAGGGTCCAAACACATTTCCCTGTGGCACACCCGAAGTTACTTCTACACCTGGTGATGAGTCTCCATTCATGATAACATGCTGCATCTTCCCTAACAAAAGATTCTCAATCTAGTTAAAAATTTCACTTGATACCCCATAAAATCATACTTTCAACAATAAGTGTAGAGCTGGTACAGAATCAAATGCTTTTCAGAAATCAAAAAATATTGCATCTACCCAACTGCCTTGATCCAAAGCTTTAAGTATGTCATGTGAAAAAAGTATAAGTTGGGTTTCATATGACTGACGTTTTTGGAATCCATGTTGGAGAGCATTCTGTCCGAGATATCCCATTATGTTTGAACTCTTAACATGTTCTAAGATTCTACAACATATCGATGACAAGGATATAGGATGGTAGTTTTGTGGATCACTTTTAGTAGCCTTCTCATAAATGGTTTTCTGTTCAATGGGTCTGCAATAGATTATAGTTGCAAGAGGGGATAACTCCAAATTCAGTGTAGAACCTGATCGGGATTCCATTGGATCCTGGAGCTTTGTTCAATTTTAACCATTTCATCTGTTTCTAAACACCACGAACGCTGATATTGATTCCACTCATCTTTTCAATGGTAGGAGGACTAAAATGGAGCAATTCTCCTGGGTTTTCCTTTCTAAAGGAACATTGGAAAACGGAGTTAAGCATTTCAGCTTTTGAGTTGACACTCAATTTCAGTTCACATCTGACTTGCTAGGGACTGGACACTAACTTTGGTGCCTATGCAGTAGTGACTGTTTCTTTAGAAGTTTCTTTGCAGTGACTGCTAACCACTCGTAACATATGGTGAAACTACAGATGGTTCAGCAACAAGGCACGCTGTTTTCCCCCTTTTATTTTTTTAATTTTTTTTACAGTGGGGCTGAAAATCTTGGCTGGATCATAACAGGGACAAGTCTACTCCATTTTTATTTTGCATAACATTTTCATCTTTGATTCAATTCTGTAACATAATTTGTTTCATGTTACTGATACTGTCCATCTTTTTAAAATATTCACAGAGTGCTTTATTGTCCCTTACACTCCAATCCTCACCTAAGACATGAACTGAACCTAGAGATTTATAAACATTATGGTAATCTTTGGGTGTCAGTATCTCATCTTTCGAAGATGTTTTTCCAAAATTCCAAAGATGCTGTCAGCAGAAAGATATAAGTGGCCCCTTACTGGAAAATATATATGACTTTTTAATGGGATAGTTCTCTTTGAAAATGTCAAAAAATTGAGTTTTTAGCTTAAAATGTTCTCTAGAATGTCTTCTTTATTTTAGAGTTCATCCCAAATTCGCCAGAAACTCCATTGTTGAGGTGATTTGTGACAAAGTGTCTCTAAAAACTGTTAATAGCGAGAAAACAAATAGTCGACATCGCGGCAGCAAGTAATTTCAATTATTGCCCAACAGGCATTATGGAAATTGTGAACATGCACAAACTTCAGATCAGACCAACTTCTGCACAAAAGGTGTATCGATCTAGCAGAGCAGGAGACAACAGACGCTGCCAAAGAAGCTCACAGGACTACCTCGGCCACGAAAAAGGTGGGTAGAGGACCTCCTTTTGGATCTGGAAGGATTACTATACAGTCCAGGATCACTGACTAGAGGTCAGAGGACTAACTACAAAAAATGTAGCCAAAAACTTTAAATGTAATTTTCTTGAGACCATATTTTTCAAATTAGTGGTAAACAGGAGCTGATAATAGTATGTACGATTTTGATCGCAATTTCATGCCAGATTTCTTAACTGAGTTCTCTATCAGTGTGTACAGCCTTTTTCAGTACCCTACAATTTCTATATTCAGTGCATACTTTTGTCTCAGTTTTGTGGGCAGAGAAGATGACATTTGCTTCAAAACGTTACCATTTTGTTACAACTTCATGTGTTTTGATTACCCTATGTATGCTGACAGAAAATATATAAAAAATGACTTATACACAATTATCAAACAATAGAAATTTGAGGTTGGAACATCAATAATATTAAGAAAAGGATAATGATAATATTATGAAAAGGGTAGATTGGTATCATAATATAATGGAGATGTTGAGTCGCAAAGAGCCAAAACAAAAAGACCACTGAACACGAAAGTTTCTGAATAAAAGGCCTTCTTCTGAATTAGACAATGAACACACACACACACACACACACACACACACACACACACACACACACTGCAACTCAACATTTCAGAGTACCCGCAAGACTACTTGGATGCACAGAGTGCGTCAAGAGCTAAATTCCTTATCTATTCCAATTCTCTGAGTGTCCTTCACTCTCTGCAACACTTGTACCCAGCAGATGAAGTATTTCGGGAATATCCAGGACACCCTCCTCCATCTACAATGGCTGGTGAAGGTGGTGTCTTTTTGCTGGGTACCAGGAATATGGGTATTGAAGGCATGAAAGGACAGATGTAGCAGCCAAGAAGGTATGTTGTGATCCTCAGTTATTTCAATGTGCCATCCCCCTGCACACTATCGCATCGCTGTTGAGGTAAGGTACAGAGTCGTGTGTCGATGGGAAGATAAGTGGCTACAAGTGACAGATAATAAGCTGTTTCTAGTAAAGCCCATTACATGGCTGTGGCATATCTCATTTCAACCACAAAGTCAGAATGAGGCCCTCCTTCCTTGCCTTCGGGGAGGCCACAGCCTTGCTCTGGTGCGATGAGCCTCCTATGTGTGGTGCTTATATCATGCAAACGAATGTGGTGAGACGTTTAAGATTTTGTAGGTATTGTGACTTTTCCAACTTTTTCCAAAAATTTTCGGGAGGTGTTCTTAATGTGTTACCAGGGTGATAGGCTCCCCATGTTTTTATATGTAGTCAGCTGGTCATATATCCCTGTGCTGTTGTTTTAGCTCCTCTGTCATTTGCCTTCTGTTTTCATCCCACATGTAGCACCTTTCACTACTTGTCATTTGTTTTACTGCATGTGAAATGGAGTGTTGTGCGGTTCAATGCGAGTAAGTAGGAGTTGTTGAGTGAGTGTCTTTTTAGCCCTTTACCCATGTTCGTTTCTTTTAATACTTGTAATGGCGCTGATAACCTCGCCGTTGAGCACTTGTAGACCCAAAAACAGCAACTTTATTGCTGTGGAGTCAGATTTTAACAAATCGTATTCACTGATAGTGTAAGTGGCTCCTGAAAACTAGCTGTTGTTTCAATCGTATTCAGTCCTCTGTAGTATGTGTTTCAAACAGTATTGTCTCCAACGTTAATACTGGGTGAAGCTTATTAGTTACTTTGATCAGTTGGTTATATTGACGACTAGCACCCTTTTCTCAACAGTCCTGTGTGTTCAGTAATTATAGTTGTCTTTTATTTCTGAATCATGTGTAAGGGAACAGTTTCTTCAAATGTGGAGCAAGAAATTGCTGTAGGTGATGATTCAAGATGAATCTGAAAGAGGAAAAAGTAAACCAATCACGCTCATCAACTTAAATGTGAGGAAAGGTACCAAAAAAAAAAAAAAAATAAACTTCAAAAATAATACTGGGATTGTAGATCTTGCTACAAACACTAATTTGGTGCTGCCAAAATTTTAACGAATGGTGTTATCCTCTAATTTAATACACTACCAAGTCGACATTCAGGTTTATGACTCGCTCCCTTTATTTTCTGTACGGACTCCAACAAAGATCCTGATATAACCCTGTTCACATTACCATTCTAGTGAAACAGAAGGACATTTTCATTGCTGTAATGTACCTGCACATTTTCTACTAAAGGACAAAAATAATGTATTTGGAGCTCTAAACAAAAGTGAACAGGATCTGAATGTTCCATTAAAGATTCATGTTCCTGCACCAAAGAGATGCCGCCAAAGAGCAGGTAGCAGGAAACCTGCATCAGTTATCAAAGTAAAATTGCTAATCAGTTATTGGTGGTGGAGGATGTAAATAATGCAGAGGGGGTGACCACAAGAAAGCAAAGTATGCATCCAAGGGAGAGAAGGTTATTAGTTTCATTGCAAGCCTAAACAGTAGGGAGAGCCATATTCTAGGAATAGGAGACAGCAGTTGTACATTTCTTCAGAGCTGAGCATCAGTAAGTTGTCTGAAATGTAGAATGCAAGTGCGTGAAGTGAATTACAAGTAAAAAAAATTGGTTCTCCCAGCAAATATTCAGTTCAAAATTTAACTTAGGTTTCTAATACCTGCCTCAGACACTTGTATTTACTGCCTTAAAATTTCTCATAGATTGGCTACAGTTGCTCAAAATGAAAAAGCCCAACTTACTAATGCGGATGCTCATGCAGTAAGGGCAAAAACTTGTCATTAGTTTGCGAGGGTGAAGCCCCAAATTCAACAACCATCGTCTTTGATATGCAGCAGATACATGTTCTACCAGTGAGGCATATTATTCACTTCAAATAAACCATAACACTCTCTGTGTAAGACACACACACACACACACACACACACACACACACACACACACACACACACACACACAAAATAAAAATCTACCCTTCTGTGCCTGGACAGTAAATCATGCTGGCAGAGGTTCTGTTGAGGTGTCTTCAGCCCTGTGTGATTTTCTATAACATTTTGAGTTCTCTATTGAGAATGATAGCTTGAGACTTTTTCCAGATGGCTGTGGAAGGCAAAATAAGAATGCCTATGTGGTACAAACAAGATTTTCTTTCTTCTTATAAAATCTCCTTGGCAGCTTAAGGATACAGGATACTTATAATTGGTGGAAAAAAATCGAAATTTTTTAAAATGATTTTATTAAATTCTGTAGTCTTTCCTGATTACATTGATATATAAATTAATGAAAAATGAATATAATAGAGGGAAACATTCCACGTGGAAAAAATGTATCTAAAAACAAAGATGATGAGACTTACCAAACAAAACCGCTGGCAGGTCGATAGACACACAAACAAACACAAACATACACACAAAATTCTGTTGGTTGCAAAAGCTAGAATTTTGTTTGTATGTTTGTGTTTGTTTGTGTGTCTATCGACCTGCCAGTGCTTTTGTTTGGTAAGTCTCATCATCTTTGTTTTTAGATATATTAATGAAAAATGATTTATACATACCAAATTTTAAAGTTACGGTCATTCATGCTGCCACGCCCCCTTTATTTCTGTTACAGAAACCAGTATTACTTCGAAAAGAACTGTGAACTTTCTGTTTCAACGATTATACGTGTAACACATTGTATATGTTGGTAACAGTGCATGTTTCTAGTGTCTGTAAATGATTATCTTTGCTAGTATTTACTTTTGTTTCACTGAGGCAGTTTTTTCATGTGTTACTGAATGTGTGTTGCCCAAGTGCTACATATATTGTGGAAGTATGTATCCTTTAGAGTGCAATAAATATGAACTATGCTACACATCAAGAAATTCAATAAAAGGAAATTCTGTGGTAACCAGTTCACAAACAATGCAAGCCACACTGTTGAAAGTAACCTATGTATCATTTTTTCAGGGAAGAACCTCCCACATGGCACGCCTCCTGGTGATACAAATTTTTGTGTTAACAATGACGCTGTTTGTAGTGGATTTGTTGTTGTTGATGTGGGCATCTTATCTACCTCAAAAATGACTTCGAACACTGTGCATAATTCATATGATGTGAATTTGAAGTTAGTGTATGCAATGCGTGCAATAGGAAAAGGAAAAAAGGCTGCTCAAACGTTTTGCGGTTTGATGGACCTTCTTCTCCTCCTCCCCGTATGTTCAGCAAGTACACAAAAATACTTTTAGGTGCCTTGACGGTTGTGTCTAAAGCATCTATGAAAAGTGCAGTAGAAGAAACTGTAAATATTAGTGGAACCTGGGACACTGCTGTTGCATTTGATGGAACATGGCAACATCAAGGACATCATTCCTTGTATGGTGGTGTAAGTGCTACTTCTCTGGAGAATGGAAAAGTTGTTGATGTTGAGTGCTTATCTAAATACTGCCACACCTGCCATGGCAACACTGAAGGACATATTGAACATCAGTGTTCTAAGAATGATGATGGTTACAATGGAGGTATGGAGTGTGATGGAGCTCTAAAAATGTTTCAGAGGTCGGTGCCCTTTTATAATGCTAGATATACGAAGTACCTAGACGATGGGAACTGTAAAGCTTTCAATAAAATTAATGAGTTCATTGTTTATGGTGATACCTTACCTGAAGATTACTGACACTGTCCACTGTGAGGGGTCATGGTGGACAGCGTCAGTAATCTTCAGGTAAGAGAGCCTTGCTGACCCATACACTGTGCATCCATAGTCTAGCTGTGGATACATGAAGGCCCTATAAAACCAGAGCAGATGTGCCCTGTCCGCTGCCCAAGACCTATAGCTGAGGCATTTTATGGTACTCAGTGCCTCTTGGCCTCAGGCCTTCAGGTCTCTCAGATGTGGTACCCACAACAGTTTGAAGTAAAAAATGAAGCCCACAAACCCCAGTGATTCTTTAAAATGTAGAATGGTGTCCCTCATATGCAAGCCAGATAAATTTAAAAAATGGTGAGAATGATTAAAATGGGTACACACACACACACACACACACACACACACACACACACACACACACACTTATCTGCAGAAAACTGAAAACCTGTGGTTGTAGCCCGCTCCTCTACCTGGCACACTGTAAGTTGCAACAGATGCATCGCTGTTGCAACAATTGAAGAGGAACAGGAAACAGACAATTTGTGACAAACAAAGAGCAGTGTACAGGTCTCCTTATTGTAGATTTGATACTGTTTATGACCATGGCAAAGAGGGTAACACCTAAAACATTACCCTGAGGAACACCATTCTTCTGCTGAAAACAATTTGACAGCACGTTACCAACTCAGGACCTAAAAAAGCTCTTACAGGGAGGACAGTATGACAATGGGGAGGGGGCCACAAAAGTCCCATTGATGGCATTGCAGGAGAATATTGTGTCTCCAAGTAGTGTCACACACCTTACTGATAACAAAAAATTTGCAGTGACTGTAATGTTTACATTAGAAAGCTTGCTGAATAGCTTCCTCTAGTAGGGTAAGGTTGTCAACAGTGGGCCAAAATCTTTGGAATACACACTCAGAGCGACTAAGGAGTTGCCTGGTTTCCAACAACCAGACAAGACAACAGTTAACCATTCACTCCACACACTCACGAACACAGTTTGTTAAGACGATACTCCGGTAACTACTGTGACTGTGGCCCTTGTTTGGTTTGAGGAGAGGTATCAAAGTTGCTCTCTCGATAATTTGGGACAGTGACCTGTGTGCCATAGCAAATTAAAACATTCGAGGACGATTTCTTTTGACAATGCTGGCAAATGTCAAAGCATGCAGTATTGGATTTGCTCATGACCAGGTGCAGTATCACAAGTCCCAGAAAGTGCCGATTTTAGCTACTACATGGAGAAAGGACAGTTGTAAAACTAAGAATTTTGGGCTCTGAAGTCTAACTTGCCCCTCTCTGAAGTCGCATGGTAGCAGCAAAATGCAAAATCCTGACTGGCATTGAGAGTAGTCACTGCATAATACTCTGCCATCATCTGAGCCATGTCTCTGAGTATTTGTAAATGACTTTGTTTACTGGATATCCTCCTGATGGCTTCCCATACTTGTAGAATACGTGGAACAACTGATAGTGTCCAGGAACACTTGGCATGACCTTTTCTTGCTCTCCTTAATCACACATCGAGCCTCGGGTCTCGTGATCTGAAAGGCTGTGAGATTGTCTGCTGTTGGGCAGTACTTAAACCGTCGAAGATCTGCGTGCGTGTCCTGGATTGCTGATCGGCATGCACCGGATCACCAAGATGACCTGGAGACTTTGGGGTGTTTAAGTCACCGGCATGATGAATCACTCATATAATGTGGTTCACCCATACCTGACTACTTTTGCACTGTTCAAACACAGCCAGCTGACTGAACAATGTCCAGTTAGCATTGCTGACCACCCATTCAGGTGGCTTCTGTTCAGGTAATGTTCCACCCAATAGGTGATTCCGGAATACGAAGTGGTTGTCAGTGACTTCCCAATGAACAGAGTTTGCGAGGGCTGGAGAGCAGAAAGAGCAGTCAGTGGCTGAGAATGACCTAGTAGCAGCACAGAAATGAGTGGCAGCACCTGTGTCGAGGGTGCATAGCTCACGAGACATCACGAGGCTTCCAGAACCCGATCCAGAGGGCAAGGAGATGTTGAGCCCCACAAGACATGATGGGCATTGAAGTCTCCCTGTAGGAGAAATGGTCAGGAGAATAGTTCTCTAAGATCTGCAAAAGCCTGAAGTCTATTGTATCTTGTGGAGATAAATACAGCAAGCAAATAGTGATCCTCAGACACATGTGAATTTCAAGTGCAACTGCTTGCAGGTCAGTAGCCAGGGGAAGATCAGAGGAGTGATGTGGATAACTGACAAACACTGCAACCATTCTCTTTGCTCTTTCTCCTGTCAGGTCATCCTTATTATAGAGCGTATAGCTCTGTAGTACAGGGGCATCAGTCGCTTTAAAATGAGTCTCCTGCAAACACAAGCACAGATGGCATTATGTTAGGAGTTTTAGTTCCTCCACATGTGTCCTGCACCCAATAATGTTCCTGTGTAGGGTGGGAGCCATGTACCATGGGGGTAGCACTTTCATCCTGACTTTCTGCCGGGGAGGGGAACCTGCAATGCATGGAGACTCAGTCTTGGAGCAAGATGATTGCCCCAGTCAGACATAAAAGGACCATCACCTCCAAAGAAGATTCGAGAGAGACGTCCGAGAGGATGACATTGTCATAATCAGACTGTGTTCTTCTTGTCTCTGTCAATGGGCAACTTTTGACTTTCACTTTGATTTTTATGGTCTGGGGAGGCTTTGGTGCCACAACTGCAAGAGTTGTATGGGCAGCACTGGACAGTGGTCAAGACTGGATCTCTGGAGGGGCAGGGAGTTCCACAAAGTCAGCAATCATGGCCTTTTCTGAAGTTCTGGGGGAGGGGCACATTTTGAAGTGAACCCTAGAGCAGTTTACACACTTTGGAGAAGATAAACAACAAAGTCCATCACGGGCAGCTTTACCACATTCGCTACAAGTGTCTTCTCTATTGAAACCAAGAGTAGTGTGCCAGAATTTCTGGCATTTAAAATGACGAATTGGGTTGGGGAAATATGGCCGGACACTCAGACAAAGGAAATCTGCCTCAACATTATTAAATGTAAATATAAAGTATAAAATAGTCTGATCTGACAAGATTGCCATCCACATTTTTTATGGTGTTTTGAACGTCAGCAATGCCTTCCGGGGACCACTCAGCTTTCTGCTCTTCTTGGGGAATGCCAGACAGATCCCTGCAAGTTACACCTTTGATTTAGTTCAAGGTGTTGTGCAGTTCATAGTTTTCTGCAACTTGTTGGGACCTTGACATTTCGAACTACTAGGTCCCATTTTTCAACCAGTTAACAGATTTTAAGATTCCGGCAATGCCCTCTAAACGTTTTTGTATGTAGAATGGTGACACTTTATCCAAGCTGTCCTCTTCCCGTTTAACTATTATAAACACAGTCTGACAACCAGCAAGCATTCTGTTACTATTAACTGAGTCTGGAGGAGTGGCTACTCGAGCCATCTTGTAAGGACTGGGTGTGGTACTTACCAGTAGCCCACCCATTCCACTGGGAGGAGGATGAGAAAATTTCGAGTGTTCCACCTCAGTCCCACGAGCAGCTAGGGAAACAGACGTGCCTTATGTAACTGAGATGTGGCAGGTCAAAAGCCATGCATCTCATTAGTGCACAACACACTTTGAGATTGAGGGTTTTTTTATTTTTATTTTTTATAGAGGGTTTTATCATCCTCGTGATCCAGGCGGACAAGTCAAGATCCCTGTTTCCTGTGACACACAATGTACCACCACCACGCTGTACACTGGTTGCTGAAGCACGCCCAGAGCTTATGGTGACAGCGAACTGGCAGCTGTTACCAGCCCCGGTTCAGAAACCCCAGGGGTCACAGCATGAAAGACCACTGCAGAAACTACATGAAAATGTATCAAACTTAATTTTGTCTGTTGAGGGACATAATGTGATTTGAAATGATGTTCCAGAATGTCGCATCTTGTTACACCTGCCCCTAGTGGTGGTTGGTGTATATTACCACACAGTATTTTTATATACATAATGAGTCACTTTTATACAAAATTTCATTGAAACTGCTCAACAAATTCTTGATTTAAGATTCTATGTCATCCATTTTCATCCCCACTTCTATGTCTGGTAGTTGATTCTTACCTCCATAGAAACTTTTGTAAGCGTGAGCACAACACCACCCCGAAGTTGCATCGTAATCGATAAGTGGTATAGGAAAGCATTGAAGGTGAACAAACAAATATTAATTTTCATATATCAGATACAGACTTGTCAATATCTACCCCTTGATAGCCAAGCACACTAATATGCCACTTCAAGGGTTCAAGGAGGTGACTCAGCCCCAGATAGAATTTGCCTCGTGGATTAACGAAGAGGGCTGGTGTGTGGCCAACCTGGATATGGTTTTTAGGTGGCTTCCCACATTCAACTAGATAAATACCAGGCTGTTACCCACATTCTACTCCAGATAAGTGCAACGCAAACATTTATAAAACATTCTCACACTTGAACAGGCAATTTACCCTAGACAAAGACACATGGGGCACACGGATTCTGCCCCAGGGGAAATAGTGGTGTCAGGAAGGGTATGTGGCCACTAACCGTCACTAACAATTCCAAAACCCATATAAAATGCCGACTAGATACAGAAACAGAAAAAGTTGAAGAAGAAGAAGAAGAAGAATACAGACAGGCAGATTTGCCAATATCTAATTGAAGCTGATAAGGTGAATTTCTTCCACAGAACTGAAGAATTTTGGCATGGCTTTTGACTTCTTGGATTGGAACTGATATTCTGTTCTTATCTTTATGGGGAATATCTGCAGGTGTTGAAAGCAACCAGTGGGGGCAGTGTGCACTTTCTAGTCGCACGGTCAGACCTGGGAACTTTCTGGAAAGTAGTTTAATCACTACAGGGCATTTATCAGTGGTACTGGAATAGTGACAGTCTAGCAAATTAATGCTAAACTGAGACCTCCATTAGCACAGTTTTTTAACCATATCAGTACTGAGGGTTAATCTTGGTCCACCAAAAAACATCTCCTTCACATAATTTGTCTTGCACATTACTAAGAGTGCACGGGTTCTGGCTCTGGATGTAAGCAAGACTGAGTGATGCTGTGAGGCCCTGATGGTGAGATGTGAATGTTTCAAATCGCATGAGAGCAATGATAAGAAAAAACATTATACTATTAAGCAGCTTGAAATGAAACTGGAATATAGTATGAGTAATGGGCAACACAAATGTGGTGAAAAGAACAGGAAAATGATTGAACAAGTGCTGGAAACTGTTATAGTGCAGAGAAATAAAAAAATAAAAAAGGGAAAGGAACAGTTCATAATGGAATGGTTTCTGTCCGTCAAAAACTGAACAAAGTGTATATGCGGGCAAGGAAAAAAATTCCTGGGTTTTTCCTGGGTTTCCCAGTTAAAGAATAAACTTTCTCCCAGATGAAAATACACTTTTCCAGTATTAAGTGACAGTATACTTTCCCTCGGGATCTTAAAACTTATCAATCCTTTGAATGGTTAAGGTTTTATACACCAGCATAGAACCTCCTGCCACTTTAGGAAACGAACCCCAGAAAATGCGTTTTGGAAAGATCTTTGATTTGCAGCACCATGTACGCAACATATTTTTGTATTACAAAAGAATACAGTCAGTTTCTGCCAAACACAGAACATTAGTTTCCGAAGCATTGAAATCGAGATAGCCATGAGCTTTTGTAAGCCAATCATAGCTCATGTCACATGATCTCACCAGCCGATGATAGCAGATATTAATCGCGTTTACATGGGGCTCCCAAAACCTGATTTCATAAATTGGTCTCCAAATACCACTCCTGGGTGGTCATGTAAACACTTCAAAATCGATTCTGGAAATCCGCTTCTGTTTGCCGGTTTTCCAGTTCCGCAATCAATTTTCGCTGCCATGTAAACGCAGCCGGTATTGAAACATACTTGGTCTGTCAGGTTTAGTCTTGTTTTTAAAAATTTCGGCTAACATTGATGGAGTGGCTTTTTGTACGGTGAAGGATAAGTAGATATATTAAACTGAAGGTGTATACACCTCATCTATAAAAAAACTGAAGAGAAATAGCAATTGTGCAGACTAAATCATAAGCTACATCTGCTGTTTTCCAGGAGCCGTATTTAGCTGGGCTAGAATATCCGCTTCAGACCTTAACATGTAAACACAACAGCGAAAAACGGTTTCCGAAATTCAGTTTTCGTCTTTCAGAAGATGTGTCGTACGTAAAAGTACTGATTCAGAGCATAGCACATGTGATGTTGTCAGCCTATAGCAACATCAATGTTAAGTAGCGTGAACACACAAATAGGAAGAGTTAATGGTTTAAATTAATGTACATAGTGTAACTATATTATATGTGACAAGGTGTCACATATAATATTTGTCTTTTTTGCGAGCGTTACACTTCGATATATCACACAAATGTGCCAGTAAAATTTTAAGTAATGACGTAAATATCTGCTCTTCTGGACTCAAAATTCTTCTAAGAGGCTGGCCCTCAAAGTGTTTAGCTGTAAATGAAAACCAAATGCTCTGTGATTTTAAAAAATCAAAGCATGTTTGCACATGTAACATAACTCATATTGTTTATAATTAAATGTACTTTGAACGTAACGCTTTTCAAAAGACCAACTGCATTATTTTCCCGCAACCTGTTAGAATTCGTTTCAGCAGTTGTCAGAGAGCACCAGAAAATGGCGTTACCGTTACTGCGAAGCCACGATGACGTAGGTAGCCCATATGTTCGTACACATATGACATTAAGAGATCTTATATTACATCATAAACGAAAGAGCAGATCAGAGGATTCTCCTAGAGGATAGGAATTTCGTATACCATACTAAAATCTGTAATTCAGCTTAAAGAGCACATTCATATGTACGGATTCAAAAGAATTAGGCCCCAAGCTGATATTAAACTTTTCAGTGTGGTTTTCAGAATGCAAATTTTTTTGAAGTACCAGTACTGTATTATCTTATGTTCAGTTCTATGGCATAATGCCATATGTCACAAAAGATAACAATGTGCACTTGAAAGTCTGCAAACAGTTGACACTAGCCATTAAGTGTTTCAAATAAATTGACAGCCTCTGCAGAAAAAATTAGACAATTTTTTTTAGCAAATCGACAAAAATAACTTCATTGTTCTGCAAGGCAATTAATACTCGACTGCCAAAAACCTGGAAATAAAATAAAATCAGAAAACTGAGACTAATATCATATTTTAGCCTTCCATAACTATGTTAATATTTTAATTCACTTTATCGCTCCCGGCCACACAAATCCGTTTTGTTTTTTAAAGCTGTAAACCAAGAGGAAACAGCAAACTAAATGTAAACACGGTTCATGCGGAGACAACTCAGACTGCTCTGTGCATGTGCGAATCTGGCAGCTTGGGTGCACCAGAAAAATGTTTCCTGGTAGCATCTGGTTGCTTGTTGCTACTGCTGATACAGCTTGTGTCTAGTTACCTTGGATACAGCTAACAGCCGCACTTCAAGTGGCCAGAAGCATGAGAAGGTACTGCTCATACGCGACTCAACTGCGCATGCGCATAAGCCCGCTGGCAACTTCTCAAACGAACCTAATGTTAACTGTTGTGACGTCACGTCCATCGGAAGCAGTTTGTTGTTATGAATTATTGCATAGTCTTCACTCTAAAGCCTTCGACACATTTTGCTGTTGGCAGGCGCTTGTGTGTGCAGCGTATCTCGTTGCTGTAAATGGCGCACCATCTTTGCAACTTAAGTTTTATTTATTTTATTCCTCATTTACGTTTTATTGCTGCAGTATTATATTGCAGTAACGGGCTAAAGTAAAATTCTTTGTTAGAGTATCAGTTTTTACCGGTCAAAACTACAAAAATTTAATTGAAAACCAAAACAACGAAAAATTCCCAGAATTCTTAAAAATTGCTGGGTTTTCCCCAGTTTTCTCCCAGATGAAAAAATTCCAGTGTTTTTCCCAAATTTCCCAGAGCGTATACACCGTGACTGTATGAACATCTTAGAATTATTCATAATACAATGTGCAGTCATATTAAAGTCTTTTGCTGTGTAGACCGCAAGATGTGCGGGAAGAGTGTCAGTGAGGTTTCTCGGTTGAGGATCCACGGCATGAACAGTGAGAACGAGGTGGTCCCACAAATTCTTGACTCGATTTTAATATGGGGAGTTTGATGGCCAGGGGAGCACAGTAAACTCATCCTGGTGCTCTTCAAACCGCAGACGTACACTGCAGTCTGTGTGACACACTGTTATGCCATCGGGCATAGGAAAAAACAAATTGCATGTACGTGTGGACATGGTCCCCGAGGATAGATGCGTTCTTGTGTTGATCCACTGTGACTTCCAGAATGACGGGATCACCCAGGGAACACTATGAGGACATTTCCCATGCTATAGTGATGGGACAACCAACTGCTTTCAACAATCAATTGGCCAGTCAATTGTTTTTTCAATCAGTCGAATGAAACTAATCTGCGGCCATGTTAATCTCCAGGTTTGAGTGGTTTCACCTAGTATGAGATGATGTTTTCACTCAGTCTCTGGGTTTGAGTGATTTCACTTATATATTTTTTCACCCTTTTCCTTCCTTGGGGGTAGGGGGGCAGTGGCAGCAACAATCGCCGTTGGGGTGGGTGCAAGATGATGTCACCGTACGTAGTCTATCCCGGCTGCTGTCAGGGCCAGGGTCGCAGCTGGTGTGAGGAGGTGGTGCGGTGCCCCGTCCGAGCACGACACTGCCGGCATCTGTGCTATCGATGGCTGGCTACCTCCTCCCACCGTTGCCCTGGCCATGGCCCTGACAGCAACAGGATGGTAGGATGCTGATGTGGAGTGTGTGGAGACTAGATTGATATGATTTTTTAATTAATGCATATCATCACAGCTTTTCAGTAAAACAGAACGCAAAAAGTCACAAAAATCTGGCAATGTTCCTTTCTTCTTCATGTACCCCTAAGAGCACTTCTATGCTTGTTCAGCTTAGTTACACGGTATTTGTACCTGGAACAATTTAACGCACAGCAACCTATTTGTCAGTTTTAAATGGTAAAAAGAATAATCAGTGTTTCAGTACATTATTAAATGAATACACATACTGCTTATTTTAATTTTGGAAAAGCCAATTAAATGTCCACGCACTCACCGCAGGGCAACCCTCTGGGGGGTATGTGTACCCAGTTTGTATCGTATACTGCTGCTTTATTTCACCTGATCAAAGTACTACAGACTGGTTCCTCTCATAAGAATAACTGGACAACTGTGTCAACTAAACTACTAAACAGTACTTTCAGCTGAATGCACGAATCAATACATGCTTCAGCTGACAGAAAAACTAAAGACTGGTTTCACTTGAAAAGATAGAAGGAATGACTCAGTCAGTACGCAAAACATCACCGGATTGTGTCAACTGTTTTCATTCGGATGCTAACAGAGACTCGTTTCGTGCGAAAGAAATGAATGAATAATAATTCAGCTCATACATAAAAATACATCCGACTGTGTCAATTGTTTCCATTTGGTTGCTCCCATAGTTTGTTTCACTTAAAAGAATGAATGAACAATTCAACCGACATGTAAAGCTACAACCGAATGAATCGATTGTTTTCCAGCAACTGACTGAATTGACTGTTTTCCAGCAACCGACTGAATCTATTTTTTTCATCTGGTTATTTTCATTACTAGCAGATCGTAATGCTCCCTCCTCCGGCCCCTTTGCCTTCAGACATTCATGCCGTGCACAACAACAGCCATCTGCCTGATGCAGCATAAAATGTGATTCGTCTGAAAAGCATCCCTGTCAACACTCAGTGGACATCCACTTTCGGTATTGGTGTGTCAAATTCCAACTTTCATTGTCGACGAACAGCGGTCACCACAGGTGCATGAACTAGGCACCTGCTGTGGAGGCCTGTATGCAGCAACGTTCACTGAATGGTCACTGAGAAGACCCTGCTGGAAGCCCCTCGGTTCATTTGGGTGGTCAGTTGCACAACAGATGCACGTCTATTCCATCGTTCACACTTATCGTCTTCTACAGCCCGTGACGCACCACAGATGCCTCGGCACTGGTTTTTGATAGCACCATTTTACCATGCACGATATATTTTAACCTTGGCAGAATGTGAACAATTTACAAACTTAGCCATTTCAAAAATACTTCCACCCTTGGCCTGAGATCCTATGGTCATGCCCTTCTGGATGTCAGATAAATAGCTCCAGTTCTGCATTACGGCAACGACTGCACTGTTTCCTCCGTCCCCTGACACTGTTTCTATACCTTCCATTGCTAGTACTGTCACCTGCCACCTGTGAGTGGTTATTGCACGCTGATGTTGAATATAGGGAGTGGTCACATTCATATGACCATGTACATTGCCCAGGATAAAATCTGAAATGAAGGAGGAGGAGGAGGAGATGAAGAAGATGATGGTGGTGATTGCCCAAAATTTGAAACAGCAAATATTAGGAGCAGTTAGTAAACAGGAAACTATTTTTGCAAACCTTGAAAATAAAAGCACTGTTTACTGGAACTGAGTGTTAGCCAACAAACAAGTGGATGGCATTGTAATTGATAAAATAGTCGCAATGTATCTGGTTCTAGAACTGTTAGGACAAATCAAAGCAGAGTGACTTAACACCCTGAAATAGGAACAAAAAATCTGGCAATGAGAAACCAAAGCAGGAAAAAGACATCCACTGATTGCTATCCCAAATGACACTGAGGCAATAACAGTCAAGACTAATATGAAGTGAGATAAATATTTCTCAGAAGCATTGAATACTTACTGTGAGGTCAGTCAATACGAAGTGCTACTAGGAAATTTCATCCTGGGAATACAGAAACAGCATACCGAATAGGAGAACGAAGAAGTTCCAGATGGGTCTGTTCTGGAATGAAGTTAGAAGGGTCTTTAAATCACAAATAATCAAATGATAAGACAGTAATTAATTCCCAAAACCAAAGTTAATCACAAAGAACAGATAATACCCATTTTGTAGCCAGATGAGGAAATATCCAGTCTTTATGTCGCTTTTTCGGTATTTTAAGTCTGAGAAGGGCAACTACTGTTGAAGTCACAGATATGACGTTGCAGATAACAATGGGAACTGGTATAGTATTTCATCCTTTGAAGAATACAGCAACAGAAAAGATATCAATTGGCTTTCTAGGGTATACTGGACATGCATTGCAGAAGAATGTGTTGAAAATAAGAATGGCAGCACCATAATCAGCCTCAAAGTGAACAGCGGCTTAGAAACTTGAGAGTGCCCAGAATATTATGCTAAGGACATCTTAAATAAAAATGGGCACGGCCATATTGATATAGGAATAGGGAATAAGTGAACTGTTCTGTTAATAAGTCAAGTACCAGGGACACTTAAAGAGACAATTTAAAGAGAAGATGATAACATTTTCTAGGTGGTTGTGTTTGAATTACATGTACTGGTGAAAACTTTTAAAATGCCACTGCTATAAGCAGGAAGCATATGCAATAGATGAAAGAAGACTTGGGTTTTACATTCTGTCAGAGAGGAGAAGACCAGAAAGGCTCCATTAACCACAGCATGACGAGAACAATGCAGAAAGCTGGTCACATTATTTTCGAAAGTACCATTCTGATACTCTTATCACTTAAATAAGAGAAACCATGTAAGACCTAACTCTGGACTACTGGATTGAAATTTTCATCTCGCTTCTCCCACATGTGCCCAGTGTCTTCAGCACTATACCATTTAGCTTGGCAGTGCAGGGTGTTGCATAATAAGAAAGCAGTCAAATAAGGAAAGAAAAAAATCTTTTTTTCCCTCATGGAAGAATTTTACTGGTCATCATTCTTTATACCAAACAGGCCATAATGTTTTTATCCCTGTATAATCTCACAGTCAAGTTTATTCATGATGAATGCACTTTCATGTTTTTTAATGAGGGAGAAATAACAGTGTTGCTCTTGTGAATGTATGTTGTAAGCAATATTTTAAAATATAGTGTACCGAGATTCAAAAGGAATTCCGTATTACTTATTTCACGATTGGTCCTACTGCTTCAGATACGAGTCTCCACATGGCGAGAAAGAAAAGAAAAAGCAATGAGAGATCATATGGACAGCTGATTGTGCACGAAATACTACAATAACAGAGAATGAGGTCTCCAAATTACGTGGCTTGCTGAACCTACATCCACATCTATATGGATACTCTGCAAATCACATTTAAGTGCCTGGCAGAGGGTTTATTGAAGCACATACACAATAATTCTCTATTATTCCAATCTTGTACAGTACGTGGAAAAAACGAACACCTCTATCTTTCTGTTAGGGCTCTGATTTCCCTTATTTTGTTACGATGATCATTCCTCCCTATTTTGGTCGGCATGTTTTATTTATGTCCACCCCGAATCCTGTATCATTTCAGTGACACCCTCACCCCTATTTCATGATAATACAAAATGTGCTGCCCTTCTTTGAACTTTCTCTATGTACTCCGTCAGTCCTATCTGGTAAGGATCCCACACTGCGCAGTAGTATTCTAAAACAGGCCGTACGAACATAGTGTAGGCACAGCCAATAAAACATAGTCTTTAGTTTGCCTTGCCCACAACATTTTCCATGCGTTTTCTCAAATTTAAATTGTCCGTAATTGCAATTCCTAGGTATTTAGTTGAATTTACAGCCTTTAGATTTATCGTGTAACCGAAGTTTAACATATTCCTTTTACCACTCATGAGGACGACCTGACACTTATCGAAATTTAGGATCAATTGCCAATTTTTGCACCATACAGATATCTTTCCTAAATCATTTTGGCAACTTGTTTGGATTTTCTGGTGACTTTAATGGTCAATAAATGACAGCTTCATCTGCAAACAACCTAAGACGGCTGCTTGATTGTCTAGTAAATCATTTATACAGAGAAGGAACACCAAAGGGCCTATGACACTACCTCGGGGAACGCCAGAAATCACATCTGTTTTACTCGATGGCTTCCTATCAATTATAAAAGAACTGTGACATCTTTGACAAGAAATCACAAATCCAGTCATATAACTGAGACAAAGTTCAATAAGCATGCAATTTCACTAAAAGCTGCTTGTGTGGTACAGTGTCAAAAGCCGTCTGGAAACCTAGAAATACGGAATCAATTTCAAATCCCTTGTCAGTTGCACTAACACTTCATGTGAGTAAAGAGCTAATAATGTTTCACAAGAACTATGTTTTCTAAATCTATGTGGACTGTTTTCTAAATCTATGTTGACAGTGTGTCAATAGACCATTCTCTTTGAGGTAATTCAAAATGTTCGAACACATTATATGTTCCAAAATCCTGCTGCATATTGACGTTAATGATATGGGCCTGTAATTTAGTGGATTACTCCTAATACCTTCCTTGAATATTGGTGTAATCTGTGCAATTTTCAATATTTGTGTACGGATCTTTCATCAAGTGAATGGTTGTATATGATTATTAAGTATGGACTTGTTATATCAGCATACTCTGAAAGGAACCTAACTGGTATACAGTCTGGACTGGAAGACTTGTTTTTGGTAAGTGATTTAAGTTGCTACACTACTCTGAGGACACCAACTTCTACGTGAACTCATTTTGACAGCTGTTATTGATTTGAATTCTGGAATATTTACTTAATCTTCTTAGGCGAAGGAATTTGGAAAGCTGTGTTTAGTAACTCTGCTTTAGCAGCACTGTCATCAACAGTATTTCCATTGCTATGGTGTAGAGAAGGCATTGATTGTGTCTTGCCCCTAGCATACTTCACATATGACCAGAATCTCTTCGGATTTTCTGCCAGGTTTCAAGACAAAGTTTCGTGGTGGAAACTATTGCAAGCATCTCGCATTGAAGTCCTTGCTAAATTGCAAGTTTCTGTCAAAGATAGCCAGTCTTGGAGATTTTGTGTCCATTTAAATTTGGCATGTTTTCTTTGTTGTTTCTGCAACAGTGTTCTGGCTCTTATGTAATGAAAAATATATAATGTTCCGTGTGCGTTCTCTAAATTACGTTGAGCATATCGGATATGTTTGCAGCCATCTATTGTGGTGTGGTTCCATTTGTGGACTTGAAACAATTACGGTCCACACAATTCTTTGTACTAAAGGCATCACTAAATGAAAGAATAACTTTCAACTCTAAATTATCCCACCAAGCACACTACAATTGGTGACCCTGACTGGATTTGTTTTCAAGAATAGTAATCGAAAATATTACTAGTAAACATTGTGATTTAACTATACAATATTTTCCTTTCCATGTGTGGAATACATAAATTAATGGGACACCAAATCAGCACAACACAATAATGAACAAAAGAACCTACTAAGATCACGAGACATGCACAAGGTTTGAAAATATAAAACAACAAAAATAAAAATGGAAAAAGTTTGAAAGTTATTATGCTGAGTAAGGTAAGTGAGATTAATCATTAATATACTTCGTCAAATAAAAGGACTAATTTGTCAGGTAATTTTGCAGAAGTTTGAAAAAGCATTAATTTTTCTCTTGCACACAATTAGTTTTTCGATTGTAGCCAGTCATTCACTGCCAGAACATTCGATAATACTAGCTTTATTATTGTTGAAGGTAGAACTTTTTTTGGTAACTCCAAACAAAAGTAGATTACTAATAGTAATTGTGAGTGAAGTATTAAATGGAATTTATTTACTTGTGTAGGCCAATTATCTAAATAAATTATAAACCAATATGGCGGAAGCCAATAGAAAAGTGAACAGCATTGTAGATGAAAATGTGCAATCAAGTCCACAAAATCCCGTAATGGGAGAGAACAATGTAATAAGTGAAAATGTGAAATTAGTGCTCCAGTGAGATAATATCTTGTATATAAATGTGGAGCCGAATTCAGCGCAAAAACTACGATAAAACATCCAATATCGGAAATCTCTGTTGGTTTAGCATATGACATAGTGATCGAGCAACAAGATGCCATCTCAGTTTTGCAGAAACATTTGGAAAGTGAAATGGCTACAGGACTAGATATCCCGTTAAGTCCCTTATTGAGAAGCAATATGGGCTCCAACAGATATTTCACGTCACCAATAACATGTGATACGGCATTAAATGATGCGAACAGTGTGGGCACACTAGCAATGCATGTGAACAAATCTTATTCAAATCAATAGTCACATAAATAATGAAATGGATGAAAAATTTGGACAAATTGACACAAAATTTTCTAATCAATTTTTAGAGCTACTGTTGGAACAACAGAAAGTAACAGGCAGGTTAGATGAGTTCACTACTCAAGCAAGATGCCTTGCATGTAGCACATAATGAATTAGAGGAAAATGTATCTTTTGTTCACACGTAAGAATTGGACTTGCAGGCAATCTGTAATGAACTTCCAGATCGTATGCGAAAGCTGTCTGAGGAAGTGGCTTTTATCAAGTTAGAGCAAAGTCGAGTAAATGCTGACAGGAAAACATTAAAGGAGCGTGCAGAGCTAGGTGCACTTGATAGTGATGCCACCCTAGCACAGAAAGTAGTACAGTAACATGGAACTTGTTTCTGAGAAACAGAAAAATTAACATCGGACAAAGAAACCAAAATTATTCTGAAAGCAGACAGGAGCATCAAAACCGCAGTGCAGCAGACGCAAACAAAATTAATATCGGGCAAGACTGATGCACTTGACAAACATGCAACCGAATGCCATATCCGTTTGACACTGTCACATTAGGGAGTAATCAAGATTAATGCAGAAATAGAATTACGACTTCAAACAGTCATGATCACTATTGTACAGCATTTCATCAGATCTGTAAAGCACAGAACCACATCTTCAAGTACACTGTGATCATATGTGAAGGGTGTAATACAATTTAACGTAAACATGGACCATACCATGAAATGTAACAGACCTTCTACATGATATTTCACTGAATCTTGATCAATGCAGCATGTACTGTACCATATCATAGAACGATATTTCATGAACATGAGAAAAACAGTATATCAGCAAGTCAGGCATAAAATATCTAGTACACACCTGACTTGCTAATACATTGTTGTTCTCATGTTCATATCATTCTATGACATGATACGATATAAGATGCATTTGGTCAAGGTTCAGTGAAACATACGGCAGAAGGTATGTTATATTCCATGGTATGGAATCCCAGCATACTTGAAGATGTTCTATGCCACTTCTGTTTCTGCCACAACCGAATTCAGGGATTGCCTCATCAGTGTGAAACTGTGTATTCTCCTTTTCCCATGCACACTGCCACGGAGATAGATTATAATACAGGCACTTAACTACTAGTTTCAACTAATAATCAAATGCTTTACCGAGTAAATACACCTATGACAGTGGTGCCAACCCCTGCTGTAGAATTGTCACTTTCACCTGTACTGCCGGATGAAAGCTTGTTAAAACATCATCAGTTCCAAGTAATTTTAGCAGAATCAAAGAAAGTGCACCCAATGGTGTTTATAAAAGCTTTTCGACATGTGTTACTACGTGACTAGACTGAGAGTTAAAAGATGCACTATGTGGTAGGTTTCTTTCAAGGTGATATCTTGTTGTGGGCAGCAGATATAGCTGAAAAGTGTCAAATGTATGCTCAGTCCAAGCAAGATTTCCTTGACAAATTTTGGTCAAATTTGGTGCAGGAGAGGTTAAGACATGAAGTGTTCAATACAGAACCCTATCATATTAAACAAGGGGGTCTACAGAAGTATTTTGAAAAGCATATTAATAAAACCAGATGCCTAAGCAAACCAATTTCCCATGTAGGTATATGAGAGCTATTCAATAAAGAATGATGACAACATACCTTTACTCATACTCATAATTTTGATGATCCTCCTCAAAGTAGTCTCCCATGAATGCTATGCACTTGTCCGAGCATTTCTGCCAGTCTTCAAATAGAAGATGGAAATCATTTTTTGAGACCCCTTCAAAATCGCCTTCACAGCCTTCAGTACTGCTTATGATGATTGATAATGCCTCCCACGAAGGCGTTTCTTCATGTTACGGAACAGAAAAAAGTCACATGGGGCTAAACCCAGACTATGCACTTCACGTTGATTTTTGCAAGATATTCAGCAAGAACATTGACAATATGCGGCCGTGCATTATCGTGGTGCAGCATCCAGCCTGCTTCATGGAAATGCAGTCTTTTGCACCTGATACGGACTTGCAATGTTTTCAGGACATACCTGTAGTACTGTCCAGTTACTGATGTGTGTGCAGGAACAACATGCTGACAAACCATTCCATGAATATCAAAGAATGAGATGACCATAACTTTCCCAGCAGAAGCAACCACTTTTGCTTTTTTGGGGGTTGATGATGAAGGAGATTTCAAGCTTTGCTGTTTGCTCTCAGGATCAAAATGATGTAGCCAAGTTTCATCAGTAGTGATTACATTTGAAAGAAACTCCAGATCTTCCTCTAACATCAACTTTAACTGAATGCAGACCTGCACGCAGACGTACTTTTGTTCGGGAATCATCTTGGAACCCATCACGCACAAACATGTGTCGTGTAATTTTTCTATCCCTGACGTGTGGGTGGCACCCAATGAAATGTTCAGCATTTCAGAAAGTGATCTTAAGGTAATTCGTCAATCCTCTCTCACAATGACAGCAGCAGTGCTGATGTTTTCTTCCAAGCAGTAACTGGAGCACTGGGTCCACCTTCCTTTGAAATTGATTGTTTCCCCTCTTTAAACATTCTAAACCACATTTGAGCTGTGCTGTAGGGAAGATCTGAGATCTGACTCCCCATAGGCCTCCTGTAACATTGTATACGCCTCAGCTGAAGATTTGTTGAGACGAAAGCAGAATTTCAAAGCCACATATTGTTCCTCGAGTGTTACCTCCATTGCAGCGGTAGGCGATACTGAACAGCTCTGTCCTTGTCTGTCTCTCACAGGCAGGAACCAGGAGTCCCAATGATGAAACTACTACGGTGTGTTTGTTGCACATTAAGCTAACAGAATATCAAAGATTAAATTTTAGTGCAGTTATGACCATAAAAAAATTATGATCATTCTTTACTGAACAGCCCTCGTATTACAAATACTTAAAGGAAAATTAACATCGAGCATTCATGAAAAACTTGTCACAGTGCCCGAGTCAGATTTGCAGTACTTTTGTCAGTCTTAGGTTTCACTGATCTTATCCACGAAGACACAAAAGCACTAACAAACAACTTGAAGGTGCAAGCAAATGCAAGAGGTAATGAGAAACATAACAATCGTAATAACAGTAATCACAACTCCAACGGTTGACACCTTCCTCCCAAGATAGACGACAACAACAACAGTAATAATCGAGGAAGTGCGAGTTACCTAATGAATAATAATAATAGTTATGGGGGTAAGAAAGAACAAGGGTACAGGCATGGATATCAGAATAGGGCAGACCATAACAACAAAAGTAATCACAATTCTAATAGTTGGCAAACTGAGCCAGGTAGTATATGGGTTACCAATAATATGAATGATAATTGTGTGCTGAGAAATGGATGACTGGAAACATCCCCAGCCCCCCAATATGGACACAAACTGGCGTAACTGGGGGGCATGCAGTAAATATAACTGAAGTTGCACTTAGCAACAGTGCCATTCAGCTCCAACAGACAGAAAACTAAAATTGGCCATGCTAAGTCCCCCAGCTGTGGTTGGAGGACGAGATGGGGGTGAGATACAATATCAAATCCAATAAGGTGAGCTAGCTACACTACAGAATAAAATGAATACAAAGAAACTAACTTACAAAAGAAAAACAACTAGACACTACCATTAAGTCTAAAAATTAAACAAACTACATTTTTTGAAAACTACTTAAAAACTATGAATATTTATGTCAATTATTTTCAAGCATCTACACTAGGCTACAGGAATACTTACATATAATTACAAAAAATAATATATACACAAAGATACACACAGCAAGCATGTACAAACCTAAATCTACATAAACACAAACAGGTGTCTGTACAAAATACAAAACTACAGAGAAGAAATAAAGATTGGCCTACATGCCATGTTTTAGGGAAAACTCTATGGGTACAAGAGAAGGCAAAAGAGAGTACTACTTCGAGCCATAAAGGCACATGTCTGAAAACTGATTCTAAATATTGTGTCAGCAAAAGAAAATAATGGTAAGTGAGAGCCATACTTCATGAGGCATGATATTTGATGTAACATGGTGTTTCACAAATCCTATTCCAGGTTGTGACTGTGGTATGATTGTCCCATGGGAAATCTTAGTTTTTAAGTAATTCAGAATATATATGAGAAATGATACAAGAGCACATCCCAAATGGTAGTGAGATTTATACATGGTGGTTGGTACCAACAAAGAGGCCAAACCGTGTCATGTTGAGTGAGCGTGTGTGCATGAGTGAGAAAATAATACAGTTGTAATAAATCACATAGAAGTATGACACCCACTCATACCCAATGTCACGGGGTTAACAGTTGAAGCTTTTATAGTTCTGTAACAATAATAAATACAAACCATGTAGTATAAGCTCAGAGTTAAGACCTTGAGTTATCACCCTCTTTCAGGTGTAATTAGAACTAAAGACAGTAAAATGAGGGAATGAACAAACTTTCGAATGTGAACGCCTATAGTACATAAATGCTTCACAACACAAATGCACTCTACTTAAATAAATCTGGGGTATAACCTGTGGCACGAGACTACCCATATGGGTTATGTGGATTGAATACAAACATACATTTTCAGGATTATGTAAGACCGTCTGAAATTGTCACATGTCACACCAGCAACACATGGTATTGAACAAGTGAAATGGCTAATATTCATAGTAGTTAATTTATTTCTTCTCTTACATGTAAGTAGAAACGATTTTCTCCATAGGCAGTTGATATGCCTATTCTTTTCTTGCATATTGCATCAAAAGTAGAACTTAGCCTCAAAAGTGTAGATGGAACGAAATCTCACCTTTGTTTTACAGTGAGTACTCTACGACTGGAAAACAGCACATGTGAGTCCCGTACATAAGAAAGGTAAAAGACTGGACCTGCTAACTTACACATCAATATTCTTAACACTGGTTTGCTGCACAATTCTTGAATGTACTCTGAGTTCGAATATATTAATTTCTTTGAGACAGAAAAGCTGATGGCCACAAATCCACATGGATTTAAAAGCACTGCTCATATGAAACTCAGCTTTCCCTTTTCTCACAATATCCTGCAAACCATGGATGAAGGACACCATATTACTAGATTTCAGAAAACACCTGAGGTGGTGCCCCACTGCCCACTGCTAACTAGGGTCTGAGTATATGGAATAGGTTTTCAGATATGTGACTGGCTGAAAGACTTGTCCTTGATGGTGAGCGCTCATAAGTGACAAGGGTATTGCCAGTAGTGCCGCAGGGAGTTCGCTAGGACTGCTCAAAATTTCTATTTGGTGTGTTGATTGATAACTTGCCCTAAAGGGAGAAAAATGTAAGATAATGCAGATGATTAGGAAAAACAGTCCTCTGATATTCAAATACGGGATTAATGGTGTGCTGCTTGACACAGCCACATTGACTAAATATCAAGGTGTAACACTGGAAAGCTATATGAAATGGATGAGCATGTAAGGGAAGTAGCAGAAAGACAAATGGCCAACTTCGGTTCGCAGGGAGAATTTCGGAAAAGTGTAGCTCATCTATACAGGAGGCCGTATATAGAACAGTAGTGCGATTTGGTCTTGAGGAGGGTCCTACTGCTCCGGTCTTTGGAATCCCACCAAGCTGGGCTAAAGGAAAACATTGAAGCAACTCAAAGGCGTGCTGCTAGATTTGTTACCAAAACATTCAATCAATGTACTACTATTAGGGAGATGCTTCATGAACTCAAATGGAAATCCCTGAAAGGAAGCTGACATTCTTTTCACAAAACACCACTGAGAAAATTTAAGGAACCGGCATTTGCTGCGAACTGCAGAGCAACTGGCTGCAGAATGATTCTACTGCTGCTGATACATTTCACGTAAGTCTCTCAAAGACAAGATAGGACAAATTAGGGCTCGTTCAGAAGCATATAGTCATTTTTCCCTTGCTCTATTTGTGAATGGAACAGAAGAGGAAATGACAAGTAGTGATACAATGTACTTTCCACCATGCATCATACAGTGCTTTTGTGGAGTACATATGTATGTAGATGTAGACATTTTTTCAAAACATTCTAAAACACTTATTTTTTAAAATAAATTTCAATTTTTAAATTTTCCAAAGATTATAAATATGTTGTGATTTAATAAACATAAAGCACAAACAAGAATGCATTGTCATTCAGCCGCAAAAAATGACGTCATGCAAGTGGCAACTGTTCTTGCCAACCATTGTTGCAGGTCATTGGAAAAACAGTGCATATACCTTTCAAGGATAGCAAGGAGAATTTCTCCAGTAATGACTACTGAAAGAATTTCAAGAGCATGTGTTTTTCAATGCAAACCCGAAATTTTAGGTACCCCCATAAGAAATAATCACATGGAGAAAGATCTGGAGATCGAGAAGGCCACTCCACCTCTCCACGCAAAGAAATGAGGCAACCTGGAAAATGTTCCTTTAGGAAAGCTATGAGTGGTCTTGAGGCACAGGAAGTAGCCCCATCCTGTTGAAACCAAACATTATTGAGGTCAATCAGCTATCTTCTCAGTTCTATAATAAAAAATTCTCGCAACATTGTGAGATAACGTTGCAAGTTGACAAGTCAGTGTGTCCACTTTCTCAGAAAAAGTAAGCACCAATGATGCTAAATCAGGCTACTCCAAGATTTCCAGCGTCCTTTTGGGAAACATATGCTGCCATGTATAGACATTTTGCTTCAGTTGTTGAACCACCATGATTTTAAAAGGATGAAAGTGGAGGTCAAATTGCAAAATGCAGTGAATTGACATAGATTGTTGAGTTTTGTCTATGTTTTCTGCTGTTCTAACTGTTCGAATGCCACCCCGTGCTGTTCCAGGTCTCACCATTCCTCTCATTCTGCTGTTGTTGAACCACTTTATTACTGTTGTGCAAGGTGGGACAACACCATTTCGACCAACACTGAGCTCACTGTGAAATCTTTCCTGCATTTGCACTACTGAATGAATGGTTGCAACAAAAGTGTCCCATACACAAAGACCCATTGTTCAATTGACCAACGACCCATGGTTACTGAAACGGCAACTAATAACGAATATATATCAACTACTACACATGTGCTAGTTCTCCCACCACTTAAGTTATGGCAAATTCTAAAACGTAACATCTCCCTGCCAGACCCTGTACAGTTAATGGTCTTGAGTCGGCCCAGTTGAGAAGAATTACGAACAGAAGGTTACACTGTGATGTCTGCAGAGATTCTTGCACGACCAATACATGGCTATCAACTAAATGGACTAAAAGTTTTAGTTACAGCCACCTTAGGCGTCCATACAGCACAAAGGGAGGGGGAAGGTCTCCCTCCTGGAATCAGGAGAATAGACTTTTTATTTATTTTAGAATTCTGGCACATTTCTAGGAACGATTGGGCTTCTAAAAAGCTGCAAATCTAGCATAGTCACGCACAACAGGAAATACTGTGACTTTAGAATCACTACATAATTTGTCATTGGTTGCTTACTACACTGTTGATGAGAAATTATGCGGTTTGATTGGTACAAAGGCAGTTCCTATAATGTCCTGCAGGCAAAGGGAATACGAACTATTATGGACCACAGATGAAGGAATCCTCAAACTTTTATCTGTCACTTGCTCATACAGCTTTTATAGAGCTGCAGAAAAACACCAGTTTAACACATAAAAATGGAGTCATGTCAATCACCAGGACACCAGTGGTACATGAATATGGAGGTGGTGGTTGTGTCTATGGCTGGCATCCAACCGTAATTGCCACATGTGCAATAGTAGTTTATCTCTTGTCCGTTGGTGAACAATGATTGCCTGCAGAGACTACAATCAGTTTTACATGACACAACCATTGTAGCAGACCCTAAAGCAAATGAACTTTTATATTGTAAGTGTAATTATCTATACTTCATATGTTAATCCAAATGCAACAGTCAGAATAAGAATAGTTCTATTTTCTGTGCAAGACAAGGGAAAAAGACTGAAATCTGAAGCTCAGAAAAATGTTCTACAAAGCTGGCATCTTCTTGATCTCTACAGGGAGCAATATATCACAACATACAGCAACAGAATTATGAATTCTGTCACTGATTTGACATTACTGCATAATGTGTCAGACTGGGAAGACTAGGACAGTCTAGAGTCAGTCATAGCATGTAAAGTTCTACAGGTCAATGTGAGTGTGGTTTTTGAAAATTTACCATTTTTATCTTGTCAATGGTTGGGGCTGGGACACAAATTATGCAAACTATCCAAACAGTATATCTTCCAAAACACAGATGTTAAAACTTTAATCATGCCGGCTGATGGAATATGAAAACAACTCAATAAAATCATTAACATGATCAGATACGGAGCTTCGCAAGGAAAAAAAGGGCCAATGATGAAAAAGTGTATTTTAAAGGTAATTTCATGTTTCTTTGAGGAGTATTACTGATATACATGACTGGGAAAAAATTAGTACACTCTTCTAGAGGTTTCCAATTCACTCAAGATTTATTGTTGCAACTGTGCATTTGGAATACATGAACGGATTACATTTACAGATCAATAGCACAAGTGGTTTGAGGGACCAGGTATCAACCCATGCTGAAACACCCAGTTAGTATATGGTGTAGCCTCCACGGGTTGTAACGCAGATGCTCACTCTGGCATCCAGTCAATCTTACAGATGGTGAGTACCGTCCTGGGATATGTTATTTCTTGCCTGCTCGATCTGTGCATGTAGTTCTGTAAGAGTAGTCGGTTGACAAGTTACGTAAGTGACTTCTCGTCCCATAATATCCCACACGTGCTCAATTTGAGAGAAGTCTGGAGATCATGCTGGCCAGGAAAGCTGCTGTACATCTTGCAGAGTATATCGAGTTTCACGGGCAGTGTGTGGGCGAACATCATCCTGCTGGAACAACACATCACCTTCCTCTTGCAAGAACGGCAGAAGAACGAGTCTAACAACGTTATGCACATACCGAGTGCTGGTTAGCACACCCTCCAGAAACAACGAAGGTGTACAAGAGTTATAGCTTATCGCACCCCACACCATAAGGCCTGGGGGTGGGGCCAGCGTGTCTCGAATGAAGACACACTACAAGACAGCACTCACCAGGTCTACGTTGTATGCACAAGTGATCATTTGCACACGAGTAGAATCCGCTTTCATCACAGAAGACCACGGTCCACCATTCCATCTTATAAGTGGTCCTCTGATGCCACCAGTCGAGCCGTGCGTGTCGATGCTGTGGCACGAGTCAAAGATGGGCTAGACGTGTGCTTGCCGGTAGTCCCCCTGCCAATAACCAGTTCGCTACAGTTTGTATTTACACATATGGGCCCACAGCTCTCTCATCTCTGCTGTTGTAGCTGGATGACCTGCAAATGTTGCCCTTACAATAAGATGATCCTAGCAGGTGTCTGTGCTGCACGGACATCTAGAACCTCATCTACATTAACGTTCGCGTGACCACTGACACCAGCATCATTGCACAACTGAAGCAGCACATCCAAATTGTATGGAAGGACCGACCCACCACAGGGAAGGTCACAATTAGACCCTATTCAAACTCACTCAATTGGCTGTAGAAAAACATGAGTGTATCTCAATAGCATGGTTGCCTGCTTGCTTTAGATGTTCGCACTACAATGAGCCTTCTGGCTGTGAGCATTCTCTATGAAAGTGTAGACAAAGATGGCGCTCTGATAGCTATGCTGCTACACTATCTGTTGGCACACAATATTGAAACCATTATCAGTACATACTATCCCTCGGTTCTAAATTGATGTCATCTTTCCAGGTCCAGGTGTCTAGCCCCCCCCCCCCCCCCTCCTCCCCTTCTTCCCACCGGCAATGTATATTTCTAGTTCTAGCTGTTCTTAGTGATACCCAACTGGACTTCCTCAGCCATTCTGATCTTTTCTCATTTCAGGTTTTTGCTTTTTATTTTTGACCTCAACTTATTAGCTGATGATTAAAAATACCTTTGTGAACATTTTTTGGCTTCGTTTCCTAACTGAATGTATGTGGTGCATTTTATTATACAGGATGTAATTCAAATTGTTAACTCAAGAAACACATCATCCGTAATAGTGTCAGTAATATGAAAAGATCTATTTCACATGTCAGAATGGAATATGCTTATCTTTTAGGTATCACAAGCAGATAACTATTACTCCTGTGAGATACAATGAATTTTCTGTTCCTTTTGCAAGGTTTAGTTCTTGCAGAATGGCACATTTTCAATTTCATAGAATCAGTATTATAAAAAAAAATGGTCATTTTTAGAAATTTGCCCCTTTTGGATAATTTTTTGCACATGCCCATGGTTTTAGCTCCAGTGAGAAAGAATCTTGTCCTTGAAGACCACTACCACTACCACTACCACTACCACCACCACCACCACCACCACCACCATTACCAACTCTCAACAGGCATAATGAATGAACATTACATTGTGTGAGGTACTGCTGTGTTAATTCATCAGGGCAAGTGTATGAAAAATATCAATTTGAAAGATTATTTCATTGTGTGAAAAAGTAATGTACTTCAGGGGAAATCCTGAAAATATATAACAAAGAAAAGGAAAGCTAAGGCATCAATACTAATCTAGATTTTATACTTCACAGAAATGGATTAGGACAGCATGAAATTAACTGGCTTGATTTCAAAGCCTGTTCACAAGCTCCTATCTCTTCAATTAGAGATACTTGCTGCTCAGGTATATAGCAACTGCCTAGTATTCTTCCGCACATAAACATCCAACAAAATGGACAAAAAGTAAATTGTGAAATCTAAGAATGAAGGTCAGTTGACACGTTTTCCACTGTGTTTTGCTTTCTTTCTTATGAAAAACACATTTCATCCTTCCATTTTCTATTTTGTTTTTAAAATAAGAGACTATTAAACTGCAAGACTGTTAAACTTATTTATTTAAAGAGATTTTAGTTTGTTTTTTCTCTTCTATTCTATTCTATTCTATTCTATTCTGGAGGCCTTTCAACCAGTCAGCCCTAGGAAAAGAATGCAAGCATTCTTCTTAGTCACTTCCACCTCCCACTCATAACGCTCATCTGGCATGTGGTGATTTCTGCCATTTTTTAAAATCATTCAACACATTCTATTTCTCATAATATCACTTACAGGGCTACTCAGGCTAAAGCAGCAGTCGAGATCTATGGGGTACAGAAAACAGTACACAAGGGTACCTGCGCTAAGACCACACAGCACCAAGCATCAGATCTGAGTTATCAAAACAAAACAGTAGTTCAAATGTGTATCCATCTCCCAAACATAAAATACATCTCACTTACCCAACAAGCCCATTCTGCACTACTTCCTGTTTGTCAGCTTCTATTCTGTTGTCACTACATGCCTGATTGTTTAGTTCACTACTTATGCAAGTTATTTCATTTTCACCATGTCTGAATATATTATCTCCTTCACTACTGCTATTTCTTGCCTTTACATCTGGTGCAACATCATGAACATCCACAGCATGGGTTTCATCAAATGGTGTATGCTTGACAATCTCCATCTGCTCATTTTGGTCTCCTGGCCAATGTCCTGATAATGTAATGCACCCACCATACGACTGCACAGGATTGTCCATCGATTCAGATCCGTGTTTCTTGTCCTGGAGAACATTTTACAAAACATTGTAACACAATTTGCAAGAGGTAGTGAGACCATGTATTCCACTTCAAATATACAAGAAAAGTAAAACTGAGAACTTAATATTACTGAGAAATATGCACAGGGTAAGAAAATGCAATTTTTATGTTTTTTCAGTGAACTTACAATTTTTATTGTCATTCACTTACAAAAAACAAGGATTAATGAGCCATCCTGGTAACACATTAAAACCTTCTCCCTAGCCAGTTAGTGAGCAAGACTGACACCTGATAAAGTTTTCAAAGTCGTACTACAGTCAGGTAAAATAGAGCACATATCAGTTGATAGATTAATCTTTACCCTCTTGTCTGAAAATGAAATATACATTCATTTAAAATGTTGTAGTCTGTAATTTGTACAGCATAAGCAACAGACACTGGAGGGTCCTCCCACACCTAGAGGGTCCTCCCAACAGAGCAGCAAGCCATGCATCATCTGACTGTACCCTATTCAAAGGATAATGAGAAGTATTTCAAGTTGACTCAACGGCTGGAAGGAAGTATGCCATGACCGAATAATTGGTTTGCAGGTAGAGAAGGGAGTCCTGGATACATTTGTCTGCTGCATACATATGTTTAAAAGGTTTCTACGCACCTAGAGTGTTGGAACAGATGATACACTTCTCAGCACAGGTATATCCCATATGCTCCAGCGGCCTCACAGCTGCATGTAACACCATATCACACACAACAAATTCATTTGGTACACAGATCTCGGGAACTTGCTCAGAGTACACCATCGAGCAGCCAAGAAAATGTCATGCTTAGATTTGTCTGTAAATACAGCTACATAGTTGTGGCACTCATTTAAAATTTAATTACAACTAGAATTAAAAACATATGCTGGAGTGCAGTATCAAATTAGCTTCCATAAGGAAAGTGGAATGTGCACGACAACTGTGAAATAACTTTCAAAATGATAGAGAGCAGCAACCAGTAGTCGTTAGCAGCAATCAGTATCATTTCCATTCCATCTTTATTAGAGCATATCCAGATTTCGTCTAGTAACTAGCCATTATCAATGCAGTATTTCTGAGTTGTTATACATGCCCTACTATGTGTACATCTGTTTTTCAGGCTCTTGTCACAGTTCAGTATCTCATGTACTCTACTAAGCCAAAAATTATTCTGAGCCTCTTCAGAGCCAAGGTGGCAGTTGGTGCCAACCCTAGGACAGTGCTAGTATTTGACTAACACCAAGTGCCACAAAATCATGCTTGTCACAGATCCCAAAATCCCATACAACTTGCAGATGATCTGTAAAAATTGCTTTCATGGGAGGGCCTGCAACAGTTTGGTATGTCACTGAATCTGTAATAACAGAGAACCTATAAGCACAATGCACAATAAGGAGCTGCCACCAGATGACAAGTGATACACAACTTAAAACCAAATATGATGCCCAAATACTGCCCCCAATCTTTGAAATTTAAAACTGTATCCCTCACTTGCATAGTGGCAATGGGATGCTGGATCCAGGTGGTGGTATCAGCAGTCTTGGCATATTGCTTTACCATTGTTTGGAAATGTCTCTGGGTGGTGTTTGAAGGCACCCCATTTCAGTACGGAGGTCATAGGTGGCCTACTTTCCCTTCTGATAGCTTCTGCTAAGCTGGTGGAACTGTTTAATGAGTTCAGAAAATCCTGCTATGATCTCTTCTTATTCTTAATAATAGCGATATTTGCCCCTCACTAATCAAGAAGTTACGGCATTCTCTGCAGTTGATCAGTATCTAAACATGCACAGTGCCGCCCACATGACCCTGATTGCAGAGCAGCACTGTTCCCTCCACTGAGACACAAGCAGTCTTTGTATACGGCCTGCAGACTTTGAAATGGCTGCATCAATGGCCTGGTGGATCACCATCACAATGTGATCCATCCATTCCTGGATGCTGTCCCAAACTCAAACTGTACAGCATGCACTTAGGCTTTCTGAGCACACACTTTAGTGCCTTACTTCCTGGTATTCTTTGATTCAAGAGATGTATGCACGTGAGGATGTATGTTCTGGAGTCCAAAGCACTGACTACACACCCCTGAGTAGATTTTTGTGAGAGCAGGAAAATATGTTGTGATGCAGAATGAGATTTTCACTCTGCAGCGGAGTGTGCGCTGATATGAAACTTCCTGGCAGATTAAAACTGTGTTCCGGACCGAGACTCGAACTCGGGACCTCTGCCTTTCACGGGCAAGTGCTCTACCAACTGAGCTACCCAAGCACGACCCACAGCCCGTCCTCACAGCTATACTTCTGCCAGAACCTCGTCTCCTACCTTCCAAACTTTACAGAAGCTCTCCTGCAAACCTTGCAGAACTAGCACTCCTGAAAGAAAGGATATTGCGGAGATGAGACATGGCTTAGCCACAGCCTGGGGGATGTTTCCAGAATGAGATTTTCACTCTGCAGCGGAGTGTGCACTGATATGAAACTTCCTGGCAGGTTTGCAGGAGAGCTTCTGTAAAGTCTGGAAGGTAGGAGACGAGGTACTGGCAGAAGTAAAGCTGTGAGGACGGGCCGTGGGTCGTGCTTGGGTAGCTCAGTTGGTAGGGCACTTGCCCGCGAAAGGCAAAGGTCCCGAGTTCGAGTCTCGGTCCGGCACACAGTTTTAATCTGCCAGGAAGTTTCATGTTGTGATGCCTATGGCAGAGAATGACCATGTTCAGCAGGCATAATTCTTCTGAAGAAATTAGGTTCTCAACAGCTCGATTCTGGAGACACGTGGTCATAGATCCCCACAGTACATAAGTGCAATAAATTTCCCACAAAGGATGAACAGATGGAAAACCTGTTCAATAAGATCACTGAGAGCCTCAGGAACAAAGTTGTCACTTGGGGAAAGTATAAGGAGCATGTTGTACTTTCATCACACACTAGTGTAGAATTTGTTGGCAAGATGGTGTTAAGGAGGAGAGGCATGGAGTAGTACTTGTCACTAACAAATATGGCCACACCAACTTTAGCTCTCTCCCCACTGAGTTCATCTTTCTGTGGAGACTGTAACTCCTAAATGCAAGTTTTCTTAAAGAGAAGGGGTCTGCCCTGTGTCTCGTGAATGTAGGCAGTAGCATCACCTTATTTTCCTTCTGAATTTTTTGCAGCTTTCATTCTGTGCTGTGTGATGCCAGAGTAATTTATGTAGAGTTCTGGAAGGAAGGAAGTTGTTCTTGTTTCATGAGCTACTTCACCTTGTCTGCCACACACTGCTTGCAAAGTGCAGACAACAGATGTATGATCATATCACTGCCACCTGAAATGTCACAGAAGGTTTGGAAGATGATATGGCTGCACTTTCAGCCACAGAAATCCTGCCTTAATATACAGTGAAAGGTTTGGTCAGTCGAAAGTTTTTCTTTTTTCTTTTTCTTTTTTTTTTTTTTTTTTTTTTTTTTTTTTACGAGATTCATTATGTTACTTACACCTCTTACTCTTTCATTAGAAAATTCCATCAGCTATTTCTTCTTTGTCATATTCATAACATGACAACAGATCACACCTCTGCTTGATTTAAGGCAGCTGTGATTTTTTTCTTTAAAAAAAAAAACCACACACACACACTTTTATTAATTTTTCAGTATAATGATACGTTCTAGTGCTTTCCAAATAAGGGGATTCCTTTTTTAAATGACCCTTTTCCACTCTTAATAATTGTACATACATTTTGATACAGCTTGACCCTGTTACTATTTGTTAGAGAAATTGTCGAATGCTCTGGAAGATTAGCCTCTCGATCTCTTTTTGGTGGTCGTGTGTTGGGTACAACCAGTGGATCACCTGACACACTGGAGGACTTTGTAAAGATTGAATCACCAGCCACTTCAGTTCCACGAGCAGCTAGGAAAATAAAGATTCGCCCAGACAGTGCTCAGCATGCCTGGGTAAGCCTCATACAATTGAGGTGTAGCAGGTTCACTGGAAGTTGCCTGCTCACGACTACACCACCACTACAGCTACCCACCCCATCAGCACGCAGCATGCCTCATTAAGTTTTAATATACACCATTTTTGCAATCTGGGCAGTGATGCAGTCCACCTCTGTCATGCACAAGTGGCCACTGAAGCGTGCACAGAGCTTATGGTTACAGAAGACTGGCAGCACTCACCATTCCCCAGCTCAGGAACACCAGGCACACCAATGGTGGCACAGCTCCCCAAGTTGCTCGCCATCTGGCACGACCTAGGAGGCAGGTGTAGCTTATCAAATGCCACAAAGAATTATTCCCCTCGAATAGTTATTACCATTTTTGGTGAATATAAGTACCTGTAGCAGACAGCATAAACAAATCTGAATATCTCAATTTTGCTCCCACCAGTTTACAACTGAGGTAAACAGATTTATCTTAGTATGCCACATGGCATACATACAGCCCCCTTCCCTTAACTCTCCACCGACTTCAAACCAGTGTGTAGCTCTCAGACTCCGATGATGAAGTTATAAACGCTCTACTAAAGTACAGTGGAAGCTACATATCTTGTGTGTGTTATGTGGCAGAGTTAATAAGAGTTTTATTTAGTTTAAAGGATGGAAGGAAACTTAGGAGTTTAACATATCATAAATGTTTGCCTTAAGTGATTCAGGAAACTGATGGAAAGCCAACATTACGATGGCCAGACACAGACTTGAACCTTGTTCCTCATTAATATGAATTCAGTGCCCTCAACTGCAACACCTCATTCAATTTAATTAAGATCAAACTGAGCTAGTTATGTAAGGTCATCAGAGCTAATTATGGCCCCCGGTTTTGAGTCAAGTGGAAAGCCTGCACCAAAGATTCAATGATTCTGTGACAAGTTAGGTTTAGAGTTTCTACACTCTGACCATAGGACTGAGAAGCATCCGAGTGTGGGTTGTAGAGAAGGCGTTTCTTAAGATTAGGTGACTCCCCATGCAGTCCAGATAACAATAGGTGTAGGAGACCCCAAAGTATTATGCCTCCTCCCCTTTTTACAAGTGAAAGTATTAAAATCACAGTGATCAGCTATCAATGTATTCACAACTAAGTTCCAAGTTTGAAGCATTCCAAAGAAGCAATAGATCTCTCATAACACTAGAGACAGAAAGCTAGTTAAAATTTAAAACTGATAACAGTGAGATTTATGGGAAAAATCTAACTTAATATCAAAAGGATAGGCGTATGGGAAATGGAGATGATGTATTCGTCACAGGAGACAAGAAGCTCAAACCCACTGAGACAAACGTTGAAGCACTGGCAATAGTCAGTAACAAGGCTGGGCACACACTTGTAACTGCATCTTTCAACTGACCACCAGACTCGCTTCCCAAATGTAGCCAAAGACTTTAGTGAAAACCTTAGCTTACTAATACAGGGTATTATAAAAAGGTACGGCCAAACTTTCAGGAAACATTCCTCACACACAAAGAAAGAAAATATGTTATGTGGGCATGTGTCCGGAAACGCTTACTTTCAATGTTAGAGCTTATTTTATTACTTCTCTTCAAATCACATTAATCATGAAATGGAAACACACAGCAACAGAACGTACCAGGGTGACTTCAAACACTTTGTTACAGGAAATGTTCAAAATGTCCTCCATTAGTGAGGATACATACATCCACCATCCGTCGCATGGAATCCCTGATGATGCACTGATGCAGCCCTGGAGAATGGCGTATTGTATCGCAGCCGTCCACAATATGAGCACGAAGAGTCTCTAAATTTGGTACCGGGGTTGCATAGACAAGAGCTTTCAAATGCCCCCATAAATGAAAGTCAAGAGGGTTGAGGTCAGGAGAGCGTGGAGGCCATGGAATTGGTCCGCCTCTACCAATCCATCAGTCACCGAATCTGTTGTTGAGAAGCATACAAACACTTCGACTGAAATGTGCAGGAGCTCCATTGTGCATGAACCACATATTGTGTTGTACTTGTAAAGGCACATGTTCTAGCAGCACAGGTAGAGTATCCCGTATGAAATCATGATAACGTGCTCCATTGAGCGTAGGTGGAAGAACATGGGGCCCAATCAAGACATCACCAACAATGCCTGCCCAAACGTACACATAAAATCTGTGTTGATGACGTGATTTCACAATTGCGTGCGGATTCTCGTCAGCCCACACATGTTGATGGTGAAAATTTACAATTTGATCACGTTGGAATGAAGCCTCATCCGTAAAGAGAACATTTGCACTGAAATGAGGATTGACACATTGTTGGATGAACCATTCGCAGAAGTGTACCCGTGGAGGCCAATCAGCTGCTGATAGTGCCTGCACACGCTGTACATGGTACAGAAACAACTGGTTCTCCCGTAGCACTCTCCATACAGTGACGTAGTCAACGTTACCTTGTACAGCAGTAACTTCTCTGACGCTGACATTAGGGTTATCGTCAACTGCACGAAGAACTGCCTCGTCCATTGCAGGTGTCCTCGTCGTTCTAGGTCTTCCCCAGTCACGAGTCATAGGCTGGACTGTTCCATGCTCCCTAAGACGCCGATCAATTGCTTCGAACGTTTTCCTGTCGGGACACCTTCGTTCTGGAAATCTGTCTCGATACAAACGAACGTACCGCGCCACGGCTATTGCCCCGTGCTAATCCATATATCAAATGGGCATCTTCCAACTCTGCATTTGTAAACATTGCACTGACTGCAAAACCACGTTCGTGATGAACACTAACCTGTTGATGCTACGTACTGATGTGCTTGATGCTAGTACTGTAGAGGAGTGAGTCGCATGTCAACACAAGCACCGAAGTCAACATTACCTTCCTTCAATTGGGCCAACTGGCGGTGAATCGAGGAAGTACAGTACATACTGACGAAACTAAAATGAGCTCTAACATGGAAATTAAGCGTTTCCGGACGCATGTCCACATAACATCTTTTCTTTATTTGTGTGTGAGGAATGTGTCCTGAAAGTTTGGCCGTACCTTTTTGTAACACCCTGTATAAATGTCCCTGTCACAATGTCATCATTGGAGGACATGTTAATCATCTAGCAATGAATTATAACAATTACATTTGTGTAAGTGGTGGGCATGGTAAGGCTTGTACCATACTGACTGACTTCTCTGAAAGCCACCCAGGACAGATAATTCGGAAGCCCACTCATGATGGATATACATTAGACTCAATGACAACAAAACATGCCTACATTGAAGTTGGCATCAGTGATCATTAGGCAGTTGTAACAGCAGTGATTATCAAAGTACACAGGGCAACTACAAGTAGAAAAATTTACATAAACACTAAAACTAAATAAAGAAGCAGCACAAGGAGAAACTAGAAACATTTAGTTCTGGCCGGGAGTGTGTAGAAGAACTGTGGCTCAAGTTTAATTCTTTCAGAATTATGTCATCCTCTCCCCTACACGACCATGCCCTTAGATACTTCTAGTACAAGAACTGTAAATTTCCTGATTATTATTTTGCTTCAGTACAAACACAGTATTGGGTTATCATGCAGTGCTGTTACTACTAAAACTGGGGGAAGAAGCTCTCTCCTGTAGTTCTATGTGATGAATTCTCAAGATAAGTATATAAGCAATACTGAGACATAGCAGGTTACTCCCAGGTAAATATAGTTACTATTGGAAGATAAGGCTATAAGACAAAGATATTTGTATTATGGATATGTACTTACAGGATGACATGTTTCTTTCCCACCAATTACAATTACTTCATCTTCAACTATAGACAGATATTTATCTATTACTGGGTCACTCCTCTTCTGGTTCATAGCCTTCTTCAACTGTTGAAATGCACTGAACACGTCACAACGGAATTCATAGCTTTGTTCGAGCTTGTATAGACATCTGTGACAAATAAGTTTGGACAAAGGATCTGTCTCATAAACCTGTAAAAGAAAAAAATTCTTAACAGTAAGACTTCTGACCTCAATTTGCATATGATGCTACACCAATTTCTGTAGCCAGTTCAAATGACAACTGTTTCCTTTCTGAAAATAAAATGTACACCATATATTCAAAAGGACTGAGAAAAGCGCTGCAAGAAAGGAAACCAATATGGGCTCTCTAATCAGAGCCAACCTTGTGAACTACTGTTGTTTGTTACTTGACTTAACAGAACCTGAGCACAGTAATGACTAAATGTGGAATACTAAAAAAGAGAAAGCACAGTGAAAAGTAACGGGATTCATGCCAATTACGAGTGCCTGCTGAGACATGGTCTAGTAAAATACATTTCAACTGTTGTTCTTCTCAACTGTTGTTCTCACTGGTAGGAAAGCTGATAATCTTGATTATACACACAATGTACACACGTAGAATTCAGGTTTGTTACAGCCAGATTCATTTGATAATGACATAACTTTCAACAATATCAGGAAAAGGATAGACTGCTACATAATGGAAAGATGACCCATTGAGTTGCAAAAAAAGACTGTTACACATCATAGCTTTCAGCAAAAGCCATCTTCGCAAAGAAAGAACCCCCCCCCCCCCCCCCCCACACACACACACACACACACATATGACCAAGTCATCTTTATGCTGGGTAACAATCTATCCTTTTCCTAATACTTTTCCCATTGTTTGACATAACTTTCAGTTTTACTGCCAATGTTTCAGAGAGTGCATATTTATTAATGCACATTATTATTTTTATTGCTGTTGTGGACTGCAGCTCTCTACGCTACTCTATCCTGTGCAAGCCTCTTAATTTCCGAATAACTACTGCAAAAGACGTCCATTTGAACCTGTTTACTGTACTTGTCTCTCAGCCTCCCTTTGCACTTTTTTAACTCCACACTTCCCTCAAATACTAAACTGATGATTCCTTGATGTCTCAGAATGTGTCCTATCAACTGACACCTTCGTTTAGTCAAGTTATGCTACATATTTCTTTTTTCCCCAGTTCTGTTCAGAATCTAATCATTAGTTAAACAACTTACCCATCCAAACCTCAGCATTCTTTGAAAGCGCCACATTTCAAAAGTGTCTATTCTTTTCTTGTCTGAACTGCGTATCATCCATGTTTCACTTCTGTACAAGGCTACAATTCAGACAAACGCCTTTCAAAAAAGCTTCCTAACATTTAAAATTATATTCCTTCTCATCTTCAGAAATGCATGGAGCGAGCTTGTTGCAGTGGTTCAACTTACGTCCGCTGTGGGCAGTAGGTGCAGCAACTGAGAAGTTACTACACTCCTCCTTCCCTGTGGGTGGAAGGACCAAGTGTCTCCATCCAAAATACTGTGAGGCAGAGATGTCGAAGGTGTCCGCAGAGCATTGGGGGGCAACAGACAAAGTCACAAGAAGGGCTTCCTTGCCATCTGTGGACCCTGGGTTGAACAGTGGACAGGACCAGTGACAGAGAGAGGAGCACAAGCCATCTAGGGATTGGAGTCCACAACGATGGCTGTCAATACAGGCAGGAACAACAATGGACTGGAGAGGAGAGGCTCTTGTGACAGAGACCTGGCTTCCATCCCTCCTGGCAGCGGTGCCAGCTCAGCACAGTGCGAAGTGCAGCACTGATCACAGGAAGCAAACCCACTATCGGTGATGACGAAATCCCAATTGCTAGGCCTGCCTGACCCCGAAAGTGATCAGAGCCAGCAAAGAATGAAATGTCAAGCCCAAGGCCCGAAGACGGGCCCGGGGCCCATTCAGCGGTGCAACTGCTTCTGGCGGCATCCCACAAGTCTGCCTTTGGTGTGAACCATGAAGAAGCAGCGACTGCACCAGCTGTGAACAATGGCTGGAACCCAGTGAGGGCACCATCCAAAGCGTCCGGCCCAGACTGGCAAGCCAGGTACGAAAGCCTACAAAACTGGTACCGCTGGAGAATGTCCGCCCAGCAGCGAGAGGTTGTGCAGCATCTGTGGCTTACAAAAGTCTTCAACATACTTGCACATCTGTACCTTAAACGTTCAGACAAGGTGTTCTGCCTTCAAACAATTGATGGCACAGAAGTGAGCAATAAAAATAATATGTAGTGTTCACCCATGTATGTCATGTGGGCACCTCTTCAAGGAGATAGGCATTTTTATTGTGCCGTCAAAATACTTATGTTCACTAATGAAATTTGTAATAAATAATCCATCACAATTTCAGAAGAACAGTGATGTACATACTTACAACACTTGAGGGGAAAAAAATCACCTTTATTACGCATTGTTAAAGCTGTCAGTGGCTCAGAGAGGAGTTCAATATGCAGCAATAAAAATTTTTGATTATTTGCCTAATATCATAAAATGTCTGACAGGTAGTGAAGCAAGTTTTAAATCTAATTTAAAGTCATTTCACCTCGACAACCCCTATTCCACGGACAAATTTCTAACTAGTAGCCAGTAAAATAAAAAATAAATAAATAAATAAAAATAAAAAAAACACTTGTTTTTAAGTGTAGTTGCAAGAGTAGCAATAAAACGATAATGTGTTCAATAATGTTAACACCAATCAGGTATACATATTATGTATACTCACTTGTTCCACATCATTTTGATAAAAAATCATTCAAATGATTTATGGAACATGTAACCAACTAACCAGTGTCTGCAACCAACATACAAGACAAGCGTACTATGGAGAATATTTTCAACAGGACCTTGATAGTTATGTCTGCCGTCGCAAACAGATAACGAACAACATAAGGAAAATGAGTGAAAGCAGCAATGGCCAATAACCCAATAGTGTCTAGAAAAGGACCAGCGAAATCAATGTGGACTCTTTCCTAAGGATGTTTAGGGGATGGCCATGACGAAAAAACAGTGTGCGGCACACAGAGACAGAGACAATACAGTAACTGATGATGGAGACGCCTCGCCTATGTATCCAATAGAAAACGAAGCACACCCTTCGGGTCAAATGAGTGACCAGGGCCCATGGGGAACCAGGACACACCATTTGCACTTGCACATTGTGACATGGGATGAAAATGGATCTCATAATTGTACCAGGACAAGAACAGACCCCACCGCTGAAGAAGATAGTGGCTTTGTCTGGCAAGGATGCTGATGGGCTAAACCTGGAAAGCAAGGGCTTATGGTCAATAATTAAATAAAAATTTGCACACCATACAAGAATATGCAAATTTTTTAAAGACAAAGACAATAACAAGAGCTTCTTTTTCCACCTGAGAATAACACTGCTGAGTTGAGCTGAGTGTTTTCAGTGTTCAGAGCCACCTGAATAGTGATGGGCTATTGAATACATAACACTCTGCCTCATTCAGAGAGACCATGACAGGACATCAGATTACGTGAGACATAGTTTTACGCTTTAGAAACAAGAGCCTCTGGGAAGATTATCATCTCACAAATACAATGTTGTACATAATGAATTGCACATCACATCGAGAACAGATAAAGCATTGTACTAGGATGAAAAATTCTAGCTTCTCAACTAATCTCACCACTGCCTAAGTGCATTTTCATTCTTTGTACAACATGTACAACATGCTACAGGGCAAGAAATAATTAAGAACGATGTACCAGACAATCACGTTCACCTACATCAAGAAAAGCCAGGTAGAAATTGTTCCTTATGACTACACAAATAGGAACGTATTCCATTTACCACACAAGCTGTTAGATATACAATAATGTTGAAATAAAGTATGAAATTGTTTTCAATACTTCTCATGACCCAAACTCTTGAGAATAAAATGACAATAGCTTACAGTGGCAACAAAAAATTCTTGCAACTGACACTACATTTTTTTGTGTATTGCATCAATGCAAAAGAAAAGAATGTATACTTCACTACTACACATATAAATAACTACCTGTGCTGTAGTATGGCTTGTTGTGTTGATTATCTCGTGATACCTGTGTGCAGGTCGACAATAATGTATATGATGTTATTATATCTTTGCCACTTCCGACTGACATACTAATTTGTTTCGGTATCATTGTCTGTAGAATCTAGTCTGTATTTAAAGTGCTTTCTGCTTTAGTCCAGTAATAAAACTTATTTGCCCTAAACTGTAATAACTTAATTACAGTCTGACCATCAGGTTAAGGGCCCAGCAAAACATGTTTATTAACTGAGATAAAATTTTATTTTCCTTGGGTCAGTCACGTCTCTGAAGTTAACCACAAATTTGATGGAGCTAATTTTCAATTATAGAAATATAAAATGGAAATTATATTTCGTGCTGAGAAACTGCTGGACGTTGATGAACGTACAGTAAGCCAGCTGAAGGGACAATTATACAGAATTTGTGGGATGAGCTTAATGTAAAAGCAATGCTTTGTATCTCACCTAGTACAGAGTTTGACCAGCTGCAAACTGTTATCCTTCACAAATGACTGCATGTCCAAGGAAAGGTGACCCCTTTTAATACAAGAAACAAACAAACAGTGTCTGGATTACAGCTTTTTTTTTTTTTACTGATTACCGGTTTCAGTCTACGTTGCAGATTGTCTTCAGGTCCAGTGCTGCAAACTGTTAGTTTTACATAACTGCTGACAAACTGCACTTTGCAGCACTGGACCTGAAAATAACGTGCAACACATACTGAAACTGGCAGTAAACAAATAAAAAGTTGTTATCCTGACACAGTTTGTTTGTTTATTTATGCAAACTGTTATGTCGTGTACCACAGGAAATGATACGTAAAACTGTCTTACAATAATCAATGAACAGTGATCTGCAATAAGTAAAGTTACCGTACATTGAAACTGCAGTTCTCCAATTATAAAAACCTGCACTGTTATACCATGGCACATCAATATGAGTAAAGTCGAATCATTAGCACAGTCTCTTGCAGACTTGTTAACCACTGGGAGATACAGACAAGATTGCCAAAGTTTTTGGTTGACTTCAAGCAAAATAGGATTCGTTTGTTACTGCTTAGGACTCATGTGACAATCGATAATTTAACAGCAAGGTTACTGAAAGAGGAGCAACATTTGTTGCAGACTGAAGAAATGGTCACAGCATTCACTGTTGTTAAGGTTAATCACAGAAAGGATAAAAGTCAGTGATTCCAAAGCTGTTATTGTACAAGAGAGGTAATTACAAGGCTGAGTGGGAAAAAAAAGGAGTGTTTAAACTGTCAAGGAAGGTCAAAAACCTGATCATCAAGATCTCAGTACAGAATTTAGAACTGACAACCTTCACCCATGATGTGTGTGATGTCAGAGACCACATGTCCATACAGGTCACAGGCCCACTTATAGAGGCCACCTGGGTCAGCCTCCTCGCGCGCTTTGTTGAGCTGCCAAAGAAACAGCGTTATTTGAGCAATTGCAAAGGACTGCTCGGCCTATTCTGTAACCTGTATTACTGTTGTCCAGTGAATTTGTTTAGTGTTACACACAATCAGTACTTCATTGTATCTTTCATGTTGCTCTGTAAAGTACTATGTTCCATAAATCATGTTCGTTCCTGCTACAGCAAACTTGGCGACGAGTGACGGTTATGTTTTCTCTGCACGTTAATGCCACTGCTACGACACCCGACGAACACCTCAATAGAAGAAATACTCCAACGTATCACTGCCCAGCAGAAAGCTTGCACGGAACAACAGCAGGATCTCACCACCAATCTCAATCAGGTGGCAGCTGTGTATTTGTGGCTGGTTACTCTACTGACATTGCAACCATCGCCCCTTCCAGCTTATGATGAATTGTCTGAAGATTGGGACTCTTAAAAGACACAGTTACACCAACATTTCCAGTCTTCTTGCATGGGCGATGCAAACCTGTGTAGGGCTTTCTTTCTTTGCTGGCTTTTGAGGCACATTTATCAGTAGCGGTGTCAATTAATGTCTTTGCAAGAACCGACCAGCTTATCATTTGATGAAACGTCCAAGCTATTCTCAACTTATTACTGTGACAGAATGCACGTCATTGCGATGCACATAGAATTTTACCGTTATCAGAAATGCCCAAACCAATCTACAAAGCCTGGGCTGCAGAATTATGGGGGTTGAACAATTGTTGTAAATTTGTCACATACCCATCACAAACCCTATGCTGATCACATGGCGTGTGATGTTATTATTTGTCTGGCTCTGCATACGGAAGCCTGTGAAGAACACTTCAGTGTGAGAATCCGACACTTACAGATGTGCTCAATATAGCAGAGTCCTTTGAAGTGTCATGGGCCGCAGGCACTCAGATTGCTGTGTGGGGGCAGGTATCAGAAGTTGCTCAGTCAACCCTGTCATGCACACTGCATGTGTTCAGGATGACAGGGAAGCTGCTGCAGAAGTACAGCCTTTGACTCAGCGTCGCACAGGGCAGCATTGGTTACGGCTAAGGCAGCAACAGGCCGTGTTACAACAATAGCCACATGCTTCCCTCCCATCTTGCCCATACTGCTTCATCCGACACTACATCTACATATATACTCCACTAGCCACCAAGCAGTGTGTGGCGGAGAGCACTATTCGCGCCAAAGCCATATCCCCCGCCCCCTCTCTGTTCTACTCGCAGATCAGGCGAGAGGGAAACAAGAATGTATGAATGCCTCAGTACGAGCTCTAATTTCCCTATCTTTGAATGGTGATCATTGTGCGATATGAAAGTTGCTGGTAATAATATATGCTCTACATCCTCGGCAAAGATCGGATTTTGGAATTTAGTGAGCAGCCCCTTCCATTTAGCGCGTCGTTTATCTGCAAGTGTGTCGCACTTCAAACTTTCTAAGAGATTTGTAATGCTCTCGTGATGGCAAAATGTGCCGGTCACACATCATGCCACTCTTCTTTGGACCTTCTCAATCTCTTGAATCATACCCAACTGGTAAGGGTCCCATAGAGACAAACAATACTCCAAGACCGAACAAACTAATGTATTGTCAGCAATTTTCTTCAATGAAGGACTGCATCACTTCAGGATTCTACAAATAAACTGCAATCTAGAGTTCGCCTTACCTGTTACTTATGTAATCTGATCGTTCCATTGAGATCATTTCAAATAGTCACAAGTTGATACTTGATGGATGTTACCACTTCCAAAGACTGGGCATTTATTTTGTACTCGTACATTACTGGGGATTTTCACTTTGTTATACGCAGTAGGTTATACTTCATAATATTGAGAGATAACTGCCAGTCATTACACCACGCATTTATTTTCTGCAAATCCTCATTGATTTGTTCACAACTTTCATGCGATACTACTTTCCTGTAGATTACAGCATCATCGGCAAACAGTCTAATGCTGCTATCAATACCATCAACCAGATCACTTATGCAAATTGTAAAAAGCAGTGGACCTATTACACTGCCCTGGGGCACACCTGATGTTACACTTGTTTCTGTTGAAGTCTCCCCATTCAGGACGACATACTGCTCTCAGTCTGTTAGAGAACTTTCTACCAAACTGCATATGTCGTAAGATAGACCATAAGCTTGCACTTTTTGGAGCAAGCGACAGTGCAGAACTGAGTCGAACGCCTTTCGAAACTCGAAGAATATGGCATCAACATGGGAGAGGCTCTTGTACACCATGCACACTAGTGTGCTACACACCCTCAGCATTGGGCTGTTTGCGACAGGTGTCAAAAGAAAGATCACATTGTATCAGTTCGCAACTCCTCTTCAAACGTGGCAGACAAAGTAGTACCGATGGACATAAAATGCCTCTCTACAATGACTGTCTCCCCGAACAAACTGTTTATTTACTTGCATGTGTTTAATAAACTACTATTCCAAGACTGATTTGTCGGAAGCATACTTCCAGCTCTTCTTGGATGAGGTCACTCGACGCCTTCTCATTGTCAATACAGCTTTCGGAGTATACCAATAACAATGCTTGCTAGTGCACACACAATATTTCAGGTATTCTTTTGGAACAGCTGACAGCCTCTGTACCCAGCTGCATCAATTGCCTCGATGGTATTATTGTTTTGTGTTCTTCCATTGGAGGCGACCTTAGAAATCTCAGATTGCCGTTTCCTGTTTCGCAGTCTGCAGGTCTCAAGTGCCACCTTGTCAGATCTCAATTTTTTCAGCTGTCAACTGAGTACCTAGGTTTCGAGGTTTCTTGCACAGGGGTCAAGCCGTTGTGTCACCATGTTGGTGCAACTGTGGCTTTGCTGCAGCCACCCTTCATTAAGGAACTGCATGCGTTTCTAGGTAAAGTTGTGTGCTAAAATAAATTTTTACCTGAGGCATCCACAGTTGCTCAGTCCCTGCATGTGATTTTGCATAAAAATGTGCCTTTTTTCTGGTCTCCAGCTTGTGACCGAGTGTTCATCTCGATTAAATGTAAGCTTCAATCTGTCCCATGTCCGGCCACTTTTTAGCCGGGTCAGCGTCTCATGTTAACTACATATGCCTCTCAGCACTACCTTGGTGCAGTGTTGGGGCACAAATACACGGACAGGTCTGAACGACCCACTGCTTACACTTCTGAGACTTTAACTCCTTCTCAGCAGTGATATTCTCATATTGAAAGGGAGGCTTTAGCACTTGTGTTTGCCCTCAACAAGTTTCATGTCTTCTTGTATGGTTCTAAGTTCCATTTAACCACAGGTCACAAGCCATTAGTCGCTCTTTTCAATCATTCGTTTTCCACACTGGACAAGTTAGCACATTGTTTGCTATGGTTGGCTCTCTTCCTCTCCTGTTGTCATTATCAGATCCATTATTAGCCAACGGCACAACATGGCAATGCCAACACCTCACCTCGCCTTCCAATTGGGCCGGATCCGGCATCCAATCAGGATGAGTTGCTTTGTTTTTATTTAGATACTGAGAACCAGAACATGGTCGACGGTTTTCCAATTACTAGTGCCGTGATAGCATGCCGTTGTCATGGATCCTGTACTTAAGTCTGGCCCTCCCTTTTGTGCAGCACAGTTGGCTGGAAAAACCCAGGCCGTGCCTCAGATCACTTGTGTAATTACTTCTCCCTCCAGCACTGTCTTTCTGTGTTTGACAGGGCTCTTTTGTTAGCTACAGAGGATGCTGCTCCCCGGGTTGTGATTCTCACTTCTTTACACCGTAATATACAGAAGCTTCTGCATGTCAGTCATTGGGGACGTCTCGCACCGAAGCTTTGGCCTGCCAGCCATGTTTCCATACATTGACTTCTCATTTTTACATTTACACGGAATGCCATGCAGTGGCTGTCAAGTACCCTTTCTGCAAGAACACAGGAAGATTGAGTGAAACCCACCTTGTTCCTTCCGTCTTTCTCACATGAAGACCACTGGTAGCTTTCTCATTCACAGTAATCTGTGTGTCCACAATTTCTACATCAGGGTTGAACAACCATATTGTGTTGTGGTTTGACCAAGTATATCAGAAAGGATGTTCTACGAACATTCCATTATGTTTTTAGTAATTTGAGTGGATGTAGACATTTCAAAAACTAATTATACCAGGAAAAACTGTTAATATCAATAATATGAGGGTAATCCCAAAAGTAAGGTCTTCTATTTTTTTATAAGTACATAGACCTGTTTATTTCTACAATGGCTTACATCAGTTTACAGCTTGAACATTTAGCTATTTTTCGACATAATCACCATTTCTGTTGATGCATTTTTGGTAGATGCTGTGGCAGTTTTTGTATGCCCATGTCATACCAGCTAGCCGCCATGCTCTTCAGAAAGTTATGAACTGTCATGATTGTTGCTTGGTCTCAGGTGTAAAGTGATATGCCCAGCTTTCTTCACCCATGAAAATTGAGTCCAGAAGGTTTTCCTGTTCGGCTGCAAGGCGGTGAAGAAATGCACAGCAAGCATCAACTCGTTGCTGCATGTGGTCCTCAGTCTGCATGCGTGGCACCCATCTTGCGCACACCTTCCGGTAGTTCAATGTTCCCGTTAAAATTCTGTGAGCGGTGCTTCGGGTAACCTCAGGAACCAACGTGCAGAGATCATCCAGGGCATCTGCTGATCTTCACGCATGCTTTGCTCAACCTTCAACACTGTCTCCTCAGAAACTGATGGTCTCCCGCTCCTTTGTTAGTCATGAATTTCGGTCCGACCAGCTGCAAACTCTCTACACCACTTATGAACATTTTTGACATCCATGCACGATGCACCATACACTTCCGTCAATTGGCGATGGATTTCAATTGGTGCAGTGCCCTTTGCATTCAAAAACCGAATACCTGCACGCAATTCTCACTTGGCGGTAACATCCAACGGGAGCTCCATTCTCAATGGCTGCCAAGCCACGACAGCGCCTCAGCGCAGCGTGCACATGTTTACACACAGCACGTGAAGCACTCTTCATAACAGTGTGACCAACTGCCACACAGAGTTCTGTACTTATAAAAAAATAGGAGACCTTACTTTTGGGATTACCCTCATACTATTACCAATTTATAATGTACACATATGAGGTGTCTGTTAATGTAAAGTACTCATCAGTACATCTTGTTGGTTGCTACAAGAGATCAGAAAATGCCATACATCCAGGATCTGTACAGCAGTACACACTATCAGAGATGACAGGATAATGTGAGTCACTGGCTGTGGTGTGTCACAGTCTCGGAAATGGGGAGTATTGATGAAGTGACAGTTCAATGTCCCAGAAAGAACACATTCTGCAGTTATCAACACAAAATCAAATACGGATGAACAGCATAGTGAATGCTTTGCAGTAGACAAGATAGATACAAAGCCAAGACACACCACAGTGGTACAAGGATATCTACATTTACATACATACTCTGTAAACCACAGTAAAGTGCACAGCAGAAGGTGCTTGCCAGCATTTCTTTCTAGTCCATTTGCACATGGAGTGCTGGACTGCTTAAATGCCTCTGTGTACTCTGTAATTCATTTAATCTCACCTTCACAGTAATACAAAGGAGGCTGAAATATACTTTGAGTTTCTTCAGTTAATACTTGTTCTTGAAACTGTCTAAGTAAGACAATGAGCAGTAATTCAAACACCACCAGTTCATGTCTTTCAGCATTTCCATCATGCTGCCCCATGAGTCAAACAAACCTGTAACCATTCATGCTCCCCTTCTTTTAATACGTTCAGTATCTACTCTTAGTACTATGTGGTATGGGGCCAACACAGCTGTGCAGTATTTTAAGATGGGACATGCAAGTGATATGTATGCGGTCTCGACTGTAGCCTAACATTATTCTCCCAGTATCCTGCCAACGGAAAAATGTCTGCCACCTGCTTTTTATACTACTGAGCATAAGTGATCACTCCATTTCAGTATACTCCTACTAGCTCTTCAGATGACAAAAAGATTGATAGAAGGCATGACATAAAGGAAATTATTTATTACATTAAGGGAGAAAAAAATTTATATTTAATGGGGGACTGAAATTCAATAGTAGGAGAACACTGGTTGGGGTAAAAGCAATACAAGGGGTAGTTGCCTGGTACGATTTTGCACTTCATGCAGAAGAAACTTTAAAACAATACTATGGAGAACAGAAAGAAACAAAGATGAAGATTAGGTGGACAATATAATATAAGGGTATCCATAAGCTTTTAATTATTGCCTCAAAAGGTGTGTGTGTGTGTGTGTGTGTGTGTGTGTGTGCAGTAAACGTTCCACATCAAAAATCAACTCATTGTCATTCTGGAATGCCTGTCACACAGTACTTTTTTCATATGAAGAAAGAAGTAGTAGTCATTAGGTTTCACTGCTGGGCAATACAGGGAGTGAGGCAAAATTTGACAGCCCAAAGAAGCAGCACAAGTGTCTATGTCCTTTAGTTGAGCAGGGATGTTGTCGCGGAGTAAAAATAGCCCCACAGACAGCTTCCCATGATGCTTTCCCTTGACAGCCTGCCATAAAATTGTCAGGAGATTTTGGTAGCATGCTCCTGTGGTGGTTAGCACCAAACTATGGCAGTTCAAAAAACCTTTCAGCATTACATTGCCCAATGATGGTTGGGTATTTGCCTTTTTCAGCAGTGGTGAATCCACATATTTTCATGTCACACTTTGCTCCTTTGTTTTGGGGTTGTACTGACTCACCCAGCACTTGGTGTTTAAAACAAGTGGTCTGGATTAGCCTGACATTTCTTCTGCTGCCTTGGTTCAGTGGGCTTTTAAAATGGACATGATCCGACATGAAAGCCACAGGGTGGTGATCTTTGTCATGTCCAAAACGTCATTCCAGATGTTGAAGACAGATCTGTAACTGATTTTCGAATTTTCCACTATTGCCTCAATTGTGATATGCTGTTCTTAGAGCACCAGGGCCTCCACTTCTCTTGTGATTCCTGGTTCTGCACAGAGAGATGTCACCAACTTCATTTGTGGGAATTTCGATTTGTCAAAGCATCTGCACCACCTAACCATTATGTCATATGATGGTGCATTGTTGCCTCACATTTTCACCAACTCAGCATGGACTGTTGCAGCAGCTATCTCCTTAAATTGCAGAAAATTACGTATTGTGTACTGTTGTTGTTGTTGTTGTTGTTGTTGTTGTTGTTGTGGTCTTCAGTCCTGAGACTGGTTTGATGCAGCTCTCCATGCTACTCTATCCTGTGCAAGCTTTTTCATCTCCCAGTACCTACTGCAACCTACATCCTTCTGAATCTGCTTAGTGTATTCATCTCTTGGTCTCCCTCTACGATTTTTACCCTCCACGCTGCACTCCAATACTAAATTGGTGATCCCTTGATGCCTCAGAACATGTCCTACCAACCGATCCCTTCTTCTGGTCAAGTTGTGCCACAAACTTCTCTTCTCCCCAATCCTATTCAATACTTCCTCATTAGTTATGTGATCTACCCATCTAATCTTCAGCATTCTTCTGTAGCACCACATTTCGAAAGCTTCTATTCTCTTCTTGTCCAAACTATTTATCGTCCATGTTTCACTTCCATACATGGCTACACTCCATAGAAATACTTTCAGAAATGACTTCCTGACACTTAAATCAATACTGGATGTTAACAAATTTCTCTTCTTCAGAAACGCTTTCCTTGCCATTGCCAGCCTACATTTTATATCCTCTCTACTTCGACCATCATCAGTTATTTTGCTCCCCAAATAGCAAAACTCCTTTACTACTTTAAGTGCCTCATTTCCTAATCTAATTCCCTCAGCATCACCCGACTTAATTCGACTACATTCCATTATCCTCGTTTTGCTTTTGTTGATGTTCATCTTATATCCTCCTTTCAAGACACTGTCCATTCCATTCAACTGCTCTTCCAAGTCCTTTGCTGTCTCTGACAGAATTACAATGTCATCGGCGAACCTCAAAGTTTTTATTTCTTCTCCATGAATTTTAATACCTACTCCGAATTTTTCTTTTGTTTCCTTTACTGCTTGCTCAATATATAGATTGAACAACATCGGGGAGAGGCTACAACCCTGTCTTACTCTCTTCCCAACCACTGCTTCCCTTTCATGTCCCTCGACTCTTATAACCTGCCATCTGGTTTCTGTACAAATTGTAAATAGCCTTTCGCTCCCTGTATTTTACCCCTGCCACCATTAGAATTTGAAAGAGAGTATTCCAGTCAACATTGTCAAAAGCTTTCTCTAAGTCTACAAATGCTAGAAACGTAGGTTTGCCTTTCCTTAATCTTTCTTCTAAGATAAGTCGTAAGGTCAGTATTGCCTCACGTGTTCCAGTGTTTCTACGGAATCCAAACTGATCTTCCCCGAGGTTGGCTTCTACTAGTTTTTCCATTCGTTTGTAAAGAATTCGTGTTAGTATTTTGCAGCTGTGACTTATTAAACTGATAGTTCGGTAATTTTCACATCTGTCAACACCTGCTTTCTTTGGGATTGGAATTATTATATTCTTCTTGAAGTCTGAGGGTATTTCACCTGTCTCATACATCTTGCTCACCAGATGGTAGAGTTTTGTCAGGACTGGCTCTCCCACGGCCGTCAGTAGTTCCAATGGAATATTGTCTACTCCGGGGGCTTTGTTTCGACTCAGGTCTTTCATTGCTCTGTCAGACTCTTCACGCAGTATCATATCTCCCATTTCATCTTCATCTACATCCTCTTCCATTTCCATAATATTGTCCTCAAGTACATCGCCCTTGTATAGACCCTCTATATACTCCTTCCACCTTTCTGCTTTCCCTTCTTTGCTTAGAACTGGGTTTCCATCTGAGCTCTTGATATTCATACAAGTCGTTCTCTTATCTCCAAAGGTCTCTTTAATTTTCCTGTAGGCAGTATCTATCTTACCTCTAGTGAGATAGGCCTCTACATCCTTACATTTGTCCTCTAGCCATCCCTGCTTAGCCATTTTGCACTTCCTGTCGATCTCATTTTTGAGACGTTTGTATTCCTTTTTGCCTGTTTCACTTACTGCATTTTTATATTTTCTCCTTTCATCAATTAAATTCAATATTTCTTCTGTTACCCAAGGGTTTCTACTAGCCCTCGTCTTTTTACCTACTTGGTCCTCTGCTGCCTTCACTACTTCATCCCTCAAAGCTACCCATTCTTCTTCTACTGTATTTATTTCCCCCATTCCTGTCAATTGCTCCCTTATGCTCTCCCTGAATCTCTGTACAACCTCTGGTTCTTTTAGTTTATCCAGGTCCCATCTCCTTAAATTCCCACCTTCTTGCAGTTTCTTCAGTTTTAATCTACAGGTCATAACCAATAGATTGTGGTCAGAGTCCACATCTGCCCCTGGAAATGTCTTACAATTTAAAACCTGGTTCCTAAATCTCTGTCTTACCATTATATAATCTATCTGATACCTTTTAGTATCTCCAGGGTTCTTCCATGTATACAACCTTCTTTCATGATTCTTAAACCAAGTGTTAGTTATGATTATGTTGTGCTCTGTGCAAAATTCTACCAGGCGGCTTCCTCTTTCATTTCTGTCTCCCAATCCGTATTCACCTACTATGTTTCCTTCTCTCCCTTTTCCTACACTCGAATTCCAGTCACCCATGACTATTAAATTTTCGTCTCCCTTCACAATCTGAATAATTTCTTTTATTTCATCATACATTTCTTCAATTTCTTCGTCATCTGCAGAGCTAGTTGGCATATAAACTTGTACTACTGTAGTAGGTGTGGGCTTCGTATCTATCTTGGCCACAATAATGCGTTCACTATGCTGTTTGTAGTAGCTTACCCGCATTCCTATTTTCCTATTCATTATTAAACCTACTCCTGCATTACCCCTATTTGATTTTGTGTTTATAACCCTGTAGTCACCTGACCAGGTGACCACGGCACTATGAGTGAATTTATCAACTGTCATTTTCTTATTTGTAGTTAGTACCTTGTAGTTATGTATTGGAGATTGCATATTTGAAATTTAAAAAAGTTGTTTAGGCATTACAAAATAGGAGTCACAAATTGAGAAAGATCTAATATTTGCAAAATATTGTTCGTTTTGGGTTTAACACAAGAGTGAAGGAAGCGGAGGCATCTCAAAACCTTTGTGCTGTGTATGGGACAAGTGCTTTTGTGTTAAACTTATCAGAAAAGGATTTTCTTCTTTGAAGGAAGAGTGCTCCGGGTGGAATGATTTTCCAATATTCAGGAAGTCTCGATAAGTGACACTGTGCTGAACTGTGATCATTTAACAGTCATGCAACATTTGTATTCAACTGGCAAGGTTCAGAAGTTGGGTGTAGGAGTACTACATACACTAATTCAAAGCAATGAAAATCAAAGGCGTAACTATTAATACATTTTTGCTTGAACATCATCAGTTCCCTCATCGAGCTTTCCTATACAGTACTGTTACTGATGATTAGTTATGATGCCTTTACTTTAACTTCTTAAGATGAAATTAATGGTTGAGCACTAACAAAAGGCATATACTCAAGCATAGGTCAATGTGAACATAATGTTTCGCATTTGGTGGCACAAAAAGGAAATTTTACTCTTCGAATTCCTACCCACAGGTGTGTCCTTCGCAGCTGGTATTTGTTGGCAACAACTGAGTTACTTCCGGTAGCAGTGTAAGGAAAACAACCAACAAAACTGCATCACATGCTGATTTCAAAAACAAAACTATCTAGAGGGTTGTTTGGGAAGTCATCCCTTACTCACTTGTTATTTTGATCTTATGCCGTCAAATGTTTATCACTCCCGCTCCTTATCAAACACTAGTCAAGAAAATATGTTTCCAGATAAAAATGCACTTCAAAACCTGGTTTGATGACATCTTTAACTCAGAACTGGGTTTCTAACTATCAGACACTGTCAGATTGTTTTAGATAATGTGAGAGAATATATTGTTAATGTTTAATTTCTCTCTGATGTTTCCTGCTGTGATCAATAACTTAATAGAAAATGCTATTAAAATATCAACTATACCAATACAAACAAAATACAACTTGCCATGATACCCTTACGACAGAAGTATATCTTAATAAAATAAAATTATGAAAAGGATAATTGCTAGTCACCACATAGCAGCGATGCTGAGTCGCAGATAGACACAACAAAGAGACTGTCAAACAGGCCTTCTGATGACAGCCTGTTTGGCCGAAAGCTTTGTTCAACGGTCTCTGCCTATTTGCGTCTCAGCATCTCCACTAAATGGAGAGTAGCAACGATCCTTTTCATATTACTCACTTTGGATTCAAAACAGTCTGTATTTACTTACCATCCTGTACCATGCTCAAGTAATATGGAAATTGGGCATTTCATAAATAAAACTGTGTATTAACAAAAAACAGAAATTAGTCAGCAAAAGTGGAAAGTGGTGCTATTAATTGTGCAGTATCATAAGTTTATCATCCTTACGCTATGAGATACTGGAAGTAGTGAGAAGTCTTTTGATGGAGAAGTTTCCTTACGATTACCTTACTGATTTTCTATGTGGTTGTTTGTAGCTCTGTAACAGAATGGCTAAAAACCTAGCCTTCATCGAGACTGAAACTGCATGCAAAAGCAGCTTTCACTTTAAAAACCGTGATCTCGTAACAATGACAAAGCTTAATTGAGACTATGGAAAAGAATGCACAAGGTGGAAATGTAGGTACAATGTTCGCACTAAAACTATATATTCTCACTGGATGACTAATATTATCTCTATATTGCTTATGTCAAGGCTAACTAAATACAAAGTTAGCCTCTACAAAAATTCCTTTTGTTTGTTGTCTGGCTCTGAGTATAATCTTGTACAGATGATCACGTTATTACGGGGATAACAAAGAATTGCCATATTTGTAGATTAGATGCAACTTCCTCCACGAACGACTTTCCTGTGCTCAAATCCCTAAATTTATAAGTTAATGTCACGCTTCAAGTGAAAGTCACAAAAATTATTCAATCAAAATTACATGAGAAATCAAGTGAATTTAGCAGGACAATACAATGCCATCCAGGGAGTAACTCGTTGATCACAGAGTTGCCATACTTTTCTGTGTTGTTGTCAAGATTCAGTTATAGCCTACTACCTGCAGCAAGAATACTAGCTGATGTGTTTCTTGAGCAGACTCAAAAATGAGTACAGCACGTGTTTCAAAGATGCAGCTACCAAGGGTCAGAATACCAAAAGTATGTGTCACTGTATATTATTCCCATTTCTGCAAATAAGGTTAGGAACTACAGTGCAATTAATAACAATATTCAGATACACCGACTGCAAAATAAGTAAAATAAATCGACAACTGCAACTATTACTTTTGTTTTTCTGTCTTAAGTGTAATGAGAACTTAAAATGTCATCTATCACATGGGGTTCACATTTCTGGAGCATTCCAGTGGTTATAGTGTAAACATTAGCCTTAGGCCACATACTATTTGGCCATTACAGACTTTGAAAACATTTTTCTTAAGAATGCTGTTATTGGCACTATCCCCAAGCAGTGAAACACAAATGAAAAGACGACAAAACACTGATTACAAAATGTGAACATCCCCAGAGAGACTTCATAAGCCAGAAATAACATGTTGCAAATCAAAGAAAGTCTACAGTGCGTGGAAACCACGCGCCATGACTGAGAAACTAGGCTAGAAGGTAGTGGAGAAAATTAAACCAGCTAGCAAGAAATGAAAGCAGTTGTCACCAGAAAGTGGAACAAGGAACACAGAATGCTGACAGTAATGTCTAGAATAAGTCATCCTTAAGAGAACTATCATTCAGTCTGCAAATACTGGACAGACCTACTCGTAATGATTAGAATATTACCACTTCTAATGCTTTGTCAATAAATGCAAAAAAACATATATGTTGAAGAGTTATTTATGGATTCTTCCATTACTTCTTGTTCAATCAATTCCGTATTTAAGGTTGAATAACAAGTAGAGTGTTTTTGTTCTACTGATTTTTGTTTACTTCGAATTAGTTTTCAGCTTATTAGGCCATTTTCAGGAAAGAACTGACTAGCATCTAGAAGGGACACTGGTTCTTAGGTAACCAAACATTATAGGATGGAACGTAAAAATATTACAAAAAGGAAGGTTGCTTCTCACCATACAGCGGAGACGCTGAGTCACAGATAGGCACAACAAAAAGACTGTCACAATATAAGCTTTTGGTCATCAATGCATTTGTCAAAAACAGACGACACACACATACACAGCACTGACTGGATACACAACACCAGTGCTGCATTTCATCAGATGGTCTGGGGTGGGGTTTTATTGGGTGGGTTGGGGTGGGGTGGTTAGAGGGAAAGAGATGCAGGAGGCACGGAGAGGGGTTGTGGGGGAGGGGGGGGGGGGGGGTTGGTAGTTAGCAGCAGGGACTGAGGCAGCTGGTTTACAAACTGGAGATGTGGGGAGGGATGGGTGGCAGGTGAGCAAGCTAGGCACATCATGCACGGTTGTTGGAACTGGTGGGGAGTGGCACATGCCAAAGGTGATGTGGAGACGTGAAATGGCAGAAGGTGACAGGGCGGAGGGAGGGGAAAATGTTGGGTGGAGATGTGGGAACAGTGGGTTAATAGAGCTGGTCATTATGCTCCCACAGAAAGAATTTCTGCTCTTGTTGACCAACACCTCCAACCAGCTCCACAAAACCTAGCCTCTCATATCAAAGATACTAACCAGTTCCTTCACCAATTTTCCAACATCCCCAACCCTTTAGCGCCTGGATCCCTAATTGTCACCGTCGATGTCATCGACCTATACATGAACATCCCTCATGCCCAAGGTCTGCTAGCAAGTGCTATCTCTCCCAATGTCCTTGAGACTCCAAATCTATTATCGCATTCATTATACACCTTAGAAACTACATCCTGACACACTACTACTTCTCCTTTGAAGGGAAGATATACAAACAAATCCACATCACAGCCATGAGCACCTGCAGGGCACCCTCATATGCCAACCTGTTAGAGGAAGCCTTCCTATCCTCCCAAAACTCCCAACCCCACAGTCTGGCTCACATGCTTTGATGATATCTTCATGATCTGGAGTCATAGCTAGGACACCTATCCTCATCCCTTCACAACATCACTCCTTCTCCCCCACCCACCTCAACACAACATGCCACCATCCAAAACGTTGACCTCCACTTCCCTGAAGGCCCCATCCCCACCTCTGTATACATTAACTTGCATTTCGACAGCTGCCATCTCTTCCACACCAAAAAATCCCTCCCATACAACCTTGCCACGCACATACCACGTATCTGCAGTGACAACTACCTTGCCCAGTGTGATGAAGGTCTCACAAAGGCCTTCACAGAAAGGCACTACCCTCCCCCCCCCCCCTCAATCCTAGTCCATAAACAGATTTTCTGTGCCATATCCTCATATATCCAACCCCTTCCTAGTCATCAAATGTCACCCTTAACTGGAACTGAACCACATTCTCCATCAGGGCTTTGATTATCTGTCCTCATGCCCTGAAATGAAGAACATCCTACCCAAGGTCCTTCCCACCCTTCCTAAAGTGGTGTTCTGCCACCCACTCAACCTACATAACATCCTCCTCCATCCCTATGCCACTCTCACGCCCTATACCTTATCACAGGGATCATATCCCTGTGCCACACTCACACCCTATTCCTTATCACAGGGATCATATCCCTGTGGGAGATCAAGGCACAACACATGCCCAATCCACTCACCCAGCACTTTCTATTCCAGCCTGGGACCCCACCCAAGTCTGGGTGACTTGTGAAAGCAGCCATGTCGTATACCAAGTCTGCTGCAAACACTGCTAAATTTTTTATGTAGGTATGACTACCATCTGGATGAATGGCCACTATCAAACAGGTTACCAAGGACAAAGTTAACCAGACAGTGACACAATATGCAGCTCAGCAAGCGTGCTCAATTTCAATGGCTGCTTCACAACCTGGGCCACCTGGTTCCTTACCTCCACCACCAGCCACCAGCTTCTCTGAACTACACAGATGAGAGTTATCTTTGACAGACTGTAGTGATTCGAGAATTTCTGTGTAAATTCTAGAACCACTCATCAGCCTTCTACCATCTCGAACACACAATATTCTAGATATGAGTGTGGGATAGTAAAATCCTATCTACTGCGTGTCATATGTTTGTGTGAGCAGGTTTAAAATCAGTCGCGGGAAGAAAGTAGACATGGCTGTCAAATGGCACCGACAAGTACCTGTCGGACAATCCATAGATGTGTTAGTGTTTGTGTAAGGAAGAATCATGGAATCTATATGCAGCTCTGTGCTTACTGTGTCATTGACTATTGTTATGTAAAACAAGAACAGTTGAAAAAGTACTCTTCTAGAATCCTGACTCAGCCTTGTTAGAGGCAAGACGTATTTTCAGACTCTTTTTCTGAAAGTCATGGTGTCTAAGCAGACTTTCTTTTGAATGTAAAACAATTTGTTTCTAACGTTCGACTGTACGAGACACTTGCTGAAAGTTACATATATTGTTGAAAGTGAGAATTTTTTATTGTGCTTGAAAGTCAAATACACCGTTGATTGACGAAAAGTAAAGTTTGTATGGCTACTTATTTCACGAGTAGGAAGAGGCTTGGAAGTTCCTGTACCTATTGTTATTCGATGGAGAAGAAGTCAAGAGAGTTTTCAGCAGCCGGTTATCCAGTAAAGAAGGGTGGCTGCAAACTCCCAAGTAAGTCATCTCGTTAAGAAGTGGAATGTGGTTTGAGGAAATAAATCAGTATAACCCAGACTCACACTCACACTTTAAGTCGTCAGAACGTTAGACACATCATTCGTTCTTGTAATCCTCATGGCCTCTATCTCTAGTAACCCACTGTCCCCACATCCTCCACCCAACAGCTTCCCCTCCCTACATCCTGTCAACCCTCCCAATTCATGTTCCCACATAACCTCAGAATGTGCCACTCCCGACCGGTTCTGACAACCATGCATCACACGCCCAAACAGTGCATTTGCCACCTCTTCCTCCCATATTCGTAGCCAGCAAAATGCTGCCTCCTTTGAGCCACCCACCCCCAGCCCTCTCCCTGCCTGCTCCCTTTGTTTGTGAAGATTTCAGGGGCCATTGTAGCCCCAATATCATAAATTTTGTTTAAACAGCAGTACAAGAGAATCTCTGCAGAATGTCGCAGCACAAATCTGTTTGTGTTTTCAAGTCTCTTTTTAATGTAACTCTAGTAGTACCTGCATCTTTTATGTGTGCAATTTAAGGTCACTATGGAGGATTTTTCCAACACTATTGGCAAATAATCCAAATGACGTGCTGTGCTCGCAAAGAGAGTACTGTGTGATTGTTGAATTGAAACCCGCATTCTATCCACATTTCTCATTGATATTGACATCCTAATCCAGCCTGGTGTTTTTCTTTCCACTGCAGATGATGTTGCTCTAAAATCAGATGGACAATTTCTAATTGTTGGTCCAGTGGGAATGGGATCACGATTACCAAGACCAAAATATATACTAAACACACAGTGTGTTATAATACCAGATCTGCCACTTTGAATAAATTCTTCCATCATGAATGCATTCATGTTAACCTGACGAAGCCATTATGTGCCCTGAAAACCACGCTACAGAGTGCCTTACGACATCATACCCATTACTCTACCCCTTCCCACATTTGAGCAATGACCTGATGAAATTGGAAAGTTTAATATGGCTCACCCTGTATCCATATCCTATCAGAACTTTGCTACAAAGACTTTTCCTTATCATTCTTTCTTTCTCTCTTTCTTTTCTTTTTTTGAAGATTTTCATTCTTGTGGAGGGTTATCATGTTGCACATACTATTGACAGTTCAACAGCAGCAATTCTGTGGTGCGATGCTCTAACTCCTACTGCTGCTATTTGTGTGAGGGTCAGTTAAAATACAAGACAAGTATGCTCTAGGGGATGACCTTGACTCCTGTGACACCTGAGAATGACAGAGGACCTCCGGCTCTGCCAGCAGAGTGGTAAAGGGATGCTGAAGGTTGGTTGGTAACTTCTCCCTCAAATGGCTCACTTTGAAGAGAAGACTCATATAGGTCATGTCAACGAAATTTGGATTATTTGTTCTCTTTGTGGAGATAAAGAACCATACAAAATTTAAGTGTTTTATCTTTCTCTGTTACAATGTTACAACATTTAAAAATTTGGAAGTTTTGTTGTGTTTATCAATTTGATGGCACTTCACACTTCTTAACATTTAGAAAACAAATTACCATTTCTTTTATCTATCATACAAACAATGTAAAATTTTAAGATTACCTATTCTACAGTATACAGATTGTAGGAAATATCTCATACCTCTAAGTAAACTATCAAGACAGGAAAAATATATACTTACATTTTTGTTTTTTATTTTGCGAATAACATAGTGCACCAGTGCAACAAATATCATACAAAGGAAAGCCTGGATAGTGCATAATTCCCCCGCCCCTCCACATTAATCCTCAAAGCCCACACTATAACTTATGAAGATAAAATTAATGGAGTTTTTCATTCAGACCCTGTAATTTTTTGGCATAATAATAGTTTTTATTTTCATGAACTTAAAATAAACAATCAAAACTTCAAGGATCCTGAGAAACATACCCTTCATCAAATTGAAATTTAAGTACGTAAAGTTGTTAAAGGTACGGGTTCTACCACAAGTTTAAAAAAGCTCACAATAATTATTAATTTAAACACACATAGACATATGATTTCAAATTTCAGGTATTTCAGAAGTATATTAATCAGCATATTTGAAATTTCAGTAGTTTATTTTAAGTTCTCATGGAAAAAATTAAAAATTACTACATGAGCAAAAAAAGTACGAAGGAAGAAAAACTCCATTAACTTTATTTTCCTAAGTGATAGCTCATGTTTTAAGGATTATTTTGCACAAATTTTTTTGGTATATTACCCTTTCTGCCTCATATGATATATGACATAATGGTGAGGCACACTTTTTGCAAAATAAAACATAAAAACGGAAATACACCTTCTTTTTCCTGTCTTGACGGTTTTACTTAAAGGTGTGAGTTGTTATTTTCAACAGACCATATACTAAGATGTATATACCCTGACCGAGCGAGGTGGCGCAGTGGTTAGCACACTGGACTCGCATTCGGGAGGACGACGGTTCAATCCCGTCTCCGGCCATCCTGATTTAGGTTTTCCGTGATTTCCCTAAATCTTTTCAGGCAAATGCCGGGATGGTTCCTTTGAAAGGGCACGGCTGATTTCCTTCCCAATCCTTCCCTAACCCGAGCTTGCGCTCCGTCTCTAATGACCTCGTTGTCGACGGGACGTTAAACACTAACCACCACCACCACCACCACCACCTATATACCCTGCAAACATCACATTTTGGATGATGAATTTTAAAAAATGGTGATTTATTCTGAAAATGTTAACAAATGTTGTTTTTGAGATATCACTATGTCAAAAATGTGTGAGCTTCCAAACTTTGAAGAGTCATAAAGTGGAACAAGGGAGAGAGAAAATGCCAAATTTTGCAGGATTCTCATTGTCAGTCTCCCCTTTTGGTGCTTATTAAGTTCAGATGTTGGTGATCATGATGGCTACTTTTCTCTTGTTGGCAGCAACAAGGAATAGGTCTCTTGAAGACATACTGAACCAGCGTCTAAGATTGTCAAACCAAAATTTTCATCTTCTGCCAGGAACTCTTTTATTGTTGATTTTCCCGTGAAGTATTTTTTGTAGCAAATCATATTTATAAACGATAATTAATTGAAATCCTCAGGTCACAACAGGTGTTGTTGACATACCTTGATGGGGGACAGCTGAAAACGTGTGCCCCGACCAGAACTCAAACCCGGAATCTCCCGCTTACATGGCACATGCTCTATCCATCTGAGCCACCAAGGGCACAGATGAATAGTGCGACTGCAGGGACTTATCACTTGCACGCTACACATGAGACCCACATTCCAAACTGTCCAGAATCTACATACGTAATGTTCCGAATAGATACTTTGCCCATCCACTCATTACTCACACCCACTAAGGTGACGATTCCCTTAAGAGTTCGGGCAACCTGTGCGCATTCACACAGATGAAGGTCAAAGGCTGGGTAGCCATTTAACTATATATGAAGATAGTACCTGTTCTTGAAAGAACAGATATCACTGATGACCGTGCAGCTTCTCTAGAATAAATGATAATTAATTGAAACCCTTAGGTGCCGACAGGCGTTCGTTGTTGACATATCTTGATGGGGACAGCTGAAAATGTGTGCCCCGACCAGAACTCAAACCCGGGATCTCTTGCTTACATGGCAGATGCTCTATCCATCTGTTCTTTAGAGAACAGGTACTTTCTTCATATAAATCATATTTATATTATTATGAGAAGGAAAGTTGCTACTTTCCTTCTCAAAATACTGTTACATTCCAGTGGATTTTTCACTATTTGTATTATGCTTGGTATGTCCTAGATATTGCAACTTCCAGCATTTCACTATCATGATTAATTTAGGTGTTGTGTTCATTCTTTTCAAAACTTCTATGTTTGCCACTCTCTGGGTCCAAGGTATTCTTAGGATCTGCCTATAGAGCCACAATTTAAAGACCTCCAGCTTCTTCTCCATGTTTTTATTTAAGGCCCATGTCTCTACCCCATATGGGAGACAGAATATACATAGCAGTGCAAAACTCTATTTTTGTTCTTACAGTTAGGTTATGGCTTTTGAAGACAGCACTCATTTTCTGAAACACACTTCTTGCTTTCCAAATGCAAATCTCGATTTCTTGCAAGTTATACCAATTTTCATTTATTATGGTTCCAAGGTATATATATTGTTTTACCATTTCTATAGTTCTCTGATCTATGACTAAGTTTACTCCTGCAATATTTTCCTTACTTACGACCTCGAGTTTTATCTTTGTGTTGTTTATTTCAAGCCCATACTAACTGCCGACTCTTACAATTCTATCCATTAATAATTGTAAAGCTTGAATAGTGTCAGCAAATACAATAGTATCATCAGCATATCGAATGTTGTTTAATCTTAATCCAACTACCAAAATTCCTTCTTCTAGCTCTTACAGGGCTTCTCTAAATATGAATTTGAGTACATATTAAACAGTATGGGTGACAAGATACATCGCTGCTTTACCCCTTCACTGCTTCAGTGTGTTCCCCATCAATACGCAACACCACTGTTTGATTCCAGTACAGGTTCTTGATGATTCACAGATATCTTTCCTTCATTCCAATATTTCTCAAAATCTCCATCAATTTGCCACATCTTAACTCTATCAAAAGCCTTCTGGTTATCTATTAGGCAAGCAAATACATTTTATTTACATCTCTACATCTCTGAAACAATACCTGTACACTGAAAACGGCTTCCCTCGAACCCAAGGCATTAACAAAAAACTGACTGGGGGCTATCTGTTCCATACTTAGTGTATATATTCTTCTGTGTATCGCCCTCAAAAAACAATTTCAAGATATGGCTCATTAAGCTTATTGTATGATAATCTCTGCATTGTTTTGCTTTTAGCTTTTTGCCCAGAGTAACGAGCGCTGATTTCAGCCACTCTTATGGAATGTTTCCAGATACACACATTCAATTGAAAATTTGAGTTAACCATTTTACAACGATTGTCATCCAACAGTTTTAAGAACTCACTTTTACTTTATCTTCCATCCTTCCATCTGACTGATGGCTGTTTGAATGTCTACTTCTAGTATATCTGTACCACTTATTTTCATATGCACTTGACTTTAAAAACACATCTAGTGCCATGAAATAAATTCTCTCTGTATTTTTCCATGCATTTTTCTTGTCTTCTAATTCCACCATCAAGTTTCTTGCTCCATCCACTAGTTTTCCACTGATGCTCTTCCTGTATTTCCACGTTAGTACACCGAAATTTAATATTTACTTTGTTAAAACTCTATTTCCTCACAATGCTTCGCATTTCCCCCCTCCCATCTGATGTCCATATTTATCTTCGTATATTCCGTTGGGTTTCCCTTATTTAATCTCCTTTCGTCCATCGGATTCATCTTCCTTGTCCGTTGTAGGGGGGCATACATTTGTATTATATTTATATCACTAGTGCTACCACTCAGCTGCGATAACATTACGCATGCTGAGACTGGTACGAAAGTTTTGAGACATTTTGATAGTTTTGCGATAGTATTACACAGACTCCATGCTCATGCTTCCTGTCTGCTCTTCCCAAGTATAGCACTTCATGTCCATCTATGGTAATATCTCCTATGCTTGGCCATCGCATCTCATGAACTTCAAGTATCTCTATTCCCATCCTATCCATTTCTTGAATTGTATTATGTATTCCAGATCGCCACTATCATTTTTTCTTTCCATATGATTTCTTTCAGGTTTGTACTCATAACTGTTCCTCCTGGAGACCCACTCGAGGAACTTACTCCGGATGCTAATTTAGCCATTTTAGCCATGTGCCCAGTCATAATGATTGCCATAGGGAGAACAAATAAGCCAAGTTTAATCAAATCTCAGATGGTGGGTAAGAAAATGCTTTTTTTCCTGGCTGAATTGACATGGAATGACCCTTCTGTGAAATTTGTGGCCAAGTCCACTGGGTGGAGCCATTCATATTTTTTTACGAGTATGAAGTACGAATAGCCGATCAAAGATCTTGCATTCCTGTGCCTTCTTTTTCTTTTCCAAAATCTGCCACACACTCAACCAGGGAGGGTGATGGCATGGGCGGTTTATATACAGTGGAGAATGTTCACAAGGGTGATCATCATAACGAATTCTATGACAGTTTCCATAGAAAGGTGATGAAGTACAGCAGGATGATATGTGACTAAAACAGAAACATTGGAAGCAGCTCATGGAAGGAAGGGTATGGCTTAATTTCATGTCTATATATCATGTTGTTTTTTTTTTTTTTTTTTTTTTGCATCACAGAAAACGAACAACACAACATTCCAAGTTTACTCTGTGTGCTTCATCAGACTGCAAGATTAGATCTATATGAAAGATAATGCCCAGAGTAATATTAATGTTTTATGTGGAGTAATAGTGACAGAGGTATCTCCTAGGTTAGTACAGGTTCACAATGCTTGAGATTGTTTCAGTCGTTGCTTTTATCAAGAAAGATCAATTCCACTTTATTTCCTGGGCATCTACTTTGTTGAACGTATCTTCAATATTCTATACAGAAAACTGGTTTCAATCTTGTAAAGGAATCATCATCTGTTGCAGTGCACATGCAATGGATAGGGTGCCATTTGAGATGTCCTCCCCAAACAAATATCTTGTGAGCAAATGTTTTGTATTAACAAAAAATTTTTAAAACGTTAATAAAAATCAGGCTTCACCAGGATAGTGATAAACTCAAAACTGAGGAATGAGTCAGCCTAGGTCATTCCATATCACCAATACTACTCTCGGCATTTCTAAAGGAACTGGGAAAACAAATCAGCAATAGAAAGTAAAGGAACATATAAGGAAGCACAGGATAACTGGGCCCAGTTGGCAAATTAGCCACGGAGTCTTCCTCAAGGAATGGTGGGATAGTTAATTCTTATAGTGTTGACAGAACTGAATTAAGTGTTTATCTGAGTAAGACACACTGAATCTCATTCAAAAGTATTTGTCAGACATAAGGCCATAAAGTTTTCAACTTTCTTCCTCCACAGCAATATGGTGCAAGGGGCACACTTGATTGATTCCCACAACAACTGAATAAGTGTTATTTTTTATTGGCTGTTTTTACATTTATACTAGACCGTACTAGATTTCACGTGAGTGTTCGTTTCTGATTCTTCTGCTAATGTTTCACTTCTAGCATGGGTTCTGGCCATGAAAACTAACAATGAATGGGAGAGTGGTGTGTTGACCACATGAGTGCCTCCATGTAACCTGTCACCTGTGGGCTAAGAATAACAGAGCAGTTGGTTGGTACCCTTGGGACTTCAAGACCTGTTTGGACAGACTTCGCTTGCGTTTTAGTATGGGTCGCCCAGTTGTTATTTGGGCCATATACTCAGGGACCACTAGCCCCATAAAGGGTACAATTACCCCACTTTTTTAAAAATATTTTTTATAGCTCTATTGCTATAAAAAATTGAAGGTATTCTTCACTATAAAATTTACACAACTTTAAGTCATGGTGTGAACATACAGGAGAAACAGCAGAAAGGGAGTGAATTTACTAGCAGTGCTTAAGGCCCAAAAAAGTCCCAAATCTTGTGATCATATGGAAGATGGAAATAAGACACACACAGTGTGACAGTTTTCTACAATATCCCTCCATCCACAGTGAAACATTATGTTGATTGTACATGATGGAAATAGCATGAAAAGATAGTGGAGTCATCTAGCTCCAAAAGATGAAGAACTGGCAACTTGAATCTGAACATTAGACAACTATGGATTTGGGCTGCAGTCAGAAGCTGTGCTGGATATTATGGAGTGTCACATCAATGATCAAGCATGATTTCTTTTCTCCCCCACTCTCCTCCCTCATTAACAAAAAGGCGTACACTTTCTACACAAAGAAATCTCAAAATACTGAACATTGTTTATCAGGTCAACTTATGATTTTTCTGAAGTTCACTACCACAGTGACAGAACTAAATGTATGGAAAAGCCAGGACAAACCAACGAGGTTTGGAACTTGAATAGTCGCAACTATTTATTCACAACCGATACAAAAGAGTTGCATGCTTGCATCTGTTACTGTCCTTCAAAGTAGTCACCAGCATTGTGTACAACCCGTTGCAAGCAATGTGGAAGGCGTAGTATACCGTCAGCAGAGCCTGTTCTGTTGATGGTGCGAATGGAGCGGTCTAAAGTTAAGGTGATTCTCGAGTACGACTGTGATGGTGTTTATTCTAATGCATTATGATCCTCCACGGGAGACCGTCAATGCTCAGTATTACGGTTCGTTTTTGGAGCATCACCTGCGACCAGCTATGTGAAAGAAGCGGCGACACTTTCTGTGCAACCAACCAATTATTTTGCACGACAATGCGCGGGCGGCGCATACAGCGCAAGCTGTGGCTGCCCTGTTCAGTCGATGGGACTGGGGAAGTGCTGTACCACCCACCATACCCCCCCCCCCCCCAGACTTAAGTCCTTGTGACTTTGATTTGATTCCAAAGCTGTACCACCCACCATACCCCCCCCCCCCCCCAGACTAAGTCCTTGTGACTTTGATTTGATTCCAAAGATGAACGAACCACCTCGTGGTATTCGCTTCAGAACTGTTCCAGAGATTCGACAGGCAGTAGACTGCTCCATTCGCACCATCAACAGAACAGGCTCTGATAACAGTATACTATGCCTTCCACATCGCTGGCAATGGGTTCTACACAATGGTGGTGACTACTTTGAAGAACAGTAACACATGCAAACATCTAACTCTTTTGTATCGGTTCTGAATAAATAATGGCAACCCTCGTATATAACTGTGATAAAATGTCATTTTCTCATGATCCTTCTAAAACTGAAGCTGTTGGAGCAGTTGGCATAAAAAGAAAAGATATAGGTAGTTTTGAGGAAGAAAACATTGCTCTTACTGTGTCTGACAGCTGATGATAACATGAGGCCAACGCCTTGCATGACTAAAGAAAAGTATGTAACGGAAAACTGGACTGGCAGAGAGGTGCCTACACAGACTGCAATGTCAGCACATGAATGAGGTCGGATGAAGATCACACTGTTTTTCAACTGGTTCAGACATGTCATTTTCAAAAGTATTCACTCACACATGCCAGCATTATTAATCTATATAGATACACCACCCACACTTCAAGTAAAACGATCATGATAGCTCAGAAACACAATTTGAAGCACTATCCATGATTTACAAACCTACAATGATTTACTGCTATAAACACTTGCCTGTATTACAACTCCCTTGAACTGGTAATAATTGGAACTATTTTAGTGTGATTTTTCTGTGCAACTTTAATGTGCCTGAAGAGACACAGACAGGTGGGCCGGGTCCAGTTATTCCAAAATCTTGAGGAAACTAGGCCCATGCAAAATTGCATCAGATTCAGTTTTAACACTCATTTCCCTGATATTAAAGCTTTTCGACTAGAGCATTTTGATGAAAAAGTCTTATTCTATAATAAAAGATTAATTTAAAGATTATCATAATAAAACATAAGAAACAGTTGGCTTTGCAGCAAAAAAGGCCCAGTTACCCCATGCTTCCTTTTGTGTACAACATGGTGCTGTTTGTCTCCAGCTTCAACTATGAATGGAAGAACAAAAACACAGCATGTAAAATAATGTTACCTCAATTTGTCATAAATAAAGTAATGACTGTCCACTGAAACCACAGATTCTGTTGGTGTTTTTAAATTTAGAGCAGCTGAAGACTACTGGACTGACAGCAAAAGAAATAAATGTATGGCCTGGGCTGTTGTTGGGAAAATAAATACAGTTTTCAAAACTGAGCTGCTTATGTGCTTGAAAAGGAAAGCTGACAATAATTTTGTTTCACTGTACCAGTTTTGACTTATGATGCTGACATTTTGGTGTCAAAACCATTCAAAAACTAATTGAAAAACAGAGTACTAGGAGGGTGGGGGGAAGTGTGGGGGGGGGGGGGGGGGGTATGGTCAAAGGCCAGCCTAAAGCAGGAGAAGAAATTATGACAACAACTCAAATAAAATGAAAATGCAATGAACATTTAGCCAGGCAACTGGATGATTGATGGACCAAGAAAGTTCTTAAATGGGTCCCAAAGTACAAAAAGATCACACAATGACCTAATGGAAACAGAGAAAGTGCTATTAGAAGACATGCAAGAGCAGCATGTACACTTGTGGCTGGAGACAGAATAAGTGAGTCCAGCAGTGGACACGAAGTGGTGGTGACAATGGTGACTCTAAAATGTAGTGTTTTATTAAAATAAAGGCCTTTACAAATGTCTGCTTGTGTCTGTGTATGTGCGGATGGATGTGTGTGTGAGTGTGTGTGTGTGTGTGTGTGTGTGTGTGTGTGTGTGTGTGTGTGTGTGTGTGTGTGTGTGCGCGTGCGAGTGTATACCTGTCCTTTTTTCCCCTTAAGGTAAGTCTTTCTGCTCCCGGGATTGGAATGACTCCTTACCCTCTCCCTTAAAACCCACATCCTTTCGTCTTTCCCTCTCCTTTCCTCTTTCCTGATGAAGCAACCGTTGGTTGCGAAAGCTAGAATTTTGCGTGTATGTTTGTGTGTCTATTGACCTGCCAGCGCTTTCGTTTGGTAAGTCACATCATCTGTGTTTTTAGATGTACGTTATTATATATGAATTGACTTGTACTCTCTTTCAGCCATATCTCTACCACCATTTTAAATTTATTTTCATACGGCTCCCTTGTGCCATGTGAAAGTGTGTTAAAAAATGTTTTGCCTTCATGTACAAAATTATTTTGAACTTTACTCAAATGTGTCCAAGGAATGTCTAATAAGCTCCTGTTTCTGGTTTCATATGAGTGCACATCTGACTTGCTTTCATACATGTGGGCATTCTGTTTGGCTTGCATAAGTGCTTTGAGTATGTATAGACTGGGGACTGTAAGTATTCCGTGCTCAACAAAGTACTGTCTGCAAGAATTTAATTTGCTCAAACCAAAAATACATCTAATGGTTTTCTTCTCCCAGAGGAAGACATCTTTTGCCCCAGCAGAGTTTCCCCAAAGAAGTATTCCATAATGCAAATGTGTATGGAAAAGGGCATAGTATGCCATAAGCACGCACTCCTTAGTGACACAATCCTTACATTTCCTAAGGCGATATAAAACTCTTGCCAACTTACTGCAGAGCTCTTCTGTGTGGGTTGTTGTTGTTGTGGTCTTCAGTCCTCAGACTGGTTTGATGCAGCTCCCCATGCTACTCTATCCTGTGCAAGCTTCTTCATCTCCCAGTACCTACTGCAACCTACATCCATCTGAAACTGCTTAGTGTATTCATCTCTTGGTCTCACTCTACGATTTTTACCCTCCATGCTGCCCTCCAATACTAAATTGGCAATCCCTTGATGCCTCAGAACATGATAACATGATGCCAATGCCTTGCATGTCTAAAGAAAACGGTGGGTATTCCAGCATAATTTAGTATCTAGATATATGCCTAACAATTTTACTGAATGTCTTGATTCACTTGGTCCCTTGTTAATATCTCTAAGGGAAAATAAGATGTGTTCATTTTTGATTTTATTTAATGACAGTCTATCTTCTTGGAATCACCGAGCTGCTTTTTCCATCACTGAGTTGATCATTTGTTTGACTACATTCGCGTCACTATGTGACGTGATAAAAGTTGTGTCATTGGCATACATTACAGATTTATATAGTAATAAGCTGGGAAGTCCATGTGGGACTCCATATTTTCTGTTTGTCAAATATGCTTTCAACAATAATAGTTCTACATCAGTTATTCCATATTTTTCAAGTTTTTTTATTAAAATGCTGTGTGGGACAGTGTCAAATGCCTTGGTTAAATCTATTAAAAATGCATAGGTGTGTTCCCTATTTTCAAAATCATGTAATATTGATAATACAACTCCCTGAACTGATTTTATTGTTGATAGCCCCCTTCGGAATCCATACTGGGCCATATTTAGGAGGTTGTAAGACAAAAAAAATCATGTAACTGGTCTTTCATTAGTGTTTCAATAATTTTGGATAATATAGGTACTACTGCAATAGGTCTGTAATTTTGGGGTGAATTTCTGTCTCCTTTTTTGAACATGGGCAAGCCAATTGTCAGTTTAAGGCAGTCTGGAAATGTCCCTTCTGTAAAGATCCAATTAATTAGGTAAGATAGTGGATTGCATATGGTATTATCTTTTTATGATAAAATTACATAAACCATAGATGTCCTCAGTTCTGGAGTTGCTCATTGATTTGACTACAGTCAGTATATCATTAGCATAAATAGTTTTCCATCCAAATTTTGGCAGGTCTACTGGCAAGTCTGTTTCCCACAAACTGGGAAGTCTATCTGCATTGTCCTCTAAATTTGTTTCATTTGTTATAGCTAATTCCCCAGAATTTATGAAACTATTATTTAGTTCATGTGCTCTTAGAGGGACAGGTACATTTTCTGTAGTTAATCCTGTTTCTGCTTTATTTTCCATGCTGCTTTACATTTCTACTGGCCTGAGAAATATAATTATCACTTGCTGTTTTCTTTGCGGAAATGTGAACTTTTGTGTAAAGCTTTCTTAATTTGGCGTATGTATGTCTATATTCACTATTAGTGGAGTACGTGTCGTAACGAAAAATGCATTTGTAGCTATGGAATAACTCCCGATCCCATACTGATGAATCTCAGTGCCGGTCGAGACGACGCAATGTCACTAAATAACATTGGACACATAATAAAACAGTGTTGAATGTAGTTTGCACAGAGGACAAAAACGAAATCTAACACCTACAAACTGAGAAAACAATCCGTCAGTTACAATATTTCGTAGCAACTGACGAAACATACATACCACCATTGCAAAGCATATGTTAATTTTGTGAACCACATTTCGCTGCATGCCCACTTCTCCAAAAATCGGCAACTTAATTCCATCAGGTTTCAAGCATAACCTGCATGTCTTTTTTATATTTTCATAATCTAACAATTCCATTGTTTCACTGTTAGTGTTTTGCACGTCACATAAACAAATATCTTTCTCCAATCAACGCAGATTCAAGTTGCACGAACAACAACAGCAATACATACTAATACTAGCTACTGGCTACGGTGAACAGTCAGCAGTCAGCACTCAGCTGTAAAAGCGCGCTTTCTTAACTTTAAAACAAGGCCTTGGCGGGAAAAATAAAATCAGGTAATGCACACGAAGACCGCTTCACGAAAATACTAGATTGACCAAAAGTAATTACCAAATGCATTATTTGGAACGTAACTACTAACATGGGGACTAGTGTAGCAGGGGATACAACCCGTCGGCTTTGGACACTGACGTCACAAGTCGCCAATCGAGAAGCGATTCTTCTTAGTGTTGTAGCTCCCTTCAGTGGCTGATAAGTGTTTTTTGGCTTTTTTAAAAAAAAATCTCACGAGATAGAATAAACAGATCCACTTTATTAAGCAATCAGTAAAAAAACGAAACTGAAACATAACAGCAAAAGCGAAAATGGTAAACTGCTATCTGGCGACTTGTGACGTCATTGTCCAAAGCCGACGGGTTGTATCCCCTGCTGCACTAGACCCCTAACATGTCATCAGCTACAAACTGAAGTGCATAAAGTTTATGGTATGTGTATTTACAGAGATCCAATTTGGTGGATTTATGAGGACGCATTTTCTCTTCGATTCATAGTTTGAGGTGACTTCAATTTTTTTTAGCCCGAATAGTAGCGCCTACCGACAGAGGACACCTAGTAATAGACTAACGAAGGATATTGAACGTACCGGTCTGGTATAATACTGGGGAAGTGTAATCAGTCTACACAGAAGATTTCTCCCAAATCACTCGTACATCCGGTTCTAGAATAACGCTCAAGTGTTTGGGACCCGTACCAGAAATGACTAACAGAGGATATTGAACATATACAGAGAAGAGCAATACGAATAGTCTCGGGTTTGTTTAATCCGTGACAGAGTGTTACAGAGATACTGAAGGAACTGAACTGGAAGACTCTTGAAGATAGACGTAAACTATCCCATGATAGTCTATTAACAAAGTTTCAAGAATCGGCTTTAAATGATTACATTAGGAATATACTACAACCCCCTATGTATCGCTCACATAGGGATTGTGAAAATAAGATTAGAATAAGCACTGCATGCACAAAGAGATTCAAACAACCATTCTTCCCATGCTCAATATGTGAATGGAACAGGAAAAGTCCTAATAACTGGTACAATTCGATCTACCCTAAGCATTGGGTTGCAGAGTATGGAAGTAGATGTAGATTCAAAGAAGGGCAACACAGATTGTCACAGATTTGTTTGAATTAAGGAAGAGCACCACAGCTTCTGCTGAATAACCTAAGTAGTGTCAATTATCCCACGAAAAAGTTTTAAAAACCAGTAATAAGTGAAGAATCTAGAGATCTGCTTTAACCCTTTATGTATGGCTATTGAGTGTAGCAAAGCAAAAGCTGAAACACTTAACTCCGTTTTCAAATGTTCCTTTACAAAGGAAAACCCAGGAGAATTCTCCAGTTCATCCTCATACCACTGAAAAGATGAACGAAATAAGTATCCGTGTCAGTGGTGTTGAGAAACAGGTGGAATCGTTAAAACTGAACAAAGCTCCAGGCCCAACGGAATCCTTGTCAGATTCTATACTGAACTTGCAGCTGAGTTAGCGTCTCCTTTGACTATAATATATTGTAGATCCCTTGAACAACAAACTGTGCCCTGTTCTTGGAAAAACGCACAGGTCACACCTGGCTCCAAGAAGGGTAGTAGAAGTGATCCACAAAACTACTGTTCAATATCCTTGACATCAATTTGTTGTTGAATCTTGGAACATATCCTGAGCTGTAACATAATGAGATATCTTGAACAGAATGACCTACTCCCTCAGTGTCGACCAGCATGGACTTCAAAAACATCGCTCATGTGACATCAAACTCGTACTTTTCACACATGACATACTGAAAGCTTTGGATCAAGGCAACCAGGTGGATGCAGTGTTTCTTGATTTGCGAAAGGCCTTTGACTCAGTATCACACGTATACTCATTGTCAAAAGTACGACCAAATGGGGTATGAAGAGAAATCTATGATTGGATTGAAGACTTTTTAGTAGGGAGGACACACCAGGTTATTTTGGATGGAGAATCATTGTCAGAAGTAGAAGTAACTTCGGATATGCCCACGGAACTGCGATGGGACCTTTGCTGTTCACTATGTTCATTAATGACCTTGCAGACAAAATTAACAGTAAAATCAAACAATGGATAACCCAGGATGGAATGTAACAATATGCTGAAAAGGAAAGTTGCTACTCACCATATAGGAGAGATGCCGAGTCGCAGATAGGCGCAAAAAAAAGACTGTCACATTATAGCTTTCGGCCAGTAAGGCTTTGTCTAAATTAGACGACAAACACAAACATACACACTCATGCAAACGGTATATTGATATAATACTGGGAAAGTGCAATCAGTCTACAAAACAGATTGCTTCCAAATCACTCATGCCACCAATCCTAGAATATTGTTCCAGTGTGTGGGAACCCTAACAAATAGGACTAACAGGGCATATTCAACATATGTAGAGAAGGGCAGCACAAATGGTCACAGGCTTGTTTAATCCATGGAAGAGTGTCACAAATATTGAAGGAACAGAACTGGCAGGCTCTTCAAGACAGACATAAACTACCCCGACAAAGTCTATTAACAAAGTTTCAAGAACCAGCTTTAAATGGTTTCTCTCGAGACATACTACAACCCACTACATATCGCTCACATAGGGGTCGTGAGGATAAATTAGAATAATTACTGTATGCACAGAGGCATTCAAACAATCATTCTTCCCGCACTCCATAGGTTAGAGGAACAGGAAGAAACGCTAATAAATGGTACAATGTGACCTACCGTCTGTCATGTAGCTCACGGCAGTTTGCAGAGTATGGATGTAGATGTAGATGAATGCTACTGCAAGAACGTGAAGAAAAGATTAAGGTGCGTCCACACGATTCCTCTTTTGTGTGCAACTTTGCGCACGTGCATAGATTTCCAACAGCACAACGACGCCAGCACGGCAGCTCAGCGTGTTCTGTCAGAGGGTCAGCTACCCTCTGTAATGAAAAAAAAAAACTCAGTGAATGGATCAACGAACTTGAAAGGATATCATGGGACTTCCGCCCCAAACAAATGCAATGAGCAATAAAGGATAAAATTAAGATCATTTTCTGGAAATGGAGGCCACGCATAATGCTCATTGCTATCTGCTTTCGCTGAGAATATTTGCACTTTTTACCAGACGACAGACAGCTGGGGCCCATTTCTGACGTGCTGTTATTTGTATACAGGGTGTTACAAAAAGGTACGGCCAAACTTTCAGGAAACATTCCTCACACACAAATAAAGAGAAGATGTTATGTGGACATGTGTCCAGAAACGCTTGATTTCCATGTTAGAGCTCATTTTAGTTTCGTCAGTATGTACTGTACTTCCCCGATTCACCGCCAGTTGGCCCAATTGAAGGGAGGTAATGTTGACTTCGGTGCTTGTGTTGACATGCGACTCATTGCTCTACAGTATTAGCATCAAGCACATCAGTACGTAGCATCAACAGGTTAGTGTTCATCACGAACGTGGTTTTGCAGTCAGTGCAATGTTTACAAATGCGGAGTTGGCAGATGCCCATTTGATGTATGGATTAGCACGGGGCAATAGCCGTGGTGCGGTACGTTTGTATCGAGACAGATTTCCAGAATGAAGGTGTCCCGACAGGAAAACGTTCGAAGCAATTGATCGGCGTCTTAGGGAGCACGGAACATTCCAGTCTATGACTCGCGACTGGGGAAGACCTAGAACGACGAGGACACCTGCAATGGACGAGGCAATTCTTCGTGCAGTTGACGATAACCCTAATGTCAGCGTCAGAGAAGTTGCTACTGTACAAGGTAACATTGACCACGTCACTGTATGGAGGTCACTGTATGGAGAGTGATACGGGAGAACCAGTTGTTTCCGTAACATGTACAGCGTGTGCAGGCACTATCAGCAGCTGATTGGCCTCCACGGGTACACTTCTGCGAATGGTTCATCCAACAATGTGTCAATCCTCATTTCAGTGCAAATGTTCTCTTTACGGATGAGGCTTCATTCCAACGTGATCAAATTGTAAATTTTCACAATCAACATGTGTGGGCTGACGAGAATCCGCACACAATTGTGCAATCACGTCATCAACACAGATTTTCTGTGAACGTTTGTGCAGGATTTGTTGGTGATGTCTTGATTGGGCCCCATGTTCTTCCACCTATGCACAATGGAGCATGTTATCAAAATTTCATACGGGATACTCTACCTGTGCTGCTGTATCATGTGCCTTTACAAGTACGACACAACATGTGGTTCATGCACGATGGAGCTCCTGCACATTTCAGTCGAAGTGTTTGTATGCTTCTCAACAACAGATTCGGTGACTGATGGATTGGTAGAGGCGGACCAATTCCATGGCCTCCACGCTCTCCTGACCTCAACCCTCTTGACTTTCATTTATTGGGGCATTTGAAAGCTCTTGTCTATGCAACTCCGGTACCAAGTGTAGAGACTCTTCGTGCTCGTGTTGTGGAGGGCTGTGATACAATACGCCATTCTCCAGGACTGCATCAGTGCATCATCAGGGATTCCATGCGACGGATGGTGGATGCATGTATCCTCGCTAACGGAGGACATTTTGAACATTTCCTGTAACAAAGTGTTTGAAGTCACGCTGGTAAATTCTGTTGCTGTGTGTTTCCTTTCCATGATTAATGTGATTTGAAGAGAAGTAATAAAATAAGCTCTAACATGGAAAGTAAGCATTTCCGGACACATGTCCACATAACACATTTTCTTTCTTTGTGTGTGAGGAATGTTCCCTGAGAGTTTGGCCGTACCTTTTTGTAACACCCTGTATACATCACGGGAGGAACTGTGGCTGCACTCCTTTCAAAGATGTACTTTGGTTTAAGCGCCTGGATAAGGTCATATTGGATTTCGTCAAGCTCATATTTGGTGTGTTTTATACACTCCTGGAAATGGAAAAAAGAACACATTGACACCGGTGTGTCAGACCCACCATACTTGCTCCGGACACTGCGAGAGGGCTGTACAAGCAATGATCACATGCACGGCACAGCGGACACACCAGGAACCGCGGTGTTGGCCGTCGAATGGCCCTAGCTGCGCAGCATTTGTGCACCGCCGCCGTCAGTGTCAGCCAGTTTGCCGTGGCATACGGAGCTCCATCGCAGTCTTTAACACTGGTAGCATGCCGCGACAGCGTGGACGTGAACCGTATGTGCAGTTGACGGACTTTGAGCGAGGGCGTATAGTGGGCATGCGGGAGGCCGGGTGGACGTACCGCCGAATTGCTCAACACGTGGGGCGTGAGGTCTCCACAGTACATCGATGTTGTCGCCAGTGGTCGGCGGAAGGTGCACGTGCCCGTCGACCTGGGACCGGACCGCAGCGACGCACGGATGCACGCCAAGACCGTAGGATCCTACGCAGTGCCGTAGGGGACCGCACCGCCACTTCCCAGCAAATTAGGGACACTGTTGCTCCTGGGGTATCGGCGAGGACCATTCGCAACCGTCTCCATGAAGCTGGGCTACGGTCCCGCACACCGTTAGGCCGTCTTCCGCTCACGCCCCAACGTCGTGCAGCCCGCCTCCAGTGGTGTCGCGACTGGCGTGAATGGAGGGACGAATGGAGACGTGTCGTCTTCAGCGATGAGAGTCGCTTCTGCCTTGGTGCCAATGATGGTCGTATGCGTGTTTGGCGCCGTGCAGGTGAGCGCCACAATCAGGACTGCATACGACCGAGGCACACAGGGCCAACACCCGGCATCATGGTGTGGGAAGCGATCTCCTACACTGGCCGTACACCACTGGTGATCGTCGAGGGGACACTGAATAGTGCACGGTACATCCAAACCGTCATCGAACCCATCGTTCTACCATTCCTAGACCGGAAAGGGAACTTACTGTTCCAACAGGACAATGCACGTCCGCATGTATCCCGTGCCACCCAACGTGCTCTAGAAGGTGTAAGTCAACTACCCTGGCCAGCAAGATCTCCGGATCTGTCCCCCATTGAGCATGTTTGGGACTGGATGAAGCGTCGTCTCACGCGGTCTGCACGTCCAGCACGAACGCTGGTCCAACTGAGACGCCAGGTGGAAATGGCATGGCAAGCCGTTCCACAGGACTACATCCGGCATCTCTACGATCGTCTCCATGGGAGAATAGCAGCCTGCATTGCTGCGAAAGGTGGATATACACTGTACTAGTGCCGACATTGTGCATGCTCTGTTGCCTGTGTCTATGTGCCTGTGGTTCTGTCAGTGTGATCATGTGATGTATCTGACCCCAGGAATGTGTCAATAAAGTTTCCCCTTCCTGGGTCAATGAATTCGCGGTGTTCTTATTTCAATTTCCAGGAGTGTATTATAACCAATTTATAAATTACGTCCTGTAAATAAATGCTGTTCCAAAATACTAGCACACCGAGGCTCTCTCGAAAAGGTACAATTTATTGATACTGAATGTCGAATAATGAGTTATCACTGTTTAAGGTTTCAGTAACCTTATGACAAAAAAACTTGTATGGAATATCGAGTTGGCATTCCGCCATCTGCAAAAATTTTAATATTCATCTTCATCGTTTCTGACAGCTTCTGTGACTTTCAGTCTCAATCAAACAAATTAAGCATGAAATACGGAAGTGAGATTGAATATTCAAAACACGTTGATTATCTGGTAGAAACAAACCACCAGTCATCATCAGAACAAAAATCATAGACCAGACTGACACATGTGAGAAAGAATTAGAAGGCGACTTACTCTTTCTATAAAGTATAAAAGAAAATTTACAAACTAGCTACTTTAGGAGACTGTTTCTAAACAAGAACGTCTTCAAATTAAGTACATATGTGTACAAAATATATTCTAGTAATGGTATAGGCTTATTTCTGCTGCTGTTTTCTAGTTGATTCAGTTACTTTCAGGATGAAAGAAGGAAGTTTACTTTCCTGGCAATGAAGTGTAATTTTTCGTGTATATTGGAACATTCTTCACATGACCACCGCATTTTTTAGCAGTGGGGGAGCTTCTCCTTAAGTAATTTTTGTAATACATACACGAAACCCACGCCTACTACAGTAGTACAAGTTTATATGCCAACTAGATCCGCAGATGATGAAGAAATTGAAGAAATGTATGATGAGATAAAAGAAATTATTCAGGTAGTGAAGGGAGATGAAAATTTAACAGTCATGGGTGACTGGAAATCAACAGTAGGAAAAGGAAGAGAAGGAAACGTAGTAGGTGAATATGGATTGGGGCTAAGAAATCAAAGAGAAAGCCGCCTGGTAGAATTTTGCACAGAGCATTACTTAATCATGGCTAACACTTCGTTCAAGAATCATGAAAGAAGTTTGTATACATGGAAGAACCCTGGAGATACTAGAAGATTTCAGACAGACTGTATAATGGTAAGACAGAGATTAAGGAACCAGGTTTTAAACTGTAAGACATTTCCAGGGGTGGACTCTGACCACAATCTATTGGTTATGAACTGTAGATTAAAACTGAAGAAACTGCAAAAAGGTGGGAATTTAAGGAGATGGGACCCGGATAAACTGAAAGAACCAGAGGTTGTACAGACTTTCAGGGAGAGCGTAAGGGAACAATTGACAGGAATGGGGGAAAGAAATACAGTAGAAGAAGAATGGGTAGCTCTGAGGGATGAAGTAGTGAAGGCAGCGGAGGATCAAGCAGGTAAAAAGATGAGGGTTAGTAGAAATCCTTGGGTAACAGAAGAAATATTGAATTTAATTGATGAAAGGAGAAAATACAAAAATGCAGTAAATGAAGCAGGCAAAAAGGAATACAAACGTCTCAAAAATGAGATCGACAGGAAGTGCAAAATGGCTAAGCAGGGATGGCTAGAGGACAAATGTAAGGAGGTAGAGGCTTATCTCACGAGGGGTAAGATCGATACTGCCTACAGGAAAATTAAAGAGACCTTTGGAGAGAAGAGAGCCACTTGCATGAATATCAACAGCTCTGATGGAAACCCAGTTCTAAGCAAAGAGGGGAAAGCAGAAAAGTGGAAGGAGTAAATAGAGGGTCTATACAAGGACGATGTTCTTGAGGACAATATAATGGAAATGGAAGAGGATGTAGATGAAGATGAAATGGGAGATATGATACTGCGTGAAGAGTTTGACAGAGCACTGAAAGACCTGACTCGAAACAACGCCCCCGGAGTAGGCAACATTCCATTAGAACTACTGACAACATTGGGAGAGCCAGTCCTGACAGAACTCTACCATCTGGTGAGCAAGATGTATGAGACAGGTGAAATACCCTCAGATTTCAAGAAGAATATAATAGTTCCAATCCCAAAGAAAGCAGGTGTTGACAGATGTGAAAATTACCGAACTATCAGTTTAATAAGTCACAGCTGCAAAATACTAACACGAATTCTTTACAGACGAATGGAAAAACTGGTAGAAGCCGACCTCGGGGAAGATCAGTTTGGATTCCGTAGAAATATTGGAATACGTGAGGCAATACTGACCTTACGACTTACCTTAGAAGAAAGATTAAGGAAAGGCAAACGTACATTTCTAGCATTTGTAGACTTAGAGAAAGCTTTTGACAATGTTGACTGGAATACTCTCTTTCAAATTCTGAAGGTGGCAGGGATAAAGTACAGGGAGCGAAAGGCTATTTACAATTTGAATAGAAAGCAGATGGCAGTTATAAGAGTCAAGGGACATGGAAGGGAAGCAGTGGTTGGGAAGGGAGTGAGACAGGGTTTGTAGCCTCTCCCCGATGCTATTCAATCTGTATATTGAGCAAGCAGTGAAGGAAACAAAAGAAAAGTTCGGAGTAGGCATTAAAATCCATGGAGAAGAAATAAAAACTTTGAGGTTCGTCGATGATATTGTAATTGTGTCACAGACAGCAAAGGACTTGGAAGAGCAGTTGAACGGAATGGACAGTGTCTTGAAAGGAGGGTATAAGATGAACATCAACAAAAGCAAAATGAGGATAATGGAATGTAGTCGAATTAAGTAGGATGATGCTGAGGGAATTAGATTAGGAAATGAGACACTTAAAGTAGTGAAGGAGTTTTGCTATTTGGGGAGGAAAATACACTCCTGAAAATGGAAAAAAGAACACATTGACACCGGTGTGTCAGACCCACCATACTTGCTCCGGACACTGTGAGAGGGCTGTACAAGCAATGATCACACGCACGGCACAGCGGACACACCAGGAACCGCGGTGTTGGCCGTCGAATGGCGCTAGCTGCGCAGCATTTGTGCACCGCCGCCGTCAGTGTCAGCCAGTTTGCCGTGGCATACGGAGGTCCATCGCAGTCTTTCACACTGGTAGCATGCCGCGACAGCGTGGACGTGAACCGTATGTGCAGTTGACGGACTTTGAGCGAGGCCGTATAGTGGGCATGCGCGAGGCCGGGTGGACATACCGCCGAATTGCTCAACACGTGGGGCGTGAGGTCTCCACAGTACATCGATGTTGTCGCCAGTGGTCGGCAGAAGGTGCACGTGCCCGTCGACCTGGGACCGGACCTCAGCGACGCACGGATGCACGCCAAGACCGTAGGATCCTACGCAGTGCCGTAGGGGACCGCACCGCCACTTCCCAGCAAATTAGGGACACTGTTGCTCCTGGGGTATCGGCGAGGACCATTCGCAACCGTCTCCATGAAGCTGGGCTACGGTCCCGCACACCGTTAGGCCGTCTTCCACTCACGCCCCAACATCGTGCAGCCCGCCTCCAGTGGTGTCGCGACAGGCGTGAATGGAGGGACGAATGGAGACGTGTCGTCTTCAGCGATGAGAGTCGCTTCTGCCTTGGTGCCAATGATGGTCGAATGCGTGTTTGGCGCCGTGCAGGTGAGCGCCACAATCAGGACTGCATACGACCGAGGCACACAGGGCCAACACCCGGCATCATGGTGGGGGGAGCGATCTCCTACACTGGCCGTACACCACTGGTGATCGTCGTGGGGACACTGAATAGTGAACGGTACATGCAAACCGTCTTCGAACCCATCGTTCTACCATTCCTAGACCGGCAAGGGAACTTGCTGTTCCAACAGGACAATGCATGTCCGCATGTATCCCGTGCCACCCAACGTGCTCTAGAAGGTGTAAGTCAACTACCCTGGCCAGCAAGATCTCCGGATCTGTCCCCCATTGAGCATGTTTGGGACTGGATGAAGCGTCGTCTCACGCGGTCTGCACGTCCAGCACGAACGCTGGTCCAACTGAGGCGCCAGGTGGAAATGGCATGGCAAGCCGTTCCACAGGACTACATCCAGCATCTCTACGATCGTCACCATGGGAGAATAGCAGCCTGCATTGCTGCGAAAGGTGGATATACACTGTACTAGTGCCGACATTGTGCATGCTCTGTTGCCTGTGTCTATGTGCCTGTGGTTCTGTCAGTGTGATCATGTGATGTATCTGACCCCAGAAATGTGTCAATAAAGTTTCCCCTTCCTGGGACAATGAATTCACGGTGTTCTTATTTCAATTTCCAGGAGTGTAGCTGATGATGGTCGAAGTAGAGAAGATATAAAATATAGATTGATAATGGCAAGGAAAGCGTTTCTGAAGAAGAGAAATTTGTTCACATCGAGTATTGATTTAAGCGTCAGGAAGTCGTTTCTGGAAGTATTTGTATGGAGTGTAGCCATGTATGGAAGTGAAACATGGACGATAAACAGTTTAGACAAGAAGAGAATAGAGGCTTTCGAAATGTGGTGCTACAGAAGAATGCTGATAATTAGATGGGTAGATCACATAACTAATGAGGAGGTATTGAATAGAATTTGAGAGAAGAGAAATTTGGGGCACAACTTGACTAGAAGAAGGGATCAGTTGGTGAAGGATATTCTGAGGCATCAAGGGATCACCAATTTAGTATTGGAGGGCAGCGTGGAGGGTAAAAATCGTAGAGGGAGACCAAGAGATGAATACACTAAGCAGATTCAGAAGGATGTAGGCTGCAGTAGGTATTGGGAGGTGAAGAAGCTTGCACAGGATAGAGTAGCATGGAGAGCTGCATCAAACTAGTCTCAGGTCTGAAGACAGCAACAACATACACTATGTGATCAAAGGTATCCGGACACCTCAAAAACATACGTTTTTCATATTAGGTGCATTGTGTTACCACCTTCTGCCAGATACTCCATATCAGCAGCCTCAGTAGTCATTAGACATCGTGAGAGGGCAAATGGGGCGTTCATCGAAACTCACGGACTTCGAACGTGGTCAGGTGACTGTGTGTCACTTGTATCATATGTCTGTAACGCGAGATTTCCACACTCCTAAAAATTCCTAGGTCCATTGTTTCCGATGTGATAGTGAAGTGGAAACGTGAAGGGACACGTACAGCACAAAAGCATACAGGACCGCAGACATTTGAAGAGGGTCGTAATGTGTAATAGGTAGACATCTATCCCGACCATCACACAGGAGTTCCAAACTGCATCAGGATTCACTGCAAGTACTATGACAGTTTGGCGGGAGGTGAAAAATCTTGGATTTCATGGTCGAGCAGCTGCTCATAAGGCACACATCACGTCGGCAAATGCCAAACGATGCCTCGCTTGGTGTAAGGAGCGTAAGCAAACATTGGGTGATTGAACGGTGGAAAAACGTTGTATGGAGTGACGAATCACAGTACACAGTGTGGCAACCCGATGGGAGGGTGTGGGTATGTCGAATGCCCGGTGGACATCACCTGCCAGCGTGTGTAGTGCCAACAGTAAAATTCAGAGGCGGTGGTGTTACGGTGTGGTCGTGTTCTCCATGGAGGGGGCTTGCAGCCATTGTTTTGCGTAGCACTATCACAGCACAGGCCTACACTGATGTTTTATGCACCTTCTTGGTTTCCACTGTTGAACAGCAATTCGGGGATGGCAGTTGCATCTTTCAACACGATCGAGAACCTGTTCATAATGCGTGGACTGTGGCGGAGTGGTTACACGACAATAACATCCCTGTAATGGTCTGGCCTGCACTGAGTCCTGACCTGAATGCTATAGAACACCTTTGGGATGTTTTTAAATGCCGGCTTCTTGACAGGCCTCATCGACCAACACCGATACCTCTCCTCAGTGCGAACGTATTACGGAATTTTGTAGACAATTCATATATTTCACAAGATATTATATCAAACAAACGTATACACCAACAGAAATGAACACTTAGAACAGCGCCCTTCTGATGCACAGTAGGAGATTGATACATTCCTGTAGAACACGGAAGCAAGTGTTTGTGAAAGAGAGAGAGAGAGAGAGAGAGAAGAAGCTGCTTTAGCTATCTTATTCGCATTTCTGCATGAGATATAGAATATAATACTAACTCCAAAAACCTCTCTCTCACACACCAATACACACACTCTTCACACAGCATGTTTGGTCACTTTAACGTGGCTGTCGTAAACAGGGGGTTTTCTGATGTATAGTTGTTTAAGATACCGGTGGAGATCGGGCCTGAACCACCACGTAATGACACCACCAACCTCAGCTAACAATTGCGCTCAAGCCGTTTCCAAATGATTTATGTGCCCTGCTTTGCTTTGAGTTGTGCTTTTTGGTTGTTTCCTTTTCTTATTTTGAAATGAGTTCAGAGAGCAATCTTGCCCTGTCACAACACCAGATGGAATCAGCAATCCATATGTACTTTATTACATCGGTTCTGCCTTCCCAGGAGCACACAACACGGACGTAGGCTGGCAGTCCTGTGAGAGGGAGGCGTGGCTTGTCCCCCCACTCCACTCTTCTCACCTCGACAGCCAGAACTCCTCGTTTGTTTTACGTTCACGGCCGACTACCAAAAAGTGTCCGCTGCAACATTGTACTCACTAAAAGCAGCATCTCCATGACTTTTGGAAGACAGCTTCAAAATAATTAGCAGGAATGATATTGTAAATCGACTTGTCGCTCCTTCTTGTTGGCAACAAATCTGTCATCTCAGATTGAAATGTTCAAATGGTTCAAATGACTCTAAGCACTATGGGAATTAACATCTGAGGTCATCAGTCCCCTAGACTTAGAACTACTTAAACCTAACTTAACCTAAGGACAGCACCCACATCCATGCCCGAGGCAGGATTACAACCTGTGACCGTAGCCGTCGCGCGGTTCCAGACTGAAGGTTAGCATCCCTGAGGCACTGATCATTCTTCCTTCAATGTGTTTCGTAGGAACATTTCCATTCTCTTGAGCATTGAAAAGCACTGCTCAGCTTCTGATGTCGAGATAGACGTCGTGATTAGCAGTTTCAAAACTTTAACAGTCTCTTCGTCGGATGTGTCATGAAATTCATCCTCTAGAATCAGCGAAAGAAATGCAACTGCTCTCAACTCAGGCCTGGCGTAGAGGACTTGAAGCTCACCCTTCAACTTTCTTTTTTTTTCGGAAATGTATTTGTGTCTTTAATTTCAAGGAATTTGTCAGAAAAATCTGTGAAGTATTTGTCAAACTCATTTACATCAAATAAGGTGGCTGCAGTGAGGTGCCCAGTGAACTGGAAACGTAATTTTATTTCAGAAAGGACGGCATCGCACACATCCAAAGCATCTCTTTTTTTATGCCCATCAAGAATCCATGGGTTCTTGGCAGGCATCCTTTAATCATTTTCGAAACTAATCTCGTCAAGAATGGAATCTAGGTCATCTCTGCTATTTTGCATTACTACTTGAAAGTTCTGGTTGTCTTGCGTTGCTGTGGTCGGTTCAGTTATCTTCTTCTGAGGCTGATTAAAAAGAACGTCCGCATGAGGCATTATCTTATAGAAAAATGACTGCCAGAAAATGACTTCGTTATTTTACAGCCTTCGTTTGTATGAACCAGCTTTTTCAATAGTAGGAGATAGTTTTATGTTCTCGCTTGTTTCAGTGACTTCCATAACAGTAATACGATTTTTTTTCTGTTTTCAAAAGCATCTTTTACTACTCGTGAATGGTAATTCTATCTCATCACACAAACGGGGCAAGCTTTTTTGAATAATGCTGAGCAACACTTTTGATTTCTGTGGCGAGTTAGAAAAGAAAGAAGAATTACCAGAAAGGTGTGCAAAAATGATGCGGGCTTTGCGATTAACCGAGGCTGCCGTAGACATAAGGTTGAACTGATGTGCATAACAATGGATGTAATTTGCATTTGGATATTTATCTTTAATTTCTCAAACCCGCTCGACTTGCCACTCATAACGTTTGCACCATCGTAACTCTGAGTTATTAGTTACGCACAGTCGTTTTTTTTATTTTCTGTCCATATTACAAAAGGTTTTCGGGCATTGTCAGTAAAATTTAGCTTACATTACACAGATACAGTAAGATATTTACATTCTTTCATAACATCATACGGATCAGACACAAGTCTGTACACACTATTTTTCAAAAGGGCATTACAAGTAGATTCCTCTATAGTGTAACACAATTTAGCTTATATTTATAATAGTACAGTACACATAATACAGTGTATAATTACATTCTTTCATACCACTGATAGATCGGAGACAATGTCTATATACACTGTTTTCGAAGATGGCACTACAACTTAAAGTCCTCTATAGAGTAAGAACACTTCTCTTTAATAATTGCTTCAGTCTACTCTTTAGCATAATTAGATTTGCTTTCTTGGGTTCACTGGGTAGTGCATTGTAGAAAATTGCTCCCATGCTATGTGGGCTGTGGTTCATTGCCTTTTTATTGGTCACAACTCTATGAAAATTTTCCCTTCCCTGTGTATCATAGTTGTGTACATTACTGTTTGTCATATTAAATTCAGGATTTTGTTTCACGGACATGACTGTACGCAGTATATACATGGAGTACACCATAAGAATTTTATATTTTCTAAAGATGTCTCTACAAGGCTCTCTCTTCTTTACCTTGGCTACCATTCTTACTGCCTTTTTTTGTAATCTAAAAAGTCTATCTATATGAACTGCTGATGCCCCACCTCATATCTCCATACCACACTGAAGGTGCGGATGAATCAACCCAAAATATATTTGCCTTAAAGTATCATGGTCCAAGAAGGATGAGACCAGTTTCAGTAGATACACATTTCTACTGATTTTCTTGCAAATGTTATCTACTTGTTCTTTCCATGATAAGTGTTCATCAACAACGATGCCCAAAAATTTATGTGAATTTGCATATGCAAGACCCAATGGGGATGTAAATACAGTATCAGTTATGGCAGCATTATAACTGAGGATGAACTTCGTTACTATCGTTTTGTCTTTATTTACAAGAAGCTTGTTTGATGTAAGGTATGCGGACAGAGTATTGAAACTGATCTCGGTACTGTTAGCTGCAGACTGCATATCACTGCCACAGGTTATGAAGGATATGTCATCGGCATAGCTTACAACCATGCAATTTTGGGGTTTATATAAGTTATTTACATATAAAAGGAACAGAAAACGTCCTAGTACGCTTCCTTGAGGCACGCCACATTGAAGTGTCCTGAAGGTTGATCTGGTTGTTAGGAGCTGCTCATTATTTTTATAAGTTATCCTTACAAACTGTTTCCTGTCTTTCAAATAGGAGGTAAGTGGTTTCAAGGCTAGTCCTCTCAACCCGTACTCTTCTAGTTTACACAGAAGAATGGTATAATTTGCAGTATCAAAGGCTTTACTCATATCTAGGAAAGTGCCTATTACCTTGTCACTTTTGTCCAGCTTATTTAATATTTCATGTATAAAAGATGCTACTGCTGTTGTAGTAGATCTCCCTTTTCTATATCCTTGTTGTAGGTTGTTTAACAGATTGTGTTTGGTGAAATATGATCCAACTTGATTTAGTATTACTCTCTCTAACAATTTGCCTAGTTCTGAGGTTAATGATATTGGCCTGTAGTTTTTAGTGTCAGTTTTAATCCCTTTTTATGCACTGGTATAATTTCAGTAATTTTCAAAAGGTCAGGGAATACACCATTACTGAGGGAGGTATTTATCAAATGAGTCAAGGGTTTCACTAATTCATCCCTGCATTCCTATAGCAGTTTAGGTGAAATGTCATCCCAGCTACAAGACATTTTTGGTTGTTGAAGTGCTGATATGATTATTAGGGCGTCCCTCTCAGTAATGCTGTGGATATAAAAGGACTGGCTAGATTCTCCAAGACTAAAATTTTGTGGCTTGACATGAACTTCATTTGTACCAACTGAATTGAACTTTTGTGTAAATTTCTCACACACTTCTTTTGGGTCATTTATTTCTTCACCATCGCCAATTAATGGTTCGATTTCATTCAGAATACTCTCAGCTATAGAATGAGCATGCTGACTTTCTGGATTAAAAAAGTTCCAAAATCTTTCAACAGGTTTTCCCTCAACAACATAACACAAAACAATAACCAATTGAAATTCGCAAGACACATCTGTGCTTTCATCCACGATTATTGCAACATAATCGGCACGCTCTATTTCTTTACAAACTTCATCGCTGCATGGGGTAGCCGCGTGGTCGCAGGCGCCTTGTCACAGTCTGTGCATCTCCCACCTGTCAGAGGTTCGAGTCCTCCCTCAGGAATGGGTGTGTGTATTGTCCATAGCGTAAGTTAGTTTAAGTTAAGTAGTGTGTAGGCTTAGGGACCGATGACCTAAGTAGTTTGGTCCCGTAAGACCTTACCACAAATTTCCAAACTTTCCAAACTTCATCATGGTACACGTGCATTGCAGTAGTTTGTTCTGAACAGTCTTAGACATGCTTTTGGACACTAATGCTTGAATGAGATGAACTTGAACATCTTTATCCAGGTATGCGCTGAACTGAATTAGCTCGCGAACAACGACCTTATTTTGAGAGGCATCAGATTCATCATGGCCCCTGAGAGCCAGTTCCACAGTACCACAGAACAGAATAAAGTTTATAATTGCATTCAAAACACATATTTTGTATATGTGTGTTGTGGCTGTCAATTGTTTGTCTATGTTGCGAATCTAATTTCTGCTGAATGTTGATTTTGTCTAGAAATGAAAGTCTAAGCACGTTATTCATGTGTCGCTTTGACATTTCAAGAGCTTTCACTTTAGACCATATAAGTCCAATATCATTTATTCCTTTCTTATACCAATTAACATCTCCCCCCAAATAACACACAAGAAAATGTAGTGGAACAGACCCCTCCCCACTGACGCAAATGACGAAAAAGGAAAATGTTTAATTTTTTTATTCAAATGAAATTACGCAATTAATTATTTAAATTATCATTTTTGTAAATTAATATTAAAATAAATAAATAAATTTTCTTGTAAACGCGCTCTTTGGTCGGAAGCAGCGAAGACAAGGCATTGCTATCTCTGACCACAGAGGTGCGGTAGCGCTGATAGACGTCCGCCAGTCGAGAGCGGCAGCAGTAGTTGCAATTAAGATCTCTTACTGTGCTCACGTAGAACAGTTCATAGGAACAGTGCAAGTGACTGATGTATTCTTGTAAATGATATTGACCAGTTTGAAGATTCGATAATGTCAGATTTCATTGCAACTCAATTTCGCATGGTCGTAAATAAGTACAAGCAATAAATGAATATGAAAAACAGCAAGATCAAGAGTTAGAAAAAATCATTTCCATACCTACCTACTTCAAGAATCGGAGGGAGAAAATCAACGGAGACCATAGCCTGACCAGCAGCTATCAAGAGAAAACGAAGATCTACACAGCCTACTGTAAAATTAGGTAAAAAGGGATTCTAAAAGCAAATTCATTCTGTTAAATCTCAAAAATTATCCAAGGTTGTTATTTCTGTAGTAAATTGACCCATATTGTCCGATACAGTCGTAAAAAGCTACATCCTCAGTACTGCATTAAAAACACTTTAATAGAAATTTGTTCACATAGAAATAAATTTTCTTTTGGCAGTTTTACTTCGGATCGAAAATCAGGGGTAGTGTCATTCACGAGTTCCTATCCCCCTAAAATTTAAAAAATAAACTACCTACCAAAAAACCAAATTTACTACAAAAAGCAAAAAACAGCGTTGCTTTCTTCACAACCACAATTCCATTTCTTCTTTTGGTAAATTTCTGGACTGAACTTAAGGCATCGACTTTTTGTTTGCTGCTACAGATTCAGATTCGGGAGTGGGCTACCTAGTGTTTTTTATCTGAGAGTCTTATCGCTAAATGGCATTTTTAATAACTCATTTACTTTGTTCGTGATTGCTATTCTCGCATTCAGCTGAATTTTCCCTTGCAAATAACTCTGTGCAGACAGCTATGTACAGTCAATTACCTCACCTCGCAACAACTACAACATGTTTGTACAGGACTGTAATACACGAACGAAACGAGTATAAACAGAAATACAGCACCTTTGTTTGGAAAACAGATGTTCAACCGGTGGTGTATACATCAGTTTTTTTTGTTTTGTAGCAATAGCCCTGCTGCTGTGAAATATACCAATATTGAAATAATGCCTCTTAGTTTCAAAATCTAAGGGCATAATTATATTCAAATTACATATAGCTACACTCCTGGAAATGGAAAAAAGAACACATTGACACCGGCGTGTCAGACCCACCATACTTGCTCCGGACACTGCGAGAGGGCTGTACAAGCAATGATCACACGCACGGCACAGCGGACACACCAGGAACCGCGGTGTTGGCCGTCGAATGGCGCTAGCTGCGCAGCATTTGTGCACCGCCGCCGTCAGTGTCAGCCAGTTTGCCGTGGCATACAGAGCTCCATCGCAGTCTTTAACACTGGTAGCATGCCGCGACAGCGTGGACGTGAACCGTATGTGCAGTTGACGGACTTTGAGCGAGGGCGTATAGTGGGCATGCGGGAGGCCGGGTGGACGTACCGTCGAATTGCTCAACACGTGGGGCGTGAGGTCTCCACAGTACATCGATGTTGTCGCCAGTGGTCGGCGGAAGGTGCACGTGCCCGTCGACCTGGGACCGGACCGCAGCGACGCACGGATGCACGCCAAGACCGTAGGATCCTACGCAGTGCCGTAGGGGACCGCACCGCCACTTCCCAGCAAATTAGGGACACTGTTGCTCCTGGGGTATCGGCGAGGACCATTCGCAACCGTCTCCATGGAGCTGGGCTACAGTCCCGCACACCGTTAGGGCGTCTTCCGCTCACGCCCCAACATCGTGCAGCCCGCCTCCAGTGGTGTCGCGACAGGCGTGAATGGAGGGACGAATGGAGACGTGTCGTCTTCAGCGATGAGAGTCGCTTCTGCCTTGGTGCCAATGATGGTCGTATGCGTGTTTGGCGCCGTGCAGGTGAGCGCCACAATCAGGACTGCATACGACCGAGGCACACAGGGCCAACACCCGGCATCATGGTGTGGGGAGCGATCTCCTACACTGGCCGTACACCACTGGTGATCGTCGAGGGGACACTGAATAGTGCACGGTACATCCAAACCGTCATCGAACCCATCGTTCTACCATTCCTAGACCGTCAAGGGAACTTGCTGTTCCAACAGGACAATGCACGTCGGCATGCATCCCGTGCCACCCAACGTGCTCTAGAAGGTGTAAGTTAACTACCCTGGCCAGCAAGATCTCCGGATCTGTCCCCCATTGAGCATGTTTGGGACTGGATGAAGCGTCGTCTCACGCGGTCTGCACGTCCAGCACGAACGCTGGTCCAACTGAGGCGCCAGGTGGAAATGGCATGGCAAGCCGTTCCACAGGACTACATCCAGCATCTCTACGATCGTCTCCATGGGAGAATAGCAGCCTGCATTGCTGCGAAAGGTGGATATACACTGTACTAGTGCCGACATTGTGCATGCTCTGTTGCCTGTGTCTATGTGCCTGTGGTTCTGTCAGTGTGATCATGTGATGTATCTGACCCCAGGAATGTGTCAATAAAGTTTCCCCTTCCTGGGACAATGAATTCACGGTGTTCTTATTTCAATTTCCAGGAGTGTATTTATAACCATATTTAAGTGCATTATTTATGTATTCGATTTAATTAAGCATTAATTAGCGTTTAGGAATGCATTAGCATTAATTGTCAGAATGACTGTAAAACTGGATTGCAGGAAATCTGCACCCCGGTGTATTCGAACATGATTGCTAGATGGCAGACCATGCTTCTACAGGTCCTACACTTTACTACTCTCTGGCGGAAAGAACGTGAAGCTCTGAACCGGACTAGCTGTGACTCTATCACCACCATAGGAAGCGTGTAGGAATCAACAGCTGAGCATTTCACACATCCCTTATGAGGGCAGACGGTGCCGGAACGACAGACTCCAAATAGCTGACCAATTTATCCCATAGTCGTCGGGAGTGATGTACTTCAGTGTCAACCTTGACAAAAAATTGCTCTTTATGCAGCATATTGACGACAGGAAAACGGCAGCTCAGAAGATGGCCAGGTCATTGATTACATTCCTGAAGAGTAAGGATCGCAACCCTAAGACTAAACTCCAATTGTATAAGGCAGCGGTGGAACCCACAATATTATATGGCTCCTCCTCGTGGGAAACTACGCGGGTCTTTAACTACAACAAACTCCAAGCGCTGCAAAACATTTGTTACAAATGGATCACAGGATCACCATGGTGGACAAGAAACGTCGACATCCGCACCGCACTCCACGTGACCACTATAAAAGAGAATGTCCACGACTAGGCTCTACGAGTTTTTTTACAAAATCGATGCCTTTAGGGACGAATTTCGACAATTAGAATCGTTAGGAATGGTGTACCCTGCAAGACGGGGCAAGTATCGAGCACTGAAGTCAATAACGTTTCACCCCCATAGACGATCTGTCATAACACGAGGAAGCAGTCACACATAACAGCCTAGGCACATCTCACCCTTCACAGGAGATAGACATCACCAAAGGCTAAAGGGCCCATTGATGCCCAAGCATAAATGAATGTGTAATAAATAAAGTGTTTTCCTTTTATCCTTACATCCCATCCTAGAAGAATAAGTCATCAAGGATGATCTCTTCAGCTTACACTATTCACACACATTGTTGTTGTTGTGGTCTTCAGTACTGAGACTGGTTTGATGCAGCTCTCCATGCTACTCTATCCTGTGCAAGCTTATTCATCTCCCAGTACCTACTGCAGCCTACATCCTTCTGAATCTGTTTAGTGTATTCATCTCTTGGTCTCCCTCTATGATTTCTGCCCTCCATGCTGCCCTCCAGTACTAAATTGGTGATCCCTTGATGCCTCAGAACATGTCCTACCAACCGATCCCTTCTTCTAGTCAAGCTGTGCCACAAACTCCTCTTCTCCCCAATTCTATTCAATACCTCCTCATTATTTAGGTGATCTACCCATCTAATCTTCAGCATTCTTCTGTAGCGCCACATTTGAAAGCTTCTATTCTCTTCTTGTCTAAACTATTTATCGTCCACGTTTCACTTCCATACATGGCTAACCTCCATACAAATACTTTCAGAAACGACTTCCTGACACTTAAATCTATATTCGATGTTAACAAATTTCTCTTCTTCAGAAACGCTTTCCTTTATGATTTCTGCCCTCCATGCTGCCCTCCAGTACTAAATTGGTGATCCCTTGATGCCTCAGAACATGTCCTCCCAACCGATCCCTTCTTCTAGTCAAGCTGTGCCACAAACTCCTCTTCTCCCCAATTCTATTCAATACTTTCTCATTATTTAGGTGATCTACCCATCTAATCTTCAGCATTCTTCTGTAGCGCCACATTTGAAAGCTTCTATTCTCTTCTTGTCTAAACTATTTATCGTCCACGTTTCACTTCCATACGTGGCTACCCTCCATACAAATACTTTCAGAAACGACTTCCTGACACTTAAATCTATATTCGATGTTAACAAATTTCTCTTCTTCAGAAACGATTTCCTTCCCATTGCCAGTCTACATTTTATATCCTCTCTACTTCGACCATCATCAGTTATTTTGCTCCCCAAATAGCAAAACTCCTTTACTATACTTTGAGTGACTCATTTCCTAATCTAATTCCCTCACCATCACCCGACTTAATTCAACTACATTCCATTATCCTCGTTTTGCTTTTGTTGATGTTCATCTTCTACCCTCCTTTCAAGACACTGTCCATTCCATTCAACTGGTCTTCGAAGTCCTTTGTTGTCTCTGACAGAATTACAATGTCATCAGCGAACCTCAAAGTTTTTATTTCTTCTCCATGGATTTTAAAACCTACCCCGAATTTTTCTTTTGTTTCCTTTATTGCTTGCTCAATATACAGATTGAATAACATCGGGGATAGGCTACAACCCTGTCTCACTCCCGTCCCAGCCACTGCTTCCCTTTCATACCCCTCAACTCTTATAACTGCCATCTGCTTTCTGTACAAATTGTAAATAGCCTTTCGCTCTCTGTATTTTACCCCTGCCACCTTCAGAATTTGAAAGAGAGTATTCCAATCAACATTGTCAAAAGCTTTCTCTAAGTCTACAAATGCTAGAAACGTAGGTTTGCCTGTCCTTAATCTTTCTTGTAAGATAAGTCATGGGTCAGTATTGCCTCATGTGTTCCAACATTTCTACGGAATCCAGATTGATCTTCCCCAAGATCGGCTTCTACCAGTTTTTCCATTCATCTGTAAAGAATTCGCGTTAGTATTTTGCAGCTGTGACTTATTAAACTGATAGTTCGGCAATTTTCACATCTGTCAACACCTGTTTTCTTTGGGATTGGAATAATTATATTCTTCTTGAAGCCTTAGGGTATTTCGCCTGTCTCATACATGATGCTCATCTGATGGTAGAGTTTTGTCAGGGTCGGCTCTCCCAAGGCTATCAGTAGTTCTAATGGAATGTTGTCTACTCCGGGGGCCTTGTTTCGACTCAGGTCTTTCAGTGCTCTGTCAAACTCTTCACACAGTATCATATCTCCCATTTCATCTTCATCTACATCCTCTTCCATTTCCATAATATTGTCCTCAAGTACATCGCCCTTGTACAGACCCTCTATATACTCCTTCCACCTTTCTGCTTTCCCTTCTTTGCTTAGAACTGGGTTTCCATCAAAGCTCTTGATATTCATGCTAGTGGTTCTCCTTTCTCCAAAGGTCTCTTTAATTTTCCTGTAGGCAGTATCTATCTTACCCCTAGTGAGATAAGTTTCTACATCCTTACATTTGTCCTCTAGCCATCCCTGCTTAGCCATTTTGCACTTCACGTCAATCTCATTTTTGAGACATTTGTTTTCCTTTTTGCCTGCTTCATTTACTGCATTTTTATATTTTCTCCTTTCATCAATTAAATTCAATATTTCTTCTGCTACCCAAAGATTTCTACCAGTCCTCGTCTTTTTACCTACTTGATCCTCTGCTGCCTTCACTATTTCATCCCTCAGAGCTACCCATTCGTCTTCTACTGTATTTCTTTCCCCCATTCCTGTCAATTGTTCCCTTATGCTCTCCCTGAAACTATGTACAACCTCTGATTGTTTCAGTTTATCCAGGTCCCATCTCCTTAAATCCCACCTTTTTGCAGTTTCTTCAGTTTTAATCTACAGTTCATAACCAATAGATTGTGGTCAGAGTCCACATCTGCCCCTGGAAATGTCTTACAATTTAAAACCTGGTTCCTAAATCTCTGTCTTACCATTATATAATCTATCTGATACCTTTTAGTATCACACACATACACACACAAAAACTTGACTAAATAAAAGTGCCAATCTGCAGTTGGCTCCAAGATTCAGAAAACTACCGCAAGAGCGCGTGCGGCGAACCACACCTCTTCGACTCGGAAAATGCGTACTCCAAAACAATGTTTTTTGCGCAGTTGCATAGATTTTTCTTTCTTCCTTTTTATACAAGTGGGGCCATGGCACAGCGGCACTAACTCAGAAGCCACCTTGTGGCTTGCACTGACTGACAATATTTTTACAGCAACAGGAATCCTCGTTGATGATGCCAGAAACGACGTTTACTCTGTCACCTAGCGGGCCAAGTGGATGTCATCAGTGATGTCATACTATCACAACCTTAAACGAACAAGTACGATGCAGCAAAGTCTGCACTCCAGCAATGCCTCTTATGTAACACTGGAACAACAAGTGTAGGAGGCTATGTACGATCAACAGCTTCATAACAACACTCCATCTCACCCCTGCAACCACCGACCATGTCCTCATGTCAGACACAGTTCTATGGACACTATGGATGGTCACCGAGCGAGGTGGCGCAGTGGTTAGCACACTGGACTCGCATTCGGGAGGACAACGGTTCAATCCTACGTCTGGCCATCCTAATTTAGGTTTTCCGTGATTTCCCTCAATCACTCCAGGCAGATGCCGGGATGGTTCCTTTGAGAGGGCGCAGCTGACTTCTTTCTCCATCCTTCCCTAATCCAATGAGACCGATGACCTCGCAGTTTGGTCTCTTCCACCAAACAACCCAACTCCAACTAGGGATGGCCAAACTACTGACAGAACTACAACTAGCAGTGATTATGGATGAGTCTGAAACTTTCGACAAACGTCTCTTGCTAGCTGACCGTGTGTTCTCCATCATCCGCCACTACAATTAATAAACAACCAGGATGATGACACACTGAACAGCACATGTGCGTTTTCAACTTCAGTGCTAAGCACTGCCAGCCAAGCTAGGTGGATGTAAGCTGTGGGTGATATCACACCTCACTGCTCGGCTCCATCAGGCCACAGCAAGGACGCTCTTCTCTTGCCATGGGGCAAGGACATCCTGGTGATGCATTCTCTTCACAACCGTTGTTCTGCTAGTTTCATACTGCCTTCAGGCAGACAGTCGAAAAGCATTTGAGTTCCCAAATGTAGTCAGTGGGATGATGATGCCCAAGGATCGACGCCTCTTCATTCGAGGCCTAGCTACAAAACAGGTTGTGACATCAGTTCCCTGCCCTACAATGGCTTGCCCACTTTCGAGCTATAATTATCGCAGATAAAGAAGAACCTTAAATGTCTCAGGGAAATGTATAATTATAAGATCTGTAAGATCATCTATGGTAGATGACTTTCCCATTATGTCCAACACTGGGAGAGCTCTGGCAGTAGTGACAATGTTAACGGAAATAAGCAGAAGATATGAATTGAAGTTTATGTTGGGGAGGCACTCAATTTGGGTAGATCTTGCAGCAATGTCAACCATAGCGCTGTGGTGGTGTAATGGTTAGCATTTCTGCCTAGCAGGCAAGAAGACCTTGGTTTACGTCCCAGCTGCAGCACAAATTTTAATCCATTTCTTCTGCTTCAATCATTATGTCGACTATTAGTCTACACTCGGCATATATCTCAGAAATCTCTATCCATGGCACCATGTTGTGCACCATTCAGTTTACAATGCATCTGGACACTTTATGTCACGGACATATGCAAGCCTATCTTCAGCATGGACTTCCTAGGCTACCACAAACTTTCGCCTGATAGGGCGCATGTGGCATTAATGCACCTCACTACTGGGCCTCAGCTTCAAGGATGATTCTCTAATAGTATGCCCACTACACCTCATTCCCCTGGATGCTTTCCTACTCACACGGTTTTGACAGAAACAATTTGCCAGCGCATTTCTACAATTCAAAGCATTCTCTCCACTCAGCAGAAATACTTTGATTGCTTCTTGAAAGTATGAGAGTACTCCACAATGAAAATCAACACGTCAGAAGCAAAATTTGCAACAGCATGCACACATATACAAGAACTCACTTCACAACAGCCAGCTGCGACAAACAGCATGCCACACCACATCACAGGCATTCCACTGCGCTACACGCAAATGCCAGACATAACAATCACCTCAAACCAGCCACCTCAGACAAGGTGCCAGCGTGTTCCTTGTCACCTGCCTGCACTCCATTATCAGTGCAGAGCTCGACATAACAGATGGTCCTCCGATCAGACACAAACCTTATCACCTGTGTCCTGCAGATTCACAAACAGTCAACGCCATTCGTGAACTCTTACCAGCAGGTGTTGTCTGTCCATGGACAGCCCCTATCCATCGTGGAATAAACTTATTCCCAAGAACTATGGTACAGCAAGTCTTTGTGAGGGCTATGGAGTAATGAATCCTTGAAGAGCCCTTCACAGCTACCCTGTCCGAATCTCCAAGAGTTTATGCATGCCCTCACAGGCACAACAGTTTTTGGTGTCATTGACTGTAGTGTACATATCTACAGATTCCGATGCACCATGACGATATACAAAAGACTGCCATCATAATACCATTCGTACACTAAAATTACCAGTTTGTGCTGTATGGCTTATAGAACGGTGTGCGAATGTGAGAGCGGCTCACTGATTGCCCCCACCTCCACTTTCCACTTTGGTAACACGCAAAAAAAAAGTATCTTGACAATATTTCGGTTTCGTCATGTTCCTCAGAGGAGCACAAACTTCACCTAGAACAAGTTCTAGCTGTACTGCAGAAGGGTGGTGTTATCATCGGTGATGCCAAGTCACAGCTACATCAGTCACACGTGTAATGCGTCTGGCATAAATACAACCACCAAATGGACGGACATGGTTAAAAATTGGCCTCTTCCCAAAACTTACCACAACTTACATGATTTCCTTGGGATTCTCAATTTTGATTGCAGATATCTCCCACATGCTGCTGAGCTTCAGGCTGCCCTTGCAGGCATCTTATCAGGCAATAGCAAGCAAGATAAGAAGAAAATCGAATGGACAGTGGAGATGTCTGAGGCATTCCATAAAGTAAACAGCAGCTTGGTGCAAGCCCTCCCTTTCTCTCTCACCTCACGCTCACCACTGATGCAAGCGACTCCGCAATGGGTACACTACTTCAGCAGGTTTTTGATGGGCTACCTCAGTTATTACAATTCTTCTCAAAGAAACTTTCACAGTCTTCATCTAAATAGTTGGCTGTTGACCCTGAGCTTTTTGCGGTGAACACGACTGTCAAACATTTTCGAGAAAACATCAAAAGACCAGGTGACTACTGACCACAAGCCACTGGTCAATGCTATTAGAAATTCCTCCCAAGATACCAACTCTCAGCAGTAAAGACACTTAAACTTCAGAAGTATACTTCTTACATGCATCACATTCATGGCATAAATAAAATCATTACTGGTTATCTGTTCTGAATCTGTGCAGTGTCCCTGCAGTACAATTATGAGCTTATTACAGCCAAGCAAGTGAAAGACTGCATTATTACAGATCTTCTCAATGATATGGATACAAACCTGCAAATTGAACGTTGCAATCTGACCTCTGCTAATATGACGCTGTTCTGTGATGTTTTTCAAGACAGACCACAGCCAATTATTCCATTCACCATGTGCCAAAACGTTTTGACAGACTACACAACCCTAGCCACTCAGGCATCAAAGAGTCAGCGTGATTAGTGACAGACAGGTCTTTTTGGCCCGACGTCAAATGCAACTGCCGTCGCTGGACATAGAGTTGCCTTGCATGCCAGCATTCAAAAACGAACTACCATATCCAATCACAACTTGGCTGGTTCCCAGTTCCCAAGACAAGATTTCACCACGTCTACTTAGGCACCAGTGGACTGCTCATCGATCATTGATTGAACATCTTATTGGGTTGAAGCAACTCGCCTACATGACATCACTGCTGAATTGATTGCATGCACCTTTGTAGAAACCTGTATCACTCATTTTGGCATGCCAAAGCTGGTCACCACTGATCAGAGCTCCCAGTTCAAGTCAGATCTATTCAGTATCCAGTGGGGTCTCTGTGGAATTACCCAGCCATGGACAACAGCATATTACCCACAGAGTAACAACCTCATAGAGAGGTGGCACAGGACCATGAAGGCAGTCCTAATGCGCCACGCTGATCTGTGGACCGAAGCACTGCTCTGGATTCTCCTCAGCATCCACTTCTCATATAAAGAAGACCTACGTGCCTTACTAGCAGAAGCAGTGTATCAGGAACCACTGGCCCTACCAGTTGACTTTGCATAACCTACGACTAATGGACAATAACAGGACGTACTGGCACTCATACAGTGAGTCCGTCAGCACATTCAGAAGGTGCGTTTGCCACCTCCAGCTCCCCATTCAACCCCCTCAAAGTACTCAGACACAAGGACCTCTCCACATGTGAAATTGTTATGGTGAGGGATGATATGTTTCAGGCAGACCTGCAGCCACTGTACACTGGCTCATATCGGATGCTCTTACAGGGGCCTCAGACATTTGTTATCTTGGTTCACAGCAAGCCCATAACAGTCTCCCTCTCCTGCCTCAAGCCCGCCTGGGTCCTACAAAATTCTCTGGATACATCACATCCAGAGGATGACACCTCAGTTGACAATACTGTCAACCAAAGCAAGTTGCAGCTTCCTTTCCACCAGCGGAGTCATCTCTCAAAACCAGTCCCCTGCTGATCTGCAATCACCACCATCACCCCAGCTTTGCCATCCAGGTCATGCTACAGCAGCCCATGACATCCGCCACAGCACCTCGTACCATACCTCATCTACAATCTATGCATCAATTAAGTCAGTCACTCAAGAAATAGTCCAGCCATATCCGTACATGAACCAGCCACAACATGGATGGTCAGGTGAATCTGCATCTTGATCTCACCTACCACTGCACTAGGGCAGTGCAGGAACAACAGCATATCCAAGATGTAGCACTGGTGAGCAACGATCCAGCCATGTCCAGTCACATGCCAGCCATGACACACCTGGTCAAATCCAGCTTCACTACCCACACATGTCTATGCAACAACTCATAGTGCTCTGCATTCATGGCAGGGGCTCTGTGGGATTATTGATCTGGATGCAGTCTCCAGAGACCCTCTGCCTTGAGAAGAGAATGATATTTGGACTGTGCAGAGAGAGAGAGAGAGAGAGAGAGAGAGAGAGAGAGAGAGAGAGAGAGAGAGAGAGAGAGACTAGTGTGACCTGAGTCTTGGTCTAAGCCAAATGCATGTATTTATGTTGGCTAGTGAAGTTTACACAGATGTATCTGCTGCATTTCTTTGTTTAAGGTAGTGATTAACACCAGCCTGTACTATGACTAACACACATATTTAATCTTTTCCAGAGAGAATGTAGCCTTGTATAGACAGCTTACATAGGCTTGTATGAGAGGCTGAAGTGCAGAATATGGATCTCTGTCATCTGCTGATTGACTTGTTGGTTGCTGAAAAATATAAAATTAACTATGGCTATTTAAAATCTCCACTTCTGTTCTTGCTGCCTTACCCCCAGCAGTATGAGTGATACCATACTGACTTGAGGAGGAGACTTACTGAAGTCTTTATATCTTCAAAATCCATTTCCTCAAAGTTTATGTTCTCAAATCTGCTCGTAAATATGAGGCAATGGCATCTCATGTTGATCATTTTGGATAGCCCTTCCTTTACATTGGTATTAGAACTTGTGACATTTGTGGACTTCACATTGGAAGTTCCATTAGAAGTAGCAGAACTGCCTAAACTCAAACAAAAAGTTGGTTCATTCCCATTTGAATTTTGTGAAATATTATCATGTTGAGAATGTAGATCAATGCCTTTTTGCAGTGTTTATTGATGAACCAGCGCCACCAAGATGTGAGTCTCGAATCTGACATGAAACAGTCCAAACTGTAGCCCTTCTGTCTTCTGGGACCTTGACATGATCACAGATGTGGTCTTGTTGTGACAAATTGTTCTCAGAGGTCTTCTTATGAGGTGTAACCAGTTGTGTTCTGTTATCATGAGTAGAAACATACACGTCCTGAAAACCAGACAGGCAGCCACAGTGGGAGCGTAGGAGGGAGTGCAACTAATTCAATGATTTGGATGGCCACTGGTGCCCCTCACTGGCCACCTGATGCATTTGGATGACTGCAGGGTGCAACACATTTTTGAGTCTTGATACCACATCTCTGAAGACACCAACATCAGTTACTGCTACCAACCTGTTCCTTGTCACTCTTTTCTGAAAGAAAAGTTTTGGTAAACCAATTTGGGACGTAGTCTGACATTTGTGTGTTGCACATGATTAAGCGCTACTATTTGAAACAGTTAACGCAGAACAGGGAATCAGCGATCATAAAGCGGTTACTGCATCGATGATTTCAGCCGTAAATAGAAATATTAAAAAAGGTAGGAAGATTTTTCTGTTTAGCAAAAGTGACAAAAAGCAGATTACAGGGTACCTGACGGCTCAACACAAAAGTTTTGTCTCAAGTACAGATAATGTTGAGGATCAGTGCACAAAGTTCAAAACCATCATACAATATGCGTTAGATGAGTATGTTTAGATTAGATTAGATTAATACTAGTTCCATGGATCATGAATACGATATTTCGTAATGATGTGGAACGAGTCGAATTTTCCAATACATGACATAATTAGGTTAATTTAACAACATACTTAAGTTAATATAACAACTTTATTTTTTGTGTTTTTTTGTTTTTCTTTATTTTTATTTTTTTTATATTTTTTTTATATTTTTGTTTTGTTTTTTTTCTTTTTTTCTTAATTTATATCTAAAAATTCCTCTATGGAGTAGAAGGAGTTGTCATTCAGAAATTCTTTTAATTTCTTCTTAAATACTTGTTGGTTATCTGTCAGACTTTTGATACTATTTGGTAATTGACCAAAGACTTTAGTGCCAGTATAATTCACCCCTTTCTGTGCCAAAGTTAGATTTAATCTTGAATAGTGAAGATCATCCTTTCTCCTAGTATTATAGTTATGCACACTGCTATTACTTTTGAATTGGGTTTGGTTGTTAATAACAAATTTCATAAGAGAGTATATATACTGAGAAGCTACTGTGAATATTCCTAGATCCTTAAATAAATGTCTGCAGGATGATCTTGGGTGGACTCCAGCTATTATTCTGATTACACGCTTTTGTGCAACAAATACTTTATTCCTCAGTGATGAATTACCCCAAAATATGATGCCATATGAAAGCAATGAGTGAAAATAGGCGTAGTAAGCTAATTTCCTAAGATGTTTATCACCAAAATTTGCAATGACCCTTATGGCATAAGTAGCTGAACTCAAACGTTTCAGCAGATCATCAATGTGTTTCTTCCAATTTAATCTCTCATCAATGGACATACCTAAAAATTTGGAATATTCTACCTTAGCTATATGCTTCTGATTAAGGTCTATATTTATTAATTGCGTCATACTATTCACTGTACAGAACTGTATGTACTGTGTCTTATCAAAATTCAGTGAGAGTCCGTTTACAAGGAACCACTTAGTAATTTTCTGAAAGACAGTATTGACAATTTCATCAGTTAATTCTTGTTTCTCAGGTGTGATTACTATACTTGTATCATCAGCAAAGAGAACTAACTTTGCCTCTTCATGAATATAGAATGGCAAGTCATTAATATATAATAAGAACAACAAAGGACCCAAGACTGACCCTTGTGGAACCCCATTCTTGATAGTTCCCCAGTTTGAGGAATGTGCTGATCTTTGTATGTTATGAGAACTACTTATTTCAACTTTCTGCACTCTTCCAGTTAGGTACGAATTAAACCATTTGTGCACTGTCCCACTCATGCCACAATACTTGAGCTTGTCTAGCAGAATTTCATGATTTACACAATCAAAAGCCTTTGAGAGATCACAAAAAATCCCAATGGGTGGTGTTCGGTTATTCAGATCATTCAAAATTTGACTGGTGAAAGCATATATGGCATTTTCTGCTGAAAAACCTTTCTGGAAACCAAACTGACATTTTGTTAGTACTTCATTTTTACAGATATGTGAAGCTACTCTTGAATACATTACTTTCTCAAAAATTTTGGATAAAGCTGTTAGAAGGGAGATTGGACGGTAATTGTTGACATCAGATCTATCCCCTTTTTATTCAAAGGTATAACAATAGCATATTTCAGTCTATCAGGGAAAATGCCCTGTTCCAGAGAGCTATTACACAGGTGGCTGAGAATCTTACTTATCTGTTGAGAACAAGCTTTTAGTATTTTGCTGGAAATGCCATCAATTCCATGTGAGTTTTTGCTTTTAAGCAAGTTTATTATTTTCCTAATTTCAGAGGGACAAGTGGGTGAGATTTCAATTGTATCAAATTGCATAGGTATGGCCTCTTCCATTAACAACCTAGCATCTTCTAATGAACACCTGGATCCTACTATATCCACAACATTTAGAAAATGTGCCAAGCAAGTTCGTAAGAGATGGAAAAGAGCCACCGTGGTACAACAATCGAGTTAGAAAACTTCTGCAGAAGCAAGGGGAACTTCACAGCAAACATAAACATAGCCAAAGCCTGGCAGGCAAACAAAAATTACGCGAAGCGAAATGTAGTGTGAGGAGGCCTAAGCGAGAGGCGTTCAATGAATTCGAAAGTAAAGTACTATGTACTGACTTGGCAGAAAATCCTAAGAAATTTTGGTCTTATGTTAAAGCGGTAGGTGGATCGAAACAAAATGTGCAGACACTCTGTGACCAAAATGGTACTGAAACAGAGGATGACAGACTAAAGGCCGAAATACTAAATGTCTTTTTCCAAAGCTGTTCCACAGAGGAAGACTGCACTGTAGTTCCTTCTCTAGATTGTCTGACAGATGACAAAATGGCAGATATCGAAATAGACGACAGAGGTATAGAGAAACAATTAAAATCGCTCAAAAGAGGAAAGGCCGCTGGACCTGATGGGATACCAGTTCGATTTTACACAGACTACGCGAAGGAACTTGCCCCCCTTCTTGCAGCGGTGTATCGTAGGTCTCTAGAAGAGCGTAGCGTTCCAAAGGATTGGAAAAGGGCACAAGTCATCCCCGTCTTCAAGAAGGGACGTCGAACAGATGTGCAGAACTATAGACCTATATCTCTAACGTCGATCAGTTGTAGAATTTTGGAACACGTATTATGTTCGAGTATAATGACTCTTCTGGAGACTAGAAATCTACTCTGTAGGAATCAGCATGGGTTTCGAAAAATACGGTCGTGTGAAACCCAGCTCGTGCTATTCGTCCACGAGGCTCAGAGGGCCATAGACACGGGTTCACAGGTAGATGCCGTGTTTCGTGACTTCCGCAAGGCGTTCAATACAGTTCCCCACAGTCGTTTAATGAACAAAGTAATAGCATATGGACTATCAGACCAATTATGTGATTGGATTGAAGAGTTCCTAGATAACAGAACGCAGCATGTCATTCTCAATGGAGAGAAGTCTTCCGAAGTAAGAGTGATTTCAGGTGTGCCACAGGGGAGTGTCGTAGGGCCGTTGCTATTCACAATATACGTAAATGACCTTGTGGATGACATCGGAAGTTCACTGAGGCTTTTTGCAGATGATGCTGTGGTATATCGAGAGGTTGTAACAATGGAAAATTGTACTGAAATGCAGGAGGATCTGCAGCGAATTGACGCATGGTGCAGGGAATGGCAATTGAATCTCAATGTAGACAAGTGTAATGTGCGGTAAATACATAGAAAGATAGATCCCTTATTATTTAGCTACAGCTGGCCGCAGTGGCCGTGCGGTTCTAGGCGCTGCAGTCCGGAACCGCGGGACTGCTACGGTCGCAGGTTCGAATCCTGCCTCGGGCATGGATGTGTGTGGTGTCCTTAGGTTACTTAGGTTTAAGTAGTTCTAGGGGACTGATGACCTACGATGTCAAGTCCCATAGTGCTCAGAGCCATTTGAACCATTTAGCTACAAAATAGCAGATCAGAAACTGGAAGCAGTTAATTCCATTAATTATCTGCGAGTACGCATTAGGAATGATTTAAAATGGAATGATCATATAAAGTTGATCGTTGGTAAAGCAGATGCCAGACTGAGATTCATTGGAAGAATCCTAAGGAAATGCAATCCGAAAACAAAGGAAGTAGGTTACAGTACGCTTGTTCGCCCACTGCTTGAATACTGCTCAGCAGTGTGGGATCCGTACCAGATAGGATTGATAGAAGAGATAGAGAAGATCCAACAGAGAGCAGCGCGCATTGTTACAGGATCATTTAGTAATCTCGAAAGCATTACGGAGATGATAGATAAATTCCAGTGGAAGACTCTGCAGGAGAGACGCTCAGTAGCTCGGTACGGGCTTTTGTTAAAGTTTCGGGAACATACCTCCACCGAAGAGTCAAGCAGTATATTGCTCCTTCCTACGTATATCTCACGAAGAGACCATGAGGATAAAATCAGAGAGATTACAGCCCACACAGAAGCATACCGACAATCTTTCTTTCCACGAACAATACGAGACTGGAATAGAAGGGAGAACCGGTAGAGGTACTCAAGGTACCCTCCGCCACACACCGTCGGGTAGCTTGCGGAGTATGGATGTAGATGTAGATGTCTTTGGGTGCTCATCTCTCCCATGCTGACTGCCACCTGATCAGTTGTTGCTTTGTGTGTGTGGGATTCAATGTGCAGTTCAGGGCCATTGTGTGGTCCCACCCCTAGCATGTGCAATCTGGAACCGTCCGCCATGTTTTCATTTGCTTCTGCACTGGAAGCATTATACAAAGCGGAGAAACATTGTGTCAAGAAATTTTAACCCTGTATAGCTGATGCCAGAAGGAACCAAAATTACTTATGTTGTGTAGGTCAACACAGCACCATTTTTAAACTACGGAAACTTGGGGTGGGATTTCCCTTCTGCCGTTCATTGGTTGACGGGCAGCGCTATGGTTGTCGGTTTACACGTACAAACATCCCTTGCCCTGTCACTGCCCCAAAATGACACGCACACGTGTCGAATAGGTCTTGCTGTTTGTCTCCACCTCTCTTCAGAGGCATTCACGCATAAGCACACACACGTCATCCACAATTTAGTCATGCGGTAAGCATGGCGGCACAGTATTTGTTTGAAGAACGATGGACTAGCCGATGATAATGCACATAAAGCTTGACGGTTGTATGAGAAACGGTACCCATCAAGACGTCACCCTCACCCACAAATGTTTTGTTGCAGAGCGTCGATGGTCGAATCCGGGACTCCAGATGGCCGAGCTGAAGTCGGGATCCACCGCACCGTTTCTCATCAGGAGGGTGAGCGAGTTCAATAGCATCAAGGGACAATGCAGAGTGATACAGCGGTATTCGGAAATATTCCTTTATTCACATAATTTACAGTACTATGATGGGTGCAGCGTAGTGGCGGCGTGCCACCTGCAGCATTGTCCCGCAAGTTCAGCCGGTTCAGTAACTCCTGGTATGCTGACACCGCTGCTCCATCATCAAGACCACTCAGCTGGGAATCGACCGCACTCTGCCCGGTCGCCGCCTCGCCGAGGCATGGTGACTGGCGCCGCTCTACTGCCCGCGATTCCAGAGACTGTTACAGTCCCTGGTCCCCGCCGCCCTCCGCCCCATTTGGCCTGCTCTGTCTGACCATGGGACGAAGGTGGATGTACTGGTCAGCCGTGGCACTTGGGCGCCACTGCTCCCAGGACAGGACTGGATTCGAACCCGCGCCCTCGTGGATGCTGTGTTGCAGCTCGCCGCTAGTGGTGCTTGCCAGAGGGCAACATCCACTGCTGTCCCTAACGTTGTCTCAGCGCTGCTGAGCCTCCCGCAGTGTATGCCTCACCCGGACCCTGGTACACCAGGTGGGAAGTGAGCATGGCCCATCCTGGATCTGCTGCAGACCGCTGTCACTGCCCTCCTTCAGACAGACCATGCAGTCCCCAAGTACCTGGCTGCCATTCTGTCCCACCTGTGTTGCATCCCCGGTGGAATACAGCCCGAAAAAGTACATAGAAACAAAGAACAGGTTACACAGAATGTTTACAGCATCCCTGCCAGACTGGCCCCTATAAGCGTAGACCAGCGCAGGTGCGGCCCGACTCTTGACTGACCTGGCACACCCCTCTCAAGCTCAAAGTGCCTGACTATTTATACTGGTTTTTCCCTCACTTCTGATGTATTGTCAGAGAGAGACAGAAACTATGGCAGGGGTAAATTCCCATATGTCAGCCATTTACACATCGCCACTCCCGGCTCTGGCCTACTGCCTCAGCTCATACATCGCAATAACTTCAAGCAACGCTGCAGTTCCCTGCCTCGCTGTTGCTTCGTTCCAAACAAATCATACATCCAATACAGCGCTACAGCTCGGCGCCATGTTTACCCTGTCTGGCATATTGGCTGCTGATTATAACCACACACTGGTAGCGGCTCCAGAGTTCATCATCCAACTGTGCCTTTACTGAATTTTAACAAAATTCCCCTTTTCTACGACTAAGACTAATACTAGCACAGCACACCTCCACACCTCCCTCCTTTCTACAAAATTCGTCCCAAATCGAAAGATAACAGACGTGGCCTGTGGCTGCGTAAACAAAACTTACATTCTACAGACTAAAACTAACGAGAACATCAAAACATTAACTCTACACCTATACACTGTTTGCACTGCTTACCCATGCCGTAGGTAAGTGATGTGTTGGCACCTCCTCTACTGGTGCTGGTTAATGTATCCACACTTTCCACAAAGCTATACTGAAGAAAAATTGAAACCGGCACACCCTGTGGCTGAAATGCTCACTGTCATTATTCTGGTGGTGCGATGCTGTTGTAACGTTCAAACATGTTCCAATACTTTATTAACTGTGATAGATCCTTCCTGTGCATTAATAAAGGAATGCAGCGTTTCCAAAAACTATGGATTTAACGTGGAGTTTAAATACATCAGATTCTGCATTAGTAATATCTCCAGAACCCCTTCCCACCAAAAGTCACTACAACATCTTACGACATCCTCAAAAATTCCCGATAGTTCACTCTGTCCCTATCGAATTTCCTGAACTTAGTCTCCCCCATACAATGACAAAACTACAACAACAAACAAGAAAAACGCAACTATTCCCTGACCAACCAAAACACAAAAAAACGCAATTTATCCCTTAATACAAAAAACAAAATGTAAACATGCCATACAATATTACACATATAATAATTTACTCCCTCCATAGCCGTAATGCATACGGAACGTTATGCTTCTGCTGTTGTCCCTCTGCCATGACCTTCTTCTTCCACTTGCTTTGCCTAGCCTCTGCAATTGGGTCACTTCCTTGTAATTGAGCTAATCTGTGCACAATTCCTTTAAAAGGCTTTACTCTACTTACGTGGATAATGGATGTTTTTGTTGGCAGCTGCATTTTAACATTTACAGGTGAAATCATCTCCACGACCTGGTATGGTCCGTGGTACTTCATGAAAATTTTTTTTGTCTTTCCCTTATGTGTATATGGATTCGTGATCAGTACCCATTGACCTACGCTGCACTGTGATAAAGGTCCCAACCGCTTATTCTGTTCTTCCTGCCTTTCCAACGCTTTTGTATTGGCCTTCTGTACCCTCTTCCAGACTTCCCGTATTGTACGTGCAAAATTTCTCACTGTGACCCCTTTAGCTCATGGTTTCGGACATAGAACATAAAACAGTGATGGCATCTTTCTTCCATAGACCACCTCGAATGGTGACATTCTGACTCCCGAATGTATTTTGGTGTTATTACTCGATACCATGTACAGAAGATAAACGTCCCAGTTATCATTGGTTTCCATTCACATAATAACTTAGCATTTTTGAAATTGTCTTATGTACTGGACTGGTCCATAATTTTTTAATTCTCAATAACCGACATAACTGTGTCATTAATTCGGACATGAAGTTTGTTCCCTCATCCGTAATTATGGTATCAGGCATCCCAAACTTCAGTAACCAGTTATTGACTAAAGCTTGTGCTACCATACTTGCCTGTTGGTCTGGTATTGGGACCATGTCTAGGATTCGCGTAAATTGATCAATTATAGTTAAAACGTAACGATTCCCTGCCGGTGTTTTGTTATATGGCTCGCAAATATCGAGCCCGATGAACTCAAAAGGTTTTGGAGCCTCTGGTAACCGCTGCAATGGAATTCTTGCCCACGTCACATCCACTCACTGCACACACGGTACACAATTTGCTATGTATTGTTCCACATCTCTTCTCTGAGTGCGCCACCAAAATCGTTCTGCTACTCATCTTACCACTGCTCGACGACCCCCATGCCCTGAAAGCACATGATCATGAGCCTACTTTAAGACTCCCACTCTCAAACTCTTTGGTACCACTACCCATGGTCCACACCTGGTAACTCTACACAACAAATTTCCCTCCACAATGAAATGTGGTTGTGTTCTAAAACCCTGGTACTTTTCATCCTCTGCTTGTGCCCTTTGCCATTCCACGACACTTTTACCCATTACTTCTAATGCGTCTAACTTGCGACTTAATGCATCTGCATTCCTGTGTTTCTTCCCTGGCTTATGAATTACTTCAAAGTCAAACTCACTTAATTTTAGAGCCCACCACGTTAACTGACTAGAAGGATCCTTGAGTCCCAGTAACCATCTCAATGCCGCTTGATCTGTCATGACCTTAAACTTCCTATCATAAAGGTAACAACGAAAATATGTTACTCCTTATATTACACCCGACATCTCCTTTTCCATGTGTAATCATTCCATTCTGCCCTTATTTAACTGTCTGGAAGTATACGCCACCAGATGCTCCTGTCCCTTTACCATTTGCCCCAGCCTCACATGATAAGATGAAGTCTTCTTCAAAATCCCAACACCAGATCAGAAACTAATCTCAATTTTAATTCATCGAAAGCTTACTGGCATTCCTCTGTCCATTGAAATTTAACCCCTTTCTTTAAAAGCTTTGTTAACGGCTCAGCTACACTCCTGGAAATGGAAAAAAGAACACATTGACACCGGTGTGTCAGACCCACCATACTTGCTCCGGACACTGCGAGAGGGCTGTACAAGCAATGATCACACGCACGGCACAGCGGACACACCAGGAACCGCGGTGTTGGCCGTCGAATGGCGCTAGCTGCGCAGCATTTGTGCACCGCCGCCGTCAGTGTCAGCCAGTTTGCCGTGGCATACGGAGCTCCATCGCAGTCTTTAACACTGGTAGCATGCCGCGACAGCGTGGACATGAACCGTATGTGCAGTTGACGGACTTTGAGCGAGGGCGTATAGTGGGCATGCGGGAGGCCGGGTGGACGTACCGCCGAATTGCTCAACACGTGGGGCGTGAGGTCTCCACAGTACATCGATGTTGTCGCCAGTGGTCGGCGGAAGGTGCACGTGCCCGTCGACCTGGGACCGGACCGCAGCGACGCACGGATGCACGCCAAGACCGTAGGATCCTACGCAGTGCCGTAGGGGACCGCACCGCCACTTCCCAGCAAATCAGGGACACTGTTGCTCCTGGGGTATCGGCGAGGACCATTCGCAACCGTCTCCATGAAGCTGGGCTACGGTCCCGCACACCGTTAGGCCGTCTTCCGCTCACGCCCCAACATCGTGCAGCCCACCTCCAGTGGTGTCGCGACAGGCGTGAATGGAGGGACGAATGGAGACGTGTCGTCTTCAGCGATGAGAGTCGCTTCTGCCTTGGTGCCAATGATGGTCGTATGCGTGTTTGGCGCCGTGCAGGTGAGCGCCACAATCAGGACTGCATACGACCGAGGCACACAGGGCCAACACCTGGCATCATGGTGTGGGGAGCGATCTCCTACACTGGCCGTACACCACTGGTGATCGTCGAGGGGACACTGAATAGTGCACGGTACATCCAAACCGTCATCGAACCCATCGTTCTACCATTCCTAGACCGGCAAGGGAACTTGCTGTTCCAACAGGACAATGCACGTCCGCATGTATCCCGTGCCACACAACGTGCTCTAGATGGTGTAAGTCAACTACCCTGGCCAGCAAGATCTCCGGATCTGTCCCCCATTGAGCATGTTTGGGACTGGATGAAGCCTCGTCTCACGCGGTCTGCACGTCCAGCACGAACGCTGGTCCAACTGAGGCGCCAGGTGGAAATGGCATGGCAAGCCATTCCACAGGACTACATCCAGCATCTCTACGATCGTCTCCATGGGAGAATAGCAGCCTGCATTGCTGCACTAGTGCTGTACTAGTGCTGACATTGTGCATGCTCTGTTGCCTGTGTCTATGTGCCTGTGGTTCTGTCAGTGTGATCATGTGATGTATCTGACCCCAGGAATGTGTCAATAAAGTTTCCTCTTCCTGGGACAATGAATTCACGGTGTTCTTATTTCAATTTCCAGGAGTGTATTTTAGCAAAATCCTTTACAAATTTATGATAATATGAACATAATCCAATATTCGATTGTAATTGCTCACTTGTACGTGGTGCCAGAAAATTTTGAACTGCCTCTGTTAACCGAGGATCAGTTTGAACCCCTTGTTCACTGATTACATGACCTAAATATTTGAGCTGCGTCTGCGCAGAGTTGCATTTTTCTAAACTGACAGCACGGTTTCGGGGCATCGATGGTCAAACCCAGGACACCAGATGGCTGACCTGAAGCCGGGACCCACCGTGCCGTTTCTCGTCAGGAGGCCAAGCAAGTTCAATGGCGTCAAGGGGCAGTGCAGAGTGATACAGCAGTATTTGGACGTATTCCTTTATCCACATAATTTACAGTACTATGATGGGTGCAGCGTAGTTGCGGCGTGCCGCCCACGGCATTGTCCCGCGAGTGCAGCTGGCTCAGCAACTCCTGGTTTGCCGACACCACTGCTCCATCATCAAGACCACTCAGCTGGGAGTCGGCTGCACTCTGTCCGGTCGCCGCCTCGCCGAGGCATGGTGACAGGTGCCGCTCTACTGCCCGCGATTCCAGAGACTGTTACAGTCCCTGGTCCCCTCTGCCCTACGCCTCATTTGGCCTGCTCTGTCTGACCACGGGACGAATGTGGATGTACTGGTCACCGGTGGCCCTCAGGCTGACACTACTCCCAGGACAGGACCGGACTCGAACCCGTGCCCTCCTGGATGTGGTGCCGCAGCTCGCTGCTAGTGGTGCTTGCCGGATGGTAACACCTGCCACTGTCCCTAACGTTGTCTCAGCGCTGCTGTGCCTCCTGGAGCGTATGCCTCACCCAGACCTTGGTAGGCCAGGTGGGAAGCGAACATGGCCGGTCCTGTACTCGCTGCCCTCCTTCAAACAGATCATGCAATCTCCAAGTACCTGACCGCCGTTCTGTCCCGCCCCAGTGTTGCGTCCCCGGAGGCAGAATACAGCCCGAAAAAGTACATAGAAACAAAGAACAGGTTACACAGAATATTTACAATATCACTGCCAGACTGAACCCTAAAGGCCTAGACCAGCAGAGGTGCGACCCGACTCTCGACTGACCTGGCACACCCATCTCAAGCTGAAAGTGCCTGACTATTTATACTGGTTTTTCCCTCACTTCTGACGTAGTGTTAGAGAGAGACTGTAGTGTTTCCTTTCCTCGTGGTTCTGCCGTGAAAATACAAAATAGAAAATCTGATTGAGATTTGAATTTTGACGGAATAAGTTACGGGTAAGGCGGACTTCATATTACTGATTGAGATAGTGCTGTAATTTGACCGTGAATGGCAGACCAGGTCGGCAACACTACAAAAAGCGACTGTAAGGAAATAGCATCAGAAATAAGTTGAAGTTTACCTTGTAATTCTGTCAGAAACGTAGTATCTATTATAATATAGTCTTTGTGGCTGCGTCTGGAATATTTCTTGATTTTCTTGTAGAATGTAGTTTTTTTATTGTTAGCTGGTCCTCTTGTTCTCTGTCTGATGAAAATTTCTTGAAGTTCTCACTGTCTCGATTAATTTATAAATTTGGCGGTAACCATTGCGAATCGCTACTGAAATAACTTGAAGACGCCGTGTGTTCGTTTCATAATATACACTCCTGGAAATTGAAATAAGAACACCGTGAATTCATTGTCCCAGGAAGGGGAAACTTTATTGACAGATTCCTGGGGTCAGATACATCACATGATCACACTGACAGAACCACAGGCACATAGACACAGGCAACAGAGCATGCACAATGTCGGCACTAGTACAGTGTATATCCAACTTTCGCAGCAATGCAGGCTGCTATTCTCCCATGGAGACGATCGTAGAGATGCTGGATGTAGTCCTGTGGAACGGCTTGCCATGCCATTTCCACCTGGCGCCTCAGTTGGACCAGCGTTCGTGCTGGACGTGCAGACCGCGTGAGACGACGCTTCATCCAGTCCCAAACATGCTCAATGGGGGACAGATCCGGAGATCTTGCTGGCCAGGGTAGTTGACTTACACCTTCTAGAGCACGTTGGGTGGCACGGGATACATGCGGACGTACATTGTCCTGTTGGAACAGCAAGTTCCCTTGCCGGTCTAGGAATGGTAGAACGATGGGTTCGATGACGGTTTGGATGCACCGTGCACTATTCAGTGTCCCCTCGATGATCACCAGTGGTGTACGGCCAGTGTAGCAGATCGCTCCCCACACCATGATGCCGGGTGTTGCCCCTGTGTGCCTCGGTCGTATGCAGTCCTGATTGTGGCGCTCACCTGCACGGCGCCAAACACGCATACGACCATCATTGGCACCAAGGCAGAAGCGACTCTCATCGCTGAAGACGACACGTCTCCATTCGTCCCTCCATTCACGCCTGTCGCGACACCACTGGAGGCGGGCTGCACGATGTTGGGGCGTGAGCGGAAGACGGCCTAACGGTGTGCGGGACCGTAGCCCAGCTTCATGGAGACGGTTGCGAATGGTCCTCGCCGATACCCCAGGAGCAACAGTGTCCCTAATTTGCTGGGAAGTGGCGGTGCGGTCCCCTACGGCACTGCGTAGGATCCTACGGTCTTGGCGTGCATCCGTGCGTCGCTGCGGTCCGGTCCCAGGTCGACGGGCACGTGCACCTTCCGCCGACCACTGGCGACAACATCGATGTACTGTGGAGACCTCACGCCCCACGTGTTGAGCAATTCGGCGGTACGTCCACCCGGCCTCCCGCATGCCCACTATACGGCCTCGCTCAAAGTCCGTCAACTGCACATACGGTTCACGTCCACGCTGTCGCGGCATGCTACCAGTGTTAAAGACTGCGATGGAGCTCCGTATGCCACGGCAAACTGGCTGACACTGACGGCGGCGGTGCACAAATGCTGCGCAGCTAGCGCCATTCGACGGCCAACACCGCGGTTCCTGGTGTGTCCGCTGTGCCGTGCGTGTGATCATTGCTTGTACAGCCCTCTCGCAGTGTCCGGAGCAAGTATGGTGGGTCTGACACACTGGTGTCAATGTGTTCTTTTTTCCATTTCCAGGAGTGTAGTTTTAATTTCCACTTAAAATCATTCTTATCATCAGTGTCAAAAATTCGCATCTTAAACGTATGAAGACAAGATAACAAGAGAGTAATGATATACACATATATATATATATTACAAAAATATTTCTGAGCACAATGCTCTTTGCATATCAGTCTTTGTATACAGTCTTTTTCAAGCTTCAGGACAGCCTTCTGTAGGAGGATAGGTTCATGGGATGGTTGTGAACTACTTCATAAATATTAGTGCAGTCATCTTCTACAGTGGACTGCACAAAATAAAATATGATAGACAAAATACATGTTAATTTAATATAATGTAAAATTCCCTATACCTAATACCGTTTCTGAGTGTGGTGTCCTCACTATTACCTTTTCTAAGAGTGGTACCCCTCTATTACCGTTTCTAAGAGTGGTGCCCCTCCAAATATTTTACGATTCTACAAGTATGTACATCAGTGTGGTAAGTGTATATATACCTAGTTCAAGTCAATGATATTCCTATAAAGTTTGTGTAGTTCATCTCCTTCCTTTCATGAGTATCAAGAAATATAAATAAATGTTGTACTTAATAAATAAATAAATAAATCTTCTTAGTTCTTGTCAGATAATTGCTGCTGCATTCCATGCTGTATATCCATTCTGTACTTACCCTGTGGTATCTTTAAAATTCTATTCATAAATAAATATGTGTATATGTCTCTCCATACCGTCAGATAATCGCAAATTATATAATGTCAAATATTTCATCAACATGTATAAATTTATCTAACGTAGGGATGAGAGTGTGAGCCGCAACGGAGGACTGATGTTTCGTTTCTCCTTATTCTCCTTTCTATTTAATGGTGCATTAGTTCAGTACAGTAGATGAGCTTTAATTATACCATTAGATAACTGCTAAACGTGTTCTTCCAATCTGAAGTGTCAAGCCTACATAATTCCAAAAATTTCATTACAAGTTCTCATTCGATTAGTGTTAAAGTGTTACAGATTTAAATCTTCTGGTATATATATATCTATAATTATTTACAGCAGCCACTCTTGAATATATATATATATATATATATATATATATATATATATATATATATATATATATTCAAGAGTGGCTGCTGTAAATAATTATATATATATATATACACTCCTGGAAATTGAAATAAGAACACCGTGAATTCATTTTCCCAGGAAGGGGAAACTTTATTGACACATTCCTGGGGTCAGATACATCACATGATCACACTGACAGAACCACAGGCACATAGACACAGGCAACAGAGCATGCACAATGTCGGCACAAGTACAGTGTATATCCACCTTTCGCAGCAATGCAGGCTGCTATTCTCCCATGGAGACGATCGTAGAGATGCTGGATGTAGTCCTGTGGAACGGCTAGCCATGCCATTTCCACCTGGCGCCTCAGTTGGACCAGCGTTCGTGCTGGACGTGCAGACCGCGTGAGACGACGCTTCATCCAGTCCCAAAAATGCTCAATGAGGGACAGATCCGGAGATCTTGCTGGCCAGGGTAGTTGACTTACACCTTCTAGAGCACGTTGGGTGGCACGGGATACATGCGGACGTGCATTGTCCTGTTGGAACAGCAAGTTCCCTTGCCGGTCTAGGAATGGTAGAACGATGGGTTCGATGACGGTTTGGATGTACCGTGCACTATTCAGTGTCCCCTCGACGATCACCAGTGGTGTACGGCCAGTGTAGGAGATCGCTCCCCACACCATGATGCCGGGTGTTGGCCCTGTGTGCCTCGGTCGTATGCAGTCCTGATTGTGGCGCTCACCTGCACGGCGCCAAACACGCATACGACCATCATTGGCACCAAGGCAGAAGTGACTCTCATCGCTGAAGACGACACGTCTCCATTCGTCCCTCCATTCACGCCTGTCGCGACACCACTGGAGGCGGGCTGCACGATGTTGGGGCGTGAGCGGAAGACGGCCTAACGGTGTGCGGGACCGTAGCCCAGCTTCATGGAGACGGTTGCGAATGGTCCTCGCCGATACCCCAGGAGCAACAGTGTCCCTAATTTGCTGGGAAGTGGCGGTGCGGTCCCCTACAGCACTGCGTAGGATCCTACGGTCTTGGCGTGCATCCGTGCGTCGCTGCGGTCCGGTCCCAGGTCGACGGGCACGTGCACCTTCCGCCGACCACTGGCGACAACATCGATGTACTGTGGAGACCTCACGCCCCACGTGTTGAGCAATTCGGCGGTACGTCCACCCGGCCTCCCGCATGCCCACTATACGCCCTCGCTCAAAGTCCGGCAACTGCACATACGGTTCACGTCCACGCTGTCGCAGCATGCTACCAGTGTTAAAGACTGCGATGGAGCTCCGTATGCCACGGCAAACTGGCTGACACTGACGGCGGCGGTGCACAAATGCTGCGCAGCTAGCGCCATTCGACGGCCAACACCGCGGTTCCCGGTGTGTCCGCTGTGCCGTGCGTGTGATCATTGCTTGTACAGCCCTCTCGCAGTGTCCGGAGCAAGTATGGTGGGTCTGACACACCGGTGTCAATGTGTTCTTTTTTCCATTTCCAGGAGTGTATATATATATATATATATATATATATATATATATATGTATATATATATATATATACAAGAGTGGCTGCTGAAAATAATTCTTTCCACATAAATCTATACTTTGCCTTTAGTTATAAGGATATATATATAAGATATCACATAAGTTATTATCTTATGCAGACCAATCTTTCAATAAATAATACTGCTTCCACTACTTTCAGTCTGTATTCCATGCATACATGTGATATAGCGTTGAAATCTAATTTCTCTCCTCTCAACTACTCATAACATTCTCACCTATTTTATTATCCATTCTTCACAAAATAACATGTACTTATTCCTCAGCAATTTTTATATATATATATATATATATATATATATATATATATATATATATATATATATATATACACACTCCTGGAAATTGAAATAAGAACACTGTGAATTCATTGTCCCAGGAAGGGGAAACTTTATTGACACATTCCTGGGGTCAGATACATCACATGATCACACTGACAGAACCACAGGCACATAGACACAGGCAACAGAGCATGCACAATGTCGGCACTAGTACAGTGATATCCACCTTTCGCAGCAATGCAGGCTGCTATTCTCCCATGGAGACGATCGTAGAGATGCTGGATGTAGTCCTGTGGAACGGCTTGCCATGCCATTTCCACCTGGCGCCTCAGTTGGACCAGCGTTCGTGCTGGACGTGCAGACCGCGTGAGACGACGCTTCATCCAGTCCCAAACATGCTCAATGGGGGACAGATCCGGAGATCTTGCTGGCCAGAGTAGTTGACTTACACCTTCTAGAGCACGTTGGGTGGCACGGGATACATGCGGACGCGCATTGTCCTGTTGGAACAGCAAGTTCCCTTGCCGGTCTAGGAATGGTAGAACGATGGGTTCGATGACGGTTTGGATGTAACGTACACTATTCAGTGTCCCCTCGACGATCACCAGTGGTGTATGGCCAGTGTAGGAGATCGCTCCCCACACCATGATGCCGGGTGTTGGCCCTGTGTGCCTCGGTCGTATGCAGTCCTGATTGTGGCGCTCACCTGCACGGCGCCAAACACGCATACGACCATCATTGGCACCAAGGCAGAAGCGACTCTCATCGCTGAAGACGACAGGTCTCCATTCGTCCCTCCATTCACGCCTGTCGCAACACCACTGGAGGCGGGCTGCACGATGTTGGGGCGTGAGCGGAAGACGGCCTAACGGTGTGCGAGACCGTAGCCCAGCTTCATGGAGACGGTTGCGAATGGTCCTCGCCGATACCCCAGGAGCAACAGTGTACCTAATTTGCTGGGAAGTGGCGGTGCGGTCCCCTACGGCACTGCGTAGGATCCTACGGTCTTGGCGTGCATCTGTGCGTCGCTGCGGTCCGGTCCCAGGTCGACGGGCACGTGCACCTTCCGCCGACCACTGGCGACAACATCGATGTACTGTGGAGACCTCACGCCCCACGTGTTGAGCAATTCGGCGGTACGTCCACCCGGCCTCCCGCATGCCCACTATACGCCCTCGCTCAAAGTCCGGCAACTGCACATACGGTTCACGTCCACGCTGTCGCGGCATGCTACCAGTGTTAAAGACTGCGATGGAGCTCCGTATGCCACGGCAAACTGGCTGACACTGACGGCGGCGGTGCACAAATGCTGCGCAGCTAGCGCCATTCGACGGCCAACACCGCGGTTCCTGGTGTGTCCGCTGTGCCGTGCGTGTGATCATTGCTTGTACAGCCCTCTCGCAGTGTCCGGAGCAAGTATGGTGAGTCTGACACACCGGTGTCAATGTGTTCTTTTTTCCATTTCCAGGAGTGTATATATATATATATATATATATATATATATATATATACATCTTATTCACTATCGCTTCCTTTTTTACTTCAACTACTTCAACAATAATAATAAGAATTCCCTTTTCTCATCTTATACCCCATTTACCTCTCTCCATATTACTATTTATTTTGTTATTAAACTAAAATTACATTCACTCATCTTATTCAGTCACTCACATCACTCATATCAACATTACTATTATCACATGCCTCCTAAAGAAAATAATTCTGTTCAATTCACTGCCTCCTCTAATTTGTATATGCCTCCTCTAATGTGTGTATACCTCAATAGCAACTCCTCTTATAACCAAATATCTTATTAGCTATTGGACGGTTCACATGTCTAATATATATATATATATATATATATATATATATATATATACTTCTCTTTGCTTTCCAGACTTACCTGCATTCATTAGATTGTAAATATCTGTATAACTTCAATGTAGGCTCATCATAACTGTATATCATATTAATTATCTTCTTCTCATTAGCTAACATTCTACTGTATGTATTTTTTCAAATGTCTGTGTGGATGTAGACCTCTGGGTTTATGTGTTAATGGATATTCTAATGAATAACAGCCAGGGTGCGGAATATTTTCAATTCGGTATGTTCCAGAGTATAAGACCTGCTATTTCCTGTTTAAATGTTTCAGTTTTGTGGGTTTAGGATGTGTTATTAGTAAAACTAACTCATCAACTTGAAATGTTTGTGCTGTCCTGACACCTCTGTCATATTTCTGCTTGCTTTCCTTAGCTTTGTCACTTAATGTTGTGGAAGCTTGTCTTACCTTTTCTTCTAAACTAACAGTATTTGTTGATGCTGTCAATTTAGGAAGAAGATCTGTCCATTCATTGCTTTCTGTTTTATCCATAATTAATTCTGTTCGTGTGTATCCAGTAGAAATGTGTGTTAAACTGTTCACTATTTGTTGAAATGGTGCTAGGTATTCTACCCATTTTGTGTGCTTCTCTGATGTGTGTGTTCTCATAAACCGTCCAAATTCTCGAAATGTTCTTTGTATTGTGTTTCCTGCTGGGTGAAATCTTGAAATTAAAATATGTATAACATTCTGTGCTTCAATAAAAGTCTTCCATTTTAAACTGGTAAAATATGCTGCATTCTCCGTGATCATAACTTCAGGTTTTCCTATTCTTACAAAATAATCTGTTAATGGACGTCTGGTAATAGCAGTGGTAGAAACTGAACGTAAAGCATATAATTTTAAATACTTTGTGAAAACATCTAACACAGCAAGGATGTATTTCATTCCTCAACCTGCTTGTGGATAGGGTCCTGCAATATCTAAAGAAATCAGCTGTAATGGCCTCTTAGGTGTGATTGGATGCAATTCACTCATGCTTGTGCAATTAGAATACTTAGCTTTTTGACATATGATACATTCCCTAATATTCCTCAATACTCTTCGCCTTAAATTTGGACAATAGCAATATTGTATAATCTTATCTGTACATTTGGCTACACCATAGTGTCCCCAAATTCTGTGTGTAAATAAAATAAAATCATCAACATGAGCTTCAGGTAAGCAAACGCACCAATGCTGTGATTCAGGGTTTCGTTGGTGAAATAGTACTTCTTTGTGTAATGTGTAATATTTTTCAAGATGTGACTCAGTTCCTGCACCTAATTTATTTTTTATCTGGATCCACTTGGGATGATTGTCCTACAATATGGCAAACTTCCTGCACATGTTTTTGTAGTAAGGTGCCAATGTACTGTCATACATGAGTAAAATTTTGAAATCTGATGTTTGTTCTGCCACATCTGAAAATTCTTGTAGGCCTTGTGGAAAACAAGATAGAGCATCGGCTATAATGTTGGATTCTCCTTTTATGTATATAATATCGAAATCATACTCTTGTAGTGATGCACACCAGCGTGCAAGACGTGAATGTAATCTCTTGCATGATAGCAGGAAAGAAAGAGCTTAATGATCAGTATAGAGCTTAGTACGTTTTCCTCATAGAATGTACCGAAACCAGCAAAATGCCCATACTATGGCAAGTGTTTCACACTCGGTCACTGAATACGACTTTTCGCGTTCAGTGAGCGTGCGGCTAGCAAAACTGATAGGTTTCATGACTATTTGTTCATTTTCTACATGAATTTGGAATAAAAATGCTCCGAGTCCATAGGAACTTGCATCTGTTACTAGGCAAAAGTCTGACGTCATGTCAGGATGACATAACAATGATGCATTTACTAAAGCATTCTTAATCGCTTCAAAATCTGTCTGACAGAACTCTGTCTCGTTTACAAATATTATTTCGTTTGAGTAAAGATAGAAGATGTTGACTGTTAAGAATGTGGTAGGGTACAAATTTCCTGAAGAGTGAAGATAGACCAAGAAAAGCTTTGAGCTGTTTATGATTCTGTGGGGATGGAAAATTCATAATTGCATCAATTTTTCTTGAGTCTGGATAAATGCCCTCAGTTAATATGATGTGACCAAGGAATTTGATTTCTCTCCTCCCTAATTTCGTTTTTGGTAAATTGATAGTGACACCTGCGTCAGAAAATTTAGTCTGAAGTTGCTTCAAAAGATTAACATGTTCTTCCCAGGTAGTGGTGACAATGGCAATGTCGTCAACATAAACTGTGTTTTGCGATAGCAATTGTGGTCCAAGAACAGCATCTAAGGCTTCAATAAATAATCCAGCACTCACTCATAGACCAAAGGGTAGAACACAAAATTGATAACTACGTCCCTCACATAGAAATGCAGTGTACTTATGGCTGTTTTTATGGAGGTTCACCTGCCAAAACGATGAGTGAAGGTCAACGTTGGTTAAAAATATTGTACATTATGAAATATTAAAAGTTGTTCTTCCAAATTTATAGGTCGTGTGTTGATTGGGATTATGACTTTGTTAATTTCTGATGCGTCCAGCACTAACCTTACACTACCATCCTCTTTATTAACTGCTAGGATCGGACTGCAATATGGTGAATGTGACCTTTCAATGATACCCCAAGCTTGCATTCTTTCAATCTCTTTCAAAACTGCGGGTTTCTTTGACCAAGGAATATTATAATATGTTCTACGGTATGTTTTGTGTAGTTTGACATCCATCTCATAAGTATAGCCTCTAATAATTCCAGGTTTCTCCACAAATTCCTCAGCAATTGCTGCAAAACTTCATGTAATTCAAGTTTTTGTTCCTTCATCAGATATTTATATTCTGTGCATTTCTCATACAAATCAGTAGGTTTAATTCCCTGAGATACAGCTTCAGTAAAAGTTAAATCACGTATGTTTGTTGCTGGTGGATACACAAAATGTAACTGTTCAAACTTACCTTGTTTACTGTTTAAATTTCTACCCTGTGTTAACTCTATTGTCAGTTGTTGTTGGTTTACAGTTAAATGACATTTCCCCTTTCCTAAATCTATGATTGCTTGATATTCATTCAAAAAGTCAATTCCTAATATCCAATGCATAACTAATTTGTCTACTACCGGAAAACTGTGATTGAGTGGTATATTTGAAAATGTGAAGTTAATGTGAACTTGAAATTTCACGTTCTTTGATTTATTACCGGTGGCACTTATAATGTGACAATTCTGTACTGGCAATGTTGGTATGTTCATTATTCATTTGGGTTCATTATATAAAGACATTCAAATGACACTTTCTGCTCCTTATCTAACATTACTTCCACTTCATAACTACCAATCATAACTCGTGTTATAGCTTGAATAATCTTCTTTGTTTTACTGGTACTATTAAAATCTACATCCTGACATAATTCGTTTTCTATTTTCTTACCGTCATCATATCGGAGAAAACAAATTGTCGGGTCCGTTGCGCTCTGCTCCCTACCGACCATAACTCGAGCGCTTAGCTCGGTCGTCGTTCGTTTTCCGGCAAATTCGGCTGTTGCTCCGGGTTGGTTCATTGCCCAACTCAATAATATTTACATTTCTGTCGCGCGTCACCCAAGTATCAGATGTTTGTTTGTTGACATTACCTCGTGTCACATTGGGAGTTCCATTAGGTACGAATTGAGGGTTGCTGTATTGCATGTGTCGTGGCGGTGGGCCATTGTGATTTTCCCATGTATTATTTCGCCCTTGAATGTAACTGGTATTGTCATTACTGTTATTCATGCAATACATGTTTGGATGGTGTTGTCTGTTGTTTCTCTGACAATATCCTGGATGGTACCTGTTATCCCCTCTTCTTTGATCTCTATAATTTCGGTTCCTTCTTCTGTTGTTGTTATTTTGAATATAACTGTTATTGTTCTGATTGTAATTACTGTTTGGATAACCATTATAGTACTAATTACCGTTTCTTTGCCAATGCTGCGAGTTGTTTCTCCTAATATTGAATGGATTTGTATCAGTGTAGTGCGAATTGTTTCTTTGAGTGTTTCGTTGCGGTGTCGGAGGCGGATTCCAATAGCCTCTGTCATTTCTGTTGTTGTGCACACACGAATTGCTTGGATAGATCGGACACAATTGAGTGAAATTCCTGATCTCATCTCTGTAAACAACATCTATCTCATCAACATAACTGAAAAAATTCTTTATGTTGTCCTCGGACACTCCTATTAATTTATCACGCTATGGAAATGGTAAGTGGCTTTTAAGTGTTCTAATTACGTCTGGTAAATCTGCTGGTTTTGTCCAATTTAATGTTTTGTCTAGGTAGCGTTCAAAGTATTGGCGTAAAGTTTTTTTCTTCGGGTTGTAAATTTTTCGATTGTGTACTTATCGTTTAAACTTTGCTGTTCCGTGATCGACCAGAATTCCTCAAGAAATTCTTGTTCAAACTGTTCAAATGTTAAACATGGTCTTTTCATTGCTGCTCCCCACTTAGCTGCTCTTCCACGTAACAAATTTGTAACATAGTAGCATGGAGAGCTGCATCAAACCAGTCTCAGGACTGAAGACAACAACAACAACAACATCGAATTTTATCAGCTTCTAACCAATGTCTCGGGAAAATACCGTCAAAAGAGCGGATGAAAACAATCGGATGCACTTTCCCTGTCTCATCACAACATAATGTCTGAAAGTATCTGTGCCATACTAATGTTTCATCAGCTACTCCCGATGGTATTGTGGGTCATGCATTTTGTGTCAAACTGTGCATAGTATGTGGTGATGTCTGATAGCAATTTTGATCTTGTGATAGCATTGAAAATGGTTCATTCGGATTTGTATCACTCATTGGTAATTCTACTGTAATTCTATTTTCGGCTGTGTGCTGGGCCTATTCGGATATTCGGATTCTCATTTGTGTTTCGATTGCCTGTTCACTGGTATCACTGACAAACTTGGTATTTCATTTTCTTTACGTTTACGTACCTCTTTCTGAATATTATCTGTTTCTCCCTTTACGTGTTCCTTTGTCTTATCTAAAATGATCTGTGTCATTGTCTGAAACTTCTCGTCTAAGTAATCATCACATAATTTGCATTCATGTACAAGTTTCTCTGCTAGAGTTGTGTCATTCTTTAAAGATGCTACATCTGCTCTGTCTTCAAGTTTTTCTAACTTTTCCTATAAGGATTTCTGCTCCAGTGTTACATCATTTAATCTGTCTGAAAGGTCTGTAATCGTCTGGTCTAAGTGTTCTTGGTTTGTTTTTATGGGATTGTGTGACTGTCGTAATTCGTGAACTTGGGTACTGGTTTTCTGTTGTTCAAAAACTACTGTTAACAATTTCTCATTACATCGTTGTAAGTCAGTTTTTGTCTCGTCACTGAATTCCACAAATACCTTTTCTTGTCTCATAAGCTTGTCTGATAAGACAGTAAATTTCCTTCCAAGACTACTGGTGGTTTCTGTCAAGTCAGCAATTTGTCTCGATTGTTTTTCAAAATTTTGTTTTATGTCCCGTGTCAGTTCATCGAATTTAGCGTCAAATTTCCCAATGTCACGTTTTAAATTGTCATTTTTCTCGTCTAAAGCGTCAAATCTTTTGTCTAAAGTGTCAAATTTTCTGTTTTGGTCACCAAGTAACTTCAGAATCTGGCTGAGCATGTCAGAGTCCTGTGTCTTAGTTTCGTCAATTTTTCGTGTCTGATTAATGTGTGGTTCTGAAGTTGATGTTGTCAGTGTCGCATTTTGTCGCGTAGTACTCATTTTCCATTCGCCTGTATATCTGTTTAAATATAGGGGTTGTTGTCTTAGTTGATCCGGTAAAATTATGTCTTGAACATTCTCACTATTAAGTTCAATATTCATTTAACTGTCAGACATGTTTTGCAATGTGTCACTTTCACTAAGCTCGTCCACGGAAACAATTTCTACGCGTCTAGCGTCCATCTTGTGAATTTCGTAATTAATTGCAAATAAAATTTTCCAACGGCAAAAATTTTTTTTAAATGTGATCTATTGAAATCTGAAATTTCTCTTATGGAAATGCATATTTCTAGATGATTTTTAATAAGAAATTGAATTATTAGATTGGTACTGACATTTTCCTCTAAAAAAATGACTGTGAATATGCTCTTCACTTATCATTTGCAACAATAGTAAATCAATTTTAAATACAATTTGGAAAAATAATTTCGAAATAAATGGATCGGAAAAAAAGGAAGTACAGATGGCTGCTTGAAACTGGAAAAAATGTAAATTTCTGCATTCACCAATTTTTTTGTTCTTCAGTCTTATGTTGCAAATGTAGCATTGCAAATGTAGCGTCAGATATACAGTTTTCAATCCAAAATTTTACTTTCACGTCTGTGCAAATTATTTTATGGAACGTTATCCTTTTCCTTTTATTTTAACAAGTTAATTTCCTCAGCACGAAAATGAAAATTAACATGAATTAATAAGAGATCAAACAATATAGTTGTAAATTTCATGCACGTTAGGTTACAATTGAAATGAATGAAAATTAGTCCAAATTCATTTTCTGATGCTATTAAGTGATTAAAATTAGATGAATTGTCCAAAATTTATAATAATTGCACTTGTATCAAATCCGAAGATTGTAAGTCCTGCCACAAGGTCGCCAATTGTAGTGTTTCCTTTCCTCGGGGTTCTGCCGTGAAAATACAAAATAGAAAATCTAATTGGGGTTTGAATTTTGACAGAATAAGTTACGGATAAGGCAGACTTCGTATTACTGATTGAGATAGTGCTGTAATTTACCGTGAATGGCAGACCAGGTCGGCAAGACTACAAAAAGCGACTGTAAGGAAATAGCATCAGAAATTATATTATAATATAGTCTTTGTGGCTGCATCTGGATTATTTCTAGATTTTCTTGTATGATGTCGTTTTTTTATTGTTAGCTGGTCCTCTTGTTCTCTGTCTGATGAAAATTTCTTGAAGTTCTCACTGTCTGGATTAATTTATAAATTTGGCAATAACCATTGCGAATCACTACTGAAAAAACTTGAAGACACCGTATGTTTGTTTCATAATATAATTTTAATTTCCACTTAAAATCATTCTTTAACATCAGCGCCAAAAAATACACGTCTTAAACGTATGAAGACAAGATAACAAGAGAGTAATGAACTAGTTGTTAAAACAAGCACCTACGCAAAAGTAAAAGAAGATCAAAATTACTTATGAAAATCTGTCGCTGGCGCAGCACTCTTCTGCATGCGCGATCGTAAATCACATCTTTGCTCTGGCGGAGGCACGGTAGTCAAAGTACCGTTACAAGGCAGAAACTATGGCAGGGGTAAATTCCCATATGTCAGCCATTTACACATCGTCACTCCCGGCTCTGGCCTACTGCCTCGCCTCATACATCGCAATAACTTAAAGCAACGCAGCAGTTCCCTGCCTCGCTGTTGCTACATTCCAAACAAATCGTACGTGCAATTTGCCGCTACAGCTCCAAGCCATGTTTACCCTGTCTGGCCTACTTATTACCACACACTACCAGCGACCCCAGACTTCATCGCCCAACTGTGCCTTTACTGAATTTTAACAAAATTCCCCTTTTCTTGACTAAGTCTAATACTAGCGCAGCAGTTTTCAGCAATTCACTGGCAACTTGGTGAAACAGGCTCGTTAGCAGGATATCATGGTGAACACGACAGAATGCCGCATTTGAAGAGACTGTTCGCGAGAGCTTCCAGGAAGCACCTATGACAAGTACTCGAGCGGTTGGACATGACATGGGAGTCACTCATAGGTTAGAGTCTGGGAGGTTTTGAGGGATGATGGCCAGCATCCATTTAGTTTCCACTCCTGTGGCAGACTATGAACACAGACTAGGGTTTTGCCAGTGGTTTCTGCGACATGTTGCATGAGATCCCGACTTCCCTGCCATTGTGTTGTTTACTGACAAGTGTACCTTCCATCAGGATGGCCTTTACAACACTTAAAATGTTCATTACTGGGCAAGGGGAAATCGTCACATCACATACATTCACAGACACAAGGAACGATTTTCGCTCAACATTTGGGCAGGCATTGTGGGTGCCCAATTGTTTGGGCTGATCCGTCAACCTCCTTGACTTACTGGGGCTAATTACCTTCACTTTTTGCAATAAACTCTACCCAGCCTGCTGGAAAGTGTTCCCCTGGAAATATGGCTAAGCATGTGGTTGCAGCATGATGGGGCACCCACACATAACAGTCATGATGTGCGTGGATATTTAAATGAACTCTTCAATGGCTGGGTAATTGGCAGAGGTGCTCGCAGGACATGGCCCCCGCGATTACCAGACCTCATGCCACCGGACTTTTTCCTGAGGGGATTCTTTAAGATTCTAGCTCAGCTACCTGGATGCAAATGAAGAGGAATTAATGGATCGCATTCAGCATGCTGCCAGTCACATCAGGGTAATGCGAGGAAACTTAGAAAGAGTTCGACAAAACACTGTTTGATGTTACCAAGCTTGTGTCACTTCAGAGTGTCACCAGTTCAAGAACCTGCTTTAAGTAAACAATGTCCTAACTACAAAAAAGGCCCTTTTCAGGCCCGACACAATTTGTAAAATACTTCCTGTACACAAACTAACAGCTGTTGATGGGTTTGTTCCCAGTACATCTTATCATGAAACTACAATGGATGTGTTGGAACCCCAGTGGATTTACCACCATATGCCCAGAGTGGAAGGCTGGTGCACTACCACCGAGCATGCCTTGGATACATCGCAATCTCTGGCAGGCAAAGCATTTACGGTCATGCATTGTCCAGAGCATCCAGCAACAGGGCCAATCAGAGCACGTGCTGCCACGTTTTCATAGCTTAAAAGTGGTGTATTGCCGACCTACACAATATTAGTAATTTTGGTTCCTACTGGCATCCACTATACTGGGTTAAAATTTTGTGACACAATTTTTTTCCACCCTGTATTGCAAGCTGTTAGCTATGGGATCCACTTTATCCACCAAACACTGAGAGGCATTTTTGTATTAGCTGTTGAAATTATCTGAATGTTAGGTGGAACTTGTTTGAGCCACAACATGTGTGTGGAATTTTCAGACAGCCAATCTGTCCCGACCAGTGATTTAAGTTCTTCAATAACTGTCTGGGTGACCTGTCTCCGAATTGCTTGTCTCAAAATAATCTATGGAACAATATCTCCAACACCAATGAGAAATTTTTGATGTGACTTTTTTTTAATCAGTATAAGATGGAGTTTGCAACACTTCTTCTGCTTTAAATATCTGCTTTTCATTTAATGTGGCCATAATGCAATGAAATTGATTCTTGCTATCCCTGACGCTGTGCTGTTCAGACATGCTCTCTGCTTGCAAGAGTCATAATTCCAGTCTTGCTGAACTTCCTTGGACTGCTATATGATTGGCATACTTAGCTGTGTTAACTCGTCTTTGATGTCAGTGATGGCTTTAAAGTTAGCCATTGATGTAGGATTTCTGAATACTCTTGCATTCACTTTATGGGATCACCACAGTAAGAATTTTATTTGTAAGGTAAGTAGACACCTACTATAACTGAATCAAACTCAACATATAATTTAGCATCTACTAAAACGTGTCACATTGTAGAAGTACATTCAAGCAGATAGACCACAAATGAGAGACCTTAAAGATATCACAAACTAATTATGTTTCATTGCCGATGATTAATAAGGCGTACACTGTGCCGCTAAAAAACTACTACTCAGGAAATTTGAATTGATGATTTCAGTGATGACCATAATTTAAAAAAAGAAGCATGCTATGTTAGCCAATATTTTAGGGATCTACCAAAATTTGAGAAATCATAGAAAAGCAGGATGTAGTCATGTCCAAACTTACCAAACTTTTGGAAAAACTAGATAAGTTAGTGAAGCTGTTAGCCACTGAAATATTTTAGATTAAAACAGCATTTGCTAGTATACTGAATGTGGTACACAAACTAACAGAAAATTAAACAAGCACATTCTGCACTCTGTGGAGATGTTTTCCAGATTTCCATTAGAATGAACAATATTACTGTAAAGCAGGCTAAAATTTGCAAACAATTTGAAACACAAGGTGATCAGTTTGTGCTACATCTTATAGCTTGGGCTTCTGAGAAGGCCAACCAGACTATACAGTTTTTAAATACTAAAATGCAAAGGTATCAAGAAAATTCAAGTTGAGTGATGGAGGAACATGACCATTCTAAGAGTGAAGCAAAAAGTGAATTGTATAATGTAACTGAAAAAATTATGACAAAATTTACTGTGAAGGACCAAATAGATAATGTAAAAAGGCAGCTAGCAGAATTAAAGGGTATTGCACAAGATGATCAATCGATAGCACAAAGTTCCGAAAATAATTTCATTACTGAAGTGACACTCATCAGACCATAGCAAATACAAACTGAACCAGCAAATACGTTATTGCTAGATATGCCATGCAATTTAGCAACTGTGCCACTTTATGTTACAATGTTACTAGAGGAGAATTTGATATGCCATTGAGAAATCCAAACATTTTACTAGACAGGAAGTCTATGCACACTGTTGTACCTATTCATCCATTTCATGAAGCTATGTCAAAATTACAGACAGATGGCATAAAGACAAGTTTTGTTTATTTTATTGTTTGCTGTCCATATAAAATCAATTTTCAGACCTTGTCATATTTTAGTTCATGGATACAAAGGTTTAGTTAACATACATAAGTGCACACATTGATATAAATATTGAAGATCAGAAATGATCATTTCTTTGTTGCAAAAATAAACTTATGCTATGTACACCATTTTACAGAGAGACTTTAGCATTTGAAATATAAATGCAGACATTGACTTAGCGTGTGAAGATCAAAAATTATCATTTTTGTATTGCAAAAACATACTTACGCGATATACACTTTTTTTAAAAACAGAGATTACAGCTTGAAATCTTCTACTGAATAACAGCTTTTCTCTATTAATAAATGCTTAAGTGTATTCTTTAAAGTGTTAAGTTAGCTGTCTTCAGGTCAGATGGAAGTCTGTTATAAAAGATGTTTCCTGTCGTATGTGGACTACTGTCTACTTTTCTTTCTTGTAATTAATTCTCTGAAAATTTTCCCTTCTACATGTGTTATACGTATGTACATTACTGTTTGTTACATTGTATTCTGGATTTTGTTTCACAAAAAGTATTGCCTGTAGGATGTTCGTAGAGTAGATGGTTAGTATTTTATAATTTTTGAAGATTTCTCTACAAGGCTCTGGCTCTCTCCTGTTTGCCTTGGCTACTACTCATACTGCCTCCCCCCCCCCCCCCACCATTTTTTAAAGGTCTGGTGTACAGACAGCTGGTGCCCCACCCCATATTCCAGTACAATACTGGAGATGTGGATGTATCAATCCGAAGTATATTTGTCTCGAGCTATTATGTTACAGGAAGACTGAGACCCTTTTCAGTGGATACAAATTTGTACTGTTTTGCGTTCTTTCCATGACAAGTGTTTGTCAACAATTACGCCCAAAAATTTGTGTTTGTTTGTGCAGGTAATGGCCAATGGACATGTAGATTGAATTCTAATTATGTTCTGACTAAAGCTAAGCATAAATTGCATTGTCACTGCCTTCTCTTTATTTACAAGTAACTTATTTCCATTAAAATAACTTAACAGAAAATTATAATTGATTTCACTAGTGTCTGTGGTAGTTTGCATAGCACGGCCCCCAGCTGATAAAAGATGTGACATCAGCATAGCTGACAACTTTGCAGTTTTGATGTTCAATTAAATCATTTATGTACACAAGAAACAGAAAAGGTCCCAATATACTTCCTTAGGACACACCACATTGAAGTATGTTGTGGGTTCATTTGGTTGTTGCCAATTGCTTATTCCTTTTTAAGTTACCTTGACACATGCAACCACACTTTAGAGAGTAGTTATTCAGAAATGAATATCATATAAAATTCTGTAATACAAAATGACCCACGAGCCAAAAAACAGTAGATGTATTTCGAAGTAATAGTTAGTTAAAATTTTACAAAGAGTACATATTTTAAATAGAGTAACACAAAGTAGTACAAATGGAATCCAAGGAAGACATAACAGAGCTGCATTTTGTTTTGAATATAATATATAAACCAATTCACAGCATTGTTAGCTGTCTTGAGTCTTTGTTTTCAATGGTGCATGTTCAGAGTCTTCCGTGGTAGTCAGAAGTAGGTATTATAAGCCTAATTAAATATCATTCTGATAACTGGATTAGACACTGCAGTGGTGGATAATAGATTATTTTGAGATATTGGGACAGTAAATAGTTGGACCTTATCATAATATCTTTGCCAATAGTGATTCTGCCAATAAACAAGACATGAGATACAGTGCCCATGAAAAGACTAAATTTATGCTGAAAAGACACTGAAAGAACTCGAACTTATAATTAATATCATGTCGTGAGAATTAAGAAGCTTAGACATTGTAACTCCAGAGACATATTTACAATTTATCATATATTAATAGTAAAGGACAGTTTCACAGGAAATCATATCTTTGGTGATAGGAACGCAAAGGAATGTGGTATGGACTGACTGTTATTATACCGAAATGATACACACTAGGTTTAACTCTTTTTCATTGATTCCCAAATGCCATCTCTCATTAATTTAAGAAGTGAATTGTGTCAATATAACTGAATATATACGAGACTTTCTCTGTGTTTTCTAAATCCCAAAAATCAGCTAGTACATAGACAATTATATCTGTGAACATTCAAGTGTTATTGACAAAAACTGATCAACCTGTTACCAACAGATAATAGGATTTAATGAAGGCATATTGACTACGAAGGTAACTAAATCAAATTATTTGGGGAACAAAAATTAGAAAAAATAGACTGGAACCTGATTGCTATGATATTCCAGAGTAAATAAAATCATTGTCTTTGAATCCATCATGGTTGAAAGTGTTTGAAATGTCTCTGTAAACAGAAAACGAGATCAATTTTCAACTGCTAGTTTACACAATTAGATTCACTAGATGTTTCAAAGATGTTTTATGCCTGACTCACTAGGGACAATATATTTATATATACAAATGTGCGAGATCAGCTCCGCCGCCGAAGGAGGGTAACATCAAAGCGATATCAGTGCAGTCGTGATGACGGTGGGTGAGCGGGCATACACACTATTTCCTTTCTTTAAAGTAGGAGGCAAGTAGTTGTAAGGCTACCCCTCTCATCCCATATGCTTCTAATTTACGCAATACAATTGCATGCCTCACAGTATCAGAAGCTTTACTCATATCCAGGGAAGTGTCTGTTACCTTGTCTCCTTCTTCTATCTTCTTTAATATTTCATGTGTAAAAATTGCTACTGCTGTTACAATAGATCTTCCTTCCCTAAAACCATGTTATAGAGTGTTAAATAGATTATGTTTGATGAAATATCCCTCAAATCGATTTAACATCACTTTATCAAATAATTTCCCAAACTCTGAAGTTAAGCCGGGTTCACATACGCAACGAAAGTATCGCCATAAGTCACGTCATTCTGGAAAGGCGCTGTGAGCTACCGTTCACACAGGACGCCACAAATTCTTCGTAATTGTGCAGTTTGCAAAATGGCGTCTTCTGTCTCAGCTGAAATGATTCGGGCCTGCGTTTAATGTTGTAGCGCAAATTGTGGCATTAGAACCGAACGAAGAGTTAACAACAAAGAAACGGAAACGCAAATGGATCCGTAAGTGGATATCGCGCAGAAATTATACGTGAACAACAAATACGCTCATAAAAGAATTAACATTTGAAGATGAAAATTCATTTGTAAACCATTTTCGGATGTCGAAGACGAATTTCGAGTGCTTGTTGAGCTGTGTATCAAGCTCTATTCAAAGATCGGATACACATATGAGAGATGCAATCCCTGCTTGTGTGAAACTTCAAGTAACTCTCAGATATTTGGCAAGTGGTGATTCCATGTCATCTCTCCAGTACACCTACCGTGTCCCGAAAAATACTATTTCAGTATTCTTGTGCGAAGTGCTGGATGCTATTTACGATGCCCTAAAGTCTCATTTGAAGGTAAGTGATAATACATAGCCCCTTTTGCTGTTCTCAACAATGAAAATAAATTTCTGTCTTTGTATGATTCGCTTTTGTGGTTCCAAAGGCATTCTCGTTCTTGATACACCTCCAAGAATCTCTTGATTGTCGCTGTTGACCACTTTTTCGACATATCAATAGCAAACGCACAAACAAAAACACTATCTGCGAACTAATACGCACTAGAAAGGTTTGAATCCAGCCGCGAGGTAGCAATCGAATGACGTTGTTCGATTGTGGAGAAGGCAAAATGGCGCAACAAAGTAGAACCAAGTTCAACTTTTTGTGGCGTGACAAAAGTTGCGCTTCTTAAATGGCGCCACCGAAAACTAGGAGTTCACACATGCAACTGCAAAGCAACTGCAGTTCCCCATTAGCAGTGGCGATACTTTCGTTGCCTGTGTGACCCGGCTTTAATGTTTACCTCCATGCTTTATTCCCTTCTAACTCAACTGTGGCGACCAAAGACAACCAATAACTGCCGCCTGCCAACTGCAGGTCTTTAGACTCAAAGATCGTAGGAGTGTGTTTTGGAACTCTGGCAAGGATGTTTGAGTTGTGATTTTCTGTATTGTTTTTCCTGTGTCTGGTGTTATTGTGTAAATAAGTCGTATGAATAAAATGGAGAATTTACTTTATACTCAGAAGTTCGGAGAAAGTTCTCTGGTTGGCATGATTAAAGCGAGTCTGAGAATATACTTCACCCGAGTATGTTCTCAGTGTGGGTTGATGGGAGGGGGAAGTCGCTCAAAGCAAAGAATATTCTCCGGTGTCGTATGAATAAAGCCAAAGAAGTTTCTCACAAGCGGAGATCACAACGAGTTAAAATTTCATAGAGTGGCTATAGGTCCGCCATGTTTGAAGCAAATTGAAGTTCTGGCCGCCATGTTTTCTTTAGTCAAGGCATTCGTCTCCTGTGTCCCGCCCCCTTGTAACTGCGTTTGACTTACTTGAAATAGCCCATACTAGCTTTATTTTTTTCTAAAACAAGCAATAGACAGCAGTGATTTTAGTGTACACTGACAGCAAAAAGGGATGTTTTTGTCGAAATATGGCTAAACTTTTCGATGTAGATAACACTACAAGACAACTCAAATAAGTCTGTCCATCCACTATAACGTTACTTGTTACCCATAAATTAATGCAATTAGAGCAGGTACCACCAGAATATTATGGTGAAACTTCTAAACATGCTGTGGTTAACTATCAGAAACAGTAACGGGCGCAGAAATGCGATATTTTTGTCGCTATTTCAAAGTAAACAGTCAAAGCCTCAAAAACCAGTACACTGTGAACGAGAATTTATTTGAAATATGTGTTACAAGTAGTTAACACAGGTATAGTAATTCAATAATAATCCACAAAAAAGTAAAATAATTTATTTACATTTAATTTTTACAATGTTTTAACTGACATTCGTATTTTTCCAGTCTTTTCACTGACCTTTAAATAAAATAAGCTTCGCGTATAGTTGTCTCACAACTTTACCTCTCTGCTCAGATGATTTTGATTTGCATAAGTGATTTATTCGACATACAAAATAATGTTTGAGCAGCAGTTTTATCAGTTTAACATAATGGGTTTCTTCACCAAATTCAGTTTCTGTAAAAAGATGTTCATTGTTTATAAATAAGGAGCCTCTCACCAATTGCAACACTTCTGTCTGGAACCTCAACAAAACGTTTTTCTGACATTTCAGGATTATAGCCTTCTTCTCAAACCGGCAACTAAAGTCTGTAACTGCACTATTCTTCTTTTGTGTCGTACACTAAGTTGCTTCATTTGCTTTATCCGCTACTTTAGTCGCACATTCTCTACTTGTACTCTGTTATATTGTGTTTTCAACTTCTTAGGGCTTGGTAACGGCTGAAAGCAAGGGGAAACTACAGCCGTAATTTTTCCCGAGGGCATCCAGCTTTACTGTATGATTAAATGATGATGGCGTCCTCTTGGGTAAAATATTCCGGAGGTAAAATAGTCCCCCATTCGGATCTCCGGGCGGGGACTACTCAAGAGAATGTCGTTATCAGGAGAAAGAAAACTGGCGTTCTACGGATCAGAGCGTGGAATGTCAGATCCCTTAATCGGGCAGGTAGGTTAGAAAATTTAAAAAGGTAAATGGATAGGTTGAAGTTAGATAGAGTGGGAATTAGTGAAGTTCAGTGGCAGGAGGAACAAGACTTCTGGTCAGGTGACTACAGGGTTATAAACACAAAATCAAATAGGGGTAATGCAGGAGTAGGTTTAATAATGAATAGGAAAATAGGAATGCGGGTAAGCTACTACAACCAGCATAGTGAACGCATTATTGTGGCCAAGATAGATACGAAGCCCACACCTACTACAGTAGTACAAGTTTATATGCCAACTAGCTCTGCAGATGACGAAGAAATTGAAGAAATGTATGATGAAATAAAAGAAATTATTCAGATTGTGAAGGGAGACGAAAATTTAATAGTCATGGGTGACTGGAATTCGAGTGTAGGAAAAGGGAGAGAAGGAAACATAGTAGGTGAGTATGGATTGGGGCTAAGAAATGAAAGAGGAAGCCGCCTGGTAGAATTTTGCACAGAGCACAACATAATCATAACTAACACTTGGTTTAAGAATCATGAAAGAAGGTTGTATACGTGGAGGAACCCTGGAGATACTAAAAGGTATCAGATAGATTATATAATGGTAAGACAGAGATTTAGGAACCAGGTTTTAAATTGTAAGACATTTCCAGGGGCAGATGTGGACTCTGACCACAATCTATTGGTTATGACCTGTAAATTAAAACTGAAGAAACTGCAAAAAGGTGGGAATTTAAGGAGATGGGACCTGGATAAACTGAAAGAACCAGAGGTTGTACAGAGTTTCAGGGAGAGCATAAGGGAACAATTGACAGGTATGGGGGAAAGAAATACAGTAGAAGAAGAATGGGTAGCTTTGAGGGACGAAGTAGCGAAGGCAGCAGAGGATCAAGTAGGTAAAAAGACGAGGGCTAGAAGAAATTCTTGGGTAACAGAAGAAATATTGAATTTAATTGATGAAAGGAGAAAATATAAAAATGCAGTAAATCATGCAGACAAAAAGGAATACAAACGTCTCAAAAATGAGATCGACAGGAAGTGCAAAATGGCTAAACAGGGATGGCTAGAGGACAAATGTAAGGATGTAGAGGCCTATCTCACTAGGGGTACGATAGATACTGCCTACAGGAAAATTAAAGAGACCTTTGGAGAGAAGAGAACGACTTGTATGAACATTAAGAGCTCAGATGGCAACCCAGTTCTAAGCAAAGAAGGGAAGGCAGAAAGGTGGAAGGAGTATATAGAGGGTCTATACAAGGGCGATGTACTTGAGGACAATATTATGGAAATGGAAGAGGATGTAGATGAAGATGAAATGGGAGATATAATACTGCGTGAAGAGTTTGACAGAGCACTGAAAGACCTGAGTCGAAACAAGGCCCCCGGAGTAGACAACATTCGATTGGAACTACTGACGGCTTTGGGAGAGCCAGTCCTGACAAAACTCTACCATCTGGTGAGCAAGATGTATGAAACAGTCGAAATACCCTCAGACTTCAAGAAGAATATAATAATTCCAATCCCAAAGAAAGCAGGTGTTGACAGATGCGAAAATTACCGAACTATCAGTTTAATAAGTCACAGTTGCAAAATACTAACACGAATTCTTTACAGACGAATGGAAAAACTAGTAGAAGCCAACCTCGGGGAAGATCAGTTTGGATTCCGTAGAAACACTGGAACACGTGAGGCAATACTGACCTTACGACTTATCTTAGAAGAAAGATTAAGGAAAGGCAAACCTACGTTTCTAGGATTTGTAGACTTAGAGAAAGCTTTTGACAATGTTGACTGGAATACGCTCTTTCAAATTCTAAAGGTGGCAGGGGTAAAATACAGGGAGCGAAAGGCTATTTACAATTTGTACAGAAACCAGATGGCAGTTATAAGAGTCGAGGGACATGAAAGGGAAGCAGTGGTTGGGAAGGGAGTAAGACAGGGTTGTAGCCTCTCCCAGATGTTGTTCAATCTGTATATTGAGCAAGCAGTAAAGGAAACAAAAGAAAAATTCGGAGTAGGTATTAAAATTCATGTAGAATAAATAAAAACTTTGAGGTTCGCCGATGACATTGTAATTCTGTCAGAGACAGCAAAGGACTTGGAAGAGCAGTTGAATGGAATGGACAGTGTCTTGAAAGGAGGATATAAGATGAACATCAACAAAAGCAAAACAAGGATAATGGAATGTAGTCTAATTAAGTCGGGTGATGCTGAGGGAATTAGATTAGGAAATGAGGCACTTAAAGTAGTAAAGGAGTTTTGCTATTTGGGGAGCAAAATAACTGATGATGGTCGAAGTAGAGAGGATATAAAATGTAGGCTGGCAATGGCAAGGAAAGCGTTTCTGAAGAAGAGAAATTTGTTAACATCCAGTATTGATTTAAGTGTCAGGAAGTCATTTCTGAAAGTATTCGTAAGGAGGTTAGTCATGTATGGAAGTGAAACATGGACGATAAATAGTTTGGACAAGAAGAGAATAGAAGCTTTCGAAATGTGGTGCTACAGAAGAATGCTGAAGATTAGATGGGTAGATCACATAACTAATGAGGAGGTATTCAATAGAATTGGGGAGAAGAGGAGTTTGTGGCACAACTTGACCAGAAGAAGGGATCGGTTGGTAGGACATGTTCTGAGGCATCAAGGGATCACCAATTTAGTATTGGAGGGCAGCGTGGAGGGTAAAAATCGTAGAGGGAGACCAAGAGATGAATACACTAAGCAGATTCAGAAGGATGTAGGTTGCAGTAGGTACTGGGAGATGAAAAAGCTTGCACAGGATAGAGTAGCATGGAGAGCTGCATCAAACCAGTCTCAGGATTGAGGACCACAACAATAACAACAGGGCTTGGTAGACGGTATTTGTGGTCAGCAGAAATAGATGTGGGCCCAACAGGCACTGAAAGAATGCAGTTACATCATAAGTTTATAACAGAGTTGCACCATAAGATCATAATAGAAAGTATGTAATTCAAAGTAATAAGAACATGGAGTAAAATTAAATTATTGACTAACTTTGTGCCAATGATGTCACTGTAACAGCACTATCTTGCAAATTGTCGAAAGATCCCTTTCTGGCTTGTGCTCGTAATACTTTATCTTGCTTTTGTAAATGTGGTGGAAAGTTAAAGATCGTAGGTACTGCTTTTGACAAAAGTCGCCTCTGGACATTTGTGTGGTACATATATTTCTCTTCAAAATAAGCTGAACAGAGATAACTGGCTGTAGTAGGAAACCAGTTTTCTCGCTTCATATTTATAACCCATCTTTTTGTAATTTCCTTATCTTTTAAGGGAAATCTATAATCAACGATAAATAAATTACTTTCCTGCATTTGTCTTAAGCATAATTACAGTTCCAATGCAAATGACTCTTTAATAAACATTAAAAAACGTGTGTCGTATTTCGGTACTAATATACTTACTTATAATATGAAATATTTGTTGTTTTATCGCTGCGATTTGTGCAGTTGAACGCTGAACACACTGCAAACATGTTGACTTTATATTTTGCAACAAAAAAGTCAACTAGAAAAGTTAAATATTGCAGTAATATCACAACAGCTGACACACTTCCAACACAAACAACAGTAACATTTTCCTAATGTTTTGACTAAGGAGAACATGGCGGCCGAGTTAGCGTTGGTTCCCGCTAGGAGCGCTGTAATTAGTATCTCAGCCACTCTATGAAATTTTAACTCGTTGGGAGATCATTCTGTTTTTGTGAGTGAGCTCCATAACTAGTGTTGTGCTAAACTGCAATTTTCCTATATCAGTGATTTCTGTGAATGCTACTTTTCAGTATCTGTTATTCTTAACTGTGATTTGTCGCAGTTAAGTAACCTAAAGGCCCGTCCACACGCAACGATCTGTCTGCGCAAATGTCTGCGCACATCACATCTGTGCAGACAGATCGTCGCGTGTGGACAGAAGATTTGCACCAACCTGAGGTGTGTGCAAAGCTGGAAGTTGGAGTTGGAGGTTTGAGCGAAACCTCTCAAATCTGTGGGTTCCAACGAACTCGTTGGTGGGTTCAAACTACATCTGCGCAGACAAGTTGGAGCGTGTGGACAGGAGATCGTCGCAAATCTGGCGCGAAACAGCTGTTTGCTCAGTCTAGTGTTTGTATTTGTGCGCACAGGGCATTAAAATGGCTGATACTCGTCAGTGTTCTCGAGAGTTTGTTACTGAATTCATTGAAATATATAGAAACCACCCATGTTTGTGGAAGATTAAAAGTAAAGAATATAGTGACCGCGACAAAAAGACAGCACAATACAATGCTCTAATTGAAAAATTGCGGGCAGTTCACGCCTCGGCAAACAGACAAACAGTAATAAAAAAAAAAAAAATCGTTGCGAACTGTTTACTGAAAAGAGTTATCCAAAGTTCAGAAATCTAGAAGATCTAGTGTAGGAGTAGATCAAGTATACCAGCCAACGTTATGGTATTTTGATATGCTTGGCTTTCTTAAGGTTCGCCCTGCAAATCTCGCAGTAAATTTACGTGAGAAAACTGCTTTCGCTTTAGTAGCCATTGTCTACACCATTTTGACCGCTTTCTCTGTTTCCTGCGGTTGGTCTGAATGTTTTTTGCAACACAAGTTGCGAACACAGACCACAACAGAACTTCCTCCATTTCTATATTTCAAAATAACTTAATTAAATTTTTGACGTTTACGGGGAGCGTAGTCGCTTGCCACTGATATTTCTTTTCTACACCGACAGATGGCGGGCGAGTAGTAGATTGGAGTTTGTGTCGTGTGGACACACCACATTTGCAGCGATCTTTTGCATGTACAGACATCTGCGCCGATGTCTGCGCAGACAGATCGTAGCGTGTGGACCGGGCTTTAAGTCGCGTATCCCTCCGCCACTGCTATTTCTGCGATTTCTGCTACTTCCGCGATTTCTGTGACTCCTGCGACTTACCACCGTATGAAAAAGCTACATCTGTCCACACAGAAAATTGCATCTCAACAAACCTGTCATTGGTAAGTATGTTTTACGTTTGTTCTTCCGTTGGCTTTAATCTTGTGTTAAAGAAACAACTGTGAAAATATTAATAGTGTAATTAATATGTAAGTAGCCATACACTACCCTAATAGTTCGTGTTTAGAAAATGAATTCTAACATATTGTTATGTTCTCAGGTACCCGAACTACATTTTAGTCACTCAGTAGAGTGATAACTCAAAATATCATTGTCAGCAGATCTGGAGAAATTGCCACTGCGTCTTTAGACCGTTTTCGTCAGACGAGAGGTTAGTTTCTAAGTGTTTCGATGGACTTAATTACTTAAGTGAGATCGTTTTTGCAAATGTGAAATATACCCCATTGAGTGGCTTTCATTACAGCAAATATTAGCAATCTACTCTGTCAATTATATTGCTTGTAATTAGTGACAGCAAAAATTGTTTAATAATTCTTGTGATTTTGTAGACACTGTTCTGGTTGCTGTACGTATCTATCCACATCAAGGCTGTTGGGAGAGACTCGTGAAGATTCAAGAGAGCTCTTAGAGGATTTGCAGTTTAAAAGTGACATTATTGCGAAATAAGTGTGCAGATGAGTGATTAAACTGTGTTTTATTGAAGTTGTTGTGCGATTTTAAAGGAATAATAGATGTTAAATACAGTGAGCCAATAATGAAAATCTCATTTTCCACATGTTAAGTCGTCCTATACCCGTAATTTTCCGCCACATATTTATTGGTAAACACTTGTTGGAGATTGACATGCCGCCGCCCCCCCCCCCCCCCCCCTCTTTCTCCACAATCTTGGTGTGACACTGACCTGTAACATATCCAGAAGTCTACAATGTGCATTTTGAGGCTGTTGATACGAAAGTGGGAAGTACAGATATTACAGTTAAATAAGGAATAGCTTAAGTGCATTACTTGAAAGTAACACAGGAAAAGCTTACTTATGTAGGTGGTAGTAGTGTCGGCAAAAAGTTCTTGTGTGTGAAGTTGCCATGTAGAACACCAGGTGTAAAACGTTTCTCCCGAGTCTTGAACTGTGTCGGAACAAAAGTGAGGCATTCATATGACACAATAATACTGTTTTTATTTCACTACACTTATACAGGTGTCTGAGTTCTGCTGTGGTAACATTGCAAAGTCCTGTGGGCATGTGGAGTATTAACCAAAACTGTCATATTGGCAGCAGAATCAAACACATTTGTTACGTTACTTGATATTTTCAGGAGAAAAAGGCAATGTTGCTTCTTATTAATATAATACATTCAGAGTCACAGCTGTGTTTGACCAACCATAACTGATGCTGAATGTGCATGTCGTAATATAATATGAAGGGCTTATTTCAATAGTGGTACAAGTCCATTACCTCCACTCTTTTGTCTATAATGCTTCTGAAATTAATGATCCAAACAAACATAAATAAAGGTTCATCTCTAGCAAGAAGCCATATGCTTGAATATTTCTGGTATCTCAACTGCAGATTTTTCAGCACTCATTTAACTTTACGAGTCTGTATCTCAAAATGAACAAAAGTGGACTTGTACCACTATTGAAATAAGCCCTTCATATTCAGTATTATGCACAGAGTCACACACACAGCACGTCGATCTCGTGAGGCACAAGGCTCTCGTAACGAAGTACGTACGTCGGTCAACAGATGGCACTAGGAAAAGAATGTTAACTGCGCTTTTTAGTTGCTACTTGCGACTCTTAGTTGCGATTTGTCACAGAAATCGCAGTTTGACTCGGTAGCGAATAGCATAGTATGAACTTTGCTCAACAGATGGCACTGCTAACTGCGCTTTTTAGTTGCTACTTGCGACTCTTAGTTGCGACTTGTCACGGAAATCGCAGTTAGACTCGATAGCGAATCGCAGAGATGAGCGTAGTACGAACTTTGCTCAACAGATGACACTGCTAACTGCGCTTTTTAGTTGCTACTTGCGACTCTTAGTTGCGACTTGTCACGGAAATCGCAGTTAGACTCGATAGCGTGTCGCAGAGATGAGTGTAGTACGAACTTTGGCCAACAGATGGCACTGTTAACTGCGCGCTTTTTAGCTGCTACTTGCGACTTCTAGCCAGAAGCGTCTCGCGGGCCCCGAGGAATCATGACGTCACATCATGACATGACGTCGTCTCTCACGCTAGCCAATATCGCTGGTAGTTTTCGAACGCGGATATTCTTTGAACATGACATGCTAATGCATTGTGGGTGTGTGTGTATAATGGCGGGTTCTGTGATTTGTGTGCGTTAAAGCTTTTCAATCACGGAAAAAAATTGATAATACTTGCTGCAAAAGCAGATGTTTGTAGAGGAGAAAGGATAGTTTATATTCCAGATAATGGACGGTAAATAACTTCCGTTAGTAATCTTATAATGCTCAAGAAAAGTAAAGTGTATGGTAAACCTACAGAAATTTCATTCTTTGTGCCTATAGTATTCTGATGCATTATGTTACCCAGTAAAGTTTCGGGACTAGTGCAGCAGGGGATACAACCCGTCGGCTTTGAACAATGACGTCACAAGTCGCCAGAGAGCATGTATTACAGAGATGAAAGAGCTGAGGAGAATGTTGAGAAACAAAGGAATGCGAGAGAGATAAACATTGATCTTATCAAAAGCATAAGTGTTTTTTGACTTAAAAAAAAAAAAATCTCACGAGATAGAATAAACTGATCCTACTTTATTAAGCAATATCTTGTCAAAAGCCGAGAAGCGATTGTTCTTAATGTTCTAGCTCCCTTCAGTACGTAATAAGAGTTTTTTGGCTTTAAAAAAAAAAAATCTCACGAGATAGAATAAACTGATCCTACTTTATTAAGCAATATCTTGTCAAAAGCCGAGAAGCGATTCTTCTTAGTGTTCTAGCTCCCTTCAGTACGTAATAAGAGTTTTTTGGCTTTTTAAAAAAAAAAAATCTCACGAGATAGAATAAACTGATCCTACTTCATTAAGCAATCAGTAAAGAAACGAAACTGAAACATAACAGTAAAAGCAAAAGCAAATTGTGGTCAACATATCTTGGCCCATAACTTCCCTTAAATCGTCCATATTCATAGCGGTAGACAAATCCATTCCTATAAACGAAAATAAGACACTACAAATTTTCTATAACAAAAAATTAATAATCCACATTACCTTAATATCATTACGAAAAATATTAAGTACCGGCCGAATAAAAAACAAATAATTAAGTTAATTAAGTCACACGTTTAATGATGCAACCAATATCAAGCGATCGCTTTTAGATTTACATTCAATTATTTTTATTATTTTAATGATAGTGCTTATTAGAACACAGAACTGCTTTATTATCTATGCCTCAAAGTGAAGACATTAAGATCTATGACTAAGGAATGACGTCATTGTTCAAAGCCGACGGGTTGTATCCCCTGCTGCACTAGACCCAAAGTTTCTTTCAATGCATCTATGTGGATTATTTGTGGTAATGGCGTATTCTCATAACAAATGGCTTCGGTATTTAAGTTGCAATCATCGTAACTTTTTCCTGACCAAAAAGTGTGTAGTAACTGTATTCTAACGTCAGTAACCTGCATATTTGAAAACTTTTGCATATTTGAAAACTGTGCAAGCTTCTTCATCTCCCAGTACCTACTGCAACCTACATCCTTCTGAATCTGCTTAGTGTATTCATATCTTGGTCTCCCTCTACGATTTTTACCCTCCATGCTAAATTTGTGATCCCTTGATGCCCCAAAACATGTCCTACCAACCGATCCCTTCTTCTAGTCAAGTTGTGCCACAAACTTCTCTTCTCCCCAACCCTATTCAATACCTCCTCATTAGTTACGTGATCTACCCACCTTATCTTCAGCATTCTTCTGTAGCACAACATTTCGAAAGCTTCTATTCTCTTCTTGTCCAAACTAGTTATCGTCCATGTTTCACTTCCATGCATGGCTACACTCCATACAAATACTTTCAGAAACGACTTCCTGACACTTAAATCTATACTCGATGTTAACAAATTTCTCTTCTTCAGAAACGCTTTCCTCGCCATTGCCAATCTACATTTTATATCCTCTCTACTTCGACCATCATCAGTTATTTTCCTCCCCAAATAGCAAAACTCCTTTACTACTTTAAGTGTCTCATTTCCTAATCTAATTCCCTCAGCATCACCGATTTGATTTGACTACATTCCATTATCCTCGTTTTGCTTTTGTTGATGTTCATCTTATATCCTCCTTTCAAGACACTGTCCATTCCGATCAACTGCTCTTCCAAGTCCTTTGCTGTCTCTGACAGAATTACAATGTCATCGGCGAACCTCAAAGTTTTTACTTCATCTCCATGAATTTTAATACCTACTCCGAATTTTTCTTTTGTTTCCTTTACTGCTTGCTCACTATACAGATTGAATAACATTGGGGAGAGGCTACAACCCTGTCTCACTCCTTTCCCAACCACTGCTTCCCTTTCGTGCCCCTCGACTCTTATAACTGCCATCTGGTTTCTGTACAAATTGAAAATAGCCTTTCGTTTCCTGTATTTTATACCTGCCACCTTCAGAATTTGAAAGAGAGTATTCCAGTTAACATTGTCAAAAGCTTTCTCTAAGTCTACAAATGCTAGAAACGTAGGTTTGCCTGTCCTTAATCTTTCTTGTAAGATAAGTCATGGGTCAGTATTGCCTCATGTGTTCCAACATTTCTACGGAATCCAGATTGATCTTCCCCGAGATCGGCTTCTACCAGTTTTTCCATTCATCTGTAAAGAATTCGCGTTAGTATTTTGCAGCTGTGACTTATTAAACTGATAGTTCAGTAATTTTCACATCTGTCAACACCTGCTTTCTTTGGGATTGGAATTATTATATTCTTCTTGAAGTCTGAGGGTATTTCGCCTGTCTCATACATCTTGCTCACCAGATGGTAAAGTTTTGTCATGACTGGCTCTCCCAAGGCCATCAGTAGTTCTAATGGAATGTTGTCTACTCCCGGGGCCTTGTTTCGACTCAGGTCTTTCAGTGCTCTGTCAAACTCTTCACGCAGTATCTTATCTCCCATTTCGTCTTCATCTACATCCTCTTCCATTTCCATAATATTGTCCTCAAGTACATCGCCCTTGTATAAACCCTCTATATACTCCTTCCACCTTTCTGTCTTCCCTTCTTTGCTTAGAACTGGGTTGCCATCTGAGCTCTTAATGTTCATACAAGTCGTTCTCTTCTCTCCAAAGGTCTCTTTAATTTTCCTGTAGGCAGTATCTATCTTACCCCTAGTGAGACAAGCCTCTACATCCTTACATTTGTCCTCTAGCCATCCCTGCTTAGCCATTTTGCACTTCCTGTTGATCTCATTTTTGAGACGTTTGTATTCCCTTTTGCCTGCTTCATGTACTGCATTTTTATATTTTCTCCTTTCATCAATTAAATTCAATATTTCTTCTGTTACCCAAGGATTTTCTGCTGCCTTCACTACTTCTCAGAGCTACCCATTCTTCTTCTACTGTATTTCTTTCCCCCATTCCTGTCAATTGTTCCCTTATGCTGTCCCTGAAACTCTCTACAACCTCTGGTTCTTTCAGTTTATCCAGGTCCCATCTCCTTAGATTCCCACCTTTTTGCAGTTTCTTCAGTTTCAATCTGCAGCTCATTACCAATAGATTGTGGTCAGAATCCACATCTTCCCCCGGAAATGTCTTACAATTTAAAACCTGGTTCCTAAATCTCTGTCTTACCATTATATAATATATCTGATACCTTTTAGTATCTCCAGGATTCTTCCAGGTATACAACCTTCTTTTATGATTCTGGAATCAAGTGTTAGCTATGATTAAGTTATGCTCTGTGCAAAATTCTACAAGGCGGCTTCCTCTTTCATTTCTTCCCCCCAATCCATATTCACCTACTATGTTTCCTTCTTTCCCCTTTCCTACTGACGAATTCCAGTCATCCATGACTATTAAATTTTCGTCTCCCTTCACTACCTGAATCATTCATCATAGTCAGTATTTTTTTATAGTAAAATAGGTATGAATTGCAATGACTGAATCCAGATTTGTAAGTGATGTAATCTTTTTGTAATGGATGTTTCAGTTTCTGAAGTGAAAATCCAAAGAAGAGACGACAGCGAGAAGTAGCCCTTTGTCTGTTTCATGGTTTATAGGCCTACTGGGGAAACTCGCCATGTAAAAAAACGAGTAACGCATCAAGCTTGGTACCTCTATGGTGATGTGGAAATCCAAGCGTTGTTAGTAAAGAAATTAATTCAGTGTGTGTGTGTTTATTTTGATTCCTTTATCATGTTGCTTATAGTCGACCAAATTTAATTAAAATACCCAGGTGATAATTTCAACATAAATTGGACTATGTGCATAGCTGTTTCTAATGGCTTTGCTGCTTGTCAGAGGCAAAGTGTGAATATTTACCATCCTCTGGTGTGTGCGTTCACTAGTCATTTATGGCAAAAGAAATCACTGACTGAAAGCATAATTTGCTTGGTAGACATAATTGGAAAAGACCTTTTTAGTTATAATTTTACGTTTTTAGATTATAGTACTCCCTGAGAGATTATCTTCTGCATTTCTTGACCCTGACATGACTAGTAATGGATGTTTCACCACCAGGTTGGGCATACAGCATTAAGGGTCCTGCTCTGCTGTGAGCAGCATGGTAGTCAATGTGTTAAGCAGGCATTTAGGAACTTTGAATGTGAAGTATATACATCTGTACAGTTGTGGCTAAAAGAACAGCTAGAATGCTAATTACTGTTTCAGGAGCTATCCTTTACACAGTTAAATATGTATCTAAATATGAATTCATGGATAACTTTGTAGTCATTTAATCGTTTGGTTTTGTAAGACATTTAAATAAAAATATTGCACAACCAAAAATAGTCTGGAAATGGCAAGGAATATCAAATATAAGTAAATATTTTTCCTCAGTAAGATAAAAGTGTAAAATTGCTGATACCTGGTTGTTACCATATCACTGGTGGCCCCAGCAGAGCAGTCTGCTGTGACCACCGGCACATTCATGCCAGCCAACGGGTTAATACACAAAACAGGGCAGTACAAGACTTGGTCCGTAATTCTCATTGGTTGAAGCAACTAAAATCAAATTTCTGAGGTGTGCTGGAACTGTGTTATTGGTATATTCCCCAGCATGATTTAAAATTTTTGCATTGAAATGGCACTGACAGTGCGTAATATATTTTGCAACTGAGAATAGATACTAAAAAATTTATGTGGGAATATATTTCGAGAAACCCTTTCATACCAAACCTGACAATTATATTGACACACAAGTAAACCACCTGAATGGCACACTGGGTTATACAAGCATTAGCTGTAGGTGTAGAATAGGTAATTTACACAGAAAACTTTTCATACAAATTTTATTGTAAAGCACACTAAAGTTAAGGGAAAGGTGCAATGCCTAGATGAGATAAACTTGGACACGCAAGAACTGGTTTTGCTCAGATATATGGAAAATTAACTGTAGTATTATATGACATACAACACATCTGAGGTGCAAATTTGTGGAGAAGAGAGATTGCATTTAACCTGTTGTGTATGGTGCACGTTTTGTTACAGTGCTAGCATGATGTCATCCAGATTTCAAAATTAGGGGTCTTGTAATGAAACTCTCATCAGTTTTAATATTTAAAAATAAACACGCCTGAAAAAGGAAGCTGAATAGGACTTTAAATTAAATTGCAAAAATGTTCTTGTTTTGCACATTCACTGTGGATGACACTTAAAAGCATGGTGTTAGTAGCTCTTATTGACCTTTGTGTCAGCCACAGTGAACATGTTGAAGGTTTTAAAGTAACAAAGTAGTTGTTGACATTGAGATATTAATGGATGACAGCAGAAAACAGCAATGAAATAATGTGAATTTCTTAAACCAGGAATTAAACAAGTCTACATAGCTTTGAACACAGCCAAAAAATGGTTGGTTCAAATGGCTCTGAGCACTATGGGATTTAACTTCTGAGGTCATCAGTCCCCTAGAACTTAGAACTACGTAAACCTAACTAACCCAAGGACATCACACACATCCATGCCCAAGGCGGGATTCGAACCTGCGACCGTAGTGGTCGCGCGGTTCCAGACTGTAGCGCCTAGAACCGCTCGGCCACCGCGGCCGGCGAACACAGTCATTTCACACTTCTTATTCACTGCATATTTGTGTGCTATAACTAATACAGCAACCTTTTATTTTCTCATCTTTGATCTGGAACATGTGTCACATCTTACTTGTTTTCCTAGAGCAACTCTAGGTTTACAAGATCCACATTTCAGAATTCTGGTAATTGCTAGTCCTACCTCATGCTAAAGTGTGGGTTGATAGCTGTCTCTTCAGATATGATCTCATCAACTGCCATTTCAGAAACTTGAAGCAAAAATGTGATTATTCAATTTTCTGTCAGTGATGAATATATCACTAATGTATAGGTATATTCATGATGGTATAGAACAGTGCAGGGCCATCTTCTGCTGGGTAGACTAAACTGTGCACTTCACATCCAGTGCATCAATTTCTTCATAGGTAGTATCATAGTACACTACTATCTCAGACTTGATTGTTGCGATGCTAAATGAAACAGCATTATGCCTTGAAGACACTAAACTAACAGCTTTCTTAAGTTTTTGAATGAAGGATATAAGAAGTAATATATCCAAAAACAATTAAGTTTTACATTTTGCTGTCAGGAACTCTTTTGGAATCTTTCCTTTTATTATTATTTTGTACATGTGTGGCCTTTTTGTTTCCTCTTCCCAGTTTGACGAGTACATCTGATTTGCTTAATGGGGATATTTATGGTTACAAAAAATAAATAAATATGTGGATACAACGCAACCTGCAAACCAAGATCATCCTCCAAAACTTTACGAGCCTAGGAAATAAGCACAATGATTTGGACATAGTAGCATGTTTTAATAAACCAGATGTTTCAGTTATTACTGAGCATTGGTATACCAAAAAAGAATGTTATTATGCACCCATTAACAAAGAAGTTCTGCTCATCTTTCAGTAGGGATATCAAACCTTATGGTAATGTTGTAAAAAGTGACAATAATTGGTGCTCAAAGATGTAATTCCTACGTGTTGAAGGTGTTATTCAACTTTCTGCGATAAGTTGTAGATGGGAAAGGAAACATAATTTTAGATACAGACAAACCTCCATTTGAAATTACAAATTCGTTTTAGCTAATCTCTATCAGTTGCTTGTAGAGAGAGATAGTAAATACTAAGGGAAAACGGCTGGTAATTATGCTGATAATTGTTCACAGTTTAATAAAACTTTATCTAACACAAATCAGTTTTCACTCACAAGGATGGTGAGTGGCACACACAGATCTAACATTACTGATAGGTAATACAGGGTACCCAGGACTTTGTACTGGGATACTTTCTTTTGTTGATTTGTGTAAATAACAAAATACTGCTCCTCAAATTCAAGGATAGTTCTGTATGCTGATGCTACACCCATTGCATGCAAGTGTAAAGATCGTGAGCAACTACAAAAACTATGAAACTGTATTACAAATGAAATAACTCAGTATTTCTATGAAAGTCATCTCACTGTCAGCAAAAGATAGCAGCAGTAACGGATTTTCACCCCACAATACAGATTTTTAAATTTAGTTGTGCACTGGAACTGATATTGTCACCAAAGAAAACTACTGCTTGGTTACAGTTAAACTTTCTATATTTAACATGTTATAACATGGAAATAAATGGTCCTTATCAGAGCCAACTTTAACTATCATATCTATAAATATTGAAGGCATATCATCAGCCAAAGAACATCTGTTATCCAACCTATGCCGTGACAAAAAATGCAACGTCCTGTGTATACAAGAGATGCATGGAGATGAGCGACAGAGACGACCAAAAATACCGGGCATGAAACTAGCTGCAGAAACACCGCACTCTCAGTATGGAAGTGCTATATTTGTAAGACCAGGGCTTCAGATAATCAGTGCTCACTGCACCGTAGAAAATAACATCGAAGTCATTTCAGTGGAGTTGAGTAACTGCGTGGCTACCTCTGTGTATAAGCCCCCTTCGGCTGCATTTTCCTTCACACCACCCAGGAACTTCCATAACAGCAAGACGTCTGTAGTAATCGGTGACTTTAACAGCCATAGTCATTTGTGGGGATACTCTAAAGATGACGAAAATGGGGAAGCAGTCCTCTCCTGGGCTGAATCCTGCCAGTTGTCTCTTATACATGACAGCAAGCTACCCCCCTTCCTTCAACAGTGGCAGGTGGCAACGTGGATTTAACCCTGACCTCCTCTTTGTGAGTGAAGACATCACACAGCTTTGCTCCAAATCAGTGTGCTCGCCCATACCAAAGACGCAACACAGGCCACTACTGTGTCAAGTTCTTCCAGCAATAAGGCCACAGGAGGTGAATTTCAAATGGAGATACAATTTCAAGAAAGCTGATTGGAAAAAATTTGCTAAGATGCTGGATAAGGAGATTAAGTCTGTGCGACCTATTCCTGAAGAGTATGACAGCTTTGTTCAAACTGTCAAACATTGCTCCCGGGCATCAATTCCAAGAGCGTAGGACAATGTATCTGCAGGGTGTGACACCTGAAACAGCTGCTCTGCTGTACGGATACTATCGACTATATGAAGAAAACCCTCATAGCGAGGAGACTTATCTGGCTGCGCAAAATACTTTCTCCTCAATCTCTGAGGCAAAGAGAGAACAGTGGATTAAACTGATGACAGAATGTGAGATGAGTAGAAGTAGTCAAAAGGCCTGGAGATTGTTACGACACCTTAACAATGATCCCTCCCAACCCAATACGCATACAAATGTGAAGGCAGACCAGATCGCATACCAGCTTTTGAAAAATGGTAAACCTGTCATACCAGTAAAATCGGGAGACGAACCCTGGAAAGGGAGCCCGAACAAGAGGGAAACACTCTGTCTCGACCATTCAGTTTGGATGAGCTGGACTCAGCTCTAAATAAGTGCAAGGTCGGAAAAGCAGCAGGGGTAGATGACATAAGAAGTGAACAGATCAAGAACTTTGGTCCAGGCGCAAAGTGCTGGCTACTCAAGCTAATGAATATTTGTATCAAGAGCGGCAAGATACCAAAATCTTGGCGGAAAGGAAAAATTATAGTTATACATAAACCAGGGAAAGACCGGGATGACCCCAAAAGCTATAGGCCAATCTCCCTCCTATGCCACCTGTATAAGGTATTGGAAAGGTTGATCCTCCAAAGAATTACAGATATGATAGAACCATTACTGATCCCTCAACAGGCAGGATTCAGACAAGGGAAGAGCTGTACAGCACAGGTGTTGAATTTGACACAGCATATAGAGGACGGCTTCCAAAGGTGGCAGATAACAGGAGCGGTGTTTATAGATCTTTCAGCCATCTACGACACTGTCAACCACAGACTCTTGTTGTTGAAGCTATACAACCTCACCAAGGACTATAAACTAACCTGTCTAATTAGAAATCTTCTGCAGAACCGAAGATATTTTGTGGAATATCAAGGACAAAGAAGCAGATTGAGGCAGCAGAAAAATGGGTTGCCACAGGGCAGTGTACTGGCACCCACCCTCTTCAATATATACACTAATGACCAGCCGTTACCAGAAGGAACACAAAGCTTCATATATGCAGATGACCGAGCAATCACAGCACAAGATCACAGCTTTGAGAGGGTGGAGCGGAAGCTAACTGACGCTCTGAAAGAATTAACTGCCTATTATAGGGACAATCAATTGAAACCAAATCCTTCTAAGACCCAGACCTGTGCTTTCCACCTCCGAAACAGATAGGCTAGTAGAACCTTGCAGACAGATTGGGAAGGAACCTCTTTAGAACACTGCAAGACTCCAAAATACCTCGGAGTCACTCTGGACCGTGCTCTTACATATAAGGAACACTGCTTAAAAACAAAGCAAAAAGTGGCTGCCAGGAACAATGTGGTTAGGAAGCTGACTGGAACAACATAGGGAGCACAGCCAGACACAGTGCGCACATCCGCATTAGCCCTCTGCTACTCTGCAGCTGAGTACGCTTGCCCAGTATGGTGCAGATCTACACATACAAAGAAAGTTGATGTTGCTCTGAATGAGACATGTCGTATCACTACGGGTTGTGTAAGAGCCACACCTGTGGAAAAACTGTACTGCTTATCCGGCATAGCCCCCCTGGACATCCGAAGAGATACAGCAGCACGGAGTGAAATGAAGAAGGCATTAACATCTGAAGCCCACCCACTACATGGCCACCAACTGGCACAGCAAAGACTTGTGTCTAGAAAGAGCTTCCTTCACAGTACAGAACCACTCGCTGACACTCCACATCGACACCGGGAGAAGAGATGGCAGGTCAGATGCCAGCATCTGGAAGAGTGGCTGATCCCGCAAGTAGTAGTTCCCCCAGGCCACACAGAAAAATGGTCAACTTGTAAATCACTCAACCGCCTGCGTTCTTCTGTCACAAGATCCAAGAGTAATCTGGAGGTGTGGGGCTTCCAGGTGGACTCTCTCCAGCGTGACTGCGGAGCTGCCATGCAGACATCAACACATCTACTACAATGCACATTACCTCCAACTGTGTGCACCATGGAGGACCTCGTAAACACTACACAAAGTGCACTGGACGTTGCAAATTTCTGGGCATCCACTGTATAGATTAAAATTACCTTATGTTTGACAACACAATCTGTGTCTAATCATTTATTTCATTCTTGACTAGTTTAATTTATAAACCATAATGTATGTATGTATATATGTAGTAATGTATCTAATATTGTCTTTTTTTTTAGTTTGCTTCTGACACGATAAATAAATAAAATAACATGGAAACTAATTACCGTACAAGAACATAACTTGGTAGCATTAATGTCAAGGACATGGGGAAGAGAGATAATGCAGAATCAATTCAATTGAAACACTTTTAATGTGCTGCTACAGTACACCATACCATTACATACAAGTACCATTACTGGTGACGGTGATGGGGGCTGTTATGAAAAGCTTGCGATATTATTCAAATCTGATATGGCAAGTTAACAAAGCTTTTGATCCATGTGAGTAAAATTATTGTGTAAAATCGATAGTGCAGCTTCTTACAGAAGTCTCTTCAGGGCCTTCGGAGTCTTTCACTTACATGTCAACATATTTACTCCCTAATAGTATTTCTTGTCCATAATAGGGGTAATTTTACTCTGTTCAGTGAAATGAACTTGCAAAATACTGGAAGGAAATGGAATTCCACATTCTGATTGAAAGTCTTTAAGAGGTTGCTGCAAGACATCAGGCAGCAAACTGAAAATCTTAAGATAAATACAAAGTAAAAAAATTATTTTATTAGCCTCTCCTTCTATAATTATAATTAAACGTAATGTTGTTACTCAAGGATGCATATGATAGTTAACACTAAGGTTCAAATAACAGGGTTTTAATGTTACCATTATATGTAGGGCAGCCAGTACTCATTGTAAAATTCTGAAATGCTTTGTACAAAGTATGAGAGAAACAGCACTTGAATAAAAAAACCATTTCTAGCTTTCAGGGTCATTACTTCCTTCCTCTGGGAAGATGAATATGTTTTGTGACTGGAAATGAGGGGAAGATCACTTAGACCACCCGTATCGAACACTTATGTGACACATTCATGAGTACTGCTCCAAAGTTTGAGATCCATGTCAGATTTAAGCAACACATTGAAGCAACTCAGAGGCTGGATGCTAGATAGGTTACCAGTAGTTTCAAACTATGTGCGAGTATTAGTTTGTATAACACTATTGAGAAAATTTAGAAGGCATGAGAAAACTGGGATCGGATGATAGGCAGCCTTTCTTCCCTCTCTCTATTTGCGAGTGGAACGGTACCATTTGTTTGCTTGTGTAGTATGTAATACATAAAAATACGGAAGAAAATTGTGACTGCCTACTACATTAAGAAGTAATAGTTGAACTAACCTAAAGCTTCGTGATTTACTTCAAATGTTTTGTCCCACTGACACACTCTGACAATCAGTGACTTGCATCTATAGCAGTCTTACAATTTGGAGATGTCAGTATTGCTTCGATCTATTAATATTCCCTCATTGAGCTCTTTTTATTTTAAGATCACATAAACTGGATTTTTGAGAAACTACATACAGGAAGATGTGATTGGCATATAGCTGTTTGTTTACAGAAAAACAACGAACATAATTTAAGCATATCGGTAACGCACACACGGCAAGAGCACATATCTGGGCAAGAGCACTATACTGGATTTCGCCCCCTTTTCCCTAGAAACCTTGACTGGAGTAATAACTTTATTTGTAGCATAGTCTGAGGTCTACATTGGGATGAAAAGCGATAATTTCGTTGACAGTTGTGGAACACAGCGAATGAGAAATAAAGGTTGTGGTAACAGACAGACATGTGTCTTTGCCTAATATTTGTTTGTGGCATATTTAAATGCACTTTCCCACATTTAACGCATTTCTCATAATAAAAAAAAAATAAAACTACTAGGTCATCCCCAAAAAACATATAATAGAAAATGAACAAGCATCCGACGTGTTTTGATGCATATTACGTACAGATATCGTACATAAACAGGAAAAATGCAATGGGCATTCCACTACGCATCCTTTACCATATTTGATTCGTTTTTCCGCATTTGCTACTGCTGGTATGGGTTCACAGACAAATTCGTGCTGCAAACGTCTCAGTGGTAGTTAGCCTACATTAGTAAGCAGCAGTTAATGCGTTAAAAACATTTAGACACATTGTCCGCAAAGCGTAATATGTGTTATGCTATAAATCACTCTGCCTTTCGACCAATAATTTGTAATGAGTTTGTTTCAATCAATCACGTACGGCTCTAATATGTAACCTTGACTACGCTGCGGATTTATCATGTCACCATAATACAGATTATTCGCATTTAAACCTTCTTTCTACATTTTATTCTGTTAACGGAAGCTTCATTCAAACAATCTGGATTGATTTGACATTCCAAAACAACAGCTGAAGGCAAGTCTGTGTAAACACTGTAGCCAACGTGTGACGTCACTTACGTCAACAGAGTTGTTTACAGGTCTAGTCACCAGGCAGCGCTGTCACGCTTTCGGCCTTGTTGATGACGTCATGAAGCGATTCCTCGGGCCCCCCCCGAGACGCACGTGTCATACTCAGAAGCGTCTCGCGGGCCCCGAGGAATCATGACGTCATATCATGGCATGACGTCGTCTCTCATGCAAGCCAATATTGCTGGTAGTTTTGGAAACGCGGATATTCTTTGAACATGGCATGCTGATGCCTTGTGCCGTGGATTTGTGTATGATGGCGGTATTTGTGTGCGTTAAACCTTTTCAATCACGGAAAAAAATTGATAATACTTGCTGCAAAAGCACGTTTTTGCAGACGAGAAAGGATAGTTTATATTCCAGACAATGGACGGTAAGTAACTTCCGTTAGTAATCTTATCATGCGCAAGAAAAGTAAAATGTATGGTAAATCTACAGAAATTTCATTCTTTGTGCCTATAGTATTCTGATGCATTATGTTACTCAGTAAAGTTTCTTTCAATGCATCTATGTGGATTATTTGTGGTAACGGCGTATTCTCATAACAAATGGCTTCGGTATTTAAGTTGCAATCATCGTAACTTTTTCCTGATCAAAAATTGTGTAGTAACTGTATTCTAACAGTAACCTGCACATTTGAAAACTTTTGAATGTTCACAATTAATCATTGATCATAGTCAGTATTTTTGACAGTAAAATAGATATGAATTGCAGTGACTGAATCCAGGTTTGTGAGTAGTGTAATGTGTTTTTGTAATGGATGTTTCTGAAGTGAAACTCCAAGGAAGAGAAGACAACGAGAAGTAGCTTTTTTGTCTGTTTCATGGTTTATAGGCCTACTGGGGAAACTCGCCATGTAAAAAAAACGAGTAACGCATCCAGCTTGGTACCTCTATGGTGATGTGGAAATCCGAGCATTGTTAATAAAGAAATTAAATCTGTGTGTGTCTTTCTTTTGATTCCTTTTTCATGTTGCTTATAGTAGACCAAATTTAATTAAAATACCCAGGTGATAATTTCAACATAAATTGGACTATGTGCATAGCTGCTTCTCACAGGCAAAGTATAAATATTCACCATCCTATGGCATGCGTGTTCACTAGTCAGTTAAGGCAAAAGAAATCACTGACTCAAAGCATAATTTGCTTGGTAGACATAATTGGAAATGGCCTTTTTAGTTATAAGTTTACATTATTAGATTATAGTACTCCCTGAGAGATTATCTTCTGCATTTCTTGGCCCTGACATGATTAGGTCTGGAATACAGCGTTAAGTGTGGTGCTCTGCTGTCAGCAGCATGGTAGTCAATGTGTTAAGCAGTCGTTTAGGAACTAGTGTGAAGTATATGCATCTGTACAGCCTTGGCTAAAAAGATACAGCTAGAATGCTAATTACTGTTTCAGGAATTATCTTTTACACAGTTAAATATGTATCTAAAACTGAATTCATGAATAACTTTGTAGTCATTTAAATAAAAATACCGCAAACCATAAAATTGTCTTGAAATGGTAAGGGATATCAAATATAAGTAAATATTTTTCCTCAGTAAGATTAAAGTGTAAAATTGCTGATACCTGGTTGTTACCATGAGATCAGTGCTGGCCCCAGCAGAGCAATCTGCTGTGACCACTGGCACCTTCATGCCAGCCAACGGGTTAATACACAAAACAAGGCAGTGCAAGACTTGGTCCGTAATTGTCATTGGTTGAAGCAACTAAAATTAAATTTCTGAGGTATGCTGCAACTGTGTTATTGGTATATTCCCCAGCATGATTTAAAATCTTTGCATTGAAATGGCACTGACAGTGTGTAATATATTTTGCAACCGAGAATAGATAAAAATTTATGTGGGAATATATTTCAAGAACCCCTTTCAAACCAAACCTGACAATTATATTGACACACCAGTAAACCCACCTGAATGGCACACTGGATTACACAAGCATTAGCTGTAGAATAGGTAATTTACACAGAAAACTTTTCATACAAATTTTATTGTAAAGCACACTGAAGTTAAGGGAAAGATGCAACGCCTAGATGAGATAAACATGGACACACAATAACTCGTTTTGCTCAGATATATGGAAAATTAACTGTAGTATTATATTACATATAACACATCTGAGGTGCAAATTTGTGGACAGGAGAGATTGCATTGAACATGTTGTGTATGGTGCATATTTTGTTGCAGTGCTGGGATGATGTCATCCAGATTTCAAAATTAGGGGTCTTGTAATGAAACTCTCATCAGTTTTAATATTTAAAAATAAACACGCCTGAAAAAGGAAGCTGAATAGGACTTTAAATTAAATTGCAAAAATTTTCTTGTTTTGCACATTCACTGCAGCTGACACTTAAAAGCTCGTGGCTAGTAGTTCTTATTGACCTTTGCGTCAGCCACAGTGAACATGTTGAAGATTTTAAAGTAACAAAGTAGTTGTTGACATTCTGGTATTAATGGATGGCAGCAGGAAACACAGCAATGAAATAATGTGAATGACTTAAACCAGGAATTAAACAAGTCTACATAGCTTTGAACACAGTCATTTCACACTTCTTAGTCACTGCATATTTGTATGCTATAACTAATACAGCAACCTTTCATTTTCTCATCTTTGATCTGGGACACATGTCACATCTTACTCATTTTCCTAGAGCAACTCTAGGTTTACTAGATCCACATTTCAGAATTCTGGTAATTGTAGTCCTACTTCATGCTGAAAGTGTGGGTTGATAGTTGTCTCTTCAGATATGATCTCATCAACTGCCATTTCAGAAACTTGAAGGAAAAATGTGATTATTAAATTTTCTGTCAGTGATGAATATATCACTAATGTATATACCACACAAATATTCATGATGCTATAGAATTGTGCAGGGCCATCTTCTGGAACACCTGCTGGGTAGACTAAACAGTGCACTTCGCATCCAGTGCATCAATTTCTTCATAGGTAGTATCATAGTACACTACTATCTCAGGTTTGATTGTTGCGATGCTCAGTGAAACAGCATTATACCTTGAAGACACTAAACTAACAGCCTTCTTAAGTTTTTGAATGAAGGATATAAGTAAGTAATATATCCAAAAACAATTAAGTTTTACATTTTGCTGTAAGAAACTCGTTTTGAATCTTTCCTTTTATTATTATTTTGTACATGTGTGACCTTTTTGTGTCCTCTTCCCAGTTTGACAAGTACATCTGATTTACTTAATGAGGATATTTATGGTTACAAACAAAAAAAGAAAAAACATGTGGTGACAATGCAACCTGCGAACAAAGATCATCTTCCAAAACTTTACGAGCCTAGGAAGTAAGCACAATGATTTGGACATAATAGCATGTTTTCATAAACCAGATGTTTCAGTTATTACTGAGCACTGGTATACCAAAAAAGAACCTTATTATGCACCAATTAACAAAAAATTTCTGCTCGTCTTTCAGTAGGGATATCAAACCTTATGGTGATGTTGCAAAAGTGCCAATAGTTGGTGCTCAATTCCTTACATGTTGAAGGTGTTACTGAACTTTCTGCGATAAGCTATAGATGGGAAAGCTAATCTCTATCAATTGCTTGTAGAGAGAGATAGTAAATACTCTGGGAAAACGGCTGGGTAATAATGCTGATAATTGTTCACAGTTTATCTAACACAAATCAGTTTTCACTCACAAGGATGGTGAGTGGCACACACAGATCTAACATTACTGATAGGTAATACAGGGTACCCAGGACTTTGTACTGGGATACTTTCTTTTGTTGATTTGTGTAAATAACAAAATACTGCTCCTCAAATTCAAGGATAGTTCTGTATGCTGATGCTACACCCATTGCATGCAAGTGTAAAGATCGTGAGCAACTACAAAAACTATGAAACTGTATTACAAATGAAATAACTCAGTATTTCTATGAAAGTCATCTCATTGTCAGCACAAGATAGCAGCAGTAATGGATTTTCACCCCACAAGACAGATTTTGAAATTCAGTTGTGCACTGGAACTGATATTGTCATCAAAGAAAACTACTGCTTGGTTACAGTTAAACTTTCTATATTTAACATGTTATAACATGGAAACTAATTACTGTACAAGAACACAACTTGGTAGCATTAATGTCAAGGACATGAGCAAGAGAAATAATGCAGAATCAATTCAATTGAAACACTTTTAATGTTTCCAGAATGAGAAACATCCCCCAGGCTGTGGCTAAGCCATGTCTCCGCTATATCCTTTCTTTCAGGAGTGCTAGTTCTGCAAGGTTCGCAGGAGAGCTTCTGTAAAGTTTGGAAGATAGGAGACGAGATACTGGCAGAAGTAAAGCTGTGAGTATCGAGCATGAGTCGTTCTTCGGTAGCTCAGATGGTAGAGCACTTGCTCGCGAAAGGCAAAGGTCCTGAGTTCGAGTCTCGGTCGGGCACACAGTTTTAATCTGCCAGGAAGTTTCACTTTTAATGTGCTGCTACAGTACGCCACACCAGTACCATTACTGGTGACGGTGATGGAGGCTGCTATGAAAAGCTTGCGATTTCATTCAAATCTGATGTGGCAAGTTAACAAAACTTTTTATCCATGTGAGTAAACTTATTGTATAAAATTGATAGCGCAGCTTCTTACAGAAGTCTTTTCAGAGCCCTTCGGAGTCTTTCACTTACATGTCAACATATTTACTCCCTAATAGTATTTGTTGTTCATAATAGGGGTAATTTTACTGTGTTCAGTGAAATGAACTTGCAAAATACTGGAAGTAAAAACAATGTCCATGTAGACTATACATCCCTGCCTACGATTCAGAATGGAATATCACATTCTGATTGAAAGTCTTTAACAGGTTGCTGCTATACATCAGGCAGAAAACTGAAAATCCTAAGGTAATAAAAAAATACAAAGTAAAAAAAATATTTTATTAGCTTCTCCTTCTATAACTATAATTAAACATAATGTTTTGACTCACGAATGCAATTGCTAGTTAATGTTAACACTAAGGTTCAAATTAACAGGATTTTAATGTTACCATTATATGAACAGCTGACAGTACTCATTGTAAAATTATGAAATGACTTGTAAAAAGTATGAGAGAAAAACAGCACTTAAAAAAAACAACCTTTCTAGCTTTCAGGGTTGTTACTTCCTTCCTCTGGGAAGATGAATATAGTTTGTGACTGGAAATGAGGGGAAGATCACTTACACCACCCGTATAGAACAATTATGTGACACATTCATGAGTACTGCTCCAATGTTTGAGATCCAGGTCAGATTTAAGCAACACATTGAAGCAACTCAGAGTCTGGATGCTATATAGGTTACCAGTAGTTTCAAACTATGTGAGAGTATAATGAGAATCCCTGGAGGGAAAATAATGTTCTTTTGTACAACACTATTGAGAAAATTTAGAAGGCACGAGAAATCTGGGTTCCGATGGTAGATAGCCTTTCTTTCCTCTCTCTGTTTGCGAGTGGAACAGGAAAGAAAATGATTTGTAGTGGTACAGGGTACCCTCCACCAGGTACCATTTGGTTGCTTGTGTAGTATGTATGTACATCAAAATACGGAAGAAAATTGTGACTGCCTACTACATTAAGAAGTAATAGTTGAACTAACCTAAGCTTTGTGATTTACTTCAAATGTTTTGTCCCACTGATACACTCTAACAATCAGTGACTTGCATCTATAGCAGTCTTACAATTTGGAGATGTCAGTAGGCTTACTGCTTGGATCTATTAATATTCCCTCATTGTTTTTTTTATCTTAAGATTACATAAACTGGATTTTTGAGAAACTACATACAGGGAGATGTGATTGGCATATAGCTGTTTGTTTACAGAAAAACAGCGATCAAAATTTAAGCATATCGGTAACACACACTGGGCAAGAGCACATATCTGGGCTAGAGCACTATACTGGATTTCGCCCCCTTCCCCCCCTTTCCCTAGAAACCTTGGCTGGAGTAATAACTATTTGTAGCATAGTCTGAGGTCTACATTAGGTTGAAAAGCGATAATTTCGTCGACAGTTGTGGAACACAGCGAATGAGAAATAACGGTTGTGATAACAGACAGACGTGTGGCTTTGCCTAATATTTGTTTGCGGCGTATTTAAATGCACTTTCCCACATTTAATGCATTTCTCATAATAAAAATATAAAACTACTGGGTCATCCCCAAAAAACATATATTAGAAAATGAACAATCATCCGACGTGTTTTGATGCATATTATTTACAGATATCGTACACTAAGTTGAAAAATGCAATGGGCGTTCCACTACGTATCCTTTACCATATTTGATTTGTTTTTCCGCATTTGCTACTGCTGGTATGGGTTCAAAGACAAATTCGTGCTGTAAACGTCTCAGTGGTAGTTAGCCTACATTGGTAAGCTGCAGTTAATGCGTTAAAAACATTTATACACATTGTCCTCAATGCGTAGTATGTGTTATGCTATAAATCACTCTGCCTTTCGACCAATAATTTGTTATCAATTGGCTTCAATCAATCACGTAAGACTCTAATGTGTAACTTTGACTACGCTGCGGATTATTATGTCACCATAATCCAGATTATTCGCATTCAAACCTTCTTTCTACATTTAATTCTGTTAATGGAAGCTTCATTCAAACAATCTGGATTGATTTGACGTTCCAAAACAATAGCTGATGGCAAGTTGTTCAAACGCTGTGGCCAACGTGTGACGTCACTTACGTTAACAGAGTTGTTTACAGGTCTAGTCACCAGGCAGCGCTGTCACGCTTTCAGCCTTACTGATGACGTCATGAAGCGATTCCTCGGGGCCCGCGAGACGAAATGCTACTTGCGACTGCTAACTGTGACTGAAATCGCAGTTAGATTTTGTAAAGTTGTTATTGTGATATCTGTGACTTCTCAATCACTGTGATTTCTAACATACGCGATTTCCTGCCCACCACTATCCATAACATACTTCGAGTCTTTTGTCTTGTTCTGTGCGTCGAGCTGAATGAGTTGTGTTGTGGTTAAGCGTTACCGAGTGTTTTTAGTGAAAATGGCGGAATTTATGTATCTTGAAAGGCGAAAGAAGATATACGTAGTATGCAGGAACACAGAAGAAAGGAACTGTTTGTATAGTTTGTATAGAATTAACAGTGAAAACATTAATTGGCTGGCGAATCACTTTTTTCTGGAAAATCACGAAAGAAGAGGAGGCGCCCTTTCCAATGACTGCAAAATGAAACATTTTTGCGCTATTTAGCGGATCCAGGCTTTCAGATTGGTGTAGGAGAAGATTTGGGAGTGCACCAGACCATAGTAACACTAACATTTTCGTATGTTCTGCAACAGGTTAACAGAAAAGCACCGTTGTGTATCCGATTTCCAAGAAACATTAACGAACTAGAAACAGCGAAAGTTAAATGGCAATCGAGATACAAGTTTCCATGTGCGGTAGGGGCCCTAGACTGCACTCACATACCTATAATGAAACCTCCCTCACATGGAGACGAATATGTTAATCGAAAGGGCTTTCCATCTATGAACGTGCAGGCGACGTGTGATAACAGTGAAATGTTTACGAGTGGTGATACTTCATGGCCTGTGTCTGTACATGACGCTAGGATATGGAGAAACTCGGATGTGTATCGTATATTGCAAGAGAACCAGTGCAACTCCCTAATTTTACGAGACGAAAGATATGGCATTGCACTGTGGTTAATGACACCGTTTCAAAATCCCGAAACACCTGATGAGAGGGCATACAACAGACTTCACTCTAAGGAAAGGCTGATAATCGAACGGTGCTTTGGACAGGTGAAAAGGCGTTTCCCAAATCTGCAAAATAAAGAAAATATTGCCCAAACAAAAATCCCCAGTGTGATAATAGCCTGTTTTGGTTTGCACAACGTAGCAAAACATATAGGGCATAAGGATTTTGAGGCACCTAATGATGACAACAATCTTCCAGTACTGGGAGAAGAGGAAGCAGCAAACGTACGTGTATGTGGAACAAATAGAAGACGGGAAATTAAGTATTCAAAGTGAACTGCTGGAACCTTAACGTAATTTCTGTACTGTAACTTCAGCAGATTGATGACCACAAGTTTTTGTTTTACTTTACCAAAAATGTTCCAAGGATGTGGTGAAGGTATTTGCCAGGTGCTACAGTAAATAAGTCACAGCTGTCTTCCCTGCAGTATTTAAAATACAATCAAGTTACTCTTTTTGCTTTACTGTACCAAAAATTAGTGGTGAAGGTATTTGCCAGTAATTAAGTCCAAAGCTGTCTAACCTGCAACATTAAAAATACAAACAATTTATTCTTTTTGTTTTACTTTACCAGGAATTGTTTCAAGGAAGTGGTGAAGATATTTGCCAGGTGCTACAGTAAATAAGTGCACAACTGTCTAACCTGCAGCATTTAAAATAGAAACAAGTTACTCATTTTGCTTTACTTTACCAGAAATTGTTTCAAGGATGTGGTGAAGATATTTGCCAGGTGCTACAGTAAATAAGTGCACAACTGTCTAACCTGCAGAATTTAAAATAGAAACAAGTTACTCCCTTTGCTTTACTTTACCAAAAATTGTTTCAAGGATGTGGTGAACCTATTGGCCGGACACAACCATGTAAGTGCACACACTTTTTTAACATTTCAAATTGGATTATATTACTCTTATTGTTTCATTGAAAGAAATTTGTACTGAATAATTCTTGTAAGAGGATATGGAATTTGGTAAATGGGGAATGTAAATGACATTCACTTAAAAAAGATGTTTTTATTAATAAAATTTGGTGCTGTAATAAGACACTACACAATTTGTTTTATTGTTTATCTTCATCATGCATCAATTTCTGCTGCTTTCTTTTCAATATGTCTGATTGGTATAATAGCACCATCCTTTGCAGCTCTGAATTAGACAAATTAACTGTCCCATCTGTTTCCATACTCAATCTCCGCCATTTAGACACTCTCTCATGCCCCGAAGCAGGCGACTGAGCAGGTATGACGACTTCGGGGCCCATGAGATCCATATGGCCAGCTGCAACATTGTGTGGTAGCTGCAAAATTGATTCTTGTTCATACAATGTGCAGTCTGTGTCAGTTACAGACAGAAGTGGAACCACCACCTACTGCAGAAGCTCGTAATAAAAATTTAAAAAAAAAGTAATAGTAGTGTGTCACGATTCAGTTTCTAGTTATTGTATATACCAAGCAGGTTTACGCAGAAATGTGGGAGGGGTTCGTCCAATTTCATGCATAGTACACTGTGATACTTTTACAGAAAAGTGGTCATATATTAGACGAAATTTACCAAACATTGTTTCATTTTCACATGTTAAAAATAAGTATGTTTCTGAATCACAATTTCAAAGCATTAAGCACGTAATAAAAAAATTGGAAAGTATGGGACTTACCAGGAAATCTGTGGATAGTTGGGATGCAGTCTTCTCCGTCCAAAAACTTCGAAAATGTCTGCTCCCAATTTTTCAGGGAAATCTTAATGTTTCCTGTCTTATTTACATCCGTCTTGGCCTTGATACAGGATTTCATGTTGTGCAGTTTCTTCATTATCTGCCCGTCTGTAATTTCTTTCCCGAAACTAACCCTATAACGGTGTTGTTTTCTTTAATACAATCTGCCTTCTCTCTTCTTGCGGCCGGAGTTTGCGATTTACTGATGATTGTGGGGTAATCTTTTATAATGTTCACAAAGGCTAATTCTGAGTCTTCCATTTTGGCACAGAGATAACGTAAGAAAAACTTTCGGTATCACAAATCACACGCAAACAAAACAAACTGAGAACCAAAGATGTTGGATTTTAATATCTTTGCTCAGAACTTACTCAGTAAGGAGGGGAGATGGAGAGAAAGTACTCCAGGGTCAGAGATTATGCTTCCTAGTTTTTATTCATATTAAACAGAATGTTCTTTTGCTCTGAGTATCAACACTGGAGAATGTTCTCGTTTTTATTCATACAACCCATTATTTAAGCCTTAATAAAAGCAACCGATCGTAATCCATTGGAGTTTTCTGTACGCTAGAAAACCCACACTGGAGACACCGAGATTCCAGATTCCCCTGGCCTGAGTTTCTACCACACGGCAACCTCTCTGCACTGGTCAAAGGGACACTCATGTCAACCACGCTGGGCCACATAAACGCCTATCCAACCTGCCTCCCCGTGCACACCTTGGGCCATGGTTCCACCCTGCCACTCGGCACTCAATTGCGATTTTGCACCTCTGCTCAAGATTTTGTCTGCATCAGCTATTGATCCTTCAACGCCTGTTATGTCATGTTTGTTGTGTGGCCGTACAAATGTCCTCCCCGCAAGGACTGGATACCACATCATGCGTGCACAGCTACTGGATGTTCAACAAACCACATTGCCTGTCACAGAGGCGCAGTTCGCATCAGTGAATACTGTGCAGAATCCTCTCACAATTCATGCCTTTCCTACACCCCCACAAGCACTGGTCCCTAGTTACTTTCTGAAGCTTCTGCCGTTACAACTGGATAACCCAGTGACGTGGTTTACATGTTGGACATACATGGCATTGTGGATGATGGGACTTGTTTTGTGTTTTTAGTGAACCACCTTCATGACCACCCTGATCTCATCAATGACTTGCTGAACACACCCAAGAACAACAAAGACGCCTCTGCACATGCTCTACTCATCAAAGGCCTTTCTCATCCACCAGCCAATACGATTCACAACACTATTTAGGTGACAGAACCCCCTCCCAGCTGTGGCGATGCTTGCGTGCACAGGTCAGTACCGAGATCTTGCCGAACTTAGTGCTTTGGGCATTGGGGTTGGTGAAGCTGCCGCAAGAACTACAATTACATTTACTTCCCCATACTGCTCCATCACTCGAGGATAAACAACAGATGGCAGACCAGGCTTACGCCATTATTCGGCACTGCCACCTCCCTGAGCGAAGCACAGCACCTAATATTGCCAAGGTTGGTAATCCTGTGACTATACCTCCACTGCCGAGCACATGCGTATCGCGGACAACACACGGAACAGCAGCCACCTAGTGGCAAGGACCGGGAATTGCAGCGGTTCACTCCCAGCCTCTCCCCACCACAACCAGGCTAGCACCCACCTTCCCCGCCTTCCCTTCACCTGGAACGAGTACAACGGACCCATGCATATGCTGGTTCCACTCCCCTTACGGGGACACCGCTTGCAACTGCTGCCCACCCTGCGCATTCCGAAATGCCGCATGTGGGTCGCAGTAGGTGCCAGGGCTCGCGGGTATATGGAATGGTGACCAGGGACATTGCATTCTGTCAGATGCTCGACCTCACGAGGTCGCCTGTACACCTTGGATTTAGGCTCAGGGCAATATTTTCTTGTCGACACCAGAACAGACATTAGCATCATACATTCCTCAGTTACTGTAATGGACATGTCACCAGCCAAACTGTTTCTTTGAGCAGCAAATAAATTGCTACTTTGTGTCAGTGGTTTTGCCAAGTTACCTATTGAACTCATACCTGGCAAACGTTTCACTTGGCCCTTCTATGTAGGTGATGTAGAAGACCCAGTATTAGGCACTGACTTCCTTTTTCACTTTGGTCTGTCTCCAGTCGGCCGCATTATTGCACCACGTCTCATTTACTCATATTGTGTGTTCAGTCACCTCCTTGGCTCCCCCCTCCCCCTCAGCTTCCCGACGATTTCGACATGGCTCTCATCGAGTGCTCTTCTCTGGTGGACAGCCTCACAGCTTTCATCACCCAGCTTCAATCTGAGCACTCTGCAGTCAATGATATCTGCATTTGCAACGCCGAACTGAACCACACCATATTGTCGGCTGCACAAGCCCTCGCCGAGGCATGATGCCTCATACAATGCCTGTCAATGCCGTCATCCGCAGACACAAGCGATGCACCTCTTGGAACTTTGACACCACTGCTGCAGAGAGCTTCCTCAGCACATCAGGTTAGTGACTCTTGTGTGTTACCGATTCCTGTTCGCGATGGCTCTCCAAACAAGTTCGTCAGCCAAACTGAATGCTATCATGAATGGAATGACACACAAAATTGTTACAACAGACAGTCCACCAGTGCACCATAAATTGTGCCAACTACCACCACGTAAACTATGGCTTGCTAAGGCCGCAGTAGAGGAACTTCTGTCGGCAGGTTTTGTCCGTCTGTCAGACAGTAACTGGTGTTTACTCATACATTTAGTTCCCAAAAAGGGTGGCACAGTGTGTGTCTGTGACAACTATTGCTGCCTCAACACACGGACCTTATTAGACAATTACCCTATACCTCACATACAAGACTTCACGCAAGTACTTAGATGAGCACACATCTGCAGTGTGTTGGACTGCTGCAAGGCATGTTTACAGATACCCATGGAACAGAGTGACACATCAAAGACAGCGTTGATCACACTCTTCAGTCTCTATGAATTTTGTTACTTGCCTTGTTGTTGTTGTGGTCTTCAGTCCTGAGACTGGTTTGATGCAGCCCTCCATGCTACTCTATCCTACGCAAGCTTCTTCATCTCCCAGTACCTACTGCAACCTACATCCTTCTGAATCTGCTCGGTGTATTCATCTCTTGGTCTCCCTCTACGATTTTTACCCTCCACGCTGCCCTCCAATACTAAATTGGTGATCCCTTGATGCCTCAGAACATGTCCTACCAACCGATCCCTTCTTCTAGTCAAGTTGTGCCACAAACTTCTCTTCTCCCCAATCCTATTCAACACCTCCTCATTAGTTATGTGATCTACCCATCTAATCTTCAGCATTCTTCTGTAGCACCACATTTGAAAGCTTCTATTCTCTTCTTGTCTAAACTGTTTATCGTCCATGTTTCACTTCCATACATGGCTACACTCCATACGAATACTTTCAGAAATGACTTCCTGACACTTAAATCAATACTCGATGTTAACAAATTTCTCTTCTTCAGAAATGCTTTCTTTCCCATTGCCAGTCTACATTTTATATCCTCTCTACTTCGACCATAATCAGTTATTTTGCTCCCCAAATAGCAAAACTCCTTTACTACTTTAAGTGTCTTATTTCCTAATCCAATTCTGGCAGCATCACCCGACTTAATTCCATTATCCTCGTTTTGCTTTTGTTGATCTTCATCTTATATCCTCCCTTCAAGACACTATCCATTCCGTTCAACTGCTCTTCCAAGTCCTTTGCTGTCTCTGACAGAATTACAATGTCATCGGCGAACCTCAAAGTTTTTATTTCTTCTCCATGGATTTTAATACCTACTCCAAATTTTTCTTTTGTTTCCTTCACTGCTTGCTCAATATACAGATTGAATAACATCGGGGAGAGGCTAAAACCCTGTCTCACTCCCTTCCCAACCACTGCTTCCCTTTGATGCCCCTCAACTCTTATAACTACCATTTGGTTTCTATACAAATTGTAAATAGCCTTTCGCTCCCTATATTTTACCCCTGCCACCTTCAGAATTTGAAAAAGAGTATTCCAGTCAACATTGTCAAAAGCTTTCTCTAAGTCTACAAATGCTAGAAACGTAGGTTTGCCTTTCCTTAATCTAGCTTCTAATATAAGCCATAGGGTCAGTATTGCCTCACGTGTTCCAATATTTGTACGGAATCCAAACTGATCTTCCCCAAGGTCGGCTTCTACTAGTTACTTGCCTTATGGTCTCAAAATTGTGATCCAAACTTGACAACATTTTATAGACTCATTTCTATTTAACTGAACATATTGTTAGGCATACCTCAACGAGGACCTATTGACACATAATGAAGTTGAGATCAATAACGACAAGTCACGACTTCGGTGCACTGCTGGCACTTTGCTGGGGTATGCCATCTCCTCCAAAGGTATACACCCCCCTCAGGAGTGGGTTGACTATTCACGATCTACCTCTACCAGTACCATTTCACAAATTACACTGGATTTACGAACTATCAATTTCTACCGTTGGCAGCCATTCAAACCCCTCTGGCTGATGCATTGGCCGGTAAACAAACCTCTGGCAGTCATCGTGCACAGTGGTCTGCCAACATGGTGAGAGCTTTCAAAGATCTTAACCCTTTGTTTCCTGACATAAGAAAACATTTACTTTTTAACATTTTCTTTGCAGAATTTATGCTATTGTGGCCTCAAATGACGGTAGGATTTTTTGTAAAGTTTTATTTTATTTTTCACAACTTTTTTCTCTCCTGGTACTCAGAAGTACCGTCAGACTCCATGGACAGAATCACAACATGCACAGAAAAATGCTCCAATTTTTTTAACTTGTACTTTATTCCACATAAATATTAAATATTTTTACATGAGAAAATTAATTAACAGAAATATGATATTTCTGAACTTTTTTTTAAATTTCACATAAATTTATTCTAGAGCAACTTCACAATACATAGTAACTTAGCTATACATTTTTGACAGTATATACATATCACATATTTAGTGATACCTCATGAAATTGTAGAAAAGTTTTTTTTTCTCATTGCAGCACAAATACACTTTACATGTACTACATTGTGAATGTGGTCTCGACCAAATTTTATTTTTCGCACACATTTCCCATCGTCCCCTTTTACAACTGAACACTACAAAATGGTTTCCTCGGTTGCCAAGACGTACATCTTTCGGAATAGAAAAGTTATCCTTCCTTCTCTTTGGGAGAGTTATTTCATCTTTACCAGAGTTTCTCTTTTTGAGATTTGGCACTTGCTGTTCATTCATTAGCCCTAGTGCCACAGAACGCCTGAATTCCAGCAGTGGCGGTGCCCTATGTAGATCACTGAAAATGACGTAAGCATTGACAAAAGCAATTTCTATTGCTCCCCAGAAGAGACGGTGCCACCATTTCTTTGATCGCTTGTCAAGACCTTAAGTTGAACGTAATCTGTCTGCATGATCCACACTACACATGTTTTTATTGTAATCACATACAATAACTGGACATGGTATATTCATACCGGTTCCATCTTTCTGTTTTCTTGTCACTACGCTGTGTTCAGTGCCATGGAAGTTTGACGCAAAATACAGTACTTTATTTTCCTTCCCTTGAAATACTGTTAGGTCTAAAGATGACTCTCTGTGATTCGATTTAGACATTTTTGTTTAGGTAAATTCCCTGGCAAACCTTTCCTGTTTGTTCTAATTGTTCCACATGCAAATGTATTTACGGATTTCTGTGTGAGAAAAAGTGGACAGAACAACTAGTGAGAGGTAACGCATTGTTACTACAATAAAGTGTTCGCACAACCTGACGGTACTAGTAAGTCCACCTTATATTTTCCACTTTATCTCATTCACTTGTAACGTAATGCTTCCAACTATTATAAAAAAACAAAGAAGGTAAGTACGTACAATGGAAAACTCAACGGAAGTTTCAATAAATTGCGCACAAATTCAGGCAACACCATGGAAACAAGCACTCACAATCTTCTGTTTTCACAGCAGCGCGCGAAAAACAATTTCAAGCTCTGACCGCCAGAGAGGTCTATGTATTGCACAATAACATCTATGAAACAGTAGAGCAGAGTTACTGTTACGTACCGACAGGCTCTCAGATCACGAAACTGCACCACGAGAAAATAATGAGAGTCAAAACTTACTGGTACTTTTAAGTACCGCCAGGCGACAAAGGGTTAAATCAGTGTTAGCACATGGTGTCACACACCCTTTGCCAGATGCCCGCATTTCTATTACAGCAGATGCAAGTGATTTCACAATCAGTGCAGTCCTCCAACAGCATGTTGGTGACATGACTCAGCCACTTCATTTTTTTTCCAAAAAGCTATCTATGGCTCAATGTAAATGGTCAGAATTTGACAGAGAATTGCTTGCATTGTACAAAGTTGTAAAATATTTCTGCACAGACATCGAAGGAAGGAACATAAAAATTTTCACAGATCATCCCCCCCCTCTCTGAGGATATCTGTAAAGCCTCTGTTGATCTTCCTCCATATTGGTTTTGGCAGATGGACTTAATTACTTTGACATGTCCTATATTACACGTACATTTACTGTACACAATGTAATCTTACAGGATCAAATAAAATTCAATTCAGTTCAATTTTCCAATACACAACACACATTCGTTACATCAGAGATTCAGTGGCCGACCACCTATCACTTATCAATGCTATTTTGTCCTCCATTAATTTTGACAAATTAGCTCACTTACAGGACAGTGATACTGAACTGCACAACCTCCGACAGGACCCAACTACTTCCCTCCAGATCATTTCCCTGCAACCTACTGGGCTCAGTCAGGCCACTATGGTGTAACACGTACATGGGCACTGCTCGGCATATTGTTCTGTGTGTGCTATGCCGCCAAGTATTCACTATGTTACGTAACTTTTCACATCCTGGTGCTAAGGCTACTACATGGCTTGTAACAGAACACTTTGCGTGGCCAGGTGTGAAGAGGGATTGTCATACTTGGGCTCATGCATGTTTACTGTGCCAGCACAGCACAGTCAGCGGGCACACACAACCCCCTCTAGGTAAATTCAACATCCCGAAAGGCCACTTCCGACATGTGCATCTGGACCTCATAGGACCATTACCAATATCTGATGGTTCCTGTCTGTCATCAACCATGTTACACGTTGGGTGGAGGTGATACCCCTGCAGGACGTGACAGCAGATTCTGTAGCTTGAGCATTTATGCCCTCCTGGATAGCCCGATTCAACTGCCCTACATCCATCACCACCGACCAGGGGAGGCAGTTTGAACCCCTGCTGTTTAACATACTCTGTGTGCTCTGTGGGGTGGATAGATTCCGCAATACATCTTACCACCCACAGTGAAAGGACTGGTCGAGTGTTGGCACAGGACTCTGAAAGCGGCCCTCGTGTGCCGTGGTGGTGAGTGGTCCGATGTCCTTCCCTGGGCTATGTTAGGAATATGCATGGCTTATAAGACATACCTCCAGGCTTCACTTTTGGAGCTCCTGTATGGTGAGACCATAGTTCTCCCTGCAGAGTTCGTCAATGACGAAGCAGCCGTCTACCTATACGACCACCCCGCTCTAGTCGAGTGTGTCCGATCGCACATAGCTGTGATCTGCATGCCCCCTTCATGACCACACACTCGTCCTCACGTTTTTCTGCATTTGGCACTGGACTCTTGTGAGTTTGTTATGTTTCAAGATGACACAGACAAACCAGCATTACAGTTGCCTTTCTCTGGCCCGCAATGAGTATTAGCTCGCATGGACATACTATGGATATTCTCATCAATGGTCACCAGCAGACAGTTTCCTTTCAATGTGTGAAACTGGCCTGGATGATCGAGGAATCTGTACCACGTCTCGAGGCAAGTGCTGCTCCGTCTTGCGACAACCCTGATCTCACACATACTGCCCACTCCCCTGCTCCTCACACTGATCACATGTGCACCAAGCCTACACCTTTGGGTAGCTCATTTTTGCGTGTGATGATATTCTACCCTCACTTCACTCAGGCACTGCTTGTGACGATCCACAACCTCAGGCCCAACCACATGTTGCACATAACATTACCCCGTCGCAAGCGTTGGCACCCAGTGCCCCCACAGAGTGTTCTAGTGCTCCACTGAAAAAATGTTATTTTCCCCCTGTCCCTCCTAGGACCCTCTTTGTCCACTGTCAATGAAATTTTCATCTCAGTCAACACCTCTGGGTGTCCACGTGATGAATTTTCCTTACAGCTCCAGGAAGGATCCACCTTTGTCCTCCACATAGGGGACACGTCGTGCTAGACCACACCCACGTCACATATCACCATTCAGCGCACAGTCCCTATCCCAAGGGTGGATAAGGCTGGCAGAGCTGCAACAATTAGCACCGACGGGATGCTCGTGATTCGCATCCTCCACTCCACATGTGCTTCTATGCCGACATCTTGTGTGCCAGTTCAGTTCACACATGCAGGTCGACTAGTCTGTCCTCCCCACTGGCTGGCAGATTATACCATGCCTAGTCCACCCTGCACAGACAGCATGGACTCTTCGCACATGCCTCTATCAACAGGTGAGCATCCCACAACACCAACACACAGGAAGATACCCACGTCCTTCCCTCAGTGCTCCACACTCCCATGGAGGGGAGGGGGAGGGGGGCTCTGCTGTGCCAAGTGCCAAGTGCAGAGTAAATGGTCTTTGGACTCAAGGTTCTTAGGAGTTTCTGAAACTCTGGTGAGGATCTTTAAGTTGTGATTTTCTGTATTGTTTTCCCTGTGTCTGATGTATTAGGTCTACAACTTTGCTTCTGCCTTTTTGCAATAGACAGCAGTAGTGGCAAGTGAGGTTCAGGTGGTTGGTCAAAGGTGTAATACAATAAGCTTAGGTATCTGTAAACATAATGCCATAGAAATATTAGTCAAATTGAGATTGCATCATAAGGTTATTCCCGATTAAGTACGTCAATTTAAGAACCCATTTCTCCCCATTTGCAGGAAGTTTTAATTTTCTGCTTTAACATGAAGAAATCTGTGGCTGTGGCTCTTAAAATGCTGGGTAGGACCAATGATGAGGGAACTATTAGTGGAAGAACGCGCAGAGAATGGTGATTTTGGTTTCAAAGACTGGCATGGTGGTGGAAGACAGAACATTTTCGTAGCTACTGAAACAGACAAAGAGAGTCACAGGGCATCATTATCGAAAGCAATTGATGCATTTGAGCCAAGCATTGAAACACAAAAGGTCACAATACATCAACAGACACGTAAAGGTAATTTTGTAGCAGGTCAGTGCTCAACCCCATGTCACAAAACCCATCAAAATATACATGGAGACGTTGAAATGAGAAGTCCTATCCCTCCCACCATATTCTCCATATGTTGCTCTTTCTGCCTATCACCTTTTTCAATCAGTGGCATACAGTCTGGCTGACCAGCACTTCTGATCATATGAACAAGTGCAAAATTGAATCAATTTTCCCTTTATCAGTCACATTTGTTGCATTGTGAACAGGTTCCCATTTTTCATCGCCTAATGCCATCTTAAGTTTATTATAATTAAATGTTCTTTGATACATAAATCTACCTCTTTTAGTTATAGCTATGTGGGATTTTGGGTCCTTATTCTTATAAATAACAACCCGTTGATCCACTTGTTAAAACACTGAGCACATTTATTGTCACACTTCAGATATACGTCATTACACATCAAAAGTATCACATAGACAGAACATAATGGCCGCCTTGGCCCAAAGAGTTTTTGCGCGCCAGAGATGTTATGGCACATCAGTGTCGCCACATCTATATTCCCAACATCAATTTCCATAGTAAGGGCTCTGCAGTTAGATATGTCATTTTCTACGGTGGTTATGTTTATGTTCTCCTTTGTTATGTGTGTGAGAATGTGGTCAATGCATGACTGCATTTCTATAGTAATTCTAAGTTTATGTGATAATAGTTATAACACTGAAGTAAGTCAACTTAACACAAGTAATTATTGCTATTATTTAAAGAGTCTATGTTGATGTCTCCAACAAACAGCACTTTTTTTATGCTGATGTCTTCTCCTGCAGATCCTCCAGACAACTAAAAAATTCTTCAGTTTTGCTTCAGTGTGACCTATACAGAGCTTTTATATAAGCAGGCTGTTGTTCCCTAGTTTTAAATTTATTGCTGCAACTTCAAGTACCATTTGTTTAGTCAGATCATCAATCCATTTGACCTTTTCACATCCTGTATCATTGCTGCTATAGATGCCTACCCCTCCACCTCCATGTGTCCTTCTACAGTACAAGTATGAGTTTGTAATTTCTTAGCCTCCTTTCCATTGTAACCTAATTCACTCACTATGAAGTAGTGTGGTTTTGATTCATTGAAGCATACATCCAGTGCTCTGTTTTATTCCTTATATACTGAACATTCTGGTATGTAAGGATTGAACTGCTATGCTTTACTCTAATTTGCATCCCTATCACCTTTGTGATTGATAACTTTGTTTAAGTCATCTTCCTCTGTGATAATTTTGCTTATTTCCTGACATAAAAGTCTTTTTTGCTTCAAAATTTAGATGCATCCCATGCTTAGTACATAGGCATTTGTCCACTTTACCTGTATCCAGTGTGGGGATGTAGAACCACTGACTCTACCCCCAAATAATATCGCTACCCTACTGCAGCAAGAACAACTGTATTTCTGCCAGGTCAGTTTATAACGTTTTTCAGATGACACAAGACAGTGTGGTACTGGGATACAAGACTCACACGTCTCTCGCAGTTGACTTAGCTGATCCTCTTCTCTGAGTAATCTCTCAAAATCTTCTTCTCCAAAGACTACTGTGGGTTACAGGAATTTATTAAGCTACTTCTCTATTCTAGAAATAATTTGTGTACTCGTAGAACACTTTCGGTTCATTCATGGTATATTTTCAACTCTCAACACAAAGCAACACCTACTCTTTTTCACATAAGTATGTAACCTCTGGCAAGTCAGCTGGTGTATTTAAATGTCAGACTCGATAAAACACAAGTACAATATCGTAGGTTGTAACAATCCAATAATTTATGGACACAACATGCCTCCTGCCTCATGCAGAGCTAAGACATGAGTTAAGTTAAAAGTATATAGTCAATTGTTTTCTCCTCTTTTTCTACAATAATCACTTTCACTAACATATCAAAGAATACTACATAATTATTCCTTGAGTTTTCATCACGTCTTCTGTGGCACTGGTGGCAAACACTTGTCATCATCAGTGACTCGCCCCTCTTACAGTCGTCCAATAGCAAACTGCCGACCTGCACATAGAAACAGGTGGGTCAGTAGAAACATTCTAACTCTCCCGCACTCGTACCTAAAATATCAGATGTTCGAGATGGTGGAAGGCCGAGTTTTTCTAGAATTGACATCGAAATTCTTGAGGCACTACATATCCCTCCCCTTTATACGTATTCATTATGTACAATAATATAGCACAAGATAATTATTCACTTTAATAGTACATCTCTTTCTACTAATAACTGTGCATATTTTACCAACATTATAAAAAGGGAACCTTTCAATCCATGTTGGAGTTAGCTCTTTTCAATCTCCAAAAATTTCATGAGTACCTAATTTTTGTTTTCTATTCTTCTTCCAGTCGTAAATTCCAGGTGTACATAACTCATGAATACTCTACTGCTTTGTTCTTACTTCCCGTACTACTTTTCCTAAGTATGTACTTAGTCATTACTTATTGTAATCTGCAGGAACGCTGGGTGGAATAAAAGTGTTCCCTTCTTCTGATACTTGTAAATCTGAAACGTAAAAATCCTAGTGCTGCATAGAATTCAAACCTACCAGACTTATCCCTTTAAACATGTGACTTCTGTCATGATGCTGCCCTTTTTCCCTATAGGAACAGTACCTACATCTTACATGGGTTAATCCTAGGAGCACCCTTTCTCCTTCTGTTTTGGTAGGTACATTCCTTTCTTATTCCTATCCTGATATGGTACTGGTCAATCCCCTTCTTGGTGCCCCTGTCCAAGCAGTATAGGTCAGCTGTTCATAGGTCTGTGTATCCAACCTTTTTCTCATCCAATAAATGTCGAGTGCACCCTCCGTATCCTTCTTGAGTGGGCCTCCTGGTTCATTGCCCTGGCATACATAATTATGTATACTATTCTTAAAATATTCTCTGGTAAAATTACGTATCTACTTTACACCTCAGCTCCACTTTCCAATACTCAATAGAGACCTCTTTCAGTCCTTACTCCTACTATATAAACAGATATGATGCCTGCACATAGTAGATGCTGTGTCTACCTGTATTTACCGACTCTCAGTAGATACTATGCCTACATGTGTGGATCAATTCTCACTACACAAATGACTATCATGATTCACTCCAATTTAGCTTATCACTGTTTTATAATTATTGTACCCATTCTCCTGCAAAAAGAAGAAGAAGAAGAAGAAGAAGAAGATGCAGAACCGTCACATATCAACAATGTAATGTGTGCATCTACTCAGATGTACAAATATCTTTATTCCCCTACATCCCTTGGTGGTTCTGACATCACTTCAGGTTTCTAATTCGCAATTCTCTTGTTTGTGTTTAAGTGTATGTAGATGTGTGTTTGTGTATCCTGATTCTTTGGCCTACTAATATCAAGTATGTTGAAAGTTATTGGAAACTACGGAAAATAAGAAGGACTTCAGTGATAGAAGTATAAGCATATGGAAAGAGGGAAAGATAGACCGGTACTAAAATGAGAAGTAAGCAAGGAAAAAGTAGAACTCGTTGCTAAGATAGAAGAAGTGAAAGAAGATATCCCCAAAGACAGGGAAATCCTACCCACCCCCCTTCCCCAGGATCCCTACTTCACCTGTACTTGAGTGAGAAGCCGGAGGAGGTATGATGTTAAATGTCTCCTACAGAATGGACATTCTCACCTTCACCTTTGAAGCCCCCAAAGAAAAATCTTATCCACACCTATGGGAACGGCAAATGGTGAAGAATCAGTTACACTTGTCTGTGAGGGTTCTCTGAAAGGTGTGGTGTGTGTTTAGTGTTAGTCATGCTTGTATTTACACTACTGACCCCTTCCAAAAGTGATGCAAACCCTCCCATTTACATTACATCTCACAAAAGGTATAAAATATTCTATAAAAATAGAAAATTATACACTACGATAACATAGCTGTTTAGTCATTCAGTTTATACTGTACTTTTATACACGCATAAAATCCTCTACTCAGTTTATGTTGTCTCAACATCACTCAGTTTCAATAGTACCATCATATTCTACTTTCCACTAATATAACATTCTATTCGTTTCACTTCATGTCTAGAGATCACTGTTCATCCATGATTCTCTTAAATTTGTCTCAATCTTGTAGTCATATCCAGTTTCCTATGTACTAAAATTATAGGATAGTTTAAGAATTGAGGAATAGATTGCAGAACTGTTGAAGAATTGAAGGGAATTTGGTGCAGGAAAACTAAGTTTGAAGAAACACCGAAAACAACTGGGGACCCGACGGTCGTCACTCTGCCCATTAACAATGGACGTTAATGTCCCTGGGCGACGGATGAGACTCCATCAGGATCCCATGGATCTGACATTAACACCACTCGATTACTTACGGGCCAATACTTCTCATTAAATTTTGTGTGAAAACAATTACCATATTACTAGGAAACACAACATTAAGTAAAGTTATTCTATTTTCTACTCTGTCATGGACAAGTTTGAATTCTTCACACAAGTCATCTATAACATTGCTATTATCATTAAGTTTGGAAAAAGCAATAGTCAAAACATTTCCGGAGATTATTCTCATGGCAACTTTTCGATCGATAATTAGTTCAAATGGTTCTGCCAAACTACTTACAGGTATTATGTCAAAGTTGGCTATTTTTTCTTCGAAATTCCATCCTACATTAACTACTCGTGAACTGACAGCTCGTGCATTAACAACTCGTTTATTAACCACTGGCGTTTTTGATTGAATAATCAACCATGTACTAACACCTGGAATTTTCGATTTAATAATCGACATTAATTCCTTAGGCTGGTCTGTGCTCTCTTCCAAAGCATTCATTTCCTGTCTTACAGAATTCAATTTAACATTACATACATTTTCACAAGATTCTAATTTTTCATGCAGATCAGGTTCTTTTTTATTACATTTGGCGTCAAATTCAGTTTCCAAAGCAATCGTGCCTTCACATCGATTACTAGAAACTTTGCTTTGAGCTTCTACTTTGACATTCAACAAACCTATATTTGACATTCGACTTTTTAGAATTTAATTTTGAGTATCTAATTTAGAATTCATTGAGTTTATTATTGTGTCTAATTTAAGACTTAGTACTTTAATTAAATTTGCTACCTTAATCCAGCCTGGCATGTCCCTATTCACTGTCATGGCCATGGCTGGTTCTAATATTTCCCCAACTTGTTGTATACTGTCCATGCTTCTATAGACTTTAGCTCTTGTGAGCATTTAATACTAATTTCAATTATACCAATTACACAGTAAAAGCTCACTCCAAAGTATTTTGTAACGTTGGAATAATAATGTTCATATTTCACGCTCACCTGGCGTAGGATTCTAGCAGTGTTGGTGAGTGGGTGCGTAATCAGCGCTGGTGGCATCGAATGTTGGTTTCAGCATTGGTGTTGGAGAGCGTATGTGTAATCAGCACCAGTGAGCAGCAGCTGGTGCAGTTGGCGTCGGTGGCTGGTTACTGCGTCGCTGTTGGCGCAATGTACGTGTGTGAAGGCTGATTACTCTCCACACCCAATCTTCTTAGTCGAAAAGTTGAGGTCTTCTCTCCAGTTTTCTCCGCTATTACTTTCTCACATCTTTTACTGCGTTGCACTTGCAACTTTCTTCCATTGGTTTATTGGACTCGCTACGATTACTGGAAACAGTTCTTGTATCTTATTAGGCCTGGCTGATATGGCAACACCTAATATCTTCTTTCCGTTTCTGTCTTGAAATTCCCATTTTCTTTGGGTCCTGTCACTTTGGTTGCTATGTTCTAACGTTTTCTGGACGACATGAGACAGTGTGGTACTGAGGTACAAGACTCATACTGAGCCATGGCTGGCTCGAGTCATGCTTGTCTTGGGTTAAACCTTCATTGCAGTCCTGTGGTTTTATTTCTCCTGCTGTTATCGCGATAATGTTGCTGTCCTCTCCATCAGTGGCAGCAGCAGTGTGTATCAATACTAGTACTGCTGTACTATCTTTGGTGTGGCGGATATAGTTTCCAGCTGGGCAGTGTGTGACCAGTCGGTCAGTTGGTGTGGAGCAGCAAGGAAGTCTCCGTCGCACGTACTCTGGCTAGTGCAACTGTCAGTGTGCATGTGGGGTTGGAGTGTGAGGTGCTGCTTGCAAGTGCTACAAAGTTCATCACCCACTGATCTTGGACATGAAAGTTGAGTCCTCACTTAACCTACTATCAAGCCTCAACTGTTTACATTTCTTCATTTGATCCTGGTTTCACTTTTGCAACATTCCCGTGAGCAACAATGTGTGTGTTTTCAAGTCAGTTAAGATTCCAGCCATCTTCCTGTGGAGTTTAACTTAATTTATTCCCTGTTATTGAAGCTGACCAGCGGTATCTTCTGCCTTGTGGCCATTGGCGTTCTGTTTACCTGCCTTGGTTGTTGATGTAATTTTCGGCAGTGTATTTTTCTCATTGTGTTGTTGCTGTCCAGTGCGGTGTGTAGTTAGACAGCTGAGGTGTTGTTGGTCATTGTGGGTGCCAATATTCAGTGTGTGTTGTATTGAAATCTTGTGGTCATTTTGCTGGTTGCATGGAGCGGAACTGATTTTGTTGATTGGTCGGTCGGCTGTCTGTCGGTTGGGTTGCCTTACGATTAAGAAGTTGTTGGACAGGCTGCCTGTCTCACCTAAATGGGCATTAGTGTTACAATCCCAGGCTGACTCTTGGAAACTTCTGAGTGCCATTCCTTGTGTGTTATAGTAATTTCCCCGTTTGGGTTTTAGTTATTTGGATGATGAGTGGGCTTCAGCCAAGTATCAATATCTGTTAAATTAATGTTCTTGTCTTGCCCTTAAGGCATGAGATCATTATTCTTTTAGGGGCCTTCAGCCGAATTTTATATTAAATGTTTTAAGATACGGCCTTCTGCCTTTTAAAATTGAAACTCTTCTTTCTAGGGCTTAAGCCATTAAATTATTTGTTGATGTGTGGCCTTCAGCTCAATTTTAATATCTCTTAAATTAATGTTCTTGTCTTGCCCATAAGGCATAAGATTGTTATGCTTTTTTATGGGGCCTTCAGCTGAATTTTGCATGAAATGTTTCAAGATAAGGCCTTCTGCCTTTTGATTGAAACTCTTCTTAATGCAGCCTCCAGCCAAGTTCCATTAAAATTAAATTGCTAAGGCCTTTAGCCTGTTTAGATTGAAGATTTAGAAAATATTCTTGGGTGAAACCTCCAGAAGAACCTTGTATTTCAATTTCTTGCGTAGGCCTTGTGTCTAGGATTTTGAGTGTGACCTTTAGCCGATCTAAAGTTAATTATGGGAGGTCGATTAAAGTTTTGAGTGTGTTGCATCCTTGTTGAAATATTGTGTGTTGACGAATAAAGTTTGTTTGTTGAGTGCAACTGACAGCAACTTATTTTGGCCCCTTTCCACAACCTAATCCGCTCTGTCCTGCTAGCCCAGGCATTTCACTTGTAGCAGAGCGTGGTTACGTTTGTGCTTGCCATTCCGGTTACTGTCAGTTTCACCCTTGTTTATGTTCTGTCGCACCATATTATTTTGGTTGTTGATTGTTTCAGGTGTATTCTAATGGCGGTCAGACAGTGTCCAGGGATTGGCCTGCTCAGGAAGGCCATCTTGTTTATGAATCGGCAATAAGGCGCCAACCTATTGAGGGCAGTTTTCCGGATTTAGTGGCCCGTTTGCGCACTGCCGTTCTTCATCCCATTGACGTCACACTGGTGGTGGTGGGTGACAGAGGAGCGGCCATTGAATTTTTGTTTAAGACTGTTAGAGGCCTTGCGAACACTATTTGTGTTTTGGAAGGAACCCAACCTAGTGACAGACAGCTGGACAGGGTGCGGGCGCAGTTAATGCATTTAACTAGTCAGATAGTGGATTTGGGCATGTTAGTCTTGGAAGATCATCATAAAAAAACTAATAGTTGAATTGGGAACTTTGGTTAGCACATTACAGTTTAAGCTTGTGTGTTTAGAGTTGGATGGGAAGAAGATTGAAGGTTACATCCTCTGTCAAGTTAGACGCAATATTTACCAAGTTGCCAAATCCTCTGGCTATTTCTTCTGAGATATTACTGAATTAGTTGTGGAGTGACTTGAACAGGTCGAGAAATTATTATGGTTGTTGGTTCGCCTTGAACAACACGTGGCTACCTTTCGCGTTCCACACCAAGTAATTTTGTCACTGTTGTACCCGCTGGCTAGAGGTGAGTTGCAGAACCTCCTCTCGCAAGCCATGGCTGAAGGGTTCTCCTTACAGCAATTGAGGGAGCTCGTGATTACGCACAGGTTGACCACCGGAGTTCAAAAACATCTTGAGTGTCGTTACATTTGGGAAGTGCAGTGCGATAAGGAGCAGTTACATCAGTATGTTGATAGAGTTCAGTCGGCCTCCTTGGCCTTGTTAATTAATTTGCCTGAACAAGAATTGGTGTCTATTGTTCTTAGGGGAATTCGGGTGGCGGATAAGTCACGTTTTGTCTTCCATAAGCAGCCTTCAACCTGGGAAGAGCTCCGTGACGTGGTTGAAGCAGTATTGGCATTGCCACCTGGAAACGATGTATGTCACCATGTTACGTGGCAGGTCATCGGTGCTCGCTCCCAAGTCTCTATATCTGCTGGAGTCATTAGAAGGGAACCCCAGCATTGTTTCAGGAGCAGCAGTACGGCTCATTTGGTGCACTCTTGCGTTCAGTCTCGGGCACCCAGAGCCAATAAATGATGCCGGACTGGGCAGCAACCTCGGGATCGAGCCTTTAGACCCTGGCGTACCTGTGTTGTCGCTCCCTCATCACCACCCTTGTCTTACATTTGTTTTGAGTAGGTGGTAAACCGATTTGTGCTCTTTTGGATTCTGGTAGCTCCTTTTCATTATTGAGCTTCGAGTGGTCTTTGGAATTTGGGCATCTTACGAAACTTTGGTTGGCCCCTTCTCCGGTGCAGAGACGTCAGGTGGCCAATGGCCAAGTGGTGGTGGTAGTGGTGGTTAGTGTTTAACGTCCCGCCGACAATAAGGTCATTAGAGATGGAGCGCAAGCTCGGGTTAGGAAAGGATTGGGAAGGAAATCGGCTGTGCCCTTTCAAAGGAACCATCCCGGCATTTGCCTGAAACGATTTAGGGAAATCACGGAAAACCTAAATCAGGATGGCTGGAGACGGGATTGAACCGTCGTCCTCCCAAATGCGAGTCCAGTGTGCTAACCACTGCGCCACCTCACTTGGTCCAATGGCCAAGTGTTGCCTCTGCATGGTTGGGTCCAAGGGAGTATATCGGTAGGGGATTTTTCCTGGCCTATGTCATTAGCTTTGGTTAAGGAACTGCTGGTTGATCTAATTTTGGGGTGTGATTTCATCAATAAGACGGGGTTAGTCTTGGATTATTCTGGGCACAGCTTTTTCATTAAGTTCACTCCTGTAGAGAAGTTTGGTTTCTGTGAGTGCACTAAATGTATTGTGCATCAAAATGTTGGTGTGTTGGCCGTTGAGGCGGTGGCTAATGAGTTTGATCTTACCCATCTCTCGCCGTATCAGGCTTCTCAATTACGGGATTTGTTACACAGTTTTCCACAGTTTCTTAGTGATAACTTGGGGGTTACTAATGTTCTTAATTATCGTATCCATCTATCCGATGATATTCTGGTCAGGCAGTCCCCATATCACCTCTCATCCCCTAAGGTGAAGATACTCAAAGCTAAAATATCTCAAGTGCTCCAACAAGGAGTGATTAGACCTTCTACATCTGCTTATGCTTCCCCCATATTCCTTGTTCCCGAGGATCAGGGGAGTGATTTCAGACCTGTGGGAGCCACATTAGGCTCATGTTGTGTTGGTTTAAACCTTGGTTCCTATTCTGTGTTTGGTTTCCCATGGTTATTGGTATTATGCTGTTGTTCGCTCTCTCCATGAGAGGCAGCACCAGTGTGTATAGATATTCACACCTTGTACTACCTTTGTTCTGGTGCTTATAGTTTCCAGCTGTGCTGTGTGTGGGCAGTCGGTCAGTTGGCATGGAGCAGAGAGGAAATCTCCGCCGGGTGTAGTTTGGCCGGGTCCACTGGCAGTCCCTACACAGTGTCGGAGTGTGTGGGGCTGTTCCCATTGCTACAAGGTCCGTAGCTCACCAACCCTGGACATGAAAGTTAAGTTTGGATTTAATTTATAAGCAAGTCAAGGCTGTTCACATTGTGCCATCTGGATTTTGTTGGGACATTCCCACGAGCAACAACTTGTGTGTTTGAGATGGTGAAGGTTTAGCCACCATCTGATGGAGTCTAACTGTATTTGGTTATTTGCAATTGAAGTGCACCAGTGGAATTTTCTGCCTTGTGGCCATTAACATTCCAGTTACCTGCCCTGGCTGTTGATGTAAATTCAGGTAGTGTCCTTTTTTCACCATGTTGTCGCTGTCCAGCACAGTGTATAGTTTGACAGCTTAATGAATTCTTGGTTGTGGGCGTCCATGCCTTTTTACGTTTTGCATTGAACTCCTGGTTGTGTGCTGGTCAAGTGGAGCGCAAGATACCTTGTCGGTGGGTCCGTTGACTGTCTGTTGGTTGGGTTGTCGTCGGATCGAGAATGGTTGGGCCGACTGCCTGTCTCACCTAAGTGAACGTTAGTATTTCAAGTGCTGGCCGACCCCCAAATCTTCTGAGGGCCGTTAGCTGTGCTGCCTTTTCTTATTTTCTGTTGTGTGTATTTATATGGCTCATAGCCGATGGTTTTGAATTAAAGTTGAATTGTTTTTAGTGGTGTTTTAAGTCATGGGTCTTCAGCCGCATTAAAATTAAAGTTCCTTGCTTTTCAAGTGTTTGATTGTTTGGGCCTTCAGACTTATTAAAATATTGTTTAAAGATAAAGCCTTGGGCCTTCTGCCTACTAAAAATTATTTTAGTTGTGTTTTGAGTCATGGGCCTTCAGCTGTTTTAAAATTGAAAATTTCTTGCTTGTCAGGTGTTAGATTGTTTGGGCCTTGAGCCTGATTAATATATTGTTTAAAGATAAAGCCTAGGACCTTATGCCTACTAAAAATTATTTTAGTTGTATTTTAAGTCATGGGCCTTCAACCGTTTTAAAATTAAAGTTCCTTGTTTGTCAAGTGTTAGATTGTTTGGGGCCTTCAGCCTAATTTAAGATAAGGCTTTGTTGTTTAAATTTATTTTACCTTGAGTTTTAAATCATGGGGCCTTCAGCCATTTTTAATAAAGGATCTTTGTCTTTCGAGAATCAGACTGTTTGGGGCCTTCAGCTTAATTGAAGATAAGGCCTTCTGCCTTGTGTTTTTTTATTTAATTTTACCTTTAGTCTTGAATCATCGAGCTTCAGCTGTCTTTAAATTAAGGTTGTTGCTTTTCAAATGTTAGATTTTTGGGCCTTCAGCCAAATTATAGAACTTAACGTGAGGTCTTCTGCCTTCTAAATATTCTTGTATGGCTTTTAGCCATTTTAAAAAAATTAAAGTGGTTGTGCCCTTAAGGCATAAGATAGTGTGGCGTATTCAGCCGATAACAAAGTTCAAGAATTTGTACTGTAATATAAATAAAGTTATATGTGTTAGAGTGTAACTGACAGCCACTCATTTTGGCCCCTTTCCACAATTCCAACTACCTGTCCTGTCATGCGGGTTTATCAGGGCATTTCACTGTGGTTGACTACTGTCATTTGACTGCTAAGGTTATCCTCAAACCGGTGCCCCTGCCTGATCTGCGTAATTCTTTCACTTGGTTTTCCGGCGCTAATTGGTTTACTGTTCTTGATTTGAACCAAGCCTATTATCAGATTCCATTAGCTGAAGAGTGTAAACATGTTACTGCAATTTGTACTGATTGGAATTTGTTTGAGTTTAACAGAGTTCCCTTTGGTATAGCGACCATTGCAGCTGTTCTCACTTGTTTGCTGGATAATAGCCTTGGTGACTGGAAGTTAGTCAGTGTGTATAATTATTTGGATGACTTAGTTATCTATAGCTTTTCGTTTCAGGACCATTTGGACCATATCCAGCAAGGTCTTTTGAGGTTACAGGGGGTTGACTGTTAAACCTAGTAAGATAACATTAGCCAGGCAGCAGGTGTCCTTCTTAGGTCACATAGTGTCGGGTCTGAGTATTCGCATTGACCAAGAGCAAACTAAGGCCTTACGGGCTTTGCCTCCACTTACTGATAAGTGCTGAATTACTAGGTTCATAGGCATGGCAAACTATTTTAGGCATTTTGTCCCAAGTTTTGCTCAGCTGGCGACACCCTTGAACGAAAAGCGCCGAAAGGGTATGCGTTTTGAATGGGGACCCGGCCAGGAGGCTGCGTTCGAGCACATTAAGGCAGCCATATCCAGTCCTCCGGTTCTCAGAGTACCAGACTGTAATAAGAGGTTTACTGTCAAAACTGATGCATCTAATAACTGGTATTTCAGCTATTCTCCTCCAGGAATTCAAAGAGCAGAGGCAGCCATTGGCTTACGCGTCTCATCGGTAAACTGGTGCCGAACTTAAGTACTCCATCTACGAGTGTGAGGCATTGGCCGTTTTATTCACATTGGAGAATATTTATAAGTAATGTCACAGTTTTATAAGTAAAAAAAAAATATTATGTGTATTTTTGAATGAAATATGTATGGACTTAAGTAATTTTCTTGTTTTGTAAGCAAAGACAAACATTTGATTAGAAGAAAGTGTAATAACACAGCTTCACACGAAGTGAAATGCAAACTGGAGCAGCGTATGACTCAGCTGTGTGTGCTTCATAATACATGCTTACATCAGTACTAGGGAAGAGACATTGACCTTGTGCAAGCGCAACAGGCTAACTCAACAGTGCAACCAAATAGAAAAGCGAAGCTGCACAAGTATCAAGCAAAATTTCAAAATAAATAATAACACGTAACAACTATATTTACTATCAGGAAATGAAAGAATATAATATGACATTTATATCAACATGTGAAGTTGCATTAATACTAAAATATATACATTGTAACTAGAATTAAAAGAAATCATTACAATGAAACATACAGGACGTGTTACCCGACAAAAGGATAAGGTACTGTAAGAGATGTCAAAGTAACTTTCTTTGCAGGGTAAATGAATAAAAGGAATACAAATGCAAGTAAATAAATATATAAACAAATAAGAATGAAATATGAAAAACGTCTGCGAACGAAGGTGATGACCGAGTATATGTGTGGCCTATGAGGTACGAAACACAATTAGTTTTTAAATTAGTTATAAGTTTTTTATATTGCAGCGACCAGTGCATTGACGTGGCACAGAAGAAGAGATTTACGACGGGTGTTACAGGTACCAAATGAAAAAACAGGCTGCACCCCAAAGAAATGATTTAGTTATTAGTATGTCTTTGTGTATATTTTGGTCATCAAGCAAATGAAGAATAAGAATATATATCATCGCAGTGCAACTACAAAACATTTACCCGTACCTACTGACTAGAAAGTGCGCATAAACACGGAGACATGTGACCTCAAATAAAAGTAATCAGTTGATATCGCATCATGTGTGAATATAAACGATGACATGTACACATAATCGTAAAGAGATAAGCATGACATAATGCAAAAACTTTTGTGTTACAAACACAAAGCTACACGTAAACAATTATAAGTAACACAATGGTATATAGTACATGACTCATTAATACGTTTCGGTTCCATGAAAAGGGAGTTCCCTGATAAGTGATTTAAGAAAGGATGAATAACATTTCCTTAGTAATCCATAAACCAGTAGAATAGTATTCCTTATTCCCTCCCCAATGCAGGAGGGGGTGTAAAAGCGTAGTTAAGCCAGCAACACGTAATGTAGAATCCTGATGTAAATGTTTTTCTCTGTTTCTCCCTAGAAAAATATTAAACTCTCATAACTGATGAATGCATGACTGGAAAATAAAATGTGGATGAATTAAATACATATATAGTAACACAATGTAATGGAATGTAATTCAAAGGTATAATATTAATGCTGATAAGCACTGTAATCCTTTTATGCCATGTGACAGTTTTTCTTTAACCCCTTTTGAACTGGCAACTGTAATTGAAAAAGGAATTTGTAATGTTTTAATATATTGTAATATGCATAGCTATGTCAAAATGTTTATGTGAATTTTATGTGTATATCGAGCCATATGTAAAAGATGAAATGAAAAAACAACAGAAAGGGAAAAAACCTCAAGGACTAAAAACAATTCTCGTGCCAAAGTGAATGACGAAATAGATGTGGTATCCAAACATGTGTGCAATAGTGCAAAGAATCAATTATGGTAACGTCATAATACGCAATATCTGATATATTAATCAGCAAACTACACTTACCTTGACATCGGATGTTGATGTGCAGCATTCACCCCACTGAAAATGTGGATACAACAGAGAAGATCCTTCCCAAGCCGTATCAAAGGTGAATTATCTGCTGCAGCATCAGTTCTTGGAGAGTAAATGCACTTGCACCGCACTCTCAATTGAAGACCACGCCACAACAAATTATTCGATGGATAGTACAGCACTCAGTGTGAAAGTGACACTAAAGTGGGAGTGGAAGCATGAACGGCCATACACAATAATGTGTGGAGCATTAACGACTCTTGCACAGCCAACAAACATATTTTGTGTGCATGTGCACAGAGACTGGCAATGTTGCAAAAAGGACAAGTAACCGCTCTAGCAGTGCTCTCACGCAAATACTTAATGAACCCCATGGAGGGCAACCTGTCTTAATGAACTATCATTCCGTATGTAAGTTATGTATTTCCTGTAAGATAATGTGCAAGCAAGACAAGCTGACATCTCCAACCCAAAATACAAAGAAAAATACGCCAACAAATAAAGGTCATTGTACCCCTTTCAGCAAAATTTAAATTTAAGCTGAATGAGTGTATACAAAACACTGTGCACCTCCATTGTATGTCACCACACAGTGTGGAGGCAATTGTACAGGTACATAAGGAAAAGCCCCAACAAGCTACGACAAAAATTTTAAAACAAATTATAATAATCATTACCGCGGCCACTGTAAGCACTGGAAAGGATGTAATTTGTTACGCCAGAAGGCGAATGACAAATGATAAAAACTCCATTAAATTTCATTTATGAGTTACTACATAGACTCTATCTTTAGTTCTCATGGCGGGAAGATGTATTTCTTGTGATACAATGTGTTGCCTGAATAATAATCCTATGAAGATATGAAGTCTGAGAGTTCATTTTTGTGCAAAACCATGAAAGTTTTCTTTTCTTCTGTGCATTACCCCAGTGTCATGTCAACATAGCTGCCTGCATCAGAAGAATTAATATTGCACACATGGCCAAGAATGAAAAATACTTATGGTGGAAGAAGATGAATATAACTAAGGATACCAAATTCGACGTAAGTTCATGACACCACTGGCTCACAATTTATGAAATTTGTGAATTAAAAGTGGAAGACAACTTATTTGCTGCAAAATTCATAAAAATCAAATATATCAATTGTATAATTATTTTGTTTAATTATATAAATTTGCACAGCATCCATATTTTAGCCAAGATAAATTGTTGACCTTGCTTGAACATAGTTGTTTTTCTAATTGGTTTAATTTTTACACACACACACACACACACACACACACACACACACACTCTCTCTCTCTCTCTCTCTCTCTCTCTCTCTCTCTCTCTCTCTCTGGTCAATACGAACTATCGACGCCACACAGCCCCCCCCCCCTCCCCCTGCAGTGCGGAGAACTACAGATGTCCAAGGGTGAGGGCGTGTGGGCGTCGATGTCGGTGGAAACCGTGTGCATAGGCAGGTGCTCCACAGGTACTTCCATCACGAACGACGTGGGTTGTGCAGGTGGAGTGGCGAGAGGCAGGTCCACTTCATAGTCAGTCAGCCACCATGCCCGGATGAGACGGCAGCCGGCCCGGGAGTAAACAGACGGGGTGGTCGATGGCATGGTGGAGGCATGTGTGGCCCTTAAGTGGATCGATCCGTCCGTGGAAATGGAAGCACATAGGGATGCTCAGTCACACTCTTGTGGGAGTGTGAGGTTGTGTGCAATGTTGACGTGTAAGGGACTGTCTGATGGTGGGACTTCAGTATCTGCCAAAAGAATGAGCGCTCAGTTATTGAATGTCATATATAAATGCCATTCACTCAGTGCAGTGGCACGCTGCAGGACAAACTGATAGTACATGTGTGTGTCTCCGACGTTGGAGGTGAGGGTGCGAAACCTGCGCAGGGTGAAACAGGGGGCAAGGTCAGGAAACCAGCACAGTGACGAACAGTCTACGGCAGAAGGTGTGTGGTGAGGTTGATGGGAGCAAGTCTTCATTCTTGATCAAGGATGGATCGTCTGCAGAGTCCGACTGCAACAGTATGAGACCATCAGGGTCAACAAAAACTGGTTTCAGGCCATGCAGAGAAACTGTCTGTGTGCAGTCTTTAATCATGATATCAAAAGTTGTGGCCCCGCCACAGGACCTTGTAGGGGCCAAGATAAGGAGGTTGAAAAGGCTGCCTAACCGCACCATCATGAAGCATGATATGGGTGAAGTCAGAGAGTGTGGTGGGAACATAAATCTCGGGTGGTGAGTGACTGATGGACGGGTGCATACACATTTGTTGAAAATGCGTGCGCATCTGGCTAGTGAAATCTGGCGAGGGGGGAAAATCCTCGCTAACCTGGGGAAGAATAAGTTCCCCCAGTAGGACCAGATTCTCACCAAAAACAAATTCAGATATAGTCCCCTGTAGGTCAGGTTTATAGGTTGAGCAAAGACCAAGTAGCACCCACGGGAGAGCTTCCGACCAGAGACAATCATAACATTGAAGGGCTGTCTTGAGGGTGCAGTGCCATCTCTCCACCAACCCATTGCTTTGTGGATGATAGGCGGTAGTGTGTATTTTTTTAATACTGCAGATATTGCAGAGGATGGTGGAAAGGGAGGATTCGAACTGTCGACCCTGCTCGGTGGTGATAGTGATCGAGCACCCGAAACGAACAATCCACGAACCAATGAAAGCCTTGGCTACAGCCTCAACCCAGCGAGACAAACAGTTGATAGTTGATAAGATATATCTATGGCCCTCCAACGGAAAAAGATGTCCAATCAGATAAATATGTACGTGACGGAATTGTCCTGCGGGAATGTCGAACTTGCCCAGAGACTGGGGGGTGTGGCGGCTGATCTTGTTGTGCTGGCAAGCGATGCAGCTGCGTGCCCAGGTTTGACAGTCCCATTTGATATTCTTCCAAACAAAACATTGTGACACAAGATGTGTGGTGGGTTGAAGGCCCGGGTGTGCTAGGTTATGCAGGGCATCGAAAGCCTGTCTGCGCAGTCTGAGTGGCAGCAAAGGGAGTAGGGTGCCGGTCGAAGAATCACACCACACCTTGTCAGTAACGCCAGGAAATTTAGCCTTTGTGAAAACAAGTGACGTTTGTGGGTCTCGTAGGAGGGCCTGAGACTCTTCGTCAGAAGCTTGGAGGGAGGCCAGATCGGAAATATCAACGATGCGCGAAACAGCACTGATCCACGAGAAGAAATCCACAGCAACATTATCTGCACCCTTGATGTAATGGACGTCTGTTGCAAATTGTGAAACCAGGTCAAAGTAGCAGTAACATTGAGGGGATGGGTCCTCAGGTGGGTTGCAGAACACTTCTGCCAGTGGTTTGTGATTGGTGAGGATGAAAAAAGAATGTCCCTCGATGTCGGTGCAGAAATGTTTGATTGTCTTGTAAACAGCAAGAATGCAGAATATTTTCTGAGCCGTAGATAGTTCTTGGAGAAGAAATGATGGGGGGAAACTGTGTCACCCTTGTGTTGTTGCAACACTGCCCCCACTGTGTTGTCGCTGGCGTCCGTAGCAATGAAAAACTCAGCCGAGGGGTCAGGGTGGGTGAGTGTTACAGCGTGAGTTAAAGGAGTCTTCAGAGCCTTGAAGGCCTCTAGCATCAGAGCAGTCCAAGAGGCGGCTTTGACACTGGTTTGTTTGCCTGATAGCGCATCTGTCAGGGGTGCTTGAACAGCGGCACTGGAAGGCAGTGGTGATGATAGTAATTGATAGTGCTGAGGAAACGACATAGCTCTTTGTAAGTAGCCAGGGGCGGCAGAGACATGATAGCCTGCAGATAAGATTTGGAAGGCTGTATTCTGTCAGTGGAGACGGTGTAACCTAGGAAGGAGACTGACACCTGGCGCAACTGAATCTTGTCTATGTTGACCTCGACACCATTGCAGTTCAAGGTCTGGAGGACCGTAGACAGATGATTTTCATGTTCCTCCACTGAGCTGCTGAAAACAAGACTGTCGTCCAGATAAGGAAAGCAAAATAGAGTCAATGAAACGTTGCTACATTTGCGTCGCATTCTTTAGGACGAACAGCATTAAGTGGTATTAGAATAAACTGAGCGGCGTGATAATAGCAGTCTCAGGAATGTCTTCCAGCGCCATGGGAATCTGGTGGTAGGCGTGTTTACAGTCAATAATACTGAAAATTGTGGCGCCTAATAACATACCAGTGAAGTCATTGATGTTCGGCACTGGGTAATTGTCAATGACGGTACGAGTGTTTAACCGTCTGTTATCACCACATATTCGAAAAGATCTGTCGTGTTTGGGGACAAGGTGGATTGGTGAAGACCAGTTGCTGTCTGAACGTTGCAGAACATCTGCCGCCAAAAGTTCATTAATCTGCTGCCGGGCCGTGCACAACTTGATAGGGTTGAGGCGTCAGACCTTATGCCTAATAGGAGGGCTGGCAATGGTAATTATCTTGTATGTTGTTCCATCAGTGGCGGAAGAAACTGAGAACTGCACATGAGATTGGTTAACGTCCTTGTGCCGAGTCATTGGACTAGTAGGGTGTGACGAGGCGTAGCCATTAGCACGAGTGGGGAAAGGTAGCATGAAAGTCACATGTCTCTTACGGGAGCACAGTGTGCACTTGTGTGGAGGGGGTGGGTGCACATGCAGTGCCACGCGAAGGGGAACGGGTGGCTACTGACCGCTGTTAACCTTGCACTGGACAACCGGCGCGGGCGAGAGCAGCGCTGGCATTGCACATGGCACCACAATGGCTGCTGTGTCATGTGGCCAGTGAGTGAGAAAGGGGGAATGTTTATCAACACACGTGGTAGCTGTCCGAGAGGTGGGGGTGGTCGCAACGCGCGCACGCGACTGTCATTAGCAGCACTGTTTGAAACACAGAGCACTGGATGAGGAGAGCGTGACGGGGGGGGTTGGAACGTCACACTCAAGTAAAGTTTGTGGACTAACCTTCTGAGAGTTCAAGCTAGGCTCGGCTGAGCAATCTTGTTTAGGTGGCGGCGCCATGGACAGCAGTTGCAGAAGCGAGGTATGAGCCGCGATGAGCTTGCTGTAAGTGGATGCGATGCGTTGTCCAGGCGGAGTTGCGTCGCCGAGTCGTGTTCTGACAGTAGGTCGGTAACACAGGTCGCAATGTTGCTCGTGAGGGTGGAGCACTCGCGTATATCATATCATATGTTGTGGTGGAAACAGAGCATTGGACATAGGTGCAGTGCACAGTATGTGAGTGTTCGTAGGATGGTGGAGCATTGAACCCTGTACAACGTTCGTAATAAGACAAAAAATCCATACTGAGGATCAGTTCATCGATATTGGCAATGTAGAACGTCTACGGAAAACGTAGAGAAGGAGATGGGGTCACCGTAACCTCTACTGAGCCTGAGTTAGGTAACGTCAACGGGTTGACAGCTCGTAGAAGTGACTTCGTCTATGAAGAAGCAGGTGGAGCCATTGAAGTAGGTACAATTGACACGTCAGCACCAGTGTCGACCAGAAAAACTAGACCTGATGCAATGTCAGTCACATAGAGACGACCACTCGGCCGCGCGGATGAGTGAACAGAGTGTAATGTAAGAGGACGCCTGTTAGGTTCCCCGCAGGTCTCGGCATCTCTTAGTTCCTGCGGTCGATGTTTGGGTGTTGGCATGGCAACCTGGACTTCTTCGCATCATCATCGAACACTTTGTGGTACCAGCAGAAACGGTGAGCATGTTGAGGAGGAGGTGGAGACTGCGACAGCGGGGGCCTCGATGATTTGTTCCGGTAAATAGACCGGTACATAAGGTGCGTGGGTGATCCTGGAGTGCTCGGACAGTGGAGAGAAGTAGATGAGGTGACGGCGGAGTGAGCCTTGCCTCTGCCGGCCAAAAGTCAGTATGCAGGGGCGGCCGTGCCAAAGGACGGTGTGGAATGAACTGGCTGACGTTGCCACAGCAGTGAATACAACTGGTCAGCAATGTGTAGGTGGGAGCTGATGGGCTCGAACGAGTGTGGTGACAGATGGATCTGTAGATCGGTAGGTAGTTAGCCAGAGCACACAGTACATAGCATGGCGTCAGGCATGGTATGCTTGTTCATGAGCAATTGAAGGCAGTGCCAGAGTTGTGAGGGGGTGCGTTTCCCCAGGTGCTCCTCGTAGAGAATCTTGATTATTAACTCTTGTGGCAAGCAAGCAAGTCATTCCATTATAGTCTTCTTTGCAAACTCATATTTTGGTGCAGGCGGCGGCTAAAGGAACAGGTCACAAATCAAATCCGAATGGTCGTGGAGGTGTGTGACGAGGCAGAGAAACTTTGAGTTGTCATCAGACACATGATGTAACTCGAACAGATGATCGACAAGCGCAAACCACAATGCCAGGTTGTCCTTTTATAAGGGCAGTAGCTTTGGCAGGTGGCCAGGAGGGTTTGACGACGGCGGCTTCAGTGTCTCCTGGGATAGCGGCTGAACTGAGATTAAGTCAGAGGCCAGTGCAGTATGCCCAGATTTACATCAGGCGAGCGAATCCGTAGTAGCAGCAGCTGGCATATTTGACTGTGTGTCACGAAAACACGGCGTTGCAGGCACGGATGGTACTGTGGAAATGGGTGGATGGATGACACATGAGGGGGGCCCGGAAACTGGACTGTGAAGGACGAGTGCTGGATGGAAATGACCCGTTTCCGGAACAAGGCGAGAGACCAGCGTGACAGACACAGGCGGTGCTGTGGGAGCGGCAGGTGGTTGAGCAACCAGACTCCGCAAGTGGGAGGGAGGGGGGGGGGGGAGGCAAGGGGGAGGTTGAGAACTCCACCTGCGTAGAAACAATCTGATGCATAACATACATGTAGCGGGCCACTGAGGCGAGGTAAGGGGTCCATGTTACCCAAAACGCTGAATTGTGCATGTAAATTAGACACAACTGGAACACCACATGTGCGGAACGGATCTGGCGTGGTTTGTAGTAATCGCAGCGTTGCACACGGCCTGACAGAAACTGATGTAGTGTGCCAGTGGGTGGCTAAACACGTGTTTGAATGGAGATCACTTTGTTCTTGAAACACTCGATTTGAAGAGACACAATTCGAAATATTGTTCAGTTCACATTTCACTGCCAGATGGGCATAATCTGGTGACATGAAGCCTGAGTCAATTGTTTGCTCTAATGGCATAGTTGGTGACCATTGAAAACTAATGAGGTTAGCACACAGCGTAGTTTAAGAAAGTGAATCACTGTGTGTAAATGATGAATACGCCATTGGCGAAGAAACGGCGAAACTCGGTGAGCGGAGTTGTGCTTCCACATCTTCGAACAAGGCATTGTTTAGCATGGTCATTGCTTAGTGCATATAACATGTTGCATGAACACTGGCGTGGAAGACGCCTAACATGAATGAACTGCATGGTCACCACTATGGGAACGGGATCGGTAACCGGGACATAGAAAACTTAATTCCCATATATGTTGTAGCTCGTATATATTTACACTTGACACTGTGTGCATACAGAATGAAGTATAACAAAAAACTGACTAAAGTAAAGTTAAGATGGAGGCTCAACAGAGCACTTAGAGTTCACAGATATTAAGTTTCATGGTTGATACGAACTATCGACGCCACAATATGTATGTGCTGCTTTAATAGCTGTTTATAGGAGTTTAATGTTAGCACTGAAGTCATTATTGGAGGCAGTGGAGCAATAAATATCATTACAAATTAAAATCAGTGTATAAAAATGTACCTGAATTTGTCTATGTCACCCAAAAATCATGCTGATCAACAAAAATATTGCCTGAATGGAGATGGTTGCATTTCATAGAAAAAATTGCTCAACATTCTGCCATTAGTAGTCCAAATGGCAAAATATTTGCCAATCTGGTCACCCAGATGGTTGTCAGTTATGAAAACCACCCAATGTGGAATGTTGGGGAGGGATTTGAGGAAAGCGGAAGAGTATGTGATGAGAGTACAATCTATAGTTCGTTCATTTCTATAAGATATTTCCAGCAGGCTGCTTGAATTCATCTGTGCCAACTATGCGCTGCAACCCTCCCTCACTCTTTCGTCCAAAATCTTGTAATACTACGATAACTAAAGCTAACAGTTCAATGCACAATTAAATCTTAAAGTATGCATATATTCGTGCACTATCAAATGACAAAACATCCACAATTAAAGGAAAAAAATATGTAACATCAGAATTCAGTCTTTTGTTGTGATGCATTTTATTTTATTTTAAAATGGTACACAACAACCAGTTTTTCCAAATTCATCACTACTTTGGGGTAGTCACTAAGCTAGCAATCCCTGAATTTGGGAGGCAAGGTGGTTTGAATCTATCTGCGGGCAGCCTTGAAAATGGTTCTATGTGGTTTCCCATTTTCAATTGAGGACTGGGGTTGGTCCTTTAGTACAGGCCACAGCCAGATACCTTTCTTTTCAGACAGATCTCAATTCACTTAAATATGCAGTCCCACTGCTTAAATGAAAAGAGGTGCATAGAAGGCAAACCAGTCATCTCTTTGAATACTCCCATCACTAAAATCAGGATGATATAAAAATTCAACTTCTCCTCATTTAGGCTCATGCATTTGATGGCCAGGACATTCTTTAAAGCAGAAAATGATCTTCCTTACGTCACAAGAAGTTGCAGATGCATACCTAAATGAGGAAAATTTTGGGTAAGTGTAAGTTTGAATAATTCCAGATACTTTGCAGTTCTGCAATCAAAAATTATTCAGGTTCTCTGTCAAAAAGAGATCTCTTTATTCCAAAAGCCCTGTCAGCAATAATCATGGTGTCTCAAAAAATTAGTGCTAATGCACTCTTGATCACTTCCTTGTCTGAGATCCAGACTGAAAGAAAAGAGTATAAAACAACCTTGGAGGGTGAAGGGAGACTGCCAAAATATGGCACTCCTTGTGAAGACACCTAATGGTTACTGCTGCTGAGTTGCTCTTCTAAACAGCAATCCATATGAGCAAACCACTTGCATCTTTACCTGTGGTTACCCACACTTTCGGTATTTGGGATATGCACAGTACTGTTTAAAAAGAGTAGCTTGATGCAGTCATAGGGTTGACATGTCCTGCAGCTAATTCACTGCAAATAAAAACTAGTAGCTGTGATCCTGCAGTCAAATAGCCTATGAATTGGCTAGAATTGAAAGTTAATAAAATGTATAGAAATGCAAAATAATAGTTAAATGAATAATTTAATAACAAAGATTCTACTCTAATGACTGTAAATGATCTAGATGACAGAGAATTATGTTGAATAATGTTTATTCAAGAAAGGACATCTCAAATAAATGTGAAGTGGTCCTATGATATTCAGTTAAAATACAGACAATGAATACCCTTATCAAATGCAATCAAGTTGCATTGAGAGCATTACAAGAATGGCAGCAAAATTCCCAAACTAAATAGTCATCAAATATATGTGAAAAATAAGTCAATTTTGTAATCACAATATATCCAATAATCACAAGCTCAAAACAGTTCAAACTTCAGCATGATGATTTACAGATTATCACATGTGATACAAAGAATAGTAACTCATACTTTTTATCCTCAGGTCCATAATATCATAATACAAGTGGAAAAAATTACGAGTCTTGCTCTTGGGCAAATTCATCCAATGTCCTTTTGGAAGTTGGAATATTTTAGTGGTTGTTCATTGCCCAGAATCAGGCAAATTCATCCAATGTCCTTTTGGAAGTTGGAATATTTTAGTGGTTGTTCATTGCCCAGAATCAATCATCTATATGACTGAATCATGCACATTACAATAGGCAGGGCTGCCTCCTTCCAGTGCTTGACACCAAGTTTCAGAATCACTCCTTTGAGCATTTCACTCATGAAGTCCCAGTCTCCACTTGACTCCCATAGTATTATGCTACTGCGTGCTTTAATAACGAAATGTCATAAACATTTGATTACACTCAGATCATTAACAATAAATAAAAGTAACAGTTGGAAGGAGCTCCTTCCATCTGTGTCAATACAGAAAATTATCAGTTGGTTCATAAATAAATAAACCAGTATTCTTGTGCAAGTGTGCTCATGGTAAATGAGAACAGATTGTCATTAAATATTTTTAAACACTTATTTATACCTTTTGACAGAAGCATATTTTGGTCCTCTTTTCAATGGTGCTGTTTACTAACACATGTGACTGATCACTTTTAAATTAGCACAGTCTTTCAACAGCAGTTGCAACCAACATTTAAATAAAGTTATTGCCAACATAAAACTGTCTGTTTATTAAATAAATACACAAGTTAGGCAAAATGTGAGACATTCAAGTTGCATTCATTTGCACTGTGTTATTGTGGGGAATTTGGGAATTTGATGTTCTGACAACATTTGCATAATGAAAAGATACAAAAAACATAATAAATCAAGAACTAAGATAGACACAGATATGCACCTTTCAGCAATGATAGCTATAGTGCATGCTCTTATCTGAGATATCATACATTGAAATAACATGAAATACTCAAAAGTTGTTAATTCTGAGGTTCATTGTGAAAATATTTAGTCACTGTAAATTATTAACATTTTTTTTGTTTTAAAGATATTGAAATTATTGTTGCATTATTGGACGTGCCTCATTTTCCTGAGATCGCTGATTAACTCAGATTTGCATTAATATCATCATCATCACCATCATCATCATCATTTAAGACTGATTATGCCTTTCAGCGTTCAGTCTGGATTATAGCCTCCCTTATAAAATTCCTCCATGATCCTCTATTCAGTGCTAACATTGGTGCCTCTTCTGATGTTAAACCTATTACTTCAAAATCATTCTTAACCGAATCCAGGTACCTTCTCCTTGGTCTGCCCTGACTCCTCCTACCCTCTACTGCTGAACCCATGAGTCTCTTGGGTAACCGTGCTTCTCCCATGCGTGTAACATGACCCCACCATCTAAGCCTGTTCGCCCTGACTGCTACATCTATAGAGTTCATTCCCAGTTTTTCTTTGATTTCCTCATTGTGGACACCCTCCTGCCATTGTTCCCATCTACTAGTACTTGCAATCATCCTAGCTACTTTCATATCCGTAACCTCAACCTTATTGATAAGGTAACCTGAATCCACCCAGCTTTCACTCCCATACAACAAAGTTGGTCGAAAGATTGAACGGTGCACAGATAACTTAGTCTTGGTACTGACTTCCTTCTTGCAGAAGAGAGTAGATCGTAGCTGAGCGCTCACTGCATTAGCCTTGCTACACCTCGCTTCCAGTTCTTTCACTATGTTGCCATCCTGTGAGAATATGTATCCTAAGTACTTGAAACCGTCCACCTGTTCTAACTTTGTTCCTCCTATTTGGCACTCAATCCGTTTATATTTCTTTCCCACTGACATTACTTTCGTTTTGGAGATGCTAATCTTCATACCATAGTCCTTACATTTCTGATCTAGCTCTGAAATATTATTCTGCAAACTTTCAATCGAATCTGCCATCACAACTAAGTCATCTGCATATGCAAGACTGCTTATTTTGTGTTCACATATCTTAATCTCACCCAGCCAGTCTACTGTTTTCAACATATGATCCATAAATAATATGAACAACAGTGGAGACAGGTTGCAGCCTTGCCTTACCCCTGAAACTACTCTGAACTATGAACTCAGTTTACCGTCAACTCTAACTGCTGCCTGACTATCCATGTAAAAACCTTTAATTGCTTGCAAAAGTTTGCCTCCTATTCCATAATCTCGTAGAACAGACAATAACTTCCTCCTAGGAACCCGGTCATATGCCTTTTCTAGATCTATAAAGCATAGATACAATTCCCTGTTCCACTCATAACACTTCTCCATTATTTGTCGTAAGCTAAAGATCTGGTCCTGACAACCTCTAAGAGGCCTAAACCCACACTGATTTTCATCTAATTGCTCCTCAACTAATACTCGCACTTTCCTTTCAACAATACCTGAGAAGATTTTACCCACAACGCTGATTAAAGAAATACCTCTGTAGTTGTTACAATCTTTTCTGTTTCCATGTTTAAAGATTGGTGTGATTACTGCTTTTGTCCAGTCTGATGGAACCTGTCCCGACTCCCAGGCCATTTCAGTTATCCTGTGTAGCCATTTAAGACCTGACATTCCACTGTACTTGATGAGTTCCGACTTAATTTCATCCACCCCAGCTGCTTTATTGCACTGCAATCTATTGACCATTTTCTCCACTTCCTCAAATGTGATCCTATTTCCATCATCATTCCTATCCCATTCTACCTTGAAATCTGAAACATTACTGATCGTATTTTCATCTACATTGAGCAACTCTTCAAAATATTCCCTCCATCTGCCCAAGGCATCCACAGGATTCACCAGCAGTTTTCCTGACCTGTCCAAAATACTTGTCATTTCCTTCTTACCTCCCTTTCGAAGACTGCTAATTACACTCCAGAATGGTTTTCCAGCAGCTTGACCCAATGTCTCCAACCTGTTTCCAAAGTCTTCCCAAGATTTCTTCTTGGATGCTGCAATTATCTGTTTGGCTTTGTTTCTTTCTTCAACATAACTTTCTCTGTCTACCTGAGTTCTAGTATGTAGCCATTTTTTATACGCCTTCTTTTTCCTTTTACAGGCTGCCTTGACTGTGTCATTCCACCAAGCTGTTTGCTTCCTCCTACTTTTACACACTACTGTTCCAAGACATTCTTTAGCCACTTCTAGTACTGTGTCCCTGTACCTTGTCCATTCCCTTTCCAATGACTGTAATTGACTACATTCAACTAACTGGTACCTTTCTGAGATCGCTGTTATGTACTTGTGCCTGATTTCCTTATCCTGAAGTTTCTCCACTCTTATCCTCCTACATATGGACCTGACTTCCTGCACTGTCAGCCTCGCAATCCCAATTTCACTGCAGATTAAATAATGATCAGTGTCATCAAAGAATCCCCTGAATACACGTGTGTCCCTCACAGCCTTCCTGAATTTCTGATCTGTTATTATATAGTCAATGACAGATCTGGTTCCCCTGCTTTCCCAAGTATACTGGTGAATGTTCTTATGTTTAAAAAAGGAGTTTGTGATTACTAAGCCCATACTGGCACAGAAATCCAAGAGTTGCTGCCCGTTCCTGTTGGCCTCCATATCCTCTCCAAATTTACCCATAACCTTTTCATACCCTTCTGTTCGATTTCCAATCCTGGCGTTAAAATCACCCATGAGGAGAACACTGTCCCTGTCCTTTACTCTAACAACTAATATTTGATTGTAAATTTTTATAGACTTGCAAAGAGCTGAAAGAAGCCGTCTTTCATATAGCCTGACACTCCACTATTTTTGGAGCAATGTCTTCTTCACTAAGGCCATGCGAACAACAGCCATACAGTTTCCTAGCTTTGAGGTTTACCCATTTCCAGTGATAAGTGCTCGTCTTTGTACCTGGCTGGCCTGTATCAGTCACCTAGCCAGATCTGCTGTGGCACATCTTGTTCCCTGGGCTCACTAACGTTCAACCATACAACAAATTCATCTTTCCTCATACCAGTACTGGGTGGCAGATTAGCTTTACTAAATACATGTACTGTTACATCATAAGTAACAAGCCTATATCTTCACTTCATGAAAACTCATGGATCATTTTCAAATAAAATGATTTATTATACTTTATGGAAATTTTCCGAATAAATAAAAACCAGTAGTCTTTAGCGAATTGGATCTCCCATGACAAAATCCTGGTGACATCCTTGCCAACAGATGTTTCAGTAAGATTTCCTCAGTTTCCTCAGCTGTTCCATCCACAATATTGATAATCCTCCCTTGTTCTTGATGTTGGGTAGAGGCAAACACCAACCAAGGTGGAACTTAAAAGCCAACTTACAACCCAACCCTCCAGTCTAACACCATTTCTACCTTATGCACAAAATCACACCCTAGGATTACCAGCATGGCTAAAACATCGGTCACTAAAATCTGAATCTGCTAAGTAAATCCTTGAATATGAATCTTCATTTGTAAAGCTCCTTTAAATTGTAGACGTGACAAACCTGACTCCTGACATTTGACAAAACTGATTCCTAGGGACCGACATGGGCAATTAGCATACTGCCTTGTATTGGTTGTATCGTCTTCTATCCATAATTACACAGCACTACCAAAATCTCTTAATGTGCGCACTGGTTTCTCAGTGACGTGCATACCAACAAACAGTAGGCAGTCACAAGTAGGCACTGTCACACAGTTGCACTGTGGACCACTTCACACCACCTAGTCATTATGTCACTTTACCTTTCTTTCTTTCTTTCTTTCTTTACACTGCCTCACAAAATGGACAGACTTGTTACAGTGGTAACATGTTATGGGCTCTGTCCCCTGTTTCTCAGTGTGAAAATTCCTATGTTCTATCCCCGGATCCAGACCTTCGCAGCTTCACCTGATATCACCCGATCAAATACTTTCAATTTGCAAACTCACCTTCTCTAGTACATTAAAACTCAGGATGCAGTAAAAATATTAACGTAGACTGATCCCCTGATTTTGATGCTCCTATTACATTCTGAAAAATCTCTATTTCATGTACCTTTAGCCACAGGGCTTTAACACTTATTAAAATTTCAGTTAGATAATGGGAAAAGGATTCATTCTCCCCTTGTACTGATGAATTATATCTGTTTATTAGTTTATGAGTAACCCTATCCCACAGAAAATGATCACAAAAGTTTTTATGAAGTTGACCTAAATAATTCCTCATACAATCACCTCTCCAATCTGCCGACTTAACTGCTCTTTGGTGACTGTGTACAATAACTCCGACAGTTCTCTAACTTCCATCTGAAATAAGCTTACTTGGCCCTGAGTTTCGACTAGAAATCACAGTGGCTTTTCTGTCTGTTAGACAGGTTCTACCAACAACTCCCCCACTCTCTGAAGGATAGGCAACAGCAGATCAAATAACTTCATGAAACAACTAATGAGAAGCAACAGTGCTTGTTTCCTTTGCAGTTTTCCAGTTACAATCAACTCACAGGCATGCATATCCATGTTCACATTGCTCATCTGTATGACACCCGCCTTATTAAACAACTCTCCCACCCTTTTCTCATACTCCACTACACTGTTTTCTGATGCAATTAACGAAGAGGACCAAATGTAATACTCTGTTCTAGGACAAAACCTCCTACTATATGCATTAACAAGGTATGGAGACCAGAACCACCACTACTAAACTCAACTTTGTGATTGCACCAAAATTCCCCTAGAACAATGCTGTCCAAATACTGCCTCAATGACACCGAAAGGAAGCCATCTAGAATGACATTTACCAAAATTTAGAGTCCACAGAGCCATTTACTCATGCCTCTGCATACTGTCCTAGAAACTGGACACACTGACACAGAGAGAAAATGGGGGGGGGGGGGGGGGGAGGAGGACAGCAAGTGCTACTGTGTACCAATCAGTCTTGCTTTCTTGTTGGCTCTCTGTTCACTGCCCCTCCAGCTCAGCGGGGCTTACATAGCTGTTGGACAAGATGCTGCTTGTTGATACCAGCACTAACTGCAAGACCTTTTTGAGATTGACAGTTGCAACTGTTACAGTAACAGCTCAGATACCAATCACTATAAGTTTACTAGGTCTCATCTCTAATAAAACTCAAGTTATCTTGAACTATTAGATAACAGTATATAACAAATACACATGTGTTATCCAATTTTACTGATAGTCACTGATACTCATGTTCTGATATAATCAGGCTGTTGGTTGAAGACAAAAAGGGAAACAGCCACCCTAATACTCTGTGACCCTGTATTACTTAACCTTACATGGGTGGTCAGCCTCAAGCAGAGCTAACAATACCTTCTGAAAGCATTGCAAGATGGATCACCTCTCTGGCACTTGACCTTTATATGGCAATTAACAAACAGCATACAACATTTCAGGTGACTACCACACAATGCCTGCTACCTGTACTTTGGTGAAAGCATGCATTCATTTCAAGCATTTGAGGAGACAAAGCCCTTTTGAGAAAACCTTTTAAAACACACAATTTGGAAGCACATGGCCAATCTTCTGCGTCTAACAAATATGCCAATTTCACAGTCCACTGTGTTCAAAACAGTGCAACCATCACCTGTCTATAGAAAGAGATGACACCGTTTTGTATTACATTTTAAAACAGGTGTTCAGTAGCTGCCAGTGTCAGTGTCTGAAATGAATAACACAACAAGCAGTTTAACTAAGGGCCCTTCTAAAATGTGTGACCCACATGGTCTTAAGAAAAAAACAATGTTCTCTTCAGAGGTGTGCTTCTATGTTTATCTCACCACTGGTAGTGGGGTTGCCTCCAGGCCATTCAAACACGCAACCACTCTGTTTTGAGTGATAAATGCAAAAGACACAGCACTGTCTTGCCCTCCAGCAGAGCTATTGCTGCACAGCACAATGAGGCACATGTAGCGCTCTGTTCAGTATGCCCTTAACCTGTCCATATGATGGTTCATAACATTGCTGCGCCTTGCTTTATTAGCTCTCTATCACCAGCATCAATATTTGAAAAGCTTCTCTCAATAGACTCATTTGCTCACTATTTGTGAGGAACATTGCATGAAACAGAGGCTCTCCAGAGTGTACATTGAACAAGCACATGGTAGTTACACCTGATACGGGTCGCACATTATCACTCATCAGCATGAGCAGTGAAATGCTACAACTGAGCCAACCACAGGCCGCATCCACTGCTCTCTGAGCATTGCTCTTATGTAATAAAATGGGGAGGGGGTGGGGTGGGATGGGAAGGATCTTACATAGGATGCTTTCATTTCAAAGCATGATGATAGACAATCAAAGTTCTGGTGAAGGATGTGGTTAACTTGCTCCAGTCTGGGGTTGGATTGGGTGACAAAGGGGGCACTCCTTTGCAGCTGGTCCTTGGAGGTGGTTCGAGGATTGTGGGTGTGGGATATGGCACAGGAAATCTGTTTGTGGACTAGATCTGGGAAATAGTGCCTGTCTGAGAATGCCTTTGTGAGACCTTCAGCATACTGGGCAAGGGAGTTCTTGTAACTGCAGATATGTTGTCCTCGGGTGGCCAGGCTGTGTGTGAGGGATTTTTTTGGTGTGGAAGGGATGGCAGCTGTTGAAATGTAGTTAGTGTTGGTGGTTGCTGTGTTTAATGTGGACAGAGATGTGAATGGAGCCATCAGAGAGGAGGAGGTTGTGGGGACTTGACTAATAGTATGGCTGCCATGAGGGAAAAATACCTCTCTGGTTCCTGACAGCAGTGTTTAGTGTGGACTTTCTTTAGTTTAACAGTCTGCTCTACGATTTGTAACATGCCAATCACATTTTGTGTATGCTTTTATGCTATATGAAAATCGTCATCTATACCAGTCATATGTGTGTTAATTAAGTTTCTTACCCACCACTTTGGTTATGAAGCACGTGGGAGACCGATGATGAGCATGTCTGGTTGCATTCTCTGGCCATACAACCACTCTGGTAACTACACAGTAACAACGCACCCATTTTCAGATTCTGCAGTCCTGCAGTTACCATGAAAAGAACAGCAACTTTCCACTACTTTGTGTTATGTGTCTGTGCTGCAAAACCATGCAACTGAGTGCATCTCATCAGAATGTGCCTAAAATCGATGATGTGATGACAGTGTCATGTGCTGACAATGAACGATGTTGGCCTCCTGCATGAACAATGGCATCAATCTCACACTTTGTCAAGTGCGCACACTGTATCTTCCAAACCCCTGACAAATTAGGCATTTCCCAACACTTTCACCACTTAACATTCCGATCCATTTACTGCACCTGACAATGTCTTGCCTACCACATCACAAGTATCTATACTTCTGCCTGAACAACAGGATCAGACAGAGGTTTTGTCCACTGTCTACATTGTCCACAATTTTTTCAGTGTTTTCTGTGTAACAGACTGTGTGACACTCTAATCAATTTTCCTCGCCCATGTACGTCACGTCCACTGCATCGCGTATGTCTACAATTCCATTGCCCATGTTGCAACAATTGGTACCACCAAGTGAACGTTTAGCTAATGACACTGCTGTTGTGCCTACTGTGCTGGTTTCGGTACACTGGCTCCACTTGCACTCCAGCCTACACTGTGCCTACAACCTTGAGACTAATCGTCTACTTTTTGTTCAACATTCAAGCTTTCACCGTTCTGTGCTGATCGTGCCATCGTGTGGCTAGCTGTCAGTGAGTGCACCGAGGCCACACAGGGAATAATAGATGACAGTGTTAAATCTTTCATTCTCCTGAGTCACCTCGGTAAGCAGACAGATTTGATTAGTGACTTGTTTTTCACGCCACCCACAGCGAATAGTACGACGTGGCTGAGCCACTGCTGCTCCATTGCCTGTTGCAGACAGTGAAACAACAGCTCAGACAGGTTATTTACAAGGAAGACACTAGTGATGGTGCTCTTTCACAGCTATGACACTGCTTCCTAACTCTGGTGGATACAAATGTAATGCCTAATAGGACTCTGTGGACTTTGTGGGTCCAATGATTTTACATAAACAGGAACCCCTCAATCTGGAACCGTGGCTTGTGGATAGAGGACACACTGTCAGCCAGCACTGACAAAACATCAGTTATCCATCCAAGAAAGCACAAGTTGTTAATTCACAGCCACCTCACAACACGACCCACCTAGACACTGCCGAGGTCGATCGAGTCCACCCGACTCCATCCGGGTTACCAGTGCCAGCTGCCACGTGGGACTGTGCCTTCAGCATGTTGCACACAGCCCCAGCCACCTGGCAACACAGCCCACCTGCCACTCCAGCCTCATCCCACACTACTGTTCATTTCACTCTCAGTTTGGAGAAGCAGCATGCAACTGTTGTCCACCCAAATTCCGACAGTGACAGGCAGTAGGCGCACTGGGTCACTCTCATCAGCCAAGCCAACCCTATGCACAGTGACATACAAGCACCGTGGCCACCATCTTTCAGTTCTTGCATCTGTGTGTCTGACCTCACATGACAAAACTACCTACTTTTTGATGTAGGCACTAATGTCAGAACTGTACTCTCGATTGGCACGTCCCCTCACAGTAGGCGTGTTGCACATTCAGTTTCATCCAGTGAACAACGCTACAATTGCTGCGTACGACTCAGCTATCGTCAACACCCACAGGCCTTCCTCGTTGCTGATGTTGCAGAACCTGTCCTTAGCGCAGACTTCATTTGACACTACTGGCTGCTACCAGAACTGGCTGAAGGTTTTTTACTTTGATAGGATAGCATTCGAGCCATTGTCAACATCATCAGCGACAAACTCCCCTCAGCCAGCTGAGGATCCATATCATTATCGGCTAGCCCTCAGACCATTCATCCTCACAGACACTTCTCCCAATGCCTTACCATCCTCAATGAGACTGAATCATTTCAGACTAGATATTTTAACAAACGCCTCAACATCCATAAGCATGACAAAAATGATGACCTTCATCACTGTATTGCTACAGCCACCATTGCACTGCAGGACGCATAGCAAAATCTCGCCAATTTACATCAATGTCATCTGCCCCTACCTACTTCGAGTTCACCTTATGAGGCAGTGTCATCACTCTCTCTCCCAACAGAGCCACAGTGCACTTCACAGACTGACTCAGCCAGCTCACTCGATATCTCACTCGAGGTTAGTGAGGTGACACTATCAAATTCTGTGTGTGAACCTGCTGCCACAACTGATACATCACGATCACGTATCCCTATGCCCCTGTTACAGTGTTATCTGTAATGGATCTGTACACCAGATCATCACAACTCCACATCCACCTATTCAGTGTCGACTGCTCCGCCTAGCTCCACACAAACTGTTGTTGTTGTTGTGGTCTTCAGTCCTGAGACTGGTTTGTTGCAGCTCTCCATGCTACCCTATCCTGTGCAAGCTTCTTCATCTCCCAGTACTTACTGCAACCCACATCCTTCTGAATCTGCTTAGTGTATTCATCTCTTGGTCTCCCTCTATAATTTTTACCCTCCAACTTCCCTCCAATGCTAAATTTGTGATCCCTTGATGCCTCAGAACATGTCCTACCAACTGATCCCTTCTTCTAGTCAAGTTGTGCCACAAACTCCTCTTCTCCCCAATCCTATTCAATACCTCCTCATTAGTTATGTGATCTAGCCATCTAATCTTCAGCATTCTTCTGTAGCACCACATTTTGAAAGCTTCTATTCTCTTCTTGTCCAAACTATTTATCGTCCATGTTTCACTTCCATACATGGCTACACTCCATACAAATACTTTCAGAAACGACTTCCTGACACTTAAATCTATACTCGATGTTAACAAATTTCTCTTATTCAGAAATGCATTCCTTGCCATTGCCAGTCTACATTTTGTATCTTCTCTACTTCGACCATCATCAGTTATTTTGCTCCCCAAATAGCAAAACTCCTTTACTACTTTCAGTGTCTCATTTCCTAATCTAATTCCCTCAGCATCACCCAACTTAATTTGACTACATTCCATTATCCTCGTTTTGCTTTTGTTGATGTTCATCTTATATCCTCCTTTCAAGACACTGTCCATTCCGTTCAACTGCTCTTCCAAGTCCTTTGCTGTCTCTGATAGAATTACAATGTCATCGCCCAACCTCAAAGTTTTTATTTCTTCTCCATGGATTTTAATACCTACTCCAAAATTTTCTTTTGTTTCCTTTACTGCTTGCTCAATATACAGATTGAATAACATCGGGGATAGGCTACAACCCTGTCTCACTCCCTTCCCAACCACTGATTCCCTTTCATGTCCCTCGACTCTTATAACCTGCCATCTGGTTTCTGTTCAAATTGTAAATAGCCTTTCGCTCCCTGTATTTTACCCCTGCCACCTTTAGAATTTGAAAGAGAGTATTCCAGTCAACATTGTTGAAAGCTTTCTCTAAGTCTACAAATGCTAGAAATGTAGGTTTGCCTTTCCTTAATCTTTCTTCTAAGGTAAGTCGTAAGGTCAGTATTGCCTCACGTATTCCAATATTTCTACGGAATCCAAACTGATCTTCCCCGAGGTCGGCTTCTACCAGTTTTTCCATTCGTCTGTAAAGAATTCGTGTTAGTATTTTGCAGCTGTGACTTATTAAACTGATAGTTTGGTAATTTTCACATCTGTCAACACCTGCTTTCTTTGGGATTGGAATTATTATATTCTTCTTGAAATCTGAGGGTATTTCACCTGTCTCATACATCTTGCTCACCAGATGGTAGAATTCTGTCAGGACTGGCTCTCCCAAGGTTGTCAGTAGTTCTAATGGAATGTTGCCTACTCCGGGGGCCTTGTTTCGACTCAGGTCTTTCAGTGCTCTGTCAAACTCTTCACGCAGTATCGTATCTCCCATTTCATCTTCATCTACATCCTCTTCCATTTCCATAATATTGTCCTCAAGTACATCGCCCTTGTATAGACCCTCTATATACTCCTTCCACCTTTCTGCTTTCCCTTCTTTGCTTAGAACTGGGTTTCCATCTGAGCTCTTGATATTCATACAAGTGGTTCTTTTTTCTCCAAAGGTCTCTCTAATTTTTCTGCAGGCAGTATCGATCTTACCCCTAGTGAGATAAGCCTCTACATCCTTACATTTCTCCTCTAGCCATCCCTGCTTAGCCATTTTGCACTTCCCTTCAATCCCATTTTTGAGGCATTTGTATTCCTTTTTGCCTGCTTCATTTACTGCATTTTAATATTTTCTCCTTTCATCAGTTAAATTCAATATTTCTTCTGTTACACAAGGAGTTCTACTAGCCCTCGTCTTTTTATGTACTTGATCCTCTGCTGCCTTCACTACTTCATCCCTCAGAGCTGCCCATTCTTCTTCTACTGTACTTCTTTCCCCCATTCCTGTCAATTGTTCCCTTATGCTCTCCCTGAAACTCTGTACAACCTCTGATTTAGTCAGTTTCTCCAGGTCCCATCTCCTTAAATTCTCAACTTTTTGCAGTTTCTTCAGTTTTAATCTACAGGTCATAACCAATAGATTGTGGTCAGAGTCCACATCTGCACCTGGAAATGTCTTGCAATTTAAAACCTGGTTCCTAAATCTCTGTCTTACCATTATATAATCTATCTGATGTGACTTTTCATGCTTTCCTGACAGATCTGTTGTAAATACGCTTCTCAGGTTTGCTGCCGGATCGTATTGTGTAAATCGCACAATATTTCTTCGATGCAACTGCTCGACATCATCAGGTGGTGGTAGCTGCTGCTGTCGCTGCTGCAAGGTGCGACTGATGATAATCGCGCGGCGGCGTCGGAATTTATCATGACGGGGGCTGGCAATACGCGTGCGCAGGAAGACGCTCATAGTTGAAGAAAGCGGCACTCCTGGTGCCCCTACTGGGAGCTGCAGAAAGGCCATCCACGCGTGCGCTATGGGCAATAACTGTGCTGCCGGACGCTTCTGCGGTTAAAGTCTGAACTAAATCTGAGCTACGCGTTGCGTCACTTGAGGAAACGGAAGTTCTTGTTTTCCCTGTTTTTGATTTAATGGCAGCCAGTGCTGGATTCCAGGTGGCGCTCAGTTCAAAACCTGCATCCCTGTTGATAAGATTGTCCGCCGTGCGAATATGTATGGCCTCCTTAATAACACAGTCCCAGAAAGATGATGCTGGGGATAAAATTTCCGTCTGTTCGTAAAGCATACGATGTCCCGTGTCCAGGCAATGTTCCGCTACCGCTGATTTATCAGGTTGCCCCAAGCGTGTATGACGATGATGTTCAACGCAAAGTTCTTGCACGGTTCAGCATGTCTGTCCAATATAAGATTATCCACATTGGCATGGGATTTTGTACATGCCACGTTTTCTGAGGCCAAGGTCATCTTTGACTGAGCACAATAAATTCCTCAATTTTGCTGGTGGCCGAAAAACACACTTGACATCGTGCTTTTTGAGGATTCTCTCTATTCTCGAAGACATGCCACCAAAATAGGGCAAGAACGCTGTTGCAGTGGGTGCCTCTGCATCTTCATATACATCCCTGCTTCGAGTTTGCTGAGAACGGAATGCATGGCATATCTGCCTTTCGGAATAGCCATTCTGTTGGAATACTGTTCTTAGGTGTTGTAGCTCACCAGGTAGACTGTCGGCATCTGAGACTACATGTGCTCTATGCACCAAAGAGCATAGGGCACTACCGCATTGTGCAGGATGATGGCAACTTGTTGCCTGCAAATATAGCTCTGTATGAGTTGATTTGCGATAGACGCTGTGTCCCAATGTACCATCAGCACTTCTTCTGATTAAGACGCCCAGGAATGGTAAGATGCCATCCTTTTCCACTTCCATAGTGAACTGTATATTGGGATGTAGCGAGTTCAGATGTCGGAGAAACACAGGTAATGTCTCTACTCCGTGGGGCCACACCACCAAAGTATCGTCTACATACCGTCAAAAACAAGAAGGTTTGAGACTTGCCGACTGCAGTGCTTTTTCCTCAAAGTCTTCCATAAAATAGTTGACCACCATGGGAGAAAGAGGACTTCCCATGGCGACACCGTCCCCTTGTTCAAATATACAGTTCACTATGGAAGTGGAAAAGGATGGCATCTTACCATTCCTGGACGTCTTAGTCAGAAGAAGAGCTGACGGTACATTGGGACACAGCGTCTATCGCAAATCAACTCATACAGAGCTATATTTGCAGGCCACAACCATGCAAAAACGTTGCGTCGTACATCATCGTCATACACGCTTGGGGCAACCTGATAAATCAGTGGTAGCGGAACATCGGAACATTGCCTGGACACGGGACATCGTATGCATTACGAACAGACGGAAATTTTATCCCCAGCGTCATCTTTCTGGGACTGTGTTATTAAGGAGGCCATACATATTCGCACGGTGGACAATCTTATCAACAGGGATGCAGGTTTTCAACTGAGTGCCGCCTGGAATCCAGCACTGGCTGCCATTAAATCAAAAACAGGGAAAACAAGAACTTCCATTTCCTCAAGTGATGCAACACGTAGCTGAGATTTAGTTTAGACTTTAACCGCAGGAGCGTCCGGCAGCTCAGTTATTGCCCATAGCGCACGCGTGTATGGCCTTTCTGCAGCTCCCAGTAGGGGGCACCAGGAACGCCACTTTCTTCAACTATGAGCGTCTTCCCACGCACACGTATTGCCTGCTCCCGTCATGATAAATTCCGACGCCGCCGCGCGATTATCATCAGTCACACCTTGCAGCAGTGACAGCAGCAGCTACCACCACCTGATGATGTCGAGCAGTTGCATCGAAGAAATATTGTGCGATTTACACAATACGATCCGGCGGCAAACCCGAGAAGCGTATTTGTATCTGATACCTTCTAGTATCTCCAGGATTCTTCCATGTATACAACCTCCTTTCATGATTCTTGAACCAAGTGTTAGCTCTGATTAAGTTATGCTCTGTGCAAAATTCTATCAGGCGGCTTCCTCTTTCATTTCTTAGCCCCAATCCATATTCACCTACTATGTTTCCTTCTCTCCCTTTTCCTACTCCCGAATTCTAGTCACCCATGACTATTAAATTTTCGCCTCCCTTCACTACCTGAATAATTTCTCTTATCATACATTTCATCAATTTCTTCATCATCTGCAGAGCTAGTTGGCATATAAACCTGTACTACTGTAGTAGGCATGGGCTTCATGTCTGTCTTGGCCACAATAATGCGTTCACTATACTGTTTGTAGTAGCTTACTCGCACTCATATATTTTTATTCATTATTAAACTTACTCCTGCATTGCCCCTATTTGATTTTGTATTTATAACCCTGTATTCACCTGACCAAAAGTCTTGTTCCTCTTGTCACCGAACTTCACTAATTCCCACGATATCTAACTTTAACCTATCCATTTCCCTCTTTAAATTTTCTAACCTACCTGCCGGTTAAGGGATCTGACATTCCACGCTCCGATCCGTAGAATGCCAGTTTTCTTTCTCCTGATAACAACGTCTTCTTGAGTAGCCCCCGCCCGGAGATCCGAATGGGGGACTATTTTACCTCCGGAATATTTTACCCAAGAGGACGCCATCATCATTTATCCATACAGTAAAGCTGCATGCCCTCGGGAAAAATTACGGCCGTAGTTTCCCCTTGCTTTCAGCTGTTCGCAGTACCAGCACAGCAAGGCCGTTTTGGTTAATGTTGCAAAGCCAGGTCAGTCAATCATCCAGACTGTTGCCCCAGCAACTACTGAAAAGGCTGCTGCCCCTCTTCAGGAACCACACATTTGTCTGGCCTCTCAACAGATACCCCTCCGTTGTGGTTGCACCTACGGTACGGCCATCTGTATCGCTGAGGCACGCAAGCCTCCCCACCAACGTCAAGGTCCATGTTTCATGGGGAAGGACACAAACTATATGCAACAAAGGGCACTGTAGAGGAACTATTAAACGCAGGAATTGTCCCCTCCTCCACAGTTTGAGTACATTAGCAAAATTTTGATTGTAATCCATAAATTTCCTGTGTCTGATAATGTATGATGTAGGCAGTAACTGTTTCAAATATACGTAAGGAGTGGTGAGTTGCTATCACCCATTAAACTTGTTCTGAAGAAATACCGTACTTGGCATTTCTGGAGTGATTACAGAGCCTTAAACTTGCTCACCATAATTGACCATTACCCGACACCTAACATTAAAGTCTTTACGCAATTTTTCATGTGTTGAAACATAGCAATACATGATTGTTAGAATAAGTATGACGTGAAGTGTTGACCTCAGATGTCAGGCTGCAACAGTTACAGGCTTATATAAATTTTGTAAAAAACTTATTTCAATTATGTGGACATTTAGAAATCAATTTATTATATCAATTCATATTCTGTCATTAATTTCATTCCGACTTTAACAAATGTACATATATCACTGTGCTGGTTCGACTGTTACTAATCCATTCATGAACATAAGAGTTTGGGCAAACTCTTTGCCTTTACAAATGTCTGCTTGTGTCTGTGTATGTGCGGATGGATATGTGTGTGTATGCGAGTGTATACCTGTCCTTTTTCCCCCTAAGGTAAGTCTTTCTGCTCCCGGGATTGGAATGACTCCTTACCCTCTCCCTTAAAACCCACATCCTTTCGTCTTTCCCTCTTCTTGCCTCTTTCCTGATGAAGCAGCTGTTGGTTGCGAAAGCTAGAATTTTGTGTGTACGTTTGTGTTTGTTTGTGTCTATCAACCTGCCAGCGCTTTCGTTTGGTAAGTCACATCTTCTTTGCTGATTAAATAATTAAAAGGAAAATTTTGAAAGAATGACTGAAAAAAATTGGAAGGTACACCTATCCTGAGTGAACTTTAACTGGCTCTAATACAAACAGAGTTTCAATATTCAATACATACATTCAGCATTTAACATTTGTAAATTTGCGTACATCCTTTTCTTGTTACTGCCATTGTGCATGGAGATTGGTATGACAATAATGGTTCCGGATCACCCCTCCTGTGCTCATGCAAATTCTTCTTGTTAGCTTCAATCCTCTTGATGCAGGATTCTCAGCGCGTCACGGCGAGATGAACAGATGGGTATCATTGCTGTGAAAATATGAATAAACTCTGTTATCTTGATAACACTTTTTAATGTACAATTGGAATACAAATTTTTAAACAAAATATCATCTCAGCGAAACAATATTAACTCAGCATCTCTTTACCTCTTTTGTTTTTATCTCAGTGTTATCTATGGTACAAAATTATTATACACAAAGAAAAGAATGAGGGAGAAAAGAAAAGAAAGAAATAATAATAATATGTTACATTATATTGCTCCCAACTCTGCACTGATGTCATATGGAGGTGCACAGTGTCTGAGTTTATTTCTTTTTATGGATTGATAACCCTGGCTGATATGGGCATAGCCTTTATTTTTCAGCCATTGGAGTTATCCTCTATTATTACCAATTTATATAGGTATGTCAGCTCCCTTAACACATACCTATATAAGCTCTCCTTCCTAAAAAAGTGTTTGCTGTAAGCACATAGTCCCATTATTGTCAATCACTACCTGCCCAGTGTTTAGCTTGCAAAGCATGCACATGCAGCTCAACATCCATTACCATTCCTGCTCGGGTTCATGTGTTTAATACAAAGTCAGAGTGTGCGTCTTGCGTCCACATAGTCTTTACTGTACAAATTCGTGAAGCTCATGTTCAGTGGCGTGATCCTTTGTGAAATCTTCAATGCGGTGACAACTGGTTTCCATATCAGCGGCCCGAGGAAAGTATTTTACCTCGTCGCTCACACTTATTCAGTGGGGATACCAGCCATACATCCGACATCCGCTGGCAAGGTAAGTTTCTTGCCCCTTCTACGACGTTGTCGAGCACAGAAAATTCATGGTTTTATGACGTTGTTGAGCACAGAAAATTCATGTTTTTATGATGTTTTTAAGCACAGAAAATTCTTATTTTCACGAATTATTGACTTTTTTTTAGTTCATCATGCACACACCCACGTATTTCACACGCACACTTAACACTTTGTAGGCAGGTTTCGTATGTTTTTGCACTTTGTTTTTGAGCATCTTTCATACCGTTGCATTACACAAAGCTTCTGTAGTGTCCTTTCTACGGACTATACACATAACAAAAAAAATAAAAAATAAAAAAAATAAAAAAATAAAAAAAATAAACTTATCCTATTCATTTGCTGACATGCCATTATCATTGCTTATATACCTTACAGTCTGATTGTCATTTTGTTTAGTACATTTTGTTAAATTATAATTTTGTTACATTTTTCAATTCAAATTATATGAGTACACTTTTTGCTCTCATTTGGTTTTACATTCTTTACATAACATTCATACAATAATAAATTCGTTTTTCCTTTATGGTATAAATTGACATACATATCATTTCAATTTACAGTGGCTTCTTATCGGAGCATATGTATCAAGTTCAAAGAATTAAATAAGTAAACAATAGTCATTACAACAGATTCTACATACTGCTTAAATAACTGTGTGGCGTCACCTCTCTGGCATTCTCCAGGAAGGATCTACACACTACAGGGTTGAGGAAACTTCACGGAAAGGCATTTATGTGCTCGGTTACACCTCTTTCCAAAACTTAATTGTGATTCCCAGAACAAAATTAGTTTGTTGTTTATAAACATAATGCAAACCTGATGATACCAATCGTATCTAATACTTATTCAGTGTTTAAAGTGTACCTCAATATTTACTTATGTTCATCGCATAAAGAATAACCATTTCATATGCCGAGGTATACAGAGTTGTATCATCAATACTATATGTCATGTACAATGAGGGTAAAATAGTGTTTACATAAGTAACAAACGTGCAAAAAAAGTTTGTTGTAAATCATGTGTTTGACACTTTCATGAGTAGTCGACACTCACAGTAGTTAGGTTTCGACCTCTTGATTATTTGGTAGTGCTCCACCTTAGTTCAGCATCATGATATGCAGTGTACTACAACTGTATTCTTCTACACATATTTTCACATTATCACATTCATACATATCATAAACTTACAACTATATTTACTTGCAGTGCGGCGCCTTTCTTGTGTTTATATGGCACCTAACACTCGACAAGCATTTATCTTTCTTCACTTCTAGGATACGTTGATGCACCGTTTCCTGGAAGAAAAAACTTAATACTAATTAAAACTAAATTTTCATAGACAAGTGTACAGTGGTTCAATGGTCACTAACACCTCTTTAATTTGTTCAACCATGTATTCATTTACTTCAGTGTGTAGTCGTGCTATTACAAACCCATTTAATGTCATGTGTGCGCCTCTACTTACCTTGTAAATCTGAAAGATAACGTGTGTTACAGGCATGATGCGACCTCTTATTTCAATTGCTACTCATATTGTACTCACTTATTTCCCTGTAGCAAAGGTTTTCTGATCACTTAATTATAATTAGTGTGTGTACTTTCAATACTTATATTTGTAAATACAGGGTGTTTCAAAAATGACCGGTATATTTGAAACGGCAATAAAAACTAAACGAGCAGCGATAGAAATACACCGTTTGTTGCAATATGCTTGGGACAACAGTACATTTTCAGGCAGACAAACTTTCGAAATTACAGTAGTTACAATTTTCAACAACAGATGGCGCTGCGGTCTGGGAAACTCTATAGTACGATATTTTCCACATATCCACCATGCGTAGCAATAATATGGCGTAGTCTCTGAATGAAATTACCCGAAACCTTTGACAACGTGTCTGGCGGAATGGCTTCACATGCAGATGAGATGTACTGCTTCAGCTGCCCAATTGTTTCTGGATTCTGGCGGTACACCTGGTCTTTCAAGTGTCCCCACAGAAAGAAGTCACAGGGGTTCATGTCTGGCGAATAGGGAGGCCAATCCACGCCGCCTCCTGTATGTTTCGGATAGCCCAAAGCAATGACACGATCATCGAAATATTCATTCAGAAAATTAAAGACGTCGGCCGTGCGATGTGGCCGGGCACCATCTTGCATAAACCACGAGGTGTTCGCAGTGTCGTCTAAGGCAGTTTGAACCGCCACAAATTCACGAAGAATGTCCAGATAGCATGATGCAGTAATTGTTTCGGATCTGAAAAATGGGCCAATGATTCCTTTGGAAGAAATGGCAGCCCAGACCAGTACTTTTTGAGGATGCAGGGGCGATGGGACTGCAACATGGTGCTTTTCGGTTCCCCATATGCGCCAGTTCTGTTTATTGACGAAGCCGTCCAGGTAAAAATAAGCTTCGTCAGTAAACCAAATGCTGCCCACATGCATATCGCCGTCATCAATCCTGTGCACTATATCGTTAGCGAATGTCTCTCGTGCAGCAATGGTAGCGGCGCTGAGGGGTTGCCGCGTTTGAATTTTGTATGGATAGAGGTGTAAACTCTGGCGCGTGAGACGATACGTGGACGTTGGCGTCATTTGGACCGCAGCTGCAACACGGCGAACGGAAACCCGAGGCCGCTGTTGGATCACCTGCTGCACTAGCTGCGCGTTGCCCTCTGTGGTTGCCGTACGCGGTCGCCCTACCTTTCCAGCATGTTCATTCGTCACGTTCCCAGTCCGTTGAAATTTTTCAAACAGATCCTTTATTGTATCGCTTTTCGGTCCTTTGGTTACATTAAACCTCCGTTGAAAACTTCGTCTTGTTGCAACAACACTGTGTTCTAGGCGGTGGAATTCCAACACCAGAAAAATCCTCTGTTCTAAGGAATAAACCATGTTGTCTACAACTCACACTTGCACGTTGTGAACAGCACACGCTTACAGCAGAAAGACGACGTACAGAATGGCGCACCCACAGACTGCGTTGTCTTCTATATCTTTCACATCACTTGCAGCGCCATCTGTTGTTGAAAATTGTAACTACTGTAATTTCGAAAGTTTGTCCGCCTGAAAATGTACTGTTGTCCCAAGCATATTGCAACAAACGGTGTATTTCTATCGCTGCTCGTTTAGTTTTTATTGCCGTTTCAAATATACCGGTCATTTTTGAAACACCCTGATATAGATATAATGTACATAGTAGTGTAACTTCAGTAAATATCTCGTAGTTTAGGATTCCCTTTCCGTGTATATAATCCCTTAGCTTATCTTTGTTTGTGTGTATTGTGTCAATAGTCGTATTGTAGTATAGACTCTCCCTTAATTTTCTGTGCCCCCATTTATGCAATGGGCTCCAGAAAAGTTAGTGCAGGCTGTGGCTCATAGGGTTTGTTTGTTTTGGGTGCTGTGTCTGTCTGGTGCGCATATGCTTGCAGTTTGTTGACTAGTTTTCTCCCCAATGTGCAAGCGCTGTGTCACTCTGTTACTAATGATGTCACAGTGAGTTGTGTATTGCAGTGCACACTACTGTGTGTTTCACAAGTTTGTTTATTCATTTATAACTGGGTTATGCACAAGGAGAAGCATTGTGATTAAAGTATCGTCATCTCTAGAAACATAAAAGTAAAATTCTTCCTTGTTACTCCTACTTACCTTATCATTTATACATTTGACATATAAGAAAAAATCTAAACAAAAATTTTCCTTATCAACTAACAACATGTGATTTTCCAGCGTCCTAAATTTAATACAATTATACATATGTACAACTTAGAGGGTGTACAGCCCTTCTTCAAATTATAAATGTTCTCAAGTCTGTGTGGGTAAAGGCCCTTGTCTTTACCCACATTTGCGTGTGCCAATCTGTATGCTCCCGGGTAGTGGATTTTGGTAATTATGTGTGGTCTGGTGTATAGTAATTGCCACTTACAGTTCAGTTTTCCAATTTTTGTCGATTTGGGATGTGTTCAAAATAACACCTTGTGTCCTATGCGAAACTGTGTTGTACGTTTCAGCTTTCTGTGATAAATTCATTTCCGTCATTTAACCCAGAGTTCAAGGTTGATTACTGCCTGTCGTATTTTATCATCCATTGATAATTCCGCTATTGGTATCTTGGGTAAAGATTTTTTCCATTTGTCTACCTGTTTGCAATTGAACATCAGCTCATTTGATGTAAATCCAATAGATATGTGGGGAAGGTTGTTAACAACTTGTAAGAAAGGAGTGACATATTCAATCCACTTGGTATGTTTATGAGGTATATAGGTCCTCAAAAACATGTTGAATTCCTTAAACATCCTTTCTATGGGGGATACTTTGAGATGAAATTTGGATACTAAAATGTGTTTGAGTGGGTTGGATTCTACAAACTCTTTCCATTTACATCCCACAAAATATGAGGCATTATCTGTTAATATGACTTCTGGTTTTCCCACTCTTGCAAAATAATTCTCTTTAATTCATCTTATAATTGAACTGGCTGTAACTTTCTGTATAGCATACAATTTTATGTATTTAGTGAAAATATCCTACAGTCCTACTATATATGTTACTCCCACTTTACCTCTGGGATAGGGTCTAGTCACATCTAATGATACCTTTCCTAGAGGTTTCTTAGCCACAATGGGATGCAGTTCTATTTGTTTGGAGACGTTAAAATGTTTTGCTTTCCAGCAAACAATACACTTTCTTACCACCTGTAGTACTCTTTGTCTAAGTTTGGGGAAATACCAATATTTAGATATTTTATCAATGCATTTAGCAGTGTCATAATGGCCCCAAATATTGTGTGTGTACAAGATAAAATCATCCACATATTCCTCTGGCAAACACACGCACCAGTTTTCTAGTTCGGGAGGGTTCCTGTGTATCAGAACACCTTTGTGAATAGTAAAAAACCTTTTTAATTTTTGCATAAGTTTTGCTCTTATCTCATTCCAGTGTGTGTCTTCCTGCTGTAATTGCTCCATATGTTTACACATGTGGACATAGTACGGTTGGAATTTTTGTCCTCTATCAATATAGCTTTTGAAACTTCCTGGCAGATTAAAACTGTGTGCCCGACCGAGACTCGAACTCGGGACCTTTGCCTTTCGCAGGCAAGTGCTCTACCATCTGAGCTACTGAAGCACGACTCACGCCCGGCACTCACAGCTTTACTTCTGCCAGTATCTCATCTCCTACCTTCCAAACTTTACAAGAAAGGATACTGCGGAGACATGGCTTAGCCACAGCCTGGGTGATGTTTCCAGAATGAGATTTTCACTCTGCAGCGGAGTGTGCGCTGATACGAAACTTCCTGGCAGATTAAAACTGTGTGCCCGAACGAGACTCGAACTCATTCTGGAAACATCCTTCAGGCTGTGGCTAAGCCATGTCTCCGCAGTATCCTTTCTTTCAGGAGTGCTGGTTCTGCAAGGTTCGCAGGAGAGCTTCTGTAAAGTTTGGAAGGTAGGAGACGAGATACTGGCAGAAGTAAAGCTGTGAGTACCGGGTGTGAGTCGTGCTTCGGTAGCTCAGATGGTAGAGCACTTGCCCGCAAAAGGCAAAGGTCCCGAGTTCGAGTCTCGGTCGGGCACACAGTTTTAATCTGCCAGGAAGTTTCATATCAGCGCACACTCCACTGCAGAGTGAAAATCTCATTCTGGAAACATAGCTTTTATTTCACCTTGCTGCTCTAAAAGATCGTTGAATTCCTCTAAGCCTTGTGGTAGTCGGGAAAGAGCATCAGCTATTATGTTTTGATTTCCTTCTATGTATGCTATTTCAAAGTCAAATTCTTGAAGATACATACGCCATCTGGCTATTCGTCGGTGTAGCCACTTACAAGTTAACAAAAACGACAGGGACTGATGTCACAATACACTTTTGTGTGTTAACCCCAAAGGAAATGTTCAAACTTTTTAAAGGACTAAATTACAGCCAAACCCTCTAACTCCGTGACTGAATAGGAACATTCAGCTTCAGATAAGGTGCGACTGGCTAAGCTAATTACTTCTATAATTTGAAAAAAGGCACGCACCCAGACCGTGAGAAGATGCGTCAGTGCATAAACAAAAATCTTTTTTGTGTCTGGTTGAGATAAAATGTTAGCATTTAATAAGGCTCGCTTAATGTTTTCGAAATCAGTCTGACACTGCTTGTCCCATACCCCAGGTCTGTTTTTCCAGAGGAGATTGAGTAAAGCATCACTGTTCATAAGTTGGTTGGGGATGAATTTCCTGAAAAATGACACTAGGTCTAAGTATGCCTTTAATTGTTTCTTGTTTTGCGGAATAGGGCAGTTTCTAATGGTATCAAGTTTTTTAGGATCTGGCAGTATGCCTTCCAAAGAGATTGTGTGTCCTAAAAATTTTACCTTTTCTTGTCCAAAATTAGATTTCTTGAGATTTGCAGTTACTCCATATATGGAAAAACAGCCCAATACTTGTTCAATTAATCTTAAATGTTCTACCCAAGTGGCTGTAGCGTCGTCCATGTATACTGTTACCTTACTCAAAAGTTCGGGCCCTAGCACTCTGTCAAGTGCAGAGATAAACACACCTGCACTTACATTCAAACCAAACAGTAATACTCAAAATTCAAAGCTCCTGCCCCACATATGAAAGTGGTATACTTCCTACTTTCTTCATGTAGTTTTATTTGCCAATATGAAGACTGGAGGTCGATTAAAGTAAGAAATTTAGCATTGTGGAATTTCACACGCTGTTTCTCTAAATTATCTGGACGTGTTCGGACTGATACAATAATCTTATTAATGTTACATGCGTCAAGGACCAAGCGTACCTTGCCATCTGGCTTACTCACAGCCAAGATAGGACTACAATGAGGGGAAAATGATGGTTGTGTTACATTTCATTCAAGCATCCTATTAACCTCTTTTCTAACTGCATCCTATTAACCTCTTTTCTAACTGCTTCCCTCTTTGTGCATGGTATAGGGTATGAGGAAGAACAAAAAGTTTTGAGAGGATACACTTCCATTTTGTATACGAAATCCTTAATAATACTTGGTCTATTTTCAAATACATGTCCATAAGCAAATATCAGTTCCCTAAGTTCTGCTTGCTGTTCTTTAGACAAGTTGATTCACTTACCTTTGTGCTTATTGTGTTGACGTTTATTTCATCTGCTGATGACTATTCGTTACTGTATGTGCTGACAAACATAACTATGGGTTTTACCAATTGAACTTCAAGGTCATGAGTAATTTCAGTTTTACATCTATTAATACTTCCCCTGATCTGGTTTATTACAAATAATTGATTATTTACAGTGAAATGACATTGGCCTTTTCCTACATCAATTTGCACTTAGTATGTCCTAAATTTAACCATATCTATTAGACAACCAACTATTAATTTCTCTACTATCAAAAACTTCCATCATACAGAAAACTGTCCTAATTGTATGGCAATTAAAGCTTGTATCTTGACTCCTTTTGATTTCTGGCCAGTGGCAGTTTGTACCTTGCAATTTTGCACTGGCAGTGTAGGTATATGTCCACGTTTCTTGAATTCTTGAAAGAATCGCTTGACATCAAATTAGTCGTAGCCCCTGTGCCGAGCACAATGGGTACATCAAGGACAAATATTTTGACTTTAATAGTAGCTTGTACCTTGCTCTCTGTCAAGTTTTTCTGCATACCCTCATTACCTTGATACAGATCATCTCTCATATCATGATCATATCTGATAAAGCAAGTCTCGATCAAGCTCGTGCCCCCATTCCCCTCCAAGGTCTCAGAGCTGGGGCCTACCGTGACTGATTCAAGTTTTGTGGCGTCGTGATGGCATCGATCTCTAGGTTAGGCGTAACTTCCACTATGTTGACCCTTGGTATTTGGTTACACCAATTATTGTCCTGAGAGGCTCTCGACTGAAATTCTCTTTGCCTCTGCGTGTTATTCGGCATATGTATGTTACTCTGCTGACCGAATTCCGCAGTCTGTGGGTTATTCAGTTGTCTGTTATTATTTTGCGTCTGCCAAGCGATCAGCTTATTATTGCCAGTATATTGTGTCTCAGGGAAGCAGGACGACACATAACGAAATGGAAAAGAATAGCTCGTGGTCTCACGGTAGCGTTCTCGCTTCCCGCACACGGGGTCCCGGGTTTGATTCCCAGTGGGGTCGGGGATTTTCCCTGCCTCGAGATGACCGGTTGTCGTGTCGTCGTCATCATCATCATCATCATCATCATCATTCATCCCCTTTACGGTCGGATGAAGGCAATGGCAAACCACCTCTACTAGGACCTTGCCTAGTCGGCTGTGCGAGTCTCCCGCATTGTTCCCTACGCTCCTCTGAGTATGGGACCTCTCTTCATTCATTGTGTCTGTACATATTGTACAGGCTGGCCATATGCTACTCGCCCATTGTAATTGTTTTTGCTAAATTTTTGCCCATTTCTTTTATATCCACCTTCGTATTTATGGCTTTCTCCATTTCCATTGTGATTACTGTTAGCATTATCATAGGTCTGTGTGGGGTAAGGTTGCCATCCGCGTGGTACTACGAATCCGTTGTTTACTGATTGGTCCTTAAATCTCTGTGTTGCTATCGGTGTGTTAACAGACTTCTGTTGTACTGGTCTCTTTTCATATATTGAATCTATTGAGTCCAGTACAGATAGAAAGTATTCGATGATGTGTTCCAGGATGGTAATGAGTTTTTGCCTAATGTGGGCAGGAAGATGGTGTGCAAATTTACATATATATAAAATATATAATTAAACAAATTAATTATTCTATTGACATATTTGATTGGGACCTGGATAAACTAAAAGAACCAGAGGTTGTACAGAGATTCAGGGAGAGCATAAGGGAGCAATTGACAGGAATGGGGGAAATAAATGCAGTAGAAGAAGAATGGGTAGCTTTGAGGGATGAAGTAGTGAAGGCAGCAGAGGATCAAGTAGGTAAAAAGACGAGGGCTAGTAGAAATCCTTGGGTAACAGAAGAAATATTGAATTTAATTGATGAAAGGAGAAAATATAAAAATGCAGTAAGTGAAACAGGCAAAAAGGAATACAAACGTCTCAAAAATGAGATCGACAGGAAGTGCAAAATGGCTAAGCAGGGATGGCTAGAGGACAAATGTAAGGATGTAGAGGCCTATCTCACTAGGGGTAAGATAGATACCGCCTACAGGAAAATTAAAGAGACCTTTGGAGATAAGAGAACGACTTGTATGAATATCAAGAGCTCAGATGGAAACCCAGTTCTAAGCAAAGAAGGGAAAGCAGAAAGGTGGAAGGAGTATATAGAGGGTCTATACAAGGGCAATGTACTTGAGGACAATATTATGGAAATGGAAGAGGATGTAGATGAAGATGAAATGGGAGATATGATACTGCATGAAGAGTTTGACAGAGCACTGATAGACCTGAGTCGAAACAAGGCCCCCGGAGTAGACAATATTCCATTGGAACTACTGACGGCCGTGGGAAAGCCAGTCCTGACAAAACTCTACCATCTGGTGAGCAAGATGTATGAAACAGGCGAAATACCCTCAGACTTCAAGAAGAATATAATAATTCCAATCCCAAAGAAAGCAGGTGTTGACAGATGTGAAAATTACCGAACTATCAGCTTAATAAGTCACAGCTGCAAAATACTAACACGAATTCTTTACAGACGAATGGAAAAACTAGTAGAAGCCAACCTCGGGGAAGATCAGTTTGGATTCCGTAGAAACACTGGAACACGTGAGGCAATACTGACCTTACGACTTATCTTAGAAGAAAGATTAAGAAAAGGCAAACCTACGTTTCTAGCATTTGTAGACTTAGAGAAAGTTTTTGACAATGTTGACTGGAATACTCTCTTTCAAATTCTAAAGGTGGCAGGGGTAAAATACAGGGAGCGAAAGGCTATTTACAATTTGTACAGAAACCAGATGGCAGTTATAAGAGTCGAGGGACATGAAAGGGAAGCAGTGGTTGGGAAGGGAGTAAGACAGGGTTGTAGCCTCTCCCCGATGTTGTTCAATCTGTATATTGAGCAAGCAGTAAAGGAAACAAAAGAAAAATTCGGAGTAGGTATTAAAATTCATGGAGAAGAAATAAAAACTTTGAGGTTCGCCGATGACATTGTAATTCTGTCAGAGACAGCAAAGGACTTGGAAGACCAGTTGAATGGAATGGACAGTGTCTTGAAAGGAGGATATAAGATGAACATCAACAAAAGCAAAACGAGGATAATGGAATGTAGTCGAATTAAGTCGGATGATGCTGAGGGAATTAGATTAGGAAATGAGGCACTTAAAGTAGTAAAGGAGTTTTGCTATTTGGGGAGCAAAATAACTGATGATGGTCGAAGTAGAGAGGATATAAAATGTAGGCTGGCAATGGCAAGGAAAGCGTTTCTGAAGAAGAGAAATTTGTTAACATCCAGTATTGATTTATGTGTCAGGAAGTCATTTCTGAAAGTATTCGTATGGAGTGTAGCCATGTATGGAAGTGAAACATGGACGATAAATAGTTTGGACAAGAAGAGAATAGAAGCTTTCGAAATGTGGTGCTACAGAAGAATGCTGAAGATTAGATGGGTAGATCACATAACTAATGAGGAAGTATTGAATAGGATTGGGGAGAAGAGAAGTTTGTGGCACAACTTGACCAGAAGAAGGGATCGGTTGGTAGGACATGTTCTGAGGCATCAAGGGATCACCAATTTAGTATTGGAGGGCAGCGTGGAGGGTAAAAATTGTAGAGGGAGACCAAGAGATGAATACACTAAGCAGATTCAGAAGGATGTAGGTTGCAGTAGGTACTGGGAGATGAAAAAGCTTGCACAGGATAGAGTAGCATGGAGAGCTGCATCAAACCAGTCTCAGGACTGAAGACCACAACAACATTTGATTTTTGCAAATTTTGCAGAGAATAAATTGTCTTTTACTTTCAATTCACAAATCTCGTAAATTGTGAGCCAGTGGTACAATGACCTTCATTTGTCAGCATATTTTTCTTTGTATTTTGGGTTGGAGATGTCAGCTTGTCTTGCTTACACATTATCTTACAGGAACTACATAACTTACATATGGAATGATAGTTCATTAAGTACTTACATGATGCCAGCCTCCGTGTGCATGAGCACAAAATATGCTTGTTGGCTGTGCAAGAGCCGTTAATGCTCCACGCATTATTGTGTACGGCCATTTGCACTTCCACTCCCGCTTTAGTGCCACTTTCACACTGAGTGCAGTACTATCCGTTGAATAATTTGCTGCGGCATGGTCTTCCATTATGAGTGGGTTGCATGTGCATTTACTCTCCAAGAACTGATGCTGCAGCAGATAATTCACCTTTGACACGGCTTGGGAAGGATCTTCTCTGTGGTATCAACATTTTCAGTGAGGTGAATATGCACAATCAACACCAAGGTAGGTGATGCTTGCACAATTGTAGTTTGCTGATTAATATATCAGACGTTGCGTAGCATGATATTACCATAATTGATTCGTTGCACTATTGCACACGCATTTGGATACCACCATCTATTTTGTCATTCACTTTGGCGTGAGAATTGTTTTTAGTCCTTGAGGTTTTTTCCCTTTCTGATAGCTTTTTAAGTTCATCTTTTACATATGGCTCAATATACACATAGAATTCACATAAACATTTTGACAAAACAATGCGTATTACAATGGCTTACATCTAAGCCATTACAATGTGTTAGTATACATGCATTTGACGCATCCACATTTTATTTTCCAGTCGTGAATACATCAGTTATGAGACTTTAATATTTTCCTAGGGAGAAACAGAGAAAAACATTTACCTCAGGATTCTACGTTTACTTCTTAAAACTATGAAGAAGGAAACCAGAAGGCAAAACATTTTACAACCAGGACAAAAGTCCCTTCAGTTTATCCCTGTTTATTCTGAAGGTAATATTAGTTAGGCAACAGTGATCAGCTATAAGGTTACATCTATTTATTGCAAATAAATCTAGTGAACTTAGGCACTTTGGCATGTTGGTTATTGCACAAAAGAAGGGAGGAGCCCAACATACTTCAAGAAATAAAATTGATTTTGGCTTCTTTTGCATGGGACCAAGTACTTTGAGTATTTAAAGGGAGAACCAGGTCTTTTTCAGAGAAATAGAAAAATGTGTATAATATGATAGGTTCTTCTCAAAATGGTCCAGACTTTGCTGACAAATTTGCTTCTGCATTTGCTTTGAACAGTATTCGAGACTACGTGCAACCCACCTTCCACAAAGTATTCTCCGATATAGTTCTTCACGCAAAAGATCTCAGTCTCTCTCTCTTTTGTAATATGCCTACTACATAAACTATTTCACACTATTTACGGATTGTTTAATATGATATTGTACAGTTCATCAATGTTTTTGACCTGGACAGTAGATTTGAAATGAATTTCATGCAAAAATTTGTAAGGCAAGTGCAACTACATGCCAAGGCAATTATTCATCAGAAACAAGGCTACAGTCCAGAGTGACCCGGGGATGTGTGACAGGAATACTCTTATTTTCTGTATACGTAAATCATGTGATGGACAGGGTGAACAGCAATTTACAGCTGTTTGCTGATGATGCTGTGGTGTACAGCAGGAAGGTGTTATCGTTGAGTGGCAGTAGGATGATACGAGATAACTTAGACACAATTTCTAGTTTGTGTGATGAATGACAGCTTGCTCTAAAAAAGGTAATGTGATGCTAGCCACAGTCACATCAATTAAATATCTAGGCATAACTTTTCAAAGTGATTTGAAATGGAATGAAAACATCAGATTGGTAAGAGGGAATGTGAGTGGTGACTTTGCTTTATTGGGAGAATAAAGCAAATTTTGGGGAAGTGTAGCTCATCTATAAAGGAGACAGTGTATAGTACACTAGTGTGATTCATTCTTGAGTAATGCTCAAGAGTTCTGGATTCCCATCAGATCAGATTAAAGGAGAGCAAGGAAACAATTAAAAGGTGGACTGCTGGATTTGTTACCATTAGGTTCAATCTGCACACTTATATTATAGAGTTCTTCATGACCTCAAATGGGAATCACTGGAGGAAGACAATGCTCTTTTTGTGACACACTACTGAGGAAATTTAGAGAACCGGCATTTGAGGCTAACTGCTGCCAAAGTGCATTTCGTGTAAGGACCACAAAGATAAGATGAGACAAATTAGGGCTCATATGGAGGCTTATAATCTGCCATTTTTCCCTCACTCTATTTGTGAGTGGAACAGGAAAGGAAATAACTATACAGTCCAGTCACATTAATGTGACCACCTCCTACATTCGACAGCTATGTGCAATAACCACTCACAGATGGCAGCACTAGTAGAGGGGTGTATATAAAGCAGGTTTGGGGGAGGGGGGGGGGGGGGAGGGGAATGTGGAAAGCAATGCAGTGGTTGTCATAATATGGAAACAGAGTGATTTATCTCATGTCAAAGAGAAAATGATGACTGGCTTTCAGGCGAAGGGTGGAAGCATTTCCAAAGTGGCTAAGTTTGTAAATTGTTCATGTGTCACCGTTGTTAAAGTGTAGTGCGTGTGGCGAAATAGTGCTAACCAAAACTGATGCCGAGTCAATTGTGATACACCAAAGGCCAAAGATGACAGGGGCAAATGACGGCTGTGGATATGTGTACAGGCACACAAACGTGCAACTGTTGAGCAAGTGACTGCCCAGACAAACAAGGGGCTACCAACATGTCTCCTCAATGATTGTTCAGTGAATATTGCTGCATATGGGTCTCCGCAGCAGCTGCCTGGTTCACGCATCCATGTCGAGTGCTGATCACTGATGATGAAGGCTGGAATTTGGATGCCAATACCATAACTGGACATCCACCAAGTGGTGACTAGTCAGCTTTTCAGATGAATCATATTTTATGCTCCATCAGGCTGTTGGTGTGTACAGCGTGAAACATCTGATAGCAAACACCCTGCAACAATTGTTGAAAGGACTGACACCAGCGTGTTATGGGCTGGGTAATGTGTTCGTGGCATTCCCTGGGTGATCTCATCACTTGGAAGGCATAATGGATCAGCACAAGGGTACATCTATCCTTATGGACCAGTGTATGTCCGTGGTTCGAAGAGCACCAGGATGAGTTTACCATCCTCCCTGACCATCAAACTCCCTGAATTTAAACCCAATCGAGAATCAGTGGGACCACCTTGATCAGGCCATTCGCACCACTGAGGCACCTGATGCATGTACCAAGGCACAGAAACAGCAAGGCTCCGCATCTGCGTCAATAGCTTCGAGAACCTCATTGACACTCTTTTGCATGTCTCACACTGGTCCATGCTGTAAAAGGTGATTATTCATGCTTTTGACAGGTGGCCATATAAGTGTGGCAGTGGTACATGGTACCCTCCACCGTGCATCATATGGTGGCTTGTGGAGTATGTTCACAGATGTAGAACTCAGTCGCCAAGGGCCTTAAGGGTATACGGAATGAGTTTTTCGATGAAAAAATCGATTTTTGGGTAAATGCATTTTCGAAAAATTTAGACTCTCCCATTTAATACCATGTATAAAATATTTGGATGACGTGAATAGAACTATTTTAAATAATTTTTTAAAATAATTTCGACACACAATGTTCCGCACCTTGTATATGGTTGGTTGGTTGTTTGGGGAAGGAGACCAGACAGCGTGGTCATCGATCTCATCGGATTAGGGAAGGATGGGGAAGGAAGTCGGCCGTGCCCTTTCAGAGGAACCATCCCAGCATTTGCCTGGAGTGATTTAGGGAAATCACGGAAAACCTAAATCAGGATGGCCAGATGCGGGATTGAACCGTCGTCCTCCCGAATGCTAGTCCAGTGTCTAACCACTGCGTCACCTCGCTCGGTCACACCTTGTATATGAGACGCGAAATATACCTGATATAGACAGCCTTGCCAGAGATATAATTGACCACAAGAGAGTTAGCTTTTCTGTTGGCTACACTGATAGACAGTTGACAATAGATTCTGCACCATTTGTATTGTTTCCTTTGTGAGTACATCCATGTCATTGTTGTGAAAGTCGTATGTGGAGAAGTCATTGAGTTTTCTTTCCTTCAACATGCCAAGACCTAGTCTGAAGGTATTTAGAAAGCGTGTACGTTGGCGCAAGAAAGTAAAGTGTACTAAAAATTCGTCTGATTCATTTTCATCAGTATCTGATGTCCCAGTAGCGACTAACCTCAACACTGGTAGTGATACATTGAGTGATGCTGCTGCCACTACACCGGAAATTGCTTCAAGAAGAAAGCTGGCTGGAATTGAAGAAGAATACAAGAAACTAAATGCTGGGACTACAAAATATGAGGTAATTAATGTCTCTTTATTATCAGATGTTTTGCAGAACAATGTGTGCTGCAAACAATGTGGAAAATGTGGTGTTTCATTGAAAACAAACTTACATGTAGGACTTGCTTGTGAATTAGAGTTGATGTGCAGTTATTGCAAACACAGTGTTACTTTCTTCAATTCCTCACATGTTACTGCAGATACAGGTAAACTATACAATACAAACATTAGACTGGTTTATGGATTACGGTGTATAGGAAAGGGCAGGGCTGCAGCTGCCATGTTGTGTGGTGTGATGAACCTCCCTCCTCCACCTTCAAAATTTAACAAACACATAATTGCAATAGGCTCTGCTGTATAAGATGTGGCACAGGAAAACATGAAAGATGCTGTTGAGGAAGCAGTTGTTGAAAATAACAATAGCAGAGACTTGTCCATAGCTTTTGATGGAAGCCGGCAGAAGAGAGGCCACACATCTCTGAATGGTGTAGTAACAGCTACAAGTGTGGACACTGGTAAGGTAGTTGATGTGGCAATACTTTCCAAGCATTGCAGATGCAAGGAGAAAATGAAAAATAAACATGAAGAGGAGTGCATGGCAAATTACTATGGGTCAAGTGGTGGTATGGAAGTTGCTGGTGTAAGATGTATTTATCAACGCTCAGTAAAACGGTACAACGTTAGATACATAAATTATCTTGGAGATGGTGACTCAAAGGCTTTCAAAGAAATTGAGGAACTGAGACCCTATGGTAACGATGTGAAAATTTCCAAACTGGAGTGTGTTGGCCATGTTCGGAAAAGGATGGGATCAAGACTTCGACGGCTCAAGGCAAGCATGAAAGGCAAGAAATTGAGTGATGGAAAAACTTTTAGACGGGAAAAATAGACTGACAGATGCTACAATAGATCATATTCAGAAGTGCTACGGTCTAGCAATAAGACAGAATAGAGCAGATGCAGAATTAATGAGAAGAGCAGTCTGGGCTCTGTTTTTTCATACAGCTTCAAACAATGAGAATCCCCAACATGGGCTATGTCCAAAAGGAGACAATAGCTGGTGCAAGTATAACAGAGGCAAGGTAACTAAGAAACAATACAATCACCCTCATCACCTGCCATAATGGATGAAATAAAACCAATATTCCGAGACCTCGCAGATATTAGTCTACTAAATAAATGTCTTCATGGCCGGACTCAAAATCCAAATGAGTGTGTGAACCATGTGATACAGAATAGACTACCTAAAACTGTGTTTGTGGGTATAAACACACTTCACTTTGGCATTTATGATGCTGTTTCATCATTCAATCAGGGCAATATACCAAAGTGCAAAGTTCTGCAGAAGTTGGGGCTCTGTGTAGGACTACGAACTGCCGCAGCTATGCTTTGTTTGGACAAGGAACGGCTCAGGTCTTCAGATAATGCCATAAAAGTATATTCAAAGATGGCTAGACAGCATAGCAGAGCCATCAAGAGGAAGCTGTTGGATGATTCTGATGATACAAGCTATGGAGCAGGCTTGTACTGAAGTAAAAGCTTTGAAGCTAATTTCCCATAACTTTAGTTTTTTTGTGTATAAGGTACATTTTCTCAGGGCCTATTTATAGTAGAAAGATGAAATTTTCTGTAGTTGTGCCTTAAGACCTTCTAATATACCTGAATTAAAAGATATGTGGAATTATTTTGTATTAATGGATGTAAATTTTAAAATACTTGTTAAAATGTATAACTTCTTTTAACATTTACAAAAAATAAAATATCTGAAAAACTATACATTATTTTTTCAAAATTAATAATTCAGCATAAAAGCAGAACATATCTCTGCGTTCTGTGACAAAATCAAGAGTATCGTCCAAATAACAAATGAGAAAATGTTCCTAACTTTTAGCTCAATTTAACATTGTAAGCATAGGGCATTCCATATACCCTTCATTGCCAAAATGATGCAACATACAACTTATAAGCAGTCACTTGATTTGGATGCAATTCTATTGGCAATGTTGTTGTTGTTGTTGTGGTCTTCAGTCCTGAGACTGGTTTGATGCAGCTCTCCATGCTACTCTATCCTGTGCAAGCTTCTTCATCTCCCAGTACCTACTGCAACCTACATCCTTCTGAATCTGCTTAGTGTATTGATCTCTTGGTCTCCCTCTACGATTTTTACCCTCCACGCTGCCCTCCAATGCTAAATTTGTGATCCCTTGATGCCTCAAAACATGTCCTACCAACCGATCCCTTCTTCTAGTCAAGTTGTGCCACAAACTTCTCTTCTCCCCAATCATATTCAATACCTCCTCATTAGTTACGTGATCTACCCACCTTATCTTCAGCATTCTTCTGTAGCACCACATTTCGAAAGCTTCTATTCTCTTCTTGTCCAAACTGGTTATCGTCCATGTTTCACTTCCATACATGGCTACACTCCATACAAATACTTTCAGAAACGACTTCCTGACACTTAAATCTATACTCGATGTTAACAAACTTCTCTTCTTCAGAAACGATTTCCTTGCCATTGCCAGTCTACATTTTATATCCTCTCTACTTCAACCATCATCAGTTATTTTACTCCCTAAATAGCCTATTGGCAATACCAAGTCTAAATCAAATATGTTCATGACTACATTGTATTTCAGGTTATTCATTTACATGAAACACACAGAATATGGCCAATTTTAAAAGCTGGATTAAAAACTATTCTGTAGAAGCATCTGAACAAGAAACATTAAAGTACATGCACCATCATAAGAATAACAAACTTTCAATGGTCCCAATGAGGTTTCTGTGCCAAACACAATTTTTTTTATGTACATTTCCTTTCTCTTATGTGCATGGTGTCTGGGTCATTAGTGCCCTTCCTAATCCTAAATTTAATGCCTGTTATAGGTGCACCTTCCTTCAGTATGTTGTATAATCCGTTTTATGAGAAACCCACAAATTAGTATTTCACAATTACAAAAATTGTGACCACTATTTTACGTTCAAATTGATTGTAATAGTTATGTTGCAAAATATTCATCAAGTTTTTCAAATAATTGTCTGTAATTTCAAAATAACTTCAATAAAAATGTTTAGTTGCACAATTGTTTTATTTAAAATAGAAATTCATCTGAGCAGAATGACACAATTTTAACAGAGTATGAAATAATATGTTTACATCCTTATACTTACTACACTCAACAAAAAAGATACAAATAGACTTACATAAACACAAGGTGAACAGATAAGATGATATGCAACTATACATACTTCTTGTCAACAAAATGTACAATATTATATTAACATAAAAAATATATATGAAATAACAGAGAGAAATGCAAAACTGAGAGTTTAAAATAAATACTTTGCAAAGTAGAAAATACTTAACAGTGGACCTGCCAAAGTCATTCTGTTCATAAATAATTTTGCTGAACCAGCTTTCAATGTGATAAAGAGAGGTAAACTCAAAGAGACTTCACCAGTTACGTCACCCTTACTTGCCTCTGTGGGTTATAAGTGCTTTACACGTCAGTACAATGCAAATGATTCACTGATGTGAGAATGTGCATTTCCAATTACAGCAGCTTATAAAAAAGGTGAGGAAAGGGAAATTCTTGCTCACTTGAAACAGAGAGATAACATGTGTTGACACTCCAAAAGTACATGCTGTGTAATGCATGCAATTTTCATCCAATTTTGTGTCTTACATACTGCAAAATTATGACTCTGTTCCCTTACCATACAAAGTGAAAAACATTCATGTTTGTTTAGGGGGGCTAGGACAGCAGTATTTTGTTAAATCTTTAATTAGCTTGCCAGACTTAAAATGGGAAGTAGACAGTGAAAGAAAAGGTGACAATAAGAAACTGGTTGTCTGGGTATAATGTAAAAAATTATCACATTTATGCATCCAAATCATAAACAAACAGCACTTCTCTCCGAATGAGGCCAGCTTCTGCCAGTGTCTGCTTTGCTGTTCCCTCTGCTCCAGGAGAGCATTGTAGGACACGTTTTGGAAAATTTGTTGCCACTTCAAAACTCACTGGTGATGATGGGTGACAAAATATATAATAGAAAACAGCCTGAAACAAAAAGATGAAAAATAAATATACAGACTTTGAATATTACAAAATTGTAGCAATTCAAGGAAAGTATTAGATTATAGTATTGATGTGTAACTATTCTGAGTATAAAGTTATGGATTAATGAAAACACTCCAGGACAAAATATAATTTTTGAAAGCTAGTACATCGGTACTGAACATATAAGAGAGGCACTGAGCAGTTGAGAGGTACATACAAAAGAGGAAAAACTGCTTTGCACATGGACAATATGTGTATCAACACTTAAGTGTTTTTGGCATTAACATAAAATATCTGTAATTCTCTCTAAGTTATTCGAAACCACTGCATAGTTTGGTTTATAGTACCACTACTCCTCTAGCCCCATTAGTGTAACTCAACTGTTTACCTTGTTGTCACAAAATGTAAGGGCTGCAACTTGTTAAGCAGTGTACACATGCCAGAGACACCAATATACATTATAAAAAGGGTGTTGTTTTATTCTTTCTTACAGCTGATATTCACAGCATTGGAGGTAAAGATAATTTGTGACACGTATAGAGCTTTCAATGGTGCAGTATGCACTATCCTCTTCAATCAGCTCTGACATATTTTCTGATAGGATTAAGTGAGTACATTCAAAAAGTTCAAAGAAAAGCATTTGCATTATCGTGAAACAGAAGAGAGAGTGTCACTGACATTATACAGGATTTGGAGTGGACATCACTAAAACAAAGTTGTTTTTCATTCCAGTGGGATCTTCTCACAAAATTTCAATCACTCACTTTCTCCTCTGAATGCGAAAATATTTTGTTGACACCGACCTACATTGGGAGAAACAATCATCAAAATAAAATAAGGAAAATCAGAGCTTTTCTTCACGCTGCTTGAGATTGGAACAACAGAAAATTATTTTAAAGGTGGTTCAATGAACCTTCTGCCAGGCACTTAAGGATACAGGGTACTTTTCTGGCTCAATATTATGTAAAAATCAACAGCTATTTCTTTCAGGCACTGTTTACAATGTATATGTTTTACAGATTTTTTTGTTGATATCATGCAATGCAGCACACTTTCTAAACAAACTAGAAGTATTTTGAATATTTTTGAACCTGCTTAGTGTTATTTAAAAAATTACAAAGAAATTGCAATTTTTTCCAAAATCCTTCCTCAAATTGAGGTACCATTTAATCCGGTGTTATACATTTTAAGGAGACCAAATTTTTACCAGATATGCATGACATGATGGCTGAGGTACTAGACCTATTTAATTCCACCTATTATGTACATTTCAAGGATAAAAAAAATCACACCTTACATTTTAATTTTTATATTTTTTCCTAATAAAAATGTTATTTTTTATATAATTTAGTTGATTTTGCAATAATCAGTAGTAGTTATTGCAAGTTACAGAAAAAAATTAGAGTAATGCTTCATAAACTTTAGGAAATATTTGTACCTAAAAATACAACTTGCGGGAAATTGCGAATGAAGGTTGTTGTTGTTGTTGTTGTGGTCTTCAGTCCCGAGACTGGTTTGATGCAGCTCTCCATGCTACCATGAAGGTATGAGTCCAATTAAACTGTACCTCAGAACATTCCTGAATCATAGTCTTCATCCTGCACCATTTCATCATCTTCAAGCTTCCTCTTGCAATTCCTTTTAGCACTTCGTGCTTCTTTGGTAACTTGAACAGTGAATCTTTCAGCTTCATGCACCCTTTGTCTGTTACACGCAAGCAATTTATCTTCCATATTAGAGCTACATTTTTTGCTTAAATTTCTCAGGACTTCCAATCTTCCTATCACTCCATCACTGAAACATATTACTGCATCTAGTACACCAACTTTTAATGTATTTAGTCCTACAAAAACATTCTTGGGTAATCTTTCCCATATGCAATGGTTGAAACTTTTATTTGTATCCTGAGTGCCACCATGAAGAAATTTACTAAGCAAAACAGGGGCACTCATGCCTCTAAAAATTGGCTTTATTTCATTCATAACAGTCTCAGGAAGAGAATGCTTATGATGGTATATTTGACCACTCTCTTTTTCTTTTTGGTAACCACACCAATGATCTGCTCCTTTAGGGCAAATTCCATGTACAGGGTGGTCATCTGTAGACAACTCATGAAAGTAGTTGGCCCAGACAGATTTTATTATTGTTGTAACATCATTTAGAGGTGCAGTTTGTCTAATGGCCAGTCCATAATAACTCTGAAGAAGGTCTATTTCCGCTTCTGTCAATCTGTCTCAGCCACACAGAGATTTTCCATCATATAGCAACTTTACTTTCATTTCTATTCGTAGCTTCCTCAATACAGTACCCACCCTCTTTTTCACATGTCCACAACACACCACTTTTGTTACCAAGGTATCACCATAAACATTGAACTCATTAATTTTATTGAAATCTTTAGCGTCCCCATCGCCTAGGTACTTCGTATATCTAACGTTACAAAGGGGCACCAACCTCTGAAATATTTTTAGAGCTCCATCATACACAATTCCTCCACTGCAACTATCATAATTCTTGGAACACTAATGTTCAATATGTTCTTCAGTGTTACCATGGCAGGTGTGATAGTACCTAGATAAGCACTCAACATCAACAACTTTTCCATTCTCCAGAGAAGTAGCACTTACAACACCATTCAAGGAATGATGTCCTCGATGTTGCCATGTCCCATCAAGTGCAACAGCAATGTCCCTGGTTCCACTAATATTTAGAGTTTCTTCTACTGCACGTTTCATAGGTGCTTTAGACACAACCATCAAGGCACCTAAAAGTATTTTTATGTACTTGCTGAACCTACTGGGAGGAGGAGGAGGAAGGTCCATCAAACAAAAGCATCTGAGCAGCCTTTTTTCCTTTTCCTATTGCACGCATTGCATACACTAGCTTCAAATTCACATCATGTGAATTATGCACAATGTTCAAAGTCATTTTCGAGGTAGATTTATTGCAGGATCCACACAGAACAACTAATTTTGACGCTAAACCCTTCCTGCTACTTTGTTGTTCAGTTATTTCCAGACAGCCTACACCATCACATTGTTTACATTTCACCATTTCCTTTATCAAAGAAGATAAGATGCCCACATCAACAATAACAAATCTACTACAAACAGCGTCATTGTCAACACAAAAATTTAAATCACCAGGAGGCGTGCCATGTGGGAGTTTCTTCCCTGAAGAACTGATACATAGGTTACATTCAACAATGTGGCTTGCTTTGTTTGTGAACTGGTTACCACAGAATTTCCTTTATTGAATTTCTTGATGTGTAGCATAGTTCATATTTATTGCACTCTAAAGGATACATACTTCCACAATATATGTAGCACTTGGGCAACACACATTCAGTAACACATGAAAAAACTGCTTCAGCGAAACAAAAGTAAATACTAGCAAAGATAATCATTTACAGTCACTAGAAACATGCACTGTTACCAACATATACAATGTATCATACGTATAATCAATGGAACAGAAAGTTCACAGTTCTTTTCGAAATATTACTGGTTTCTGTAACAGTAATAAATAAGGTGTGGCGGTATACATCGCCGTAACTTTAAATTTTGGTATCATTTTTCATTTGCAACCCTATAACGTATATATCAAAGTAATCAGGAAAGACTACAGAATTTAATAAAGACAAAAATAAAAAAAATAAAATAAAATAAAAAAACCAAATCCCCCCATGAACCATGGACCTTGCCGTTGGTGGGGAGGCTTGCGTGCCTCAACGATACAGATAGCCGTACCGTAGGTGCAATCACAATGGAGGGTATCTGTTGAGAGGCCAGACAAACGTGTGGTTCCTGAAGAGGGGCAGCAGCCTTTTCAGTAGTTGCAGGGGGCAACAGTCTGGATGATTGACTGATCTGGCCTTGTAACACTAACCAAAATGGCCTTGCTGTTCTGGTACTGCGAACGGCTGAAAGCAAGGGGGAAAATACAGCCATAATTTTTCTTGAGGGCATGCAGCTTTACTGTATGACTAAATGATGATGGCGTCCTCTTGGGTAAAATATTCCGGAGGTAAAATAGTCCCCCATTCGGATCTCCGGGCGGGTACTACTCAGGAGGATGTCGTTATCAGGAGAAAAAACCTGGCGTTTTATGGATCGGAGCGTGAAATGTCAGATCCCTTAATCGGGCAGTTAGGTTAGAAAATTTAAAAAGGGAAATGGATAGGTTAAAGTTAGATATAGTGGGAGTTAGTGAAGTTCGGTGGAAGGAGGAACAAGACTTCTGGTCAGGTGAATACAGGGTTATAAATACAAAATCAAATAGGGGTAATGCAGGTGTAGGTTTAATAATGAATAAAAAAATAGGAGTACGGATAAGCTACTACAAACAGCATAGTGAACGCATTATTGTGGCCAAGATAGACACGAAGCCCATGCCTACTATAGTAGCACAAGTTTATATGCCAACTAGCTCTGTAGATGACAAAGAAATTGATGAAATGTGTGATGAGATAAAAGAAATTATTCAGGTAGTGAAGGGAGACGAAAATTTAATAGTCATGGGTGACTGGAATTCATCACTAGGAAAAGGGAGAGATGGAAACATAGTAGGTGAATATGGATTGGGGCTAAGAAATGAAAGAGGAAGCCACCTGGTAGAATTTTGCGCAGAGCATAACTTAATCATAGCTAATACTTGGTTTAAGAATCATGAAAGAAGGTTGTATACATGGAATAATCCTGGAGATACTAGAAAGTATCAGATAGATTATATAATGGTAAGACAAAGATTTAGGAAGCAGGTTTTAAATTGTAAGACATTTCCAGGGGCAGATGTGGACTCTGACCACAATCTATTGGTTATGAACTGTAGATTAAAACTGAAGAAACTGCAAAAAGGTGGGAATTTAAGGAGATGGGACCTGGATAAACTGAAAGAACCAGAGATTGTACAGAGTTTCAGGGAGAGCATAAGGGAATAGTTGACAGGAATGGGGGAAAGAAATACAGTAGAAGAAGAAAGGGTAACTTTGAGGGATGAAATAGTGAAGGCAGCAGAGGATCAAGTAGGTAAAAAGACGAGGGCTAGTAGAAACCCTTGGGTAACAGAAGAAATATTGAATTTCACTGATGAAAGGAGAAAATATAAAAATGCAGTAAATGAAGCAGGCAAAAAGGAATACAAGCATCTCAAAAATGAGATTGACAGGAAGTGCAAAATGGCTAAGCAGGGACAGCTAGAGGAAAAATTTAAGGGTGTAGAGGCTTATCTCACTAGGGGTAAGATAGATACTGCCTACAGGAAAATTAAAGAGACCTTTGGAGAAAAAAGAACCACTTGTATGAATATCAAGAGCTCAGATGGAAACCCAGTTCTAAACAAAGAAGGGAAAGCAGAAAGGTGGAAGGAGTATATAGAGGGCCTACACAAGGGCGATGTACTTGAGGACAATATTATGGAAATGGAAGAGGATGTAGATGAAGATGAAACTGGAGATATGATATTGCGTGAAGAGTTTGGCAGAGCTCTGAAAGGCCTGAGTCGAAACAAGGCCCCCGAAGTAGGCAACATTCCATTAGAACTACTGACAACCTTGGGAGAGCCAGTCCTGACAAAACTCTGCCATCTGGTGAGCAAGATGTATGAGACAGGCAAAATACCCTCAGACTTCAAGAAGAATATAATAATCCCAATCCCAAAGAAAGCAGGTGTTGACAGATGTGAAAATTACCGAAATATCAGTTTAATAAGTCACAGCTGCAAAATACTAATGCGAATTCTTTACAGACGAATGGAAAATCTTGATAGAAGCCGACCTCGGGGAAGATCAGTTTGGATTCCGTAGAAATGTTGGAACACGTGAGGCAATACTGACCCTACGACTTATCTTAGAAGAAAGATTAGGGAAAGGCAAATCTACGTTTCTAGCATTTGTAGACTTAGAGAAAGCTTTTGACAATGTTGACTGGAATACTCTCTTTCAAATTTTGAAGGTGGCAGGGGTAAAATACAGAGAGCGAAAGGCTATTTACAATTCGTACAGAAAGCAGATGGCAGTTATAAAGAGTCGAGGGGCATGAAAGGGAATCAGTGGTTGGGAAGGGAGTGAGACAGGGTTGTAGCCTATCCCCTATGTTATTCAATCTGTATATTGAGCAAGCAATACAGGAAACAAAAGAAAAGTTCGGAGTAGGTATTAAAATCCACAGAGAAGAAATAAAAACTTTGAGGTTCGCCGATGACATTGTAACTCTGTCAGAGACAGTGAAGGACTTTGAAGAGCAGTTGAATGGAATGGACAGTGTCCGGAAAGGAGGATATAAGATGAACATCAACAAAAGCAAAACGAGGATAATGGAATGTAGTCGAATTAAGTCAGGTGATACTGAGGGAATTAGATTAGGAAATGAGACACTTAAAGTATTAAAGGAGTTTTGCTATTTGGGGAGCAAAATAATTGATGATAGTCGAAGTAGAGAGGATATAAAATGTAGGCTGGCAATGGCAAGGAAAGCGTTTCTGAAGAGGAAAAATTTGTTAACATCGAGTATAGGTTTAAATGTCAGGAAGTTGTTTCTGAAAGTATTTGTATGGAGTGTAGCCATGTATGGAAGGGAAACGTGGACGATAAATAGCTTAGACAAGAAGAGAATAGAAGCTTTCGAAATGTTGTGCTACAGAAGAATGCTGAAGATTAGATGGCTAGCTCACATAACTAATGAGGAGGTATTGAATAGAATTGAGGAGAAGAGGAGCTTGTGGCACAGCTTGACCAGAAGAAGGGATCGGTTGGTAGGACATGTTCTGAGGCATCAAGAGATCACCAATTTAGTACTGGAGGGCAGCGTGGAGGGTAAAAATCGTAGAGGGAGACCAAGAGATGAATACACTAAGCAGATTCAGAAGAATGTAGGTTGCAGTAGGTACTGGGAGATGAAAAAGCTTGCACAGGATAGAGTAGCATGGAGAGCTGCATCAAACCAGTCTCAGGACTGAAGACCACAACAACAAACAACATAGGACTGAATGATAACAGTTTAGGAGTCTATTCTCTCTTTCATTCCTCTTTCTGCTGTTTAAACTTAGTGTGAATTTTGCAGATCAAAAAGTACAGGATGTTCCTGTCTTATGGTTTTTGATGACAGATGAGAACACTTGCAGTTTCTGAAAATCACATATATTCTTTAATGACTGCGTACATGGATTCAGCTCTAGTCCAGCACACAGATTTCATCTGATTTAATTTAGCAAGAAGTTTCATAAAAGTGAACACGCTGCTGCAGACTGAAGGATTAATTCTGGGCATTGCACTACACCAAGTAGGTGAATTATGGAAAAAAATAATGTGTCAGTACATTTCACCGTCAAATGGCCAATACTTTATTTCAGAGACATTTTTGTTTCAATCAATCACTGATTGAACTCTTTAAACATTCAGTTGCATGGCCTCACATCAATAGCAACAAGTAGATGATCTGCAAAATTTGCTTTCATAGTCAATATTCAAACAACTTAAGATCCTTACATCCAATGTGTGACTTCGCAGAAACCGTCGTTCGAGGCGAGTCCCATCTGGAAGCTTTATAACAATATGGACGGCATCTGGGTGATTCTTGTCTGGTTCATCTGGTATCCTGTTCATGAATTCTACCTTCTGCCTTCGGATTTCCTATAAAGAAATGGTTCTTCCTGTTACGGTAACATTAAATTACAGTGCATCATGTAACAGCTTTATTTCACACAGTGTAAGATGACAGAAATTACAATTAGACAATAAAATATTATGGAGATTTTTAAATTTTGTAATGGAGAAACCAAGACAAAATGCCACAAAGGATTTCACTGTCACAATCAAGACAATGAAATTTAAGAAGGGGTCCAATTTAGTATCATTAAATAAAATAATACATTATAGCAATGTATGCAACTACATCAATACTTTCCTGAAATATGCACAGATAATAAGAGTGTGACATATCTTGTAAATAAACCATCAATCACATTTCATTTGAAGAAATATTATTAGACGTGTTTTATGAAAATGTTAAGTAAGTATACAATTACTTAATTGATGATGGACAAACAAATGGAAAAATTATCATACCAACAAGTCAATGAATTAAATGTCCAATGCTAGTAAATGTGAAGCTGTAAGCCAGTTCCCCTCCCCAGTCAATCCCAGAAAACTTTTGTATTCAACAGAGTTAGCACAGAATATGAAACAAAGTACCTTGTCAAATTGTCCACAGCTCGTGGTCATGCGGTAGCGTTCTCGCTTCCCACGCCCTGGTTCGATTCCCAGCGGGGTCAGGGATTTTCTCTGTCTCGTGATGACTGGGTGTTGTGTGCTGTCCTTAGGTTAGTTAGGTTTAAGTAGTTCTAAGTTCTAGGGGACTGATGACCGTAGATGTTAAGTCCCATAGTACTCAGAGCCATTTGAACCATTTTGAACCTTGTCGAATCTCATAGTTTCTCACACACAATTTATTGAACTTAAAACCATATTGGTTCTGTCAACACGTATGATGAACTTAATGCATTTCACAAGGCACTGTGGTTTCTTATGACTTCATTCAGAAATGCATCATGTTTCAGCATCCATACATCTCATTTATCATACTATTTATTTACAGACTTGTGTGGTATTGCAAAAGACTACCTTTTCCATCAGTTTTTTGCATCAATTTCCTAGTTCATTCACCATGCCACACAAGCTGGTATATAAATCATCAAACTATAAACATGTTCTGGAAACGGAGTACCAGTTGACCAATTGCCTACAAAAAAATCTATGGCCTAATTGGAAAATATGATTGAAGCAAAATCAAATCACATCTCCCGACTTCCCAAGTCCATACTTTTAATAAGGCTTAATGATACTTCAAAAATAATGTTACAATTGAATGACAGTAGGAAATATTTCGTGCTGTCAGTCTCCAACAGTTTCCACACACTTGTCTGGAAAATGCAGCATTTCACCATACCACACAGGTTGGCATATAAATCATCAAACTATAAACATGTTCTGGACTGGAGCTAGTCTCCAACATGTGTGGAGCCTGTGATCAATAAAAAGGTTCAATGACAGTTCTGAGAGCAATCACTGTGATGGTAGCAAATTCATATAACTTGCATTCGACAATCTATGGATTGGCTGTGTTCTGTTGTTATTTTTATTGTGAACATGATGAATTAAGTCACTCATAGTAGTTTTACTGAGTCTTTCAGCAAGAACTGAACTCTTATTGAAGATGAAGCTTAAGCACTGAGCTGTAATACAAAATTCTTTGTGATATTTGTAGTTTCAGTAGTGACTCAAAATTTCCTGTTTCATGCACGAAAAACATTCTCCTTCCAGAACAGAGTGGTGATGGTAAAAAATGTCTGTTACTGGGAATAATTTGTGTTGTGAAGGAAGATGTAGTACAGCTTTATTGAAAGCAATATGGTTTAACTGTTTCGAAATAAAATGTAAAATACTCAGAGTAGGCCAAATTTAATGACTGCAAGTGTGTTGCAGACTAAGAAAGATATGTAAATTTATTATGTGGCAATCAAGTAACACGAATAAAAAGTTCAAATATGACACTTTGTTTTGCATTGTAATGGATAATTTGAAACTGAACTCAAACTACATTGCTAGACACTAAAATTGTACGACCAGAAAGGATACTAAAAAACCAAATTTTTCTTACTGCACGGGAGAGAGATCTGGAGAAAGTGCTGGCCTGAGCAACAGTTGAACTATCTTTGTATTGAGATAGGTCATGACAACATGAACAACATGCAATATTGTGTTATCTTGTTGAAAGACAACACTGTCGAAACTTCAAAGATAGTGCACAGCTACCGATCTTAACACACCAGAAATATAATGCTTGATACCCAAGTTACTGGTTATGTAAAATACAAGTGACGTTGCTGTGTACCTAATGCCACCTCATACCATTACACCAGATGCTGGGACCATATGACAAAAGATGAATGCAGTATAGCAATCAATGGCAATCCTCCTCAGCTACATAGATACCTCTGACATGATACTGAACACTGAACTGGGACACGTCTGAAAACATGATGTGGTGTCACAGCTGTGTCCAGTGTAGATATAGGCGCCCAGGTAGATTCTCTGTTCCTTGACTTCCGAAAGGCATGCAACACAGTTCAGCACTGCCACCTAATGAACAAAACGCGAATGTACAGAATATGAAACCAACTGTGTGATTAGACTGAAAAGTCTCTATGAAACAGAACACAGCACATCATTCTGAGTGGAGAGATGTCTTCAGACACAAAAGCAACTTTGGGTGTGCCGCAGGGGAATGTTACAGGAACAACATTTTCACAATATATATAAATGACGTAATAGATAATGTCAGAAATTCTATAAGGCTGTTTGCAGATGATGCTGTTCTACACAGAGAAGCCTTGATGATATAAAATTGTAGTGAAATGAAGGCAGACCCACAGAGAATCAGCACTTGGAGGACAGAGTCACAACTGACTCTCACGTGAACAAATATAACATATATTGTGAATATAGACAGAAAGATACTTTAATGTATGGCTACATGAGTGCAGAACAATCACTGGAAGCAGTTACTGCCATAAAATATCTAGGAGTGTGCATACGGAGTGATTTGAAATGGAAATAACAGAGTAAATTAATTGTGAGTAAGGCAGATGCCAGACTGACATTCATTGGATGAATCCTGAGGAAATGTGGTCCCTCAACAAAGGAAGTAGCTTACAAAACACTCATTCGAGTATTGCTCATTGGTGTTGATGGATGCAATCATACCAGATAGAACTGATGGAGGAAATTGAGAAGATTCAAAGAAGAGCAGGCATTTCGTTACAGGTTTATTTACTAAGCACAAAAGCGTCACAGAGATTATCAACCAACTGCAGTGGCAGACACTGTAACGGAGGCATTCTGCATCACAGTATGGTCTACTGTTGCAGTTCAGAGAGCATGCGTTCATTAAGTGTCAACAAATACTTTTATGTCTGTCTCATTGGAGATTTGATCCCACACTGAGACTTACTGTAAAGTAACAGAATAGGTTGACTCTTAATGAAAAACCATGATTACTGACCAACTAAACCATTCAATACCATCTCGCAATGTATACACAATGTACAGAATCTTGATGAGCACATATTGTGATGTTATTAACTGACTAAATTTATAAAATAATGGTACTTGGAGCACAGTTATGATGGTTTACGATGAAATGGTCACGACATACAGTTTCTATTCAAAAGCATGCTCAATAATTGTACACAATACTAAAACTAACAGTTATAAAAACTGCCCAGAGAATTATAATTATTATTATTATTCAGCAATACACATAGAAAGAGAAAATACATTAGCAACAAAATCCAATTTGTTGTTAAAAAGTTATTACATTTTATAAATCTAGTATCACTGTGGAAGCATGTTTTAATAGAACTTTTTTATTATTATGAAATGCTATATCTCCCACGGGGGGATGCTTGACAAGAAATAATAACACAGGTAAACAAGAACAAGGGTTTATTACAACCACAGTAGAGAGCTGTAATAACAAAGGAAAGCTCTTCTCAATAAAAAATAATACTACTTCTCAGACGCTAATAGGCATATGCCTGGAACACACAGCAAATAAACGTAGTGGGACGTAAAGACTATGCCACTGATAATCCCTAACATTGGAGGTTGAGCGTTCAGCATAGTTGGTCTTGATATATCACTGGAAAGTCATAGGTCCCGCTGCCGTGGCTTCTGACCAGGCTCTGACTGAAGGACTGCTAAGAAGCAGCGCATGAATTGGTCCAGAGCTCCAGCGGAACGAACTGCCTAAGTGTTGGCTTGCGCTGCCCTATATAGCCTGGGCACAGACGAATGCGTGCTGACTCAGTTCCACACACGTGACATGGTGGAGGAAATAGGTCCCTGGCAAGGAGGACTTCTGGTGGAACTTGCCCTGCCATCCGCCATCCCTATTGTGATCAGCCCAGTACATGGAGGCAATGCATTTTACGTATGCAACACTGTCATGCCTCAGTGTCTCAGGCATTGCTGATCCCTTTAGGCGAACGGCGTGTGAGTGGCACGAGACAATTGTCATGATTTATAAATCCAATTTCTGTAACTTTTTCTGAAAAACTGTTAACTGTAAATTATAATATTACCACATTAAACAATTCTTATTCTCAAACATCCATTAATGTACAGTATACAAGGAATTGTGCCAACAGCCAAAGCACAGTATTAATCAATATTTTGCCAAGCTCATCATGATGTCATTTGTGACATGAATAAATAAGTTGTAAAGCAAATTAAGTGTTTTGGCCACATTATTTCACTAGACTTCATTAACAAAATTCAAATTAGTTGACAATACGCTGAATCCAGTTTTCAAGTGGAGTTATCTGCAGTGAAGAAATACGCCTAATATTCAAATATCGAAAGCAAAGCTAAGTATTTATTTTCATAGCCAAATAAAGTGTTTACATTATGGGACAAAGTGACAATGATACACGAAGTACCCTCCATCACATACTGCAAGGTGGCCTGTGAAGTATAGATATAGATGTAGATATAGCTCTGTCTGTTGCTTTTTAAGGAATGCTGCAACAGTGGTTGCTGTGTGTCGACAGTCTGTGGCACTCCACAAGCCATTACACTGCCCCCGTGGATACTCATCTTGCTGCACATAAGCCCATTCCTGATTTTAGGTATGCAACACAGCTGTACAATCCTGCACAGCTGAGTGAACAATATGTCTGTCCTCTTGAACACTAGTTGTGTGGTTTTTCCTTAAGGAACCTTCATTTATTCATCAACATTAACTCTGTACCCTCCAAAGTAATCCCCTTCAGAAACGATACACTTGTGTCAGTGCTTTTTCCAATCTTGGAATCACTTCTGAAATTCACTTTTTGCTATGGTGTTCAGCTTCTTCAGTGGTTCTGATTTTGTCTCATCAATGGTGGCAAAACAAAATCCTTTCATGCTTCTCTTCAGCTTCAGAAATAGAAACAAGTCACAGAGGGCCATGTCTGGTGAATATGGTGGCTGAGGCAACATAACAGTTTTGTTTGTTGCCAAAAAACAAAAACAAGCTTTGAGGTGGGAGTAGGAGCATTATTGTGATCCAATTTCTATGAGTGGTTTTGCTGGTCATTTTCTTTGGCACGCTTCATGCGAATGCCGCATAACATCTAGATAGTATTCCTCATTGACCATACGACCAAAGAACTCGTGATGCACTAACCCTTTGTAATCGAAGAAAACAGTGGGGAGAACCTTCACATGTGATCAAACGTTAACTTTTTTCTGTCTTGGCTCTTCTGGCAGGTTTCACTAGGACAATTGGGCCTCAGCTTCAACATCATACTCGTATATCCACATTTGATCACCTGTTATAACCTTCTTTAGAAGTTCTGGTCGTTGTTGACTTCATTCAGCAATTCCGGATTAATGTCTACACAACATCGTTTTTAATTGAAATTTAATAATTTTAGAACAAACTTTACTGCTAGAGGTTTCATATCCGAAAAAGCTTCTTGACATGAGCCAAAGGAATGCAGACATACCAGCAACATCTCTGACAGTGATTCAGCAATTTTCAGAATCACTTCCTTTACTTCTTCCACATTGTTGTTCGTAGCTGATGTGCTAGGGTGCACAGAACAGCTGTCGTCTTCAATGTCTTCCCAACCCTCTTTGAAATGTTTATGCCACTCACAAACTCACAGTTGATTCGCCAAAAGCCACAGTCAACATTTTGACTGCAGTACTGCACTTTATTCCATTTCTCGAACAAAATATAATGGAATTTTATTTATCTATCTTTTTTTAACATAAAAATTTGCTGAGCACTCAAAAGCATGTATAACCTTTAGGACTGTCAACAACAAACTAAATCTGCAAAACTGCTGATAATGCAAACATACTTCAGGAACTTGTGTAGTAACAAGATAAAAAAAATTGAAAATCGGATGTACAAAGTCAGCACAATTAAAAAATTCATATTACTTTATTATCATACCTTGTATATGCCACGATCCAGCTACTCTCAAATTCCAACACATTCAGGTAGATATTTCTCCTCCTTTCATGAGGCATAATGTGATCTCACAAACAACAAACATTCAAATGAGATTCCTGAATGAGAAACCCAATGAGTACTCTTCCTTTGTATATAGCATATACACAACATCCTAGGCCATCCCTATGCCACTCCCATTCCCAACCACTTGCCACAGGAATCATATTCCCGTGGAAGACCTATATCCAATACCAGTCCAATTCACCCACCCAGCACCTCCTATTCCAGTCCTCTTAAGAGACTTATCCTACCCTGTCAGACTCTAGGCCACCTGTGGAAGCAGCCTTGTCATATAACAACTCTGGTGCAAACAACTTAACAGTCTTTTATATCAATATGACTACAAAATATCTGTCCAATAGAATGAATGGACATTGCCAAAATTTTGTCAAGAACAAAACTGACCACCCAGTGGCACAACATGCTCAATTTCAATGGCTGCTTCACATCCTGAGCCATTTTGATGATTATCTCCGTCACCAGCTTCTCTGAACTACACAGATGGATGTTATCCTTACAATAAGTACTCTGCTCCCATATCAGCCGGGCCTCAATCTCAGGTAAATCCACTCTCCCTGCATCCTTCACCCAACAGTTTCCCTTTCCTCCGTCCTGTCATACCCTCACAATTCACATCCCCCAGTTGCCTTCAGTGTGTGCCGCTTCCCACTGGCTGCTACAATCGTGTCAGCTCATATACGTGCCGAAGCTCCCTCCTACATTCCTAGCTGGCAACTGGCTGCCTCACTCCGAGCATTGGCCGTCCATCCCCCAACCCCTCTCTCTGCCTCCCTCTCTCTCTACTCCCCATCCAACACTACCCCAACACAAACAGTCCACCTGCCAAGAAACAGTATTGGCAGTGTTAGTATAGCTAGCACAATGTAGGGGCATAGGCATGCGTATGCACGTGTACAACAACCCCCCATTTATCGCTCGCATCAGGATTGTGAGGATGAGATTAGAATAATTACTGCATGCATAGAGGCATTCGAACAATCATTCTTACTGTGCTACGTACGTGAATGGAACGGAAAGAGACCCTAATAGCTGGTACAATGGGATGTATCCTCTGCCGTGCACCTCAGGGCGGTTTGCAGAGTGTAGATGTAGATGTATGTGAGTGTATATTCTACTCTAGCTGATCAAAGGATACAACTTCCTGTTCACATTATGATCAATACAAACACTTACGACTTTAGAATACTCTGTTGTATTTACTGATTTTCTTTCATACCAAGTATTGCCTTGTGCATTACAGAACTGCGTGTATTGTGTTTTACCTAAGTCTAGTGAAAGAGTCAATAATTTTCAACAAAAGTTTATTTACCTGCTCAAGAGTTGAAGTTCCTTCATTAGGCTTTGTTTGTAATATAAGTAACAATCAAAATGTTTCCATTCAAATACCATACTGACCCCTTACCTACACGTAGATGGCTATATACCAACATCGGAGTCAAGCTGGGTTGCATATATGCTGCAGCAATGCCCTTACACAGAAACTTTTTGATTGCCCCTTATACTTACACTGACAGCAAAGGTAACAATTTCAGCTTCTCGGATGTACAATGGCAGACCAATTACACACAACGATAAAAAGCAGCCCAACATCGATCCCCGGTGTACACCTACAGTGATTATTCCTCATCGTGATCGAAGATGCTGCTTCACTGAGTACACTCCCTCAGTTTCTTGACGCAACACTCTGCTTCTTTTTAGTTCTATACGATGAAAATCAGTTACCAGCAAAGTCTCTGATATCATAATATTTGAGCTTCTGTGGGAGAATACTGATATCTGCACAATAAAATGCTTTGGACAAGTGTCAGAGTATATTAGATGGCAATATTTAGTCATTTAAATTTTCTATATTCTGTTTCATGAATTAAAAAAATGAAACATTGTATGGAGAGAGACATTTTGAGATATCTGTGTTAATGTTTTTGCATACAGAACTTTTCTCAGTAACTCTGAGAAGGGGGTAAGCAGCGATATTGAACAACAATGATGTATTCCACATATGTTCCACCACACTGCATATATGCAAAGAACAGAATAATTTACTTGAGATATTATCAACACAATGAGAGTTTTCACTTTTGATACAGGTAATTACTTCCTTATTTTCTTAGGTAGATCAAAGAGCAATTTGCAATTTGGCTCTTTGTATGGAGCTTTGGCATACTGTTAACTAATTAATTACAGTGTACTAAACTTCTGCACATCAGTGCTTGTTTCACTGTTTCCCATTTCAGGGTTAGTGAGAAATTGGAAAACTGATATTACCTCTAGCCGATTACGTTCTGCCTGTTCCTGTTCTCGCCTGCTTCGTTCTTCATCAGCCAATCTCTCACGTTCCTGACAGCGCCTTCGCTCTTTCTCCTCATCTGCACGCAGAGATTCCAAGTATGCCTGGTCCTGCTGCTGCCTCAGAGTCTGATTGAAGTTGCGCTCCACCCTTAAAAGTGAAGTTACACAGATATAGTGACCCAGTCCTGGTAAAAAATTATCTGCTCTGCATATACTACTTCAACTAAGTTCATAATTAAACCCAAGAATTCCAAAATTAAAACACAAAAGCAAAGAAAGTTATTTTAAAAATCAAACTAAGAGTAGAAATGATTAAACAACTCTGGAAAGGAGATTTAATATTATGCAAGGAGTATTTTGTAAAATGCTGTGGTCTGATTGCAGCTGTATGAATTTCACTCACCTGTAAAAATGCACATTCTTACAGAATGACTTGGTACAAGCAGATTCCATTAGCAATTGCCACCTAATTTGTACTGTTGATGGTTAAAATATCCAAGACAACTGAATGGTCTAGGATACGGTTTCGACAGCAAGGAACTTGCCCAGCACGGCTCAGTTTAGTAGTTTTGGAGTTAATGTATTGTTACTGGATTCTATGATGCTAAATATTCAAGATATTTTCATAGACATATTTCATTTCAGTCAGCATTCTTGCCACAACACCCCTTCCATTCTAAGCATGTGGATGTGAGGTATCTAGGCAGCAGGGAAATTCGCTGTGTCTCTCACCCCTTGCCATTTACCTGGCAGCCTGGAGCTGTGCCTAAGTTCCGCCTAATGGGCTGGACTATAATCATCCCATCTGACAGGCACACACATTTAAAATGAGCACTCTTGCTTGCATCCTCAGCATCTGTTATGTTACAGTGGTAGCAGAACATAACATGTGATCAGGTGAGTAAAGAGTTATAAATACAAAATCAAACTGGGGTAATGCAGCTACTATGAACAGCACAGTAAACAAATTGTCATAGCCAAGAAGACACAAAGTCAACACACACCATTGTGTCAACACACCACATAGTAGCACAAGTTTATAAGCAAACTATCTCTGCAAATGAAGAAGAGATTGAAAAATGTATGATGAAATAAAGGAAATTATTCAGGTTATTACAGGAAATGAAAATATAATTGTGATGGTGATGGGACTTCAGTAGTAGGAAAAAGAAGGGAAGGAAAAATAGTAAGAGAACACCGAATGGGGGAAAGGAATGAAAAAGGAAGCCACCTGGTAGAATTTTGCTAGCATAATTTAATAATTGTTTAAGAATCCTGAAAGAAGATTGTATGTGTGGAAGAGAGCTGGGGATCTATTATATGGAACAAAGATTTTGAAACCACATTTTAACTGTACGATGATTCCACAACACATGTAGAATCTGGCCATAATTTATTGTTTATGAATGGTAGATTACAATTGAGGAAATTGCAAAAAGATAGGACATTAAGGGTATGGGACCTTGATAAATTGAAGAAACCAGACGTGGTTGAGAGTTTCCGAGGGAGCATTAGGCAACAACTGACTGCAACAGGGAAAAGGAACGCAATAGAAAATGAAGCAGTAGCTATGAAAAATAAAATAGGGAAACCATATAACATACGAGATATTGAATTTTGTAGGCGAAAAGAGAAAATATAAAAATGAACCAAATGAAATGGGTGGTAGGAAATACAGACACCCAAAAAATGAGACTATATATATCAACTAAAATAATCAATTGTTGATGGTATAATGTAATTGTGTAGCTAAAAAATCTACTCAAAAAGCGATTGCAGGAGAAAACACATACATAAGTTAAGGAAATGTGCAAGCTTTCGAGCCAGTGGCTCCTTCTTCTGGCAGAAGGGTTGAAGGCGAAGGAAAAGGAATGACTCTAGATGTGACATCAAATAAAAATACTTACTTCCAACGACCTCCACTGCAGTAGCAGTTTATTCCAGATGTGACATGTCCTGACTCTTTTGCATAACTTATCATAGTGCGGTGCACCAACTGAACCACATAATTTTGTAGTGCAAAAAAACACATATATGAAAAATACCAAATATAGCAATTCAGTTCACGAAGCATATAATTCAAAATGGCACCTGATCATCTTCCAACATAGGTCCTAGTCTACATAACAGATCACTCTTTCAGTACATGCATAATACACAAAATTGTACCAATAATATTGAACATTCTAAGTTTTACCACCAGAAACACAAGTAGCGGAAAAGGAGAGACACAGAGAGAAATAAAAAAGAGAAAAAGAAAAGACTGGGTGTGGTGGTGGAATGACGGCTGTGTAGTGCTGGAATGGGAGCAGGGAAGGGGCTGGATGGGTGAGGACAGCGACTAACGAAGGTTGAGGCTAGGAGAGTTACGGGAACACAGCATGTAATGCATGAAAAGTTCCCACCTGTGCAATTCAGAAAAGCTGATGTTGGTGGGAAGGATCCATATGGCACAGGCTGTGAAGCAGTCATTGAAATGACAGCATGTTCAGCAACAGGGTGGTCCGCTTGTTTCTCGGCCACAGTTTTTCGGTGGCCATTCATGTGGACAAACAGCTTGTTGGTTGTCATCCCTACATAGAATGCAGCACAGTGGTCGCAGCTTAGCTTGTAGACCACATGGCTGGTTTCACAGGTAGGCCTGCCTTGGATGGGGTAGGTGATGTTACTGACTGGACTGGAGTATGCGGTGGTGGGAGGATGTATGGGAAAGTTCTTGCATCTAGGCCTATTACAGGGGTATGAGCCATGAGGTAAGGGATTGGGAGCAGGGGTTCTGTAAGAATGGACGAGTATATTGCGTAGGTTTATTGGATGGCGGAATACCACTGTGGGCAAGACATTTCTCATTTCAGTGGACAATGAGAGGTAACTGAAACCCTGGTGGAGAATGTAATTCAGTTGCTCCAGTTCTGGGTGGTAGTGAGTTACGAGAGGAATGCTCCTCTGTGGCCGGATGGTGGGGCTTTGGGAGTTGGTGGAAGACTGGAAATGCACAGGAGATTTGCTTTTGCACAAGATTGGGAGGATAAGTACGGTCAGTGAAGGATTCAGTGAGACCCTCGGTATATTTAGAGAGGGACTGCTTGTCACTGCAGATGCGACGACCACGGGTGGCTAGGCTGTACAGAAGGAACTTCTTGGTATGGAATGGGTGGCAGCTGTCGAAGTGGAGGTGTTGCTGATGGTTAATAGGTTTGATATGGACAGAGGTACTGACGTAGCCATCTTTGAGGTGGAGGTCAACATCTAGGAAGGTGGCTTGTTGGGTTGAGTAGGACCAGGTGAAGCAAATGGGAGAGAAGTTGTTGAGGATCTGGAGGAATGTGGATAGGGTGTCCTCACCTTCGATCCAGATACCAAAGATGTCATCAATGAATCTGAACCAGGATTCTAGGTGTTTAGAAAGGATTCCTCTGGATGGCCCATGAACAGAATGGCACAGGATGGTGCCACGTGGGTGCCCATAGCCGCACCCCGGATTTGTTTGTAGGTAATGCTTTCAAAGGATAAGTAATTGTGGGTGAGGATATAGTTGGTCATGGCTACTAGGAAGGAGGTTGTCGGTTTGGAAACCGTCAGACGTTGGGAAAGGTAGTGTTCAATAGCGATAGGGCCATAGGCATTAGGAATGTTAGTGTACAGGGAGGGGACATCAACAGTGACGAGCAGGGCACTGTATGGTAAAGGGACAGGAAATGTGGAGAGTCGGTGGAGGAAATGGTTGGTATCATTTTATATAGGGGGGCAGGTTCTCGGTAATACGTTGAAGGTGTTGGTCTATGAGAGCAGAGATACTCTCAGTGGGGGCACAGTAACTGGCTACAATGGGGCATCCTGGGTGGCTAGGTTTATGGACTTTAGGAAGCACGTAGAAGGTAGGAGTGTGGGGAGTGGTACGGGTGAGCGGAGAGATGGACTCCAGGGAGAGGCTCTGGGATGGGCCTAAGGATTTGAGTAGTGACTGAAGATCCTGCTGCATTACTAGAATGGGGTCACTGTGGCAAGGTTTGTAGGTGGAAGTATCTGATAGCTGGCGGAGTCCTTCCGCCAGGTAATCCTTGCTGTTCGAAACAACAGAGGTGGAGCCTTTGTCCGCAGGTAGGAATGTAATGTCAGGATTAGTTTTTAGATGGTGGACTGCAGTTCTTTCTGCAGATGTAAGGTTAGTCTACATGTTGAGGGATTTGGGGAATGGTGGTGAGGCAAGGTTTGAGGTTAAGAATCTCTGGAACGTTAACAGAGGGTGGTTTGGGGACAGTGGGGGTGGATCACAGTTGGATGGAGGAGTGAACTGAGTTAGGCAAGGTTCAATATTGGTCTGTGGTTGATTCTGATTGGTAGGGTTGGTGGCGAAAAAGTGTTTCCACTGTAGGCACCGGGAGAAGGAGAGAAGGTCTTTAACAAGTCCTGCATCATTGAATTTGGGAGTGGGGCCTTTGGAAAGGACTGATATTTCTGTGGGGCTAAGGCTTCTGGAGGAAAGGTTCATGACTGTTTTGCAGGTCTGTTTAGGTTCTGGATTCTGTGTGGTGGTGGGAGGGAGTTTTGGAGGGGGGGGGGGGGGTAAGTGTAGTAGGTCTGCAAGACAGGGTTTGTCCACTATGGGGAGGCTTGGGGGAGGTTTGGAGGTGGTTGTAGAGGTGGTGGACAGTGGCACTCCAGGGCGGGAGTAGGAAGTGAGCAGGATGGAGAGCTTTTTGAGGTGGCATCATGCATGCTGCTCAAGTTCCTGCAAGACAAGAGTTTCAATGTTTGTTATGGGTTCCAGGAATTTGGGATAGCACAGCATGAAAAGCTTGCGGATGGAGAGAAGGTACTGCAAGGAGGTTTGGGCTTGGTTGATATGGTTTTGCAGGACTATGTTGGTGAGAGCTAAGGGTTGGCAGAATTTGAACAGGTGGAGGTCATTGTGGAAGGAGGGGAGGCAGCCAGAGATGGGTAAGGTCATTACAGGGGGATTTTATGAGCCAAGCAACAATGTACGAACAGTATGTGGGATTGGGATCTGGCTAGGAATAAGGAGACTTTTCTGTATTGACACAGATGAAAGGAGCAAGGATCCACGGTGGTGGAAAAATGTGAAAAATTACATATATAATGTAGAATATCGTCCAAAAAATTTCACAAAAATACAACCAAATATGTTTGAAAATATATTGAAAGGATGAAATGGATGCAAAAGGGGGAAACAAGATGAAATCTGAGGGAGTCGATGATAGCAAAACGGGAAACTCGCTAAAATTGGCAGCGGGAGTAATGTGGGACATAAGATGCTGCACCAACAATCAACGTGGTCTTGCGATCATCTGTTGTGTGCACATGAGACTGTCAATGCAGTGTAGCTCATAAGTAGTGTGTGCAGTGCGGTTAGTAAGGCAACAAGAGAAACACAGGAAAGAAGGGAAAGAGGACGAACATTGAGTATAGTGATGCAAAAGAAAATAGTAACAAAGGAGAACAGCACTGGGTTAGGACCGAAGAAAAGCCATCAGCAAAAATCAAACAATGGAAAATCCAGGATGGAATGTAACAAATAGTATGAGAAGGAATGTTGCTACTCACCATATAGCAGAGATGCGGAGTCACAGATAGGCACAACAAAAAGAGTTTCACACTTAAAGCTTTTGGCCAATGGCCTTTGTCAACACCACACACACACACACACACACACACACACACGACTGCAGTCTGAGGCAACTGAAATCACATTGCAAGCAGTAGCACCAGTGCATGATGGGAGTGGCGACAGGGTGGGGGAAAGGAGGCGGCTGGGGTGGGGAGGGATGGTATGGTGGAGATGACAGACTGAAGTGTTGCAGTTTGGGTGGCGGGCAGGGGAGATATTTGGGGGGGGGGGGGGAAGGGGGGGGGGAAAGGAAGTATTGGGAAAGGAATGACGTAGAGACAAATAAATAAAAATTTTATTTATTTATTTATATTTTTTATTTATTTCTCCCTGTTTCTCTCTATGTCTCTCCTTTTCCGCTACTCTCCCTCCCCCCACCTCTCTATTGCCTGCCGCCCACCATGAGCACTTCACTGTCCGCCATCCCCACCGTACTATCCCTCCCTCTCCCTGCCCCAGCCTCATCCTTTCCCCCACCCAGTTGCCACTCACATCATATACTGGTGCTGTTGCTTGCAGTGTGCTTTCAGTCAGCTGAGACTGCAGTCATGTGTGTGTGTGTGTGTGTGTGTGTGTGTGTGTGTGTGTGTGTGTGTGTGTGTGTGTGTGTGTGTGTGCGCGCGCGCGTGTGTGTACTGTTGACAAAGGCCATTGGCTGAAAGCTTTAAGTGAGAAAATCTTTTTGTTGTGCCTGTCTACGACTCAGCATCTCCACTATATGGCGAGTAGCAACTTTCCTTCTCACAGTATAATTTTCAATAAGTAATTTATGTAATTTCAAAATTTATGCTTATTAGATCTGATAGTTAAACTCATGTTTTACTTCAACTTAAAGGCAGTAACATTAGACTCTGCTTGTCTGATAGATGTAAAGTGAGAGGATGTTGCATTGATTTGTGTGTTTGTGAACTGTAAGTACTGTATTAGGTGTTTCTGATATTTATATTTCTGTACTACAAAAATATGCAGTTTAATTGATACACTGCATTAATGAACTTCTCAAACCTCTTCATTTTTTATATTGTTTGTTTTGCAAAAATACCATGCTGGATGAAACCATTACCCATATTCCAAAAAGTGAAGATAGCTTCACTGTTGTGGGAAAATGAATTTCTGGTGAGTAAACCAGCAAGTTTTTGAAAACTATGATAAGATGAATACTTCAGACAGAGGTGAAAGAAAAGCAAAGGGCTGCATCTTCAAATTAGTCTAACAACTATTATGGCCACATATTCATGCATTAAGCCTGTGTTCACACTTCCAGGTTTTCAACCATGTTACGAAAAGTTTACACGTGTACCTAGAATGGCAAGACTCAGCCATGTAAGATGTTCCGAAGGGATTCAAATCCCTTCGTAATTTAGTGAAAAGGCAACATTCCATGCCAGCAGGAAAAGTGGATATTGTCAGATGTATGTTGTGTTGAGGGCAGTTTGTCTTCCGGTTCATATTAGACTGTTTCCACACTACAGTGAAGTGTTGACAGATCAGCAGCATAGTGTCTCAGAAGAGAACTTTGAAGTTATGACAATGCTTTCTGCTGAAAAACTTTCAACAGTATATGGTTGCAAAGTTATTTTAACTTTAACAGATTCAATTTAATGGGTTTAATATAAACAGTTTCTTTTTCCAAAACGTAAAAATATGTGATCTGTGATGTCGAGATGGATATATTTTCTTTTTCAACATTGGGGGGGGGGGGAATGAAATAAGGCAAAAATAAGGAACATAAGGTAACTCAAAAACAAGTTGTCAGAAACTAATACAAAAACCGGCCAAAAACAACATCAAAATTGGCAGAAAATAATACTGAATTGGTCATAAAATAAAATTATTTTTTCCTGTCCCAATGCATACTGTATTAAGCTATTGCCACCTGTGGGCAAAACTGTAGGGCTTATTTCGACCAATTTTGGAAACAAGTTCTGCAGTCATGACCGTCTCTGTTGCTAATTTGGGGAAAAATGTCATTATAATTACTACTAATAGTAGTATTACTAGAGATATTATCATCTTCATTTCCATACAATCTGTCAAACCAAAAAACTCACATCTGTTACATAAAACTGCGATAAATACTTAAAAGCACAATGATAGCGTATGGTGATACAGGGGTAGTGGTTTTGGCCAGCACAAGAACCATGAATTTAATTAACTAATACACATTTATTTCAGGAAGAGCCCTTTGACATCCTCACCATTTAGAATCACACAGTTTAAAGAACATTATGAATATTGTAATGATGGAATCACTGGTAGAAATCTAACCTGGGGGAAGATAAGTCAAAGGAAGGCACAGCCACATTTTTAGCATTTGTATATTTTGGGGAAAAAATTGGATAGGTTGACTGGAATACATTCTTTGAAATCTTGAAATAACCACGGATAAAATACTGGCAGTAAAAGGCTATCTACAACTTGTACAGAAACCAAATTGCAGTTATAAGAGACAAAGGACACAGAGGGAAGCAGTAACTGAGAAAGAAGTGAGAACAGAGTTGCAGCCTAAGCTACATGCTATTCAATCTCTACACAGAATAAGTGGGAAAGGATCTCAGGAAAATATTTGGAAAAGGAATTAAAGTTCATAAAACACTGAGGTTTGCTGATGACTTTGTCAGACAGGATATAGAAGCAGCTGAACAGAATGGACAATGTCTTGAACAGAGATTATAACATGAACATCAACTAGAGTAAACCAAAGGTGGTGGAGTGTAGTCAAATCACGTGGAGCCTAGAGATTTAGATTAGGAAATGAGACAGTAAAAGTACTACACAAGTATTGTTGCTCAGGCAGCAGAATAACTGATAATGATTGAGGTAAAGATGATATAAAATGCAGATTGACAATAGTTAAGAAAAGCATTTCTGGAAAAGGGGAATTTGAAAACAATGAATATAAATTTAAGTAATAGGAAGGCTTATCACAGTATTTGCCTGGAATGTAGTTTTATGCAAAAGTGATACACAGACAATACACAGCACAGGAAAAAAGAGAACATAAGCTTTCGAACTACAGAATTACAGAAGAATGCTGAAGGTTATATGGGTGGAGTGGGTAACTAGGGAAGAGGTATTACACTGAATTAGGAAGAAAAGAAATGCATGACACAAGTTGACAAAGATGAGACAGATCAATTGCAAACATTCTGAGGCATCACAGAATAGTTAATTTGGTTATGGAGGGAATTGTGTGTGGGGGAGGGAGGGGGGGGGCAAAAGTGTAGAGAGGGAAGGGGGGAGGGGGATAGGGAGGGATGGAGGGGGGAGAGGGAGAGAGGGAGGGGAGAGGGTGAGAGGGAGAGAGGGAGGGGAGAGGGTGAGAGGGAGAGAGGGAGGGGAGAGGGAGAGAAGGAGGGGAGAGGGAGAAAGGGAGGGGAGAGGGAGAGAGGGAGGGGTGAGGGAGGGGTGAGGGAGAGAGGGAGGGGTGAGGGAGAGAGGGAGGGGGGAGGGAGAGATCAAAGCTTCAGGGACAAGTGCATGAAGGTTGTAGTAGTTATGTGGAGATGAAGAGACTTACATGGCAACCTAGTGAGGAGAGTTGCAACAAAACAGTCTTTGGACTGAAGACAACAAAAATCACAAAACAGTCTTTTACAGTCTTGCCTAGACATTACAGATTATTGTCCATACAATGACTTCTTGAAAAATGGGTGACTTTCTTACCTCACATTCACCAGAACTGTAAGACAAAACAATTAAATAAGAGTGATACTTCGTGGAAGGTCACCACATCCTGACTTCAACAATCACCTGTCCTTATGCAAGACAGAAATATGAAGAAAGAATGAAATAAAAGGATTAAGCCACAATAACCAAAGGTTATCTAATTATCAGCACTACAAAATCTTTTTAATTTTCATTCTTTAAGTAAATGGGAATAATTTTATACCATGAAAAATCCACGACAGAATGTAGCCTTGTTGTATATAGTCTTCGTCGGAAATAGACAACACACACACACACACACACACACACACACACGAGCACAATGTCTAGCTGAGTCAAGACCAATCTGGCCTCAGTAGCCAGAGATAGCAGTTTTGTGTGTGTGTGTGTGTGTGTGTGTGTGTGTGTGTGTGTGTGTGTGTGTGTGGTGTTCAGTTCATTTCCAATGAAGGCCTTGTTGGCAGAAAGTTCATTTTCTGACAGTCTGTTTGTTGTACCTATCTGGGACTAAGAATAGACATAAGTGTCATTGACTACGTTTTGTAATACATTAAGAAAATAGTCACTAACTATTAGACTAAAAATGACTATGTTACTAATAGCAGTATACAGGTAACCTACTGATGTTGTCTATATTGTAACCTTGTGTATTTTGTCTTTTTATTATAAAATGATCATTACTGATGTGGGTTTTAAATTCTCATGCATTATGTGTTGTGTTCCCTGACTATGATTAAATGTGAAGGGAAAACTGAAAACAGACTGCCGCACAGAAACGTGAAACATAACTTAAACTATACTAACACTAACTGTGTTTAGAGGGACTGGAAAAAATAATGGAATAAGACAAAAGAATCCTAATAATAAAGGAAGCACAAATTACCTATAAATTTTTTGCTTTAATATTGCTGCAAATAGGAACTATGGATGATAGCCACGAAAGGACAGTACAGCTGTAACATTTAGATTTATCAATATCACTAACCTCTCAGCTCTGGCGGCAATAAGAGCTGCTTCATTTTCTTGTACGATGGTCTGTAGTCGCTGTATGAGCTCTTGTGGATTTACTGAACCCTCCAACCTGCGAATATTTAGGCCTGGTAATATATATCTTATGACTGACACAAATCACTTAAAAAAATTTCATAATGTTGCACAAATTTTTAATAGCCAATAAATAAAAGCAAAAGGCAGACAATTCTGAACACAACACCACAAAAGGTACTATGGTCACACCATGAGATGCTCGATGTCTGAAACATGATGGGTGCAGTAAGAAGAAGGTGCCATGCATAGGCGCAATATGACTAGTGAAGTCCTAATGGTAAACACTAGCCAAGTGATAGATGGTGAGGTAATTGGGCAGTACTGGTAGCACTGGAAGGGAATTCCTACAAGCTGGTGTGAATATAGTGGTTCTGGAGCTTCACTGTCTTAGCAAAACAAGTTCTTACTCTCAGTGCCTTCATGAGACAATTAAATGTTTGCATCAAAATCAAACATTCAGCTTCTGCAATGTTAGCATTACTGCAAAATTGCCCTATAACAACTTGCTACTTCAGTTGGGAAACTGGTAATAAGCATACCATCATCTTATATTACTGCCTATTAATATATAAGAGGCAGTCAAAAACTTTCCATTTGAAGGCTGCACGTTGCTAAAATCACATTGACTGACCATCTGTGCAGGGTTCCATACTTTACAGTGTAACGCCACAACTGTTCAATGCTAAGGCTTCCTGCCAACTGGAGCTGTAGAAAAGAAGCTACGGAACATACAAAGGCTGCCAACTGTTGAAGAGTTACGAAGGTGGAGGCATTACTTTTCAGTCAACCCTCGTAGTTCCTTACTCAGAACTTAGGAGGTTAAAAAAGGAAGGACAAGTCACTCAGGCTCAAGGATGAGAGGGACTGACCTGTTGTAAGGATGAGTGGAGACATGGCATTAGCTTTGTGTTAAATGACTGGAGCCTCACTATTATTAAATTTGCTTGGTATTTAGTATTCAATGATGGCAATAGGGTTTTAGTCCAGTTTTAAGTGAGGCGGTAGGTATAAAATGGAATCTGTTGCTGCTTTGTAGAAGACATCATAGCTTATGGTATTTTATCAAAGCAAATGAAAACATACAACAGACTGGACTGGAATTTTCTTATTTCTGAGCCTTGTTTTATGCTACTGTGTCAGTTCCTATGAAATCTGAAGTGTTTCCAAAACAAATAGATTTATTAACTTCAATTCTGGTTAACATACAAAACAAATAATATACATCACAAATGAGATGATGCACAAGAGGCACCACAATGATGAAGGGAGGACACACTTCTGCTACTTTGTTCCACAGCAACTAACAGTAACTTTTGACATTTATTGTTCACTGGACACACAGATGTGACAGTACATGACAAAACACACAACGGGTAAGAAAATCAACAAACTTCTACAGACTAGCTTTTCATGCCTGATTAATTCTATCTGATGTGGTAGCTCTAATAACAGCCCGATTAAAGGGACAGTGGGACATGCCAAGGAATGGCAGGAGAGCAAAGGTCTTTACAAGAATGTTTTACTATCAATAAACAGACAAAAACCTCAATTATGTGTGTCATTTTTTGGAACACAAGTGTAGGAAACTTCAGGAATATCAGAAGGTTTTTATTTTATTTATTTTTTTTCTTTGTGTGTGTGTGTGTGTGTGTGTGGGGGGGGGGAGGGGGGGGGGGGAGGACTGGAGGTCTCTGAACAATGCGATATGGCTTTATGAAATGAAATCTCATGCAAAATCAATAAACTTTTTGTTGAAGGCTCAACTCCTGAATCCAACTAACTTCCTATGTCAGCTGAGCCTCATACACAATCTATCTTCTTCCCAAGATTCATCCTGATTGTCTCCTGAATACATTTCTACATTGGTGTTCCGACAACAAGAATGCATAGTCTGCTCCTGCTACCATACTGCTTCACTCGTATACCCCACATGTAAATTCACACTTCTTTTCTCAGTTACACTATGACAGCAAACTTAATGAATTTTCACTAATAATTCTTTGACCTTTAAAACATAACTACCTCCGCATATGACGAAGAGATTGATGAAATGTATGATGATATAAAAGAAATTATTCAGATAGTGAAGGGAAACGAAAATTTAATAGTCATGGGTGACTGGAACTTGACAGTATGAAAAGGAAGAGAAGGAAACGTAGTAGGTGAATATGGAATGGGGCTAAGAAATGAAAGAGTAAGCCACCTGGTAGAATTTTGCACAGAGCATAACTTAATCATAGCTAACACTTGGTTCAAGAATCATGAAAGAAGGTTGTATACATGGAAGAAGCCTGGAGATACTGGAAGGTATCAGGTAGATTATATAATGGTAAGACAGAGATTTAGGAAAGAGGTATTAAATTGCAAGACATTTACAGGGGAAGATGTGGACTCTGACCACAATCTATTGGTTATGACCTGTAGATTAAAACTGAAGAAACTCCAAAAAGGTGGGAATTTAAGGAGATGGGACCTGGACAAACTGATTAAACCAGAGGTTGTAGCGAGCTTCCGAGAGAACATTAGGGAACGATTGACAAGAATGGGGGAAAGAAATAGAGTAGAAGAAGAATGGGTAGCTTTGAGAGATGAAATAGTGAAGGTAGCAGAGGATCAAGTAGGTAAAAAGACAAGGACTAATAGAAATCCTTGGGTAACAGAAGAGATATTGAATTTAATTGATGAAAGGAGAAAACACAAAAATGCGGTAAATGAAGCGGGCAAAAAGGAATACAAACATCTCAAAAACGAGATCGACAGGAAGTGCAAAATGGCTAAGCAGGGATGGCTAGAGGACAAATTTAAGGATGTAGAGGCACATATCACTAAGGGTAAGACAGATACTGCCTACAGGAAAATTAAAGACACCTTTGGAAAAAGGAGAACCACTTGCATGAATATCAAGAGCTTTGATGAAAACCCAGTTCTAAGCAAAGAAGGGAAAGCAGAAAGGTGGAAGGAGTATATAGAGGGTCTATACAAGGGCGATGTTCTTGAGGACAATATTATAGAAATGGAAGAGAATGTAGATGAAGATGAAATGGGAGATATGATACTGCGGCAAGAGTTTGACAGAGCACTGAAAGATCTAAGTCGAAACAAGGCCTCGGGAGTAGACAACATCCCATTAGAACTAATGACAGCCTTGGGAGAGCTAGGCCTAGCAAAACTCTACCATTCAGTGAGCAAGATGTATGAGACAGGCGAAATACCCTCAGACTTCAAGAAGAATATAATAATTCTAATCCCAAAGAAAGCAGGTGTTGACAGATGTGAAAATTACCGAACTATCAGTCTAATAAGCCATGGCTGCAAAATACTAACACAAATTCTTTACAGATGAATGGAAAAACTGGTAGAAGCCGACCTCGGTGAAGATCAGTTTGGATTATGCAGAAATGTTGGAACACGTGAGGCAATACTGACTCTACGACTTATCTTAGAAAATAGATTAAGAAAAGGCAAACCTACGTATCTAGCATTTGTAGACTTAGAGAAAGCTTTTGAAAATGTTGAGTGGAATATTATCTTTCAAATTCTGAAGGTGGCAGTTATTCAATCTGTATGTTGAGCAAGCAGTAAAGGAAACAAAAGAAAAATATGGAGTAGGTATTAAAATCCATGGACAAGAAATAAAAACTTTGAGGTTCGCCGATGACATTGTAATTCTGTCAGAGACAGCAAAGGACTTGGAAGAGCAGTTGAACGGAATGGACAGTGTCTTGAAAGGAGGATATAAGATGAACATCAACAAAAGCAAAACGAGGATAATGGAATGTAGTCGAATTAAATCGGGTGATGTTGCCGGAATTAGATTAGGAAATGAGACACTTAAAGTAGTAAAGGAGTTTTGCTATTTGGGGAGCAAAATAACTGATGATGGTCGAAGTAGAGAGGATATAAAATGTAGACTGGCAATGGCAAGGAAATCGTTTCTGAAGAAGAGAAATTTGTTAACATCGAGTATAGATTTAAGTGTCAGGAAGTCGTTTCTGAAAGTATTTGTATGGAGTGTAGCCATGTATGGAAGTGAAACATGGACGATAAATAGTTTGGACAAGAAGGGAATAGAAGCTTTTGAAATGTGGTGCTACAGAAGAATGCTGAAGGTTAGATGGGTAGATCACATAACTAATGAGGAGGTATTGAATAGGATTTGGGAGAAGAGAAATTTGTGGCACAACTTGACTAGAAGAAGGGATCGGTTGGTAAGACATGTTCTGAGGCATCAAGGGATCACCAATTTAGTATTGGAGGGCAGCGTGGAGGGTAAAAATCATAGAGGGAGATCAAGAGATGAATACAGTAAGCAGATTCAGAAGGATGTAGGTTGCAGCAGTTACTGGGAGATGAAGAAGCTTGCACAGGATAGAGTAGCATGGAGAGCTGCATCAAACCAGTCTCTGGACTGAAGACCACAACAACAACAATAACAGCAGCAGCACAACAACAACAACAACAAAAACAACAACAACAGAACATAAATTTAGAAACAGATCAGGAGTAAAGCCATCAGGAATAGAATGACTCCCTGCAAAATGAAGATTTTAAGATGGCAGCACCAGGAGCCGGCCCAGGTCCTCTCAAAATTTTCTTGGCCCACCCAAATAAGATGAGCAAATTTCAATATCAAAGTCAATCTTTATTTTCTACAAGTTAAAATAACTCGTATACAGCAATAAGCTTATGGTAAATGATGCTGTTAATTTATAGCACTAATTGAAATTCCTGAATGGAGGAATATGTAAAATAAGGGAAAGGAAGACACTCGCCTATGGCAGATTCATCCACTCCAGATGACAGGTTGCCTTTCCCTTATTTTCTATATAACTCTGTTAATTTGTTAAACAATTTTTGTACCATAATAAAGGCATAAAATAATCTGAATACGTTTGAAGTGGTATTTATGATGGTGAAGTTCATATAAACCTATCCATTGATCTGTACGCGTTGAACAACAAGCAAACAGACTACTCGATCAATTACTGAATGAACAGTTCTTCCACAGTTTCTGTTTTGTATTTTTGCATGTGTTTTATGGTATGCCTTAACAGTAAACAATGAAAACATATTTGGTATCATTGTGATCTCTGTTTTGTTCTTATAGTAAATTTGATGTGTTATTAAAAGTGAACATAGTAACTTGGCAAAACAGCCTAGTATATCAGATTTCTTCATTCGGCAACGAAAATTTATTATACCAAATGAGAACATTTCAGGTGTAACCTGTAGCTTGTCCAGAGGTACATGTTCCATTTATTCCTTGGTGTTAGAAAAAAAAGACGATAGCGGGAGCAACCCATTCTTCGAGGTTGTCAAATTTGTAGGTAAAATCCACAAAATGGGATGCATACACAGAATGCCTCCCCCCCCATGAACCATGGACCTTGCCGTTGGTGGGGAGGCTTGCGTGCCTCAGCGATACAGATAGCCGTACCGTAGGTGCAACCACAACGGAGGGGTATCTGTTGAGAGGCCAGACAAACGTGTGGTTCCTGAAGAGGGGCAGCAGCCTTTTCAGTAGTTGCAAGGGCAACAGTCTGGATGATTGACTGATCTGGCCTTGTAACAATAACCAAAACGGCCTTGCTGTGCTGGTACTGCGAACGGCTGAAAGCAAGGGGAAACTACAGCCGTAATTTTTCCCGAGGGCATGCAGCTTTACTGTATGGTTAAATGATGATGGCGTCCTCTTGGGTAAAATATTCCGGAGGTAAAATAGTCCCCCATTCGGATCTCCGGGCGGGGACTACTCAAGAGGATGCCGTTATCAGGAGAAAGAAAACTGGCGTTCTACGGATCGGAGCGTGGAATGTCAGATCCCTTAATCGGGCAGGCAGGTTAGAAAATTTAAAAAGGGAAATGGATAGGTTGAAGTTAGATATAGTGGGAATTAGTGAAGTTCGGTGGCAGGAGGAACAAGACTTCTGGTCAGGTGACTACAGGGTTATAAACACAAAATCAAATAGGGGTAATGCAGGAGTAGGTTTAATAATGAATAGGAAAATAGGAATGCGGGTAAGCTACTACAAACAGCATAGTGAACGCATTATTGTGGCCAAGATAGATACGAAGCCCACACCTACTACAGTAGTACAAGTTTATATGCCAACTAGCTCTGCAGATGACGAAGAAATTGAAGAAATGTATGATGAAATAAAAGAAATTATTCAGATTGTGAAGGGAGACGAAAATTTAATAGTCATGGGTGACTGGAATTCGAGTGTAGGAAAAGGGAGAGAAGGAAACATAATAGGTGAATATGGATTGGGGGACAGAAATGAAAGAGGAAGCTGCCTGGTCGAATTTTGCACAGAGCACACCATAATCATAACTAACACTTGGTTTAAGAATCATGGAAGAAGGTTGTATACATGGAAGAACCCTGGAGATACTAAAAGGTATCAGATAGATTATATAATGGTAAGACAGAGATTTAGGAACCAGGTTTTAAATTGTAAGACATTTCCAGGGGCAGATGTGGACTCTGACCACAATCTACTGGTTATGACCTGTAGATTAAAACTGAAGAAACTGCAAAAAGGTGGGAATTTAAGGAGATGGGACCTGGATAAACTAAAAGAACCGGAGGTTGTACAGAGATTCAGGGAGAGCATAAGGGAGCAATTGACAGGAATGGGGGAAAGAAATACAGTAGAAGAAGAATGGGTAGCTTTGAGGGATGAAGTAGTGAAGGCAGCAGAGGATCAAGTAGGTAAAAAGACGAGGGCTAGTAGAAATCCTTGGGTAACAGAAGAAATATTGAATTTAATTGATGAAAGGAGAAAATATAAAAATGCAGTAAGTGAAACAGGCAAAAAGGAATACAAACGTCTCAAAAATGAGATCGACAGGAAGTGTAAAATGGCTAAGCAGGGATGGCTAGAGGACAAATGTAAGGATGTAGAGGCCTATCTCACTAGGGGTAAGATAGATACCGCCTACAGGAAAATTAAAGAGACCTTTGGAGATAAGAGAACGACTTGTATGAATATCAAGAGCTCAGATGGAAACCCAGTTCTAAGCAAAGAAGGGAAGGCAGAAAGGTGGAAGGAGTATATAGAGGGTCTATACAAGGGCGATGTACTTGAGGACAATATTATGGAAATGGAAGAGGATGTAGATGATGATGAAATGGGAGATATGATACTGCGTGAAGAGTTTGACAGAGCACTGAAAGACCTGAGTCGAAACAAGGCCCCCGGAGTAGACAATATTCCATTGGAACTACTGACGGCCGTGGGAGAGCCAGTCCTGACAAAACTCTACCATCTGGTGAGCAAGATGTATGAAACAGTCGAAATACCCTCGGACTTCAAGAAGAATATAATAATTCCAATCCCAAAGAAAGCAGGTGTTGACAGATGTGAAAATTACCGAACTATCAGCTTAATAAGTCACAGCTGCAAAATACTAACACGAACTCTTTACAGACGAATGGAAAAACTGGTAGAGGCCAACCTCGGGGAAGATCAGTTTGGATTCCGTAGAAACACTGGAACACGTGAGGCAATACTGACCTTACGACGTATCTTAGAAGAAAGATTAAGGAAAGGCAAACCTACGTTTCTAGCATTTGTAGACTTAGAGAAAGCTTTTGACAATGTTGACTGGAATACTCTCTTTCAAATTCTAAAGGTGGCAGGGGTAAAATACAGGGAGCGAAAGGCTATTTACAATTTGTACAGAAACCAGATGGCAGTTATAAGAGTCGAGGGACATGAAAGGGAAGCAGTGGTTGGGAAGGGAGTAAGACAGGGCTGTAGCCTCTCCCCGATGTTGTTCAATCTGTATATTGAGCAAGCAGTAAAGGAAACAAAAGAAAAATTCGGAGTAGATATTAAAATTCATGGAGAAGAAATAAAAACTTTGAGGTTCGCCGATGACATTGTAATTCTGTCAGAGACAGCAAAGGACTTGGAAGAGCAGTTGAATGGAATGCACAGTGTCTTGAAAGGAGGATATAAGATGAACATCAACAAAAGCAAAACAAGGATAATGGAATGTAGTCTAATTAAGTCGGGTGATGCTGAGGGAATTAGATTAGGAAATGAGGCACTTAAAGTAGTAAAGGAGTTTTGCTATTTGGGGACCAAAATAACTGATGATGGTCGAAGTAGAGAGGATATAAAATGTAGGCTGGCAATGGCAAGGAAAGCGTTTCTGAAGAAGAGAAATTTGTTAACATCCAGTATTGATTTAAGTGTCAGGAAGTCATTTCTGAAAGTATTTGTATGGAGTGTAGCCATGTATGGAAGTGAAACATGGACGATAAATAGTTTGGACAAGAAGGGAATAGAAGCTTTCGAAATGTGGTGCTACAGAAGAATGCTGAAGATTAGATGGGTAGATCACGTAACTAATGAGGAAGTATTGAATAGGATTGGGGAGAAGAAAACTTTGTGGCACAACTTGACCAGAAGAAGGGATCGGTTGGTAGGACATGTTCTGAGGCATCAAGGGATCACCAATTTAGTATTGGAGGGCAGCGTGGAGGGTAAAAATCGTAGAGGGAGACCAAGAGATGAATACACTAAGCAGATTCAGAAGGATGTAGGTTGCAGTAGGTACTGGGAGATGAAAAAGCTTGCACAGGATAGAGTAGCATGGAGAGCTGCATCAAACCAGTCTCAGGACTGAAGACCACAACAACAACAACAACAGAATGCCTACAAGGTGCAATGGCACCCTAGAAGACCTTTTTGCCATGTAGACATTTAATCGTGCTGTGCCATCACTATCTGGAGGTGTTTTGGATGTCTCAGGGAAGATGGACCATCAGCAATTGTAAAAGCAAAAGAGGACTGAAAAATGATTTATTCGGTCATTACTGCACTGAACTCTGATCACTAGATGTGACAGATATGTTTAGATATGTATTGATGTAATGACTTGAAAATTCAAGTTACATTACAATATACTGTAGAACTGTTCAAGAAGATTTTAAATACAACATTTCTGCGACAGAATGGTGAGCTATAATATCATAGCTGGTGTGCACATTTGGATCTTCCTTAGAGTCTTTGTACCAACTGTATTAGAGAAGAGCAGTACATCATAACCAGTAGCCTTTATTACTAAGTCCACAACACCAAGAAATCATCTCAAGGCGACTGTAATTAAGGAGAATTCAGTTAAAACTTACACAAGCTACCAAAAGGTGACACAACCTTAACAATATTATCTGCATTAATATTATATATCGCGAGGAGAAACAATTATAGCTCCTCAGTCTGTAACTGCAGAGGTTCGTTTTCATGACCCAGAAAGTGATGTAGAAAAAACTGTGATGATGATGAAATGGAAGTAGGAAAAGAATTAAAACAGTTGGTAAATGAAATATTCAATAAAAATAAAGGTAAAGGTTTATTTTCTATTCCTAGCAATATCACCAGCAGCTCTAATCTGCCTGCTTCAGTTTGTCATATATCTATAAAATCTACTAATGAACCAAAACGACCTCTATTTAGGTGTTTTCCTTTTTGATTATTTGGAGACAGAAAAAGAAATATGCAGCCGGGTTCATTCGTGGCTGGAATACACAATCATAAATGTTGCTGTATTTTGTTTTGTCTGTTGCTTTTCCTGTCCCTAAACTCAAGACACAAAAAGAAAATTGCTTAGTTTTGTAAGTGAGGGTTTCATTAATTGGACAAGAACAAAAGAGACTAATTCGATCTTTAAGCAGCACGAGAACAGTTTTACTTACAAAACTCTGTAGTTGCTTAGGAGTCTTTCAAAAGCTTAAAAAGTAACTCCAGGGAGAATGCATCAGTTGCTGCCCTGCTAGATGAAACATATGATTTAGAAGTTCTAGAAAATAGAAGATACACAGAAACAAATGCCAATGTATTTCAATACAAAGCCTCTCAAAGAGTAGCTCAAAGAGGTAATAATGAATCTAAAGATAGTATAAAATAAGGGAAATTTTTTGAGTTAACGGAACTCCATGGAAAAAAGATGCAAGAGTTAGGGAAAAAAAACTGGCTCTAAAAACGAAAAATATACACAGCATGATACGCAAAATGAAATTCTTAGCACTATGAGCAAGAACGTATCTCACATGAAGTGAAAAAAGCCCAATATTTTGCTCTACTGGTTGAAGAGTCAAAAAATTGTTCAGAACTGAGCAACTATCAATTGTCATTCAGTACTATTTAGATCATATACAAAATGTTTTTAGGCCCTGAACCTGGAAAAAAATTTGAATGTTTCCTCTTTGTTAGTCTACACTACAAAAAAGTTTGCAAACTGTATAATTAATTAATTTAAATTACTGTGTTGCACAAACATATGATGGAGCTGGTGATATGAGCTCTTTTAAGCAAGGCAGTCCCACAAGCAATCTATACTACTGTATGAACCATAAGTTGTATCTCACCATAGTATTTAAGATGCTGAAGGGTCACATCGGCTATAGATTTTTTTACGACACTCAAGGACTCTCATGTTTTTAAGATGGGTCGACATGCATCAAATGTTTATTCATACACAAATAAAAATGAAGATTGGAAAAGTCAAGTTTCACTTAAGTGAAACTAGGTGTGCTTTCAGTATAATTCATGTATGACTGTGAAGAATACAACTGGAACTACCTTAATCTTAGTAAACATACAGGAAGAAAATTCTGAATGAATTGCAGAAGCATCAGAATTTAGTGCAAAGTTTCATTAATGTCTGTTCAAATGTTTGCTAGAAAAGTCAACTCATTACCTTATTTCCTTCATGTCAAAGACTGTAATATTGTCCTGCAATCAACTTAGTAGGAGCTACATGAAATCATTTCAAAGAAATTTGTGGATCAGATTCAGGTTTCACTTATGTCTTGGGGAATATGTTAGTGATTTGCCAAACAGAGACAGCCTGGAACCTGTACAAGCAACTGATTTCAAATGTTTAGAATTTCATAAAGTTTTACATATAATAAACATTGAACTGGAGAGACTTTTGTTTCAAACTCTGGAATAATTTAAGGAGTCACTTGAACAAACAAAAAAAGTAAATTTTTATGGGTAAACAAATGTTGTCAGCATAAAATCATTCATGACATACCAAGTCTAAGGTCGCTAATGCACACTTCTGTGATGGCACTCGACCTGGGCATCAGCCAGTTTGATTCTTGGAGGTGGAAAAAATTTTCACTGCCAATATTTGGCTAGCAACAGGAGGACAGGGGGTGGCGTAAACTTCCTGATCACCAGACTCTGTGCCAAAATCTTGGTTTAAATACCAAACCTCTCTGCAGTGTCTCATGAGGTTAGGGTGTGTAACACTGTTGAAGCTGATCATTCTGTCAGATGGGGACATTAAGCTTTGTGGCCTCCTTGGTGCTATTTGAAGGAGTAGGCTATGCACTGACACCCACGTTTCACCTTCTCCCTTCTCTCTCTCACCACCACCACCACCACCACCACCACCACCACCAAGATAAGCATTCCACTACACACACACAAATACATGCAATATTACAAATAGTTTCTAATGGGGGATGTAAATAAACAAACAAACAACACTGAGTCATTGCAAGCAGAAGTTAAGATGTTAAAAAATCTTGTCATAAGAGGTGAGCAGCAAACCAGAGTGAAGACTGACCATTTACTTGTATTGCTCAAGTTGTTGGAGCAATAAACTCATGTTACATGATTTTTAAAAATTAAGTCAAATAGCAGTGTCTATTTCAACTTCCTCTGCAGTATGTGAAAGAACATTTTTGTGTAGGAGACATGTAAAATGTTATTTAAGGAATTCAGTGTCAGATGAATGCCTAAGTTATTAGTCTGTTCTTACAAAAGAAATGACTTTTACATAAGACTATTGAGTTGCAAAGACAGTCTGACTATTTTGCTATTAGTCACAACAATCATTGGATTAATCTGTTTTAAAAGCATGGAAACAACTGTTCATTATTTTGTATATCATATTTTTTTGTTTTCTTCTCAGTGTTATCAATTTTGCAGATTTCCTGATGAACAGGAAATGAATGTGCTCTTGAAAATGTGTGTTTTGAAGCATAATTTGTTTTTGTTGAGTGGCATGTCGGGAAATAGATGCCATTCGGATTGGCACATTATCTTTCAAGATTTTGCTGTTAGTAGTTATATGTCTATCAGATAAGGTAGCTCATGTATGTAGGTGTACTTTGGTTTCCAATAGAAGAATGGAAATGTTTTCAATCTTTTGCTGTTACTAGGTATGATTGATTGGTCGATTTGGATGGGGGGGGTTTACGGGGCTAAACAGCAAAGTCATCAGTCCCCAAATAAGGTCAACAGTTGCTAGGTACAAGAGTGGTGCATACAGAAGCAGAGATGTCCAGCGAGACTGTGATCTGATCTAGTTGGGAGACACACAATGTAAAAGCGAAAAGATTAAAGATGTAACAGGCATCTTTTGTACCATCGATAATAAAAGCAACATTAGATAAATAGATAAGTCAGCAGGTGGGCATTTCCGGGGCTGTGCATGAACAGGAAATCTCTCATCCACAGCTATCTCACCTTCATCCTTTACAGTCAATAGCGCCCACTATTCAGCAGAGCACAATACTGAGAATGGAAAATTGAGTGTGCCAAAAAGGAGACAAACCAATTCTAAAAGTGATTAAAACAGAGCTAAAAAGAGGCATGAAAGAGTGGCCTGGCCAAGGAGGTGGGGTCGGGGATCTCCTAGACTTAGCATACATCGGGAGATGCCCAAATCCCATCCAACCTGCCTCTGCTCTGGAAGTACATTAAGACCTTATGACTGAGAATAAAAACCACTTTCACACAGAAGACTGAAAATCTGTGTAACCATCCTTGAATTACCCATCAATATTAGAGGTAACGATTCCAGAAATCCATACTTAGACCGGAGGGCCAAGAGGAGAGGGTATTCCACCAAGATATGAGCTACTGGCTGTAAGGCTCCACAACCAAAATGTGGAGGTAGCTCGTTAAACAAAATCAACAAATATGGGTCAACCTGGTACGTCTGATGCAGAGACGACATAGGGTTGTGGATTCCTTCCAAAAGAAGCAGAAGGAAGAACACCATGCTGTAGTAGTCTCCTCAGTTGTACAGAGTTTATTAGATGGGGGCAGTAGCCCAACAGATGTCATTCCATTTCTGAGCGAGTGGAGATCTTATACGCACCCGCAAATCCACCTCATCAAAACAAATAAGAAGTGAGTAAATGCTCCTATAGCCAAACTATTGGCCAGTTCATTATCAGGGATATCTGCATGAATTAGGATCCAGAGGAAGACGACTGAGCAGGCAACATGATGAAGGTCGGCAAGAAGGTAATTAATAACGAAGACCAAAATGGTGGCACATGTAGCATTCGTCAATAGCCTGGAGACTGCTCACTGAGTCAGAACATGTTAAAACATGGTCAAAGGTGCCTGTTTAATTAAATGGAGGGCTCTGCTAATGGCTATCAGCTCTGGTTCAAACACACTATATGTTTGTGGCAACAAATGGCACTCTATACGGCCAGGAGATACATCAGCGTATCCTGTCTGATGCTGAGTTTTAAAACCATCACTGTAAAAGATGGTAGCACTGTGGAACTCTTGAACAACTGGATGTAACAGATGCCAAAAGGCCATGGGGGCGACAGACTTCAGGACCTTGGAAGAGATTGGTCCGAATCCATAGCCTAGGCACCATCCAACAGGGAGGGCACAAGAAAGCACAGGATACAGAGTCCAGAGAGGGGAGATTGCGATCTTGGTAGAGGGAAGCAAGGTGCATTCCAACTGTTAATCCCACTCAAGGGTGGGTATCAGGAGGACACCCCTTGTACACAACAAGGATGATCAGAGAATTGTTGAATAGTGACTGAGGCCAAGAGCAGGTACTGCCGAATCCAAAGAGGGAAGACCCCTGATTTGGGAAGGAGGCTGTCTACAGGACTAGTCCGAAAGCCACTTGTGGCTAGATGCATGCCACAATGATGGGCTAGGTTAACAGTTTCAAAGCTGAAGGAGCAGCTGAGCCATAAACAAGGCAACCATAGTCCAGCTGGGACAAAATCAGGGCCTGGTAAATACAGATAAGAGTAGCACTATCTGTACACCAAGATGTGTGGGCAAGGAAGCAGAGAGCACTAAGCTTTTGCATTCAGCTAGCCTTAAGTTGGTGAATATTGGGCAGCCAGGCCATCTTTTTATAAAAAGGAGGCACATAAACAGAGCTGTGCTACAACAATGTCCAGGTGCTGGGTATCTAAGTAGAGTTCATGGATGACAGTGTCCGAGACACTTTGCACAACCTAATCAGTACAACCTGACAAAGAGGCAGTGAATGTAACAGCAGAGGCATCCAAAGCAGTTAGTTCTTTGAAGCGCCCAATGTGGCAGACCGAATGTGGTAGTTGGTCTGTCTAGCAGTGGCATGGAAATGACAGGATTACTGGAAAATGGTCACTTTCACAAAGGCTATCACATTTATTTATTTATTTACACTTCAAGTTCAGTTGGGCCAAACTGAGGGGCAAATCTCCAAGGTCATGGAACATGTCAGTACATGAAATTACAATGTGAAAGTAATAACAGATAAAAATAAAATGTTTATGAATGCAAAAAAGTCAAGCCATACGTATAAATAAATGCAATCAACAATGTAACACAAAAATAAGCTTAAATTTTCAAGAAGCTCCTCAACAGAGTAGTCTTCAGTTTCAATTTGAAAGCATGTGGATTACTGCAAGATTTTTCAGTTCTTGTGGTAGCTTATCGAAAATGGATGCAGCAGTATACTGCACACTTTTTTGCACAAGAGTTAAGGATGTCCGATCAAAATTAATAACCAGACTAGTGAACAGGGGTTGACAAGAGGTTCACGAACTTACACGACTTATTGCCCGAACTGCCCGTTTCTGAGCTAAAAATATCCTTTTGGAATGGGAAGAGTTACCCCAAAATATAATACCATATGACATAAGTCAGTAAAAAAAATAAGGAAAGCAGACTAATTTTCATGTCAAACGATCACTTACTTCAGATATCGTTCGAATAGTAAAATGGCAGCATTAAGTCTTTGAACAAGATCCTGAACATGGGCTTTCCACGACATATTAGTATCTATCTGAACACCTAGAAATTTCAACTGTTCAGTTTCACTAATCATATGCCCATTCTGTGAAATTATAATGTCAGGTTTTGTTGAACTGTATGTTACAAACTGTGAAAACTGAGTCTCACTGTGATTTAGTGTTAGTTTATTTTCTACAAGCCATGAACTTAGGTCATGAACTGCAATATCTGAAACTGAGCCAATGCTGCACACAACATCCTTTACTATCAAGCTAGTGTCATCAGCAAACATAAATATTTTAGAGTTACCCGTAATACTAGAGGGCATATCATTTATATAAATAAGAAACAGGAGTGGGCCCAACACTGATCCATGGGTCAGACCCCTACTTGACTGTACCCCACTCAGACCTCACCCTTCTCAACACTGTGAATAATGACCTTTTGCTAAAGTAAGAGGTGAACCAATTGTGAGCTACTCCCCATTTTCCGTAATGGTCCAGCTTCTGGATCAATTTTTTGTGATCGACACAATCAAATGGCTTAGTTAAATAAAAAATATGCCTAGTGTTTGAAACCTTTTGTTTAACCCATCCAGTACCTCACAGAGAAAAAAGAATATAGCTCTTTCAGTTGTTAAACATATTCCAAAGCCGAACTGTACATTTGATAGCAAATAATGTGATATAAAATGATCAATTATCTTTACATACACAGCCTTTTCAATAACTTTAGCAAACACTTACGGCACAGAAATAGGTCTACAATTGTCTACATTATCCCTTTCCCCCTTTTTATAAAGCGGCTTTACTACTGAGTACTTTAATCGTTCAGAAAACTGGCCATTCTTACAGGAAAAATTACAAATATGGCTAAGTACAGGGCTTACACATGCAGCACAATACTTTAATATTCTGCTAGGCAATCCATCATATCCATGAGAGTCCTTAGTCTTCAGTGATTTATTTATTGACCTATCTCCCCCTTACCTGTATCACAGAGCAGTATTTCGGACATCAATCTTGGAAAGGCATTTGCCAAGAGACCAACCAATGCAGCGAAGCCACAAGATTAGGGGAAGAGATCGTTAGATTGATAGGTGAATAGGTACCATGGGCGGCACTGAATTGGATAGGAGAACCAATCACTGAGGAGGCACCAACCATGGTCTATGAGAAGCTGGTCAATCATAAGGCCCCTATCAGACAAAGTGGTACTTGCCATAGAGGATGGTGTGTTGAATTCCCAAGTAGAAGAAAAGGGAAAGGGGGGGGGGGGGGGAGATGTGGGATTAATTTGGTCAATTCAACATAAGTCAGCGGCCTGAATGCAAGTAGGCAAATGCTGCAAACGGTGATTGCTGAGGTCATTTGCATCTGCACTTCTATAACTTCCAATGCTGTACAAAGAGGAACTGATTCACAGTTGACATCTATGCAAACCAATGTACAGACCCTCTAGATGCCCTCTTGGGGACAGACCATTCTGATGGAAAGCACACGGGAAGTGAAGCTGTTTTCTTTGAGAGCAATGCAAGTGCCACAGAAGAGGAGGAAATACGGTGTTGTAGTTCCAGCAGGTGACCCATTACAATTCTACTGAATGATCATGTGACACGTGGCCAGGTTAGGTGTAAAGGGTCCAGGAGGACTGGTCATGTCACAGGGTCACTGCCTGTCACCTGTGAGAACAGAAAAACATTGACTCAGAATCTGATTGTGTAAGGGGATCTTGTGTAAGGGGATCTGGTGCCTCTGGGGGCACTGGAGGAGCCTTCTCTAGGTTCTTATTGCTTTTACTTAAAAAACTTTAGCAGATTAGGCTCATTCAAGGGACTATCCACAGTGAGTGTGGAGAGAGATGAAGAGCAGGCAGTCCTGAAACTCTCAGGCCATGGCTCCTTCAGGCCTCTGGTGAGGGTTTGCCATGGAGAGGGGACCCAAGAGGTAGAACTGTCACTGGCAGATGCTGAAGAAGGAGAATGCTTCTCCAGCCAGGTGTGAGAAATGGTTGCCGAAGAAGTTACCATGGAAGAGGAGGTCATGATGTTAGTGTAACTAAACATCACATCCACAGGATGTAGGCACTCTTATTTCTTCCATGCCTTGGTATACAACAGGCAGTCATATTTATATTCCTTGATATTATGTTCTTTCTTGAAAACTGGACAAAAACTTATGAATGCAGATGATGGTGCTCTGTACAGTTGACACAAAAAGGTGGGTGTTCAGAAGGACTACCTTCACAGAGTGATGGTGTATGGTTGCCGCATTTTGGGTCCCCCGTGCAGTGGAATGACATACGCCCAGAGTGTAAACATCTGAAGCACCACTTAAGCAGTGGGACAAAGGGTTTCACATCACATCTGTATACCATGACCTTAAGTCCCTCCAAGAGGGCATTTGCTTCAAAGGATAAGATTAAGGTGCCTGTATCCATATCATCCTTGCACCGTTATTGTATACGGCACCACTAAACACTTTGTCGCTGGAGATTAGCCCGGAGCTCCTTATCTGTTTGGAGCATAACATCTCTGTGGAAGATGATTTCTTGGATCATGTTCAACATTTTGTGTGAGACAATAGGCACAGGTATGTCACCCAGATGATCACATGAGTGTAGAGCTGTAAATTGGACAAAAGAGGAAGTTTTAATTAGTAACAAACTGTTCTGCATTTTCCCCAGAGACTTAACTTTGTCAAATTCTTCTTCCATGTTTTCAACAAAAAATGATGTGACAGTGGAGGCCTTGCAGCCACCAGTGGCATAAAATTCGAGTCACCTCATGGTGTTCCCAGGCACAACTAGGGATGGAATATTCATTCAGATGGAGCTCCGGTTGCCTGAAAAGCCTTACACAGCTGAGGTGCAGCAGGTTCCCCAGACGTTGCCCGCTAAAATGACTGTTCCACCTCAGCAGCCATGCATCTCATTCGTGCACAGCACACCTCGAGTTAGAGGTCCCCCCCCCCCCCCCCCCCCCCCAGAGACTGTTACTGGGGAGTGCATGTGTGAAAATAAAGTTTATGCGTACTAATGTATTAAGTTTCCAGTACAGGAATGGAAATGTTTTTCAGTATTGCATGTATCGGAAAATATAGTTATGAATTTTGATGTGCTGTGATTTCTGATACCGAATTTTTTGATTCCTCATTATTCTGTATTGTTTGTGTTATCCCCATTCAAAAGCCCCATATTTAGGTGCTCTCCTGAGAGCCTGTTTGGAATGGAAAGAAAATAGCAGTTATGTACGTTTAGGGAGGGGTGGCATACTGTTCACTGAGAAAAAATAATGCTAGCATGAGCTATCTCAAGTTAGCCAATGGCAGACAGAAATAAACAACTTTTAGGGGGGGGGGGGGGGGGGCAGAGTAACCATAGCTCAGACACATTTTGAATAACTATCATAAAAACCACTCAATAACCATTCAGCTTATCATATTTTTATTGGCAGACAGAAGCTCTATTTGCTGCAAATTTTATGGATCCATAGCCACTCTGCGAAATTTTATCTCGTGAATGCAAATACATAAAAGCACACAATAACTATAAGCATATAACAGCTATAAATACACAGTAAACATAAATTTAATCTGCTTTACAATAAAATTGGCACTTTATTATGTCTATTATCATTAAATTATTGGTCAACTTGTTTAAGGTCAATAAATTAATATTTTAAACTGAAAGGAGAGATGGTTGTTGCGATGTCCTTAGTAAGAACCACCATAATCATTTTGGAACATTAACAGAAAATCCACTCATAGTGCTGCAATGGACAATTGCACATCAGTGCATGCACTGTTGAAAACAGGCAGCTGCGTACCTTCCTGGAGTGGATTCTAGGGTGGCTGACCATCATTTCTGCACTTGGCACTGGTTTCTAGTTATTGTGGGCAGAGCCCTACAAAGCATGTTTTCATCCGTTTTATTCGCATACCAGCACACATTTGAAGAGAAATGACATAATTGTAGTGTGGCTTCTGGCTTGCACTCAAAGAGAAATGGCATAATTTTCGTATGATATTTACAACATGCAGCAGCATATTAGCACATAATAACCCGCCACGACTGATCAGTTACTTAGGCACTTGGACAGAACTGTGTCAAAAACCTTCAGGACACCTCAAAATGTTCGAACACTGTATACATTCCAAACTTCTACTGCAAATCAAATTCAATGATAAGAGTCTATAATTTGGTAGATCACTTGTATTTCCTTTCTTGCGTATTGGGGTGACCTCAGAAACTCTCCAGTCTTTAGGTAGAGTCTTGTAGATTATTTAGGTAGAGATCTTTCGTCGAGCGGGCAGTTGTGTATGATTGCTAGGTACAGAGTTATTACACCAGCATAATCTGAAATGAATCTGTTATACGATCTAGACTGGAAGGCTTGCCTTTACCTAATGAGTTAAGTTGCTTAGCTACACCAGGGATAGCTACTTCTCAGTCACTCATGTTGATAGCTATTTTTGATCTGAATTAGGGTATATTTACTGAATTTTTTCTAGTAAAGAAGTATTGGAAAACTGTGTTTAGTAACTACACTTTAATGGCATAGTCATTGGTAAAGTTATCATTTCTGCAATGCAGTGAAGGCATTGATGGTGTCTTTCTTTCTTTCTTTATTTATTAGCATTTAATCATCACTGTGCAGCGATCAATCACATTTATGTAGTATCATTCTTAATGCTTATTCTAATAATGGAAAATCCTGAATGGAATGTAACAATAAAATGAAAAGGATAATTGCTACTCACCATGTCGCGGAGATGCTATGTTGCAGATAGGCACAACAGAAAGACTGTTGGAATGTGAGCTTTCGGTCAACAGGGCTTTCTTTGAAATTAGATAGTGCGTGCGCGCGCGCGCGCCTGCTCGCCCGCCCGCCCGCCCACACACACCCACTCGCCCGCCCACACACACCCACTCACCCACCCACACCCACCCACCCACCCACCCACCCACCCACACACACACACACACACACACACACACACACACACACAATGACCACAGTCTCTGGCAGCTGAAGCTGAGTCAGGCTTCAGCTGCCAGACTGGTCGCGCATGTGTGTGTGTGTGTGTGTGTGTGTGTGTGTGTCTAATTTCGAAGAAGGCCTTGTTGGCCAAAAGCTCAAGCTCACTTTCTGACAGCCTTTTTGTTGTGACTATCTGTAACTCAGCACCTCTGTTATAAGGTGAGTAGCAACTCTACTTTTCGTAACACCGTTAATGGTTATTCTAATATGCACTTCAGTAATTGCTATAAAAAAAAAGGGGATTTGAATAAATGATTGATACAGGACACCACTGGACACTACTCATAAAATAACAATAAAAAACACAGCATCATAGAAGATATCCATATATCATGTACACAGTTTATAGATCACAAATGGTTAAATATGTTGAACAGTGCTTTTAACAACACGCCTATGAAGTCTTTTGCAATGGCGTCATCGGATAAGAAGTTCTCAGTGTCAAATTCGGATACAATCCCAAGCGTTCGATGACTGCCTCCATCATCATTGTACTGAGGGACTATGCCTGACTATTATCAAATTCATGAGGCTCCTACTTTTATGCCCAAAGAATGGCATGTAATTGGTTGGATTACATTATGACAGCGTCATAGAAATAGTGGGTACAGAAGAGGTGCTCTCTACATACATAGATTATGTCTGCACTTTCCGTCCATTGTTGCTCGCAGCACCATCGCTTGGTGTGGGTGTCCGCCTCCCGGTAGCTGAGTGGTCAGCGTGACAGACTGTCACTCCTAAGGGCCCAGGTTTGATTCCCGGCTGGGTCGGAGATTTTCTCCACTCAGGGACTGGGTGTTGTGTTGTCCTAATCACCATCATCATCATCTCATCTCCATCGATGCGCAAGTTGCTGAAGTGGTGTCATATCGAAAGACTTGCACCCGGCGAACGGTCTATCTGATAGGAGGCCCTAGTCACATGACTTGGCGTGGGTGGTAAACTAGAAGAAGTCTTCTTTTGTGCTCTTTCTTTATCAAGTGCATGCTTCCATGAATTGCTAAGTGCATAGCCAGTATCTCTCTTGAAGCTTTTATCACACAATCCAGTTTCCGCTGGTCCTCTAATCACAGAGTCCCCATTAGTTCAAAGCTTGCGGCAGATGTCTTGTATGTTCCAACATAATATTGTAACAGCAAACACAATTTTGACAAAAATAATTTAATTGTATAGATGAAAAAATCTGCTATAAAGCAGCGGTAGCTCCAGCGCGCGCACGCACACTCGCTCTTGCTGCACGCGCGCGCGCACACTCGCACTCGCTGCGCGCGCTCGCCACACACACACACACACACACACACACACACACACACACAAAAGAGGGTTGCAATCAGGTGGCAAGTTTTTGGAGAAGGAAGAGGGGTGAAGGGAAAGGACTGCAAAGATCTACGAAAAGGAGTAGATTTTGGGATTTCCTAGAACTCTCCAATCATTTTCCTTCACCCCCTCTTCCTTCCCCTTCAACCCTTTTGTCTGAAGAAGGAGCCACTGGCTCCGAAAGCTTGCATAATTACAACCCTCTTTTATATGGGTGTTCTGCCATCGCTTTGTGAGTAGATATTTTATCTATCCAATGAAATTATTTTACAAACATAGTTGTGTTTATTTAACAAGTTGTGCTAAGCCATAGCCGATTTTTCAGCGTTGCTGTACTTTGTGACGATGGCGTTCAACACAGCAATCGGCAACAGTCCGTATGCACTGCTGCATGTAACTGCTGACACAATTGCAAGGAATATTATAGATCCCTGGCACTCAGGCTGCAATTTGCTTTAACAGGTCACAAACTCTCCTCAGTTTTACTGCACGGGCAAAACGCCAGACTGATTCCTTGCCTTTTTAGGACTCTGCCCATATTCGTAGTAGTTGTACTACAGAATAGAAGTCACACCTTGTATTGGTCCTTCTGGCTTTGCTGAATGGCACTGCGTTTGGTTTTCTTGGCAGTGTTAACCTAATATCATGGACCGAATATCCTCTCCTTCTGAACACCATCGTCAGATGATTCATCTCAGAGTCAAGGTGCCCCTTGTCTGAAATATTCCTGGCTCTGTGTATTAGGATGTTTAGCGTAGTTCTCTTCTAAATGGATGGAGAGAACTATGTCTGTTGACATACAGGTCTGTATGTGTTGTTTTACAATACAGAGAATAGTCAAGTCGTCGTCCTGCTTTCTGTTCAAACAATACATCTGAAAAAGGCATCTTTCTGACCTCCTCTATCTCCATGTATGGGTGCATACTGCTTGTACAGTCAATGAACTACTGTAGCACCTCACTGCCATGCAAAGCATTTAAAGATGTATTGTCAGCATACCTGAAGAAGGCGGATCGATGGAGGGTAACTATTCCACTCTCTTTCTCCAAAACCCTCTGTGAAAAAAATTGGCTATGGCTGGTGGTAGTGGCAAACTCATGGCAGTTCCATCTGTCATTTTATAATAATTTTCACAATACAAAAAATATGTGGTCATCAGAGTCTGTCAAGATAATTTTAAGACTGAGGAAATAAGTACTTCACTTGGGCCTATCCTCATCTGCTCGATGAAATCTACAGACATTTTTGAGAATTTTTAATACAGTGTCTGTAGTGGCCAACTATAGGTGCCCATGAGATAAATATTTTGCTATCCTGTATATAGGAGAGCTGACAGCACTCCTGATTGGTCTAAGTGGCACCCATATTTGTGAATTTTAGGCAGCCCATACCACATGGGTGCAGAGAGTGCAAACATACTTTGTAGGCATAGAGTATGTGCCATTTCTATGACTTCATCATGACATAATTCGGCCAATCAGATGCAGGCCTTTAGGTATAAAAGTGAGAGCCTCACCAGCATCATGACAGTCAGACATAGCACCTGAGGATGACACTGATGGAGACAGTCACAGAGGAATTCGGATTTTATCTGAATTTGACAGGGCAAACTTACTGTGCACTTTTTATCCAAATGTAATAATAGTTCACTGTTTTGGGTTGATTGCAACACTAAAGCCAATGTTGGAAGTGGAACATTTGCATTAACTAATGCTCAGATAAAAATTTTTTGTTGAGTCTTATATTTGGCACGCAAGAAGTGTAGATGGTTCACGTCTCCTCTTCACTGCAAAAATCACATAATGAGTCCTTCGATCTTATTCAAACCAGGCAGGTTGGAAATTTGGACTGATTTAAGTGCTTAAATCACTATTATGAATTGTTTGCTTCTATTTCAGTTGGTAAACCAGAGAGATAATTCTACTGTAGGCTCCATGGGCCACAGTGCACTCCTTTTGAAATCCTTGTCGAATCCCACTGTGTCTGCCAGTCATTTCTTGCTTTTTCATTGCTCAGCATTTCTTGGTAAGGTACTCTCTATTATGTATGATTTCAACTTATTTCATTGCTTGGTTCACTAAGTTGTCTACTATTCCATTATGAAAGATGCCACAGTGCCTTGGAATCCACAAGAAACTTGTTTTTATTCCTACTTGGTTATCTGCAATGACTTATTTAAAAACGTCTAAATTCTAAGAGACGTACTTTTGTTCCTTTTGGCTTTTTGAGACTTTTTAGTACATGTTGGGAGGCATTTAATATCACCATACAACTTCGTGTGCAAGATCTGCATATTTTAATGCTTTCCTAATTGTGATGGCCTTGTCAGGTATGGAATTCAGGGTTTGACAATTTTCTGAACAGCTGTATATTGTGCATCCTACTTTGTCAGTGTACACAGTCATAGATCCATTCATATACATCTTTGTTGATTTCACGATGATGATAGATTTCAGCCTTCGAGTTTGGAGAAGCTTTATGCTGTTGATGTTATCAAAGATTAGTATATTTCTATCTTGGTAGCTGAGTGGGGCTATACATTCTGGTAAAATTTTGTATTTCTTTATTTTATTTTCACACCAAGTCCACTATTTGAGAGCTTTCATAATCAGTGGCTTTCTTTTACTTCCAGTGAAATAGTTATACTTTTTGATGTCTGGTCAATATTTCATTAATCTGTTGATTAAAGGGTGTTCTGCTTGTGATATTTGCTTCAAAATGACTGTATCTGCGAGTTTTCCTCTTCTGATACTGGGTGGTAGCTCGTCTTAACAAAATCATTTGTAGGTGTGGACAGTATGGCTCCAGTGCATATTTGAATACAATGGTACTATGATCTGTCTGTCTGGATATTAAATTTATTCCTCCATCATACTAAAATGCGCATCAATTATCCATGACTGATGCCACAAAGTAAGATGAGTATTTGGCAGAGTTTCTTACCATGTGCGAGCCACACATCTCAGTGCATTCATCTTTGTTTCTATTGATTCTCATGCATAGCAAATTAACATGAGTCATGAATGGGATATTTATTCCACCAAGTGACATATTATAGGTGCAAAGTAGAACTCTCTCTCTCTCTCTCTCTCTCTCTCTCTCTCTCTCTCTCTCTCTCTTTTTTTTTTAACAGTAAATACCATGAATTTTTCCATTGTTATCTCCAGGCCAGTCTCCTTCAGCCAAATTCTAAGGTTTGACAAGCATGATTTGTAATTTCTTTTCCCATGTCAAATACCAACAAATGTCATTGGTGAACTGTACGGTAGACACACTCAGTTACAAACAATTCTAAAGATCTCACATGTACATTATGTACAGAAGAGAACTCAGTGTGGCTCCCTGAGGGAGATCGCTATCAACTACTAGAGGCCCGATGGTATTTCCGTGGCACTTAACATAGATACTTCTTACTGACAGCAAAGATTTAGTTCCACAGACAAGTTAAAGAAGTAATCTGGTTGAAACAAGGTTTCTTTCCAATACTGTGATTTCTCACACTGTCATAGCTTCCAGCTATATCACAGAGTACTGAAAACTAGAAACATCTGTTCACAAATAACTGTTGAATACATTGCCAAGAGAACTCTTTCCTTTTTAAAATCCATACTACGTCTTGGGCAGAGTGTTATTTCTCTCCAGCCACCATTATATTCTGTTCTGTTTTAACCATTCTTTCAAGCATCTTTGATATACATAAAGTTAGTGTTATTGGTCTATAGGAGAATGGGATAAGAGGATTTTTCTTTGGTCGAAGAATTGGAATTCTTGTGGCACTGGACCACTCATCTGTATTTCATTGAACACCCTCTGTAGTGCAGAAAATGACTCCTGTGTCAAATTAGGATTGTGCTAGAAAGTATTGCATCGATACCTGGTGCTGAGATGGGTGAATTTTTTAAAGCCTTAATCAATTCCTGTTCTGTAAAAGGATATGTAATTCATGTTCTGCTTCATTTCCATTAAAGTAAACACCTTTGTTGTGTTTAATAACAATCGGCCAAGAGATATCTTTGTTATGAGTTGAAACTGGTGCAACTTTGTCCAAGAATGGCTCTAATGAAAGCATTTGTCTCTTGATTAATTCTACATTTAATCTCCCATTCTAAAAAATCATGCTGGTGTTTTTTCATATGGACTCTCAATATTGAATCCAGTTTTGTATCTTACAAGCCTTAAAAACTTTTCTGTTGTTGCTTCTGTTTGCTTGTAATGTAAAAAATTTCTAACAATGGTGACTTTCCATAATGCAAAAGAGTTAATGTTCTCCTTGCTATGACCCTGAAGCAATCTATGTTCCAGCAAAAACAACTGCAAATCATTTGCCTTTATTGTTGCTTATTCTTGGAGGAGTCTTCTATTAGCTGCTCACTTCATTAGTGAGAGGAATTTCCCACTTCCTTGGTAATATCGAAATTTTTATTTATTTCCTGCATTATAATTTATTGTTAATGTTCTCAATTTGATTTTCTAGCAAACCATATAGCTGTGGGATTTGTATACTAACAGTGATCATACTCACAACTGATCTTCGTAAGTATAGGGTAATGATCTGATCGTATAGTATCTTGACGAGTGCTTCCCGGAGGCAGGAAAATGCAAGGAGAGTATAGTGTTACGTCTAAAGCAGATTTGCCTCTACCAGGAATCATAACTGTTGATGGGAAGTTTCCATTCATAACAGTCAGTGACTTATTATTCAACAATGCAAGGACAGATTCGCCCATTCCGTCATTATGTGTGCAGCCCCAACTGACACTGTGAGCCTTATAGTGTCTGCACAATATACGAGGTGAGTCATGTGATACATAACACCCCTTTCATGTTGTGAATGGTTCCAGGTATTGAATCGATGTTTTCAACGAATGATGGAATGATAAGAGGCACGTACTCTCGTTATATCATAAAAGAAACTTTAACTTTCATGTTGACTGACATACTGAATCAAGTAGGCTATGTTTTTATTAAATAGAATGATGCACTTAAAAAAAATTCAAAAGCACACGAACAGATGAGTACATTGATATAATGCTTGTTAATTTTGAAGCTGAAACCCTTCACAAAGGAATCCGAGATATAGTCTAAAATTGAAAGGCAAGTCAGCCAAAATTGACTATTGCACTGTAAACATGCTCATGTCAAGTTAAATAATTTTATAAGGCCTTTAGGCTGTTTACTTGTGTGCACTGCAGGACTATTGGCATGTCATTTCTGCTTCAACATTCCTTGCACGCAGACAATATACCAAAGAGGAAGAGTTAGACATCCTACTTTTAAATGGAGAATGTTAAAGAAATGCTGTCACAATGGTATGGCATAATAGTGATATCTAACCTGACCATCACTGTCTCTTGCACCAGTATTGGCATGAATTATTAGGTCACTAATACAAACAGATAATGAGGATGAATACTGCATCTGACAGTGCACTGACAGAGCACTCTTATGGCTACGTCACTCATCAGTTCGCATGTAGTACAAGATGTGTTGTCAAGGAATGAGGAATTAGCCAAATGAGTGTCATTCGCATCTAGCATTGACATAAATTCCACCCTTATCATCTGCCACAAAATAGGCAATCTGGTACTATGTTTTTCCAACATGTACTCTTTAGTCACGAAGCAACACTTACGAACCGAGGTAATGTAAATTTATGTAACATACACTACTATACAGCTGAAAATCAGTGCTGGCTAATATGAAATTCCACAGTGGGACCTAGATTCAACCCCAGGGGTATCAAACAGATATACATGTGCGTACTGTCTTACAAACATTCTACCTGTTCTTCTAGAAGAGGTACCACAGGATGAGCTAGAGAGGATGTGGTTAAAACATGACAGCTGACCAGCTAACTCTTCTTCTATTGTAAGTGAATGAAAAGTTGGATAGACTGGAATGGTGTAGCACAATGGCTAGCCTGGTCCCCTGATTTGACTCTTCTCAATTTCTTTTTATGCGAAGAAATAGAAGATGCAGTCCATCGTGAAGCTCCAACTACGCTTGAAAATATGCACCGTCAAACTGCCACAGCTCACAACAGCGTATCATCCAATGTATTTTCATCTGTGCACCTACCTCTCGAACAGCAATTGCAAATGTTCTTTGCAGTCAATGGTAAACAGTGTGAGTACATGGTTAGGTGAAGTGTAAAACAATGTTTCATTAAGGAAAGCCCTTATTTCCTGGATGACGTCGTTAGTCATTCTGAATAAAATGTACCCTTTATTTAAATGTGTATTTCATCTAATAACAGTTTCAAGTAGTATCTATAGGCACATTTGTCTGACAGCAGGTGTTTTACCTTTAAGAATCATTCAGGTCAGGTGTTCCTTTCTTTATGCAATATAAGAAAGTTAATACAAGTTTCTTTTTTTCCATGTATAGTGCTGTTTATTAGTATGAAGGACTGACATTTCTGTCTTGCCTTTGACTAATAAGTAGCACAGGGAAGCCATAAATGGAAAACTGCCTGATGAAACTGAAGTTGTTTTCACAAAAACCTGGACAGGTACACACATTTGAAACAGTTTTACTAAGTCCCACCTGATGCGCCAGAAGTAAGCACGTGCCATACATAGTTCCATATACAAAAATCATAGCTGACCCTATATCTACATCGTAGGTGCCATCCATAAATTATGTCACAGGAATTTCATGATTTTTGGAGATACTGAGCTGATACTCTTGCCCATCAATCATCTTCAAGAATGTCTTGAACTGCATTAATGTTTTCATCTTTAATGATGGTCCAAGGATGGCAATCATGTTGCTGTTCTTGTCCTTCCTCTAACACTATGACAGGCAAACACACATGTGCTTGACAATTATTGATCACCAAACTGTGCAGTGAATCTCAGGAAAATTGCTGTTGCCTGAATTCCGTCACGAGCAAGAAATTTTATAATTACGCAGTGTGCAACGGAGAGGTGCATCTGTTGTTCAGACATTGTGAGCATTATTGACAAAGGGTGGAAGTATATAACAGCCAGCTCTCCCTACTCCTAATGGCCCCGCCTAACAATACTGGAAGTACAGGCCCGGTTCTGCCAACTGCTGATCTTCAGGGGAAAAAATCCATTTATATTTGATGCATCCTCATATTTATTATTGGCACAGCAGTCACTTTTCTTGATTTGGATACCATTAGGAACACTCGATGAGTCCACATCATCTTCATACAACCACACAGCATTGTCATTGCTCATCAAACAGAGAACTTTCCTGACATGCATAGCTGCAATTCTCTGAGGATGAATCTTCGTGATGGGCAAAACCTCTTGTTGGCTCTTACGTGATTGGTTAGTGGTTTTGTACTATGGAAAATATAGACCACAGATGCTACACGATTGTTTAAATGAGTATGCCTTGACACTGGAGCAACAGCCATCATATGGAAATTGCTTCAAACGTGTAGATGTTCGGAGATCCAAAGATAGCTGTAGTAACAGTGGAGCAAATTTCCTACGAGTGCACACACACCTGAAGTCTGTTTAATCAAAACAGATGGTGGTAAAAACCCATCTCACAATAATCACCACAGGCTAGATCATTGCATACCACAACACGTGACAATCTCTCATTTTACAATTTGTAAAAAATATTGTGATTTACGTACATGATTTGCTTACCAAATAGCATCGTTTTTCAATGTCCTAGCCTGTGAAATATCCAGTCTGATGTCTGTTGGCACAACCTATTCAGCAACCATATGAAAATCATCAATAACCAATTGGCTCCTGTGAAATATCCAGTCTGATATCTGTTGGCACAACATATTCAGCAACCATAGGAACATTGTCAATGACCAATTGGCTCCAAATATTAGCCAATGCAATGCCTGGAATCTCAAAGTTCCATTTTTCTTGATCTAAGTCAGTAGTCTGATTACTGGAATCAAGATGCGAAGCAAAATTGTAATATTTTAATACAACATCATTAAGTAATTCTGTCAGAGACAGCAAAGGACTTGGAAGAGCAGTTGAACGGAATGGACAGTGTCTTGAAAGGAGAGTATAAGATGAACATCAACAAAAGCAAAACGAGAATAATGGAAAGTAGTCGAATTAAGTCGGGTGATGCTGAGGGAATTAGATTAGGAAATGAGACACTTAAAGTAGTAAAGGAGTTTTGCTATTTGGGGAGCAAAATAACTGATGATGGTCGAAGTAGAGAGGATATAAAATGTAGACTGGCAATGGCAAGGAAATCGTTTCTGAAGAAGAGAAATTTGTTAACATCGAGTATAGATTTAAGTGTCAGGAAGTCGTTTCTGAAAGTATTTGTATGGAGTGTAGCCATGTATGGAAGTGAAACATGGACGATAAATAGTTTGGACAAGAAGGGAATAGAAGCTTTTGAAATGTGGTGCTACAGAAGAATGCTGAAGGTTAGATGGGTAGATCACATAACTAATGAGGAGGTATTGAATAGGATTTGGTAGAAGAGAAATTTGTGGCACAACTTGACTAGAAGAAGGGATCGGTTGGTAAGACATGTTCTGAGGCATCAAGGGATCACCAATTTAGTATTGGAGGGCAGCGTGGAGGGTAAAAATCATAGAGGAAGATCAAGAGATGAATACAGTAAGCAGATTCAGAAGGATGTAGGTTGCAGCAGTTACTGGGAGATGAAGAAGCTTGCACAGGATAGAGTAGCATGGAGAGCTGCATCAAACCAGTCTCAGGACTGAAGACCACAACAACAACATCATTAAGTTCATGACTAAGAGGCACCATTTATCACTCCACTCTATTAAATGTAGTTCTTCCTGGAGCATTTGTGGATATGCAAATAACATCAATCAAAATTATTTAAAGTGTACAAATGAAGCTTTTTTTTGGAATCAGCATAAGCAAATAAAAATAAACATGAGTTTTAGAAATCCTTCTCACAAACTTTTTGAAAGCAGGCAATGTAGAAAGTCTATGTACATCTTGGCACGAGTCTCTGCATTAGTGGAAGAATGTTTTCCACTAGAGATGTAGGCCCACAGTGCATCTCAGCCTCAGGTTTCTGTTCATCATCTATCTTTATTATAATACCAGCATAAACAAAGGGAATAAGTTTATGTTTTTCAGCAACCATGAAATCATGAGCCAGTAATTTTACACAGCACTCAAGGTACATTAATATTGGTGCTTGAGCAATTGCTGCTGTAATACCTACTGTATCATAGGCTTTATCAAAATAATACTTCACCAGGCCAAAAACTAAAGATTCAAGGTTTCTTATTGTAGCTGTACACAATTTCCCATATTTATACTTTACACATAGCACAGAGTCTGGATCACAATATACAAGGAAGAGTTACCAAGTGTTTTTTTCTTCCTCTGTATTGACTCAGATGGGAAAGAGTCTTAAGTATAATCTGATCAACTGCTAGTACAGCGTTGTTTACATAGTTCGGCTAGTAAGTTGTCCAACATTTTGCAACACCTTCTAATTTCAGTGTGACATCTCTCATCAGCTGTGCCACTAAAAACTGCAATCTCTTTTAAGACTTCAAGTAAACTGAGTTGATTTTCTTCTACTCTGGGTCAAACAATTGTATTTTGAATTTTGAGACCTGCTGCTATGCCGGAATTAATTTCACAAATTTTTAGCATCACAACTTTTTTTTTGTCATTCCATTGTGCTGATCTTTCTCTTTAGTGTTTTTTTTTAACATTGAATTTTCTGTCTTTTTTTGTTGCATCATCTGTTGTATGCCAGCCTCTCATACTAACAGCAAGCTATTGAGTTCAGATTGTTTACTACAATTTTATTCTTAAAAGTGTTCTGACTAGACAATGGTATAGGTACCGCTTCAAGTAACTGGCTTTCACTTGATTGTATATTAATATCTTTAGTGTCTTCTGCTATGTCTTGTTTCTTCCTGTAATTAAAAGTAAACATGTAAAATGTTGAATTTGGGCATTTCACATAATATGTATCTAAATCACCCTGAAAAATACAGCTACACAATAATGAAAACCGCATTGAATCAACCCTGTACGCTTCGAAATTACCTCGGACAAGCAAACAGAAAGGTGCAGTTATCGATTTTGGTTTATGGTAAGTGAATAACAACTGAATTTAACTGACTAGGTTGCTCTGTTTTTCAACTTGTCATGTAACGCTAAATACATTTTTAGCATGGGAGAACAAAATATTAAAATACAAAACTTTAATTCCCTTTTACGTCCACAGATTCTAGATGTTTTGGTGGTTTGGACGATGAAGGAATGTTTGAAAGGGAATGGGGGGAGGGGGGGGGGGGGGCGTAGGGGAGTGTCACTTTCTGTTTCGTCAGTTTCCTTTGGAATTATTTGATTTTTTAAATCCACTTCGCTTTCAACACTGTCCCTACTTTTCCATCTTCACCATTACGTGTTAACTGCATTTAATATTTTTTGTTTATTTTTATCAGCACAAGCTGCACAGCATACTTCATATAGTTTGTGCTAAGGAACATCTAAATCACCTTTTTACGTATTTTAAATCTGTTAAATACACTGTTGTTGTTGTTGTTGTGGTCTTCAGTCCTGAGACTGGTTTGATGCAGCTCTCCATGCTACTCTATCCTGTGCAAGCTTCTTCATCTCCCAGTACCTGCTGCAACCTTCATCCTTTTGAATCTTCTTAGTGTATTCATCTCTTGGTCTCCCTCTACGATTTTTACCCTCCACGCTGCCCTCCAATACTAAATTGGTGATCCCTTGATGCCTCAGAACATGTCCTACCAACCAATCCCTTCTTCTAGTCAAGTTGCGCCACAAACTTCTCTTCTCCCCAATCCTATTCAATACCTCCTCATTAGTTATGTGATCTACCATTCTAATCTTCAGCATTCTTCTGTAGCACCGCATTTCGAAAGCTTCTATTCTCTTCTTGCCCAAACTATTTATCGTCCATGTTTCACTTCCATACACGGCCACACTCCATAAAAATACTCTCAGAAATGACTTCCTGACACTTAAATCTATATTCGATGTTAACAAATTTCTCTTCTTCAGAAACGCTTTCCTTGCTATTGCCAGTCTACATTTTACATCCTCCCTACTTCGACCATCATCAGTTACTTTGCTCCCCAAAAAGCAAAACTCCTTTACTACTTTAAGCGTCTCATTTCCTGATCTAATTCCCTCAGTATCCCCCGACTAAATTCGACTACATTCCATTATCCTCGTTTTGCCTCTGTTGATGTTCATCTTATATCCTCCTTTCAAGACACTGTCCATTCCGTTCAAATGCTCTTCCAAGTCCTCTGCTGTCTCTGACAGAATTACAATGTCATCGGCAAACCTCAAAGTTTTTATTACTTCTCCATGGATTTTAATACCTACTCCAAATTTTTCTATTGTTGCCTTCACTGCTTGCTCAATATAATTTACTAATATGAAATTATATATATTAAATACACTAAAAATCACAAAATAGCAACCAACAAAAATACGTCCTTCACTCAGCGAAAATCTTGTTTCGACCGAATGACACAATAAACACACACAAAACTGGGGTGGCGTGGCGATTTTTGTCAAAGCCTCGAAGCTGGTATTGGCCTTCCACCGTATGTCAAAGGCAGCCCCCATTTAACACTGTACGAATAGTGAGTGTGAACTCGCACATCCGCATGTGCCAAAAACGGATATAAACAAATCTAAACCTTGTTTAATAATATTAATAGAGTCTGTAATATTATAAAGTTTTTCATTAGAGTTGTAACACTTTAGGATTTAAGGATTTACACATGTAACATCACAAGGATTATTACTGCCCCCCCCCCCCCCCCCCCCCACCAACGGTGTCACATTTTGTTGTTGATTCTTCCCCTCCCCCTTAATGTGCGACGTAATTCATGGACAGTCCCATAAAGGAAAATAATAGTGTAGGCCCTGTCTTGTTGCATATAATGACAGTGTGTGGCACGAGAGCTCTGCATGGCAGTATTTACACTGCAGTTTTCTGCCTCTGGCTATATTGCTTCCCAATTTTAGTATATTTACCAGACTGTTTTGTGGAAGGTTTCAATATCAATATCAACAGGCGCTATCTCAAAACCTTCAGCTGCTCACAGGTGTTGCTGATTTACCTCAGTGAGGACAGCTGAAAATGTGTGCCCCGACTGGGGCTCGAACCCGAGATCTCCTGCTTACATGGCAGATGCTCTACCCATCTGAGCCACCGAGGACACAGATGAATAACGCGACTGCAGGGACCTATCCCTTGCATGCTTCCCGTGAGAACCACATTCCCAACTGTCCACAATCTGCATTCGTAATGTTCCTAATAGATATTTGCCCATCCTCTCATTACTTGAGCCCACTAAGGAGATGATTCGCGTAAGAGTTCAGGCAACCTGTGCGGATTCGCATAGACGAAGGTCAATGACCGGGTAGCCTTTAACTATATATGAAGATAGTAACTGTTCCCGAAAGAACAGATACCATTGACGACTGTGCAGCTTCTCTAGAATAAATGATAATTAATCGAAACCCTCAGATGACGACAGGTGTTGTTGATTTACCTCAATGAGGACAGCTGAAAATGTGTGCCCCGACTGAGACTCGAACCCGGGATCTCCTGTTTACCTCACAGAGGTAGATCAACAACACCTGTCCACAGCTGAGGGTTTCGATTAATTATCATTTATTCTAGAGAAGCTGCACAGTCACCGATGGTATCTGTTCTTTCGGGAACAGTTACTATCTTCATATGTCACTGTAATGTCTTTCTAAGAGCTACTGAATGCACTTATGAAAAGTATATAGTTCCATATATAAAAAGAAAAATGTTTTAATATATCTGTTGATACCAGAGTTTAGAGCATTATCTGTTCAAATGCTACTAATTGCTGAAAACTTCGTTTTCATATCTGGAACTGCCATGAAATAAAATGTCTTACGTGATTCATCCTGTTTACAGTGATGCTATTTGTTGAAACAAATCCTCCCACTGACCGTTTGTCAGAGTCCTTGATGGAATTTACAGTGCCATATACAACAACATATAAGATATCAGAGTAATGCCTAATTCAATCTAGGCACCACAGCTTGCAATGGCAGATTGTGCAAATTTAAGGCTATCCGGTGATGGATTTTACTGTCTCTTACGAGGACTGCTATGCTGCCTCCTCTCCAATCATCTCAGTCAGCTATTTATGTAGTAGAGTCCTTGATTAAAAACTGTTTATTCAGCTTGAGCCTTGTTTATGACATTGCTACAGCTGCTATGCAGTTCACTTGCAACTTTCACACTTAACTTCATTTATTTGAAAGAATAGTGTGTCTGTTCCACAGTAAAATGTTAAATTTTGTCTTGCTGCTGTATACTTTACAAAAGACCAGAACCTCTTTGGATTTTCTGCCAGATTTTGAGACACGAGTTTTGTTGGGTGAAAATATTTGTAGCGCTCAATTTTGAGCTTGTATGAGGCATTGTCAATTTTGGAGATTTTATGTTTTTTTAAAAATCTGGTATGCTTTTTTCGTTGCTTCTTCAACAGTGTCCTGGCCTCTTTGGTATACTGCGAGGGATCTGTTCCATCTCTTATTAACTTGCTCGAAACTCTCAACTGCCATAAATACTACTACTTTCGATTTAAGTGCCATTTGGTCTAAGTTTATGAAGATAGTTTGTAAGAAATGAAGACTGTCTCTTAGGTAAGCATCAAGTAATTTTTTTTTTTTTTAACATATGTAGTTTGCACTTACCAAATGAAAGCGCTGGCATGTCGATACACACACAAACAAACACAAACATACACACAAAATTCAAGCTTTCGCAACAAACTGTTGCCTCATCAGGAAAGAGGGAAGGAGAGGGAAAGACGAAAGGAAGTGGGTTTTAAGGGAGAGGGTAAGGAGTCATTCCAATCCCGGGAGCGGAAAGACTTACCTTAGGGGGAAAAAAGGACGGGTATACACTCGCACACACACACACACATATCCATCCACACATATACAGACACAAGCAGACATATTTAAAGACAAAGAGTTTGGGCAGAGATGTCAGTCGAGACGGAAGTGCAGAGGCAAAGATGATGTTGAATGACAGGTGAGGTGTGAGTGGCGGCAACTTGAAATTAGCGGAGATTGAGGCCTGGTGGGTAACGGGAAGAGAGGATATATTGAAGAGCAAGTTCCCATCTCCAGAGTTGGGATAGGTTGGTGTTGGTGGGAAGTATCCAGATAACCCGGACGGTGTAACACTGTGCCAAGATGTGCTGGCCGTGCACCAAGGCATGTTTAGCCACAGGGTGATCCTCATTACCAACAAACACTGTCTGCCAGTGTCCATTCATGGGAATGGACAGTTTGTTGCTGGTCATTCCCACATAGAATGCATCACAGTGTAGGCAGGTCAGTTGGTAAATCACGTGGGTGCTTTCACATGTGGCTCTGCCTTTGATCGTGTACACCTTCCGGGTTACAGGACTGGAGTAGGTGGTGGTAGGAGGGCGCATGGGACAGGTTTTACACCGGGGGCGGTTACAAGGATAGGAGCCAGAGGGTAGGGAAGGTGGTTTGGGGATTTCATAGGGATGAACTAACAGGTTACGAAGGTTAGGTGGACGGCGGAAAGACACTATTGGTGGAGTGGGGAGGATTTCATGAAGGATGGATCTCATTTCAGGGCAGGATTTGAGGAAGTCGTATCCCTGCTGGAGAGCCACATTCAGAGTCTGGTCCAGTCCCGGAAAGTATCCTGTCACAAGTGGGGCACTTTTGTGGTTCTTCTGTGGGGGATTCTGGGTTTGAGGGGATGAGGAAGTGGCTCTGGTTATTTGCTTCTGTACCAGGTCGGAAGGGTAGTTGCGGGATGCGAAAGCTGTTGTCAGGTTGTTGGTGTAATGGTTCAGGGATTCCGGACTGGAGCAGATTCGTTTGCCACGAAGACCTAGGCTGTAGGGAAGGGACCGTTTGATGTGGAATGGGTGGCAGCTGTCATAATGGAGGTACTGTTGCTTGTTGGTGGGTTTGATGTGGACGGACGTGTGAAGCTGGCCATTGGACAGGTGGAGGTCAACGTCAAGGAAAGTGGCATGGGATTTGGAGTAGGACCAGGTGAATCTGATGGAACCAAAGGAGTTGAGGTTGGAGAGGAAATTCTGGAGTTGTTCTTCACTGTGAGTCCAGATCATGAAGATGTCACCAATAAATCTGTACCAAACTTTGGGTTGGCAGGCCTGGGTAACCAAGAAGGCTTCCTCTAAGTGGCCCATGAATAGGTTGGCATACGAGGGGGCCATCCTGGTACCCATGGCTGTTCCCTTTAATTGTTGGTATGTCTGGCCTTCAAAAGTGAAGAAGTTGTGGGTCAGGATGAAGCTGGCTAAGGTGATGAGGAAAGAGGTTTTAGGTAGGGTGGCAGGTGATCGGCGTGAAAGGAAATGCTCCATCGCAGCGAGGCCCTGGACGTGCGGAATATTTGTGTATAAGGAAGTGGCATCAATGGTTACAAGGATGGTTTCCGGGGGTAACACATTGGGTAAGGATTCCAGGCGTTCGAGAAAGTGGTTGGTGTCTTTGATGAAGGATGGGAGACTGCATGTAATGGGTTGAAGGTGTTGATCTACGTAGGCAGAGATACGTTCTGTGGGGGCTTGGTAACCAGCTACAATGGGGCGGCCGGGATGATTGGGTTTGTGGATTTTAGGTAGAAGGTAGGGGTGCGGGGTGTTGGTGGGGTCAGGAGGTTGATGGAGTCAGGTGAAAGGTTTTGCAGGGGGCCTAAGGTTCTGAGGATTCCTTGAAGCTCCGCCTGGACATCGGGAATGGGGTTACCTTGGCAAACTTTGTATGTGGTGTTGTCTGAAAGCTGACGCAGTCCCTCAGCCACATACTCCCGACGATCAAGTACCACGGTCGTGGAACCCTTGTCCGCCGGAAGAATGACGATGGATTGGTCAGCCTTCAGATCACGGATAGCCTGGGCTTCAGCAGTTGTGATGTTGGGAGTAGGATTAAGGTTTTTTAAGAAGGATTGAGATGCAAGGCTGGAAGTAAGAAATTCCTGGAAGGTTTGGAGAGGGTAATTTTGAGGAAGAGGAGGTGGGTCCTGCTGCGACGGAGGACGGAACTGTTCCAGGCAGGGTTCAATTTGGATGGTGTCTTGGGGAGTTGGATCATTAGGAGTAGGATTAGGATCATTTTTCTTTGTGGCAAAGTGATATTTCCAGCAGAGAGTACGAGCGTAGGACAGTAAATCTTTGACGAGGGCTGTTTGTCACTTTGCCACGAAGAAAAATGATCCTTAATATATATATATAAAAAACAAAGATGAGGTGACTTACCGAACGAAAGCGCTGGCAGGTCGATAGACACACAAACAAACACAAACATACACACAAAATTCAACAAAGATGAGGTGACTTACCGAACGAAAGCGCTGGCAGGTCGATACACACACAAACAAACACAAACATACACACAAAATTCAAGCTTTCGCAACAAACTATTGCCTCATCAGGAAAGAGGGAAGGAGAGGGGAAGACGAAAGGAAGTGGGTTTTAAGGGAGAGGGTAAGGAGTCATTCCAATCCCGGGAGCGGAAAGACTTACTTTAGGGGGAAAAAAGGACGGGTATACACTCGCGCGCACACACACACATATCCATCCACACATATACAGACACAAGCAGACATATATATATATATATTTCATCCTGTCACATATGCACAGTTAGACAAGCACATTTACTCTTGTGAAGTAACCATTAACCATTATAATAAGTTATGCAGACCATCAGCCATAACCACACTGCACAAAATGAAAATAATCTGTACAGCTGAAAAAAAAATTAAAAGTACTCCATACAAAACTCACCTCCCAACAACAGTCATTCTGTTTTCCCGAAGACAAATTACTGCCAGAAACGGGTAGCCATTTTCTCGTAATGCCTGAGATACTCGATAGCCCTCTGGGGTGGTCACAGAGCAGCCCCAAAACAACATATTTGTATTAATGTACGTCACAACCTCCATGTCTGATAATGTGTTCCTAGAAAGCAAAGAAAGTTTCCAGGTTCTTATATCTTCTCACATTTAAAAACTCTACAACAAATACGAAGTAATTGTTCATTATAATTGTGCAAGTCTATGTATGACAAAGTGCTAAGTGTCACTCACGACATAGACGAGGGTCGAGTCTCAAACGGACACAATGAAAAAGAATACTAGACATATTTAGACTTTTGAATGAAGTCTTTCTTCAGAAACAGAACACTCGTATACTTAAGCAACAACTCGCACATCTGGATAATGTCTACAGGCACTAAGGCCCAACTGCATCTGATGTGAGCGGCAATCTACTGGGGTGGGTAGTCGGGGAATAATGAGAAGGCATCTGGTGGGGAGGGGGATAGATAGCCCTTTGTGGTGGCCACAGAGTAGCCCCAAAACGACATATTTGTACTGAAGAATGTTATTCCATTTTTGGACTTTCCAATGATCGAAAGTGCAAAATATGCTAAAATCAAAGATGGGGAAAGTAAAAATAAAAATACAATGAGTACCAAGTTTGAAAACATTCACAAAAATTAGGACTGTATTACAATAGTTCTATACTTTTGTGTATGTAAACACATTGAAGTCCTCTATAAGTGCAGCAGCATACCTACAGAAATTGTCGGTATCTTGATGATCTTCACAATGCAAGTATATTAGAAGGAAACGAAGCTCTCGCTTAGCGTCATTCAGTGCCTGGCTGTATGTTCCTTGATAAAACACTGGATGCCTTGATCCATATTTTTCTTCAAAGGAATTTATAAATTTAAGTACATCACCAACAGGATCAGTAATATCTGCAAAAAAGGAATATGTGGATGAAACAATTGCTGCTGATCATATACTATAATATTAGTCTGCCTTCTCCCTGTCTGGTGCACCTGTATAACTTTTTTTCTTTTACGCATCTAGTTCCACAGGACCAAACTGAGGAACAAATGTCCAAGGTCATGGAATGTTTCAGTACATGAAATTATAACATAAAAGTAATAACAGATAAAAAAAAAGATTATGAACCCAAAAGAAGACAAGCCATAAGTTTATGTATATGAAATTAACAATATAACACAAAAAGGAACTCCTAGACAGAATAGAAGGAGTGACCCACGAGGAACACTTCAGTTGCAATTTGAAAGCGGGTGGATTACTGCTAAGACTTTTGGATTCTTGTGGTAGCTTACTCAAAATGGGTGCAACAGTATACCGCATGCTTTTCTGCACGAGGGTCAAGGAAGTGCGATTCAAATGTAGATTGGATTTCTGTCTAGTATTAACTGAGTGAAAGCTGCTTATTCTTGGGAATAAGCTAATATTGTTAACAAGATATGACAGTCAAGTGTGTGAAACATTCCATGTAGGAAAAATATATCTAAAAACAAAGATGATGTGACTTACCAAATGAAAGTGCTGGCAGGTCGACAGACACACAAACAAACACAAACATACACACAAAATTCAAGCTTTCGCAACAAACTGTTGCCTCATCAGGAAAGAGGGAAGGAGAGGGAAAGATGAAATGATGTGGGTTTTAAGGGAGAGGGTAAGGAGTCATTCCAATCCCGGGAGCGGAAAGACTTACCTTAGGGGGAAAAAGGGACGGGTATACACTCGCACACACACACATATCCATCCACACATATACAGACACAAGCAGAAATATGTCTGCTTGTGTCTGTATATGTGTGGATGGATGTGTGTGTGTGTGCGCGAGTGTATACCCGTCCCTTTTTCCCCCTAAGGTAAGTCTTTCCGCTCCCGGGATTGGAATGACTCCTTACCCTCTCCCTTAAAACCCACATCCTTTCGTCTTTCCCTCTCCTTCCCTCTTTCCTGATGAAGCAACAGTTTGTTGCAAAAGCTTGAATTTTGTGTGTATGTTTGTGTTTGTTTGTGTGTCTGTCGACCTGCCATCACTTTCATTTGGTAAGTCACATCATCTTTAAATATATATATATCTTTTCCCGTTACTCACCGGGCCTCAACCTCTGCTAATTTCAAGTTTCCGCCACTCATACCTCACCTGTCATTCAACAACATCTTTGCCTCGACTGACATCTCTGCCCAAACCCTTTGCCCTTACATATGTCTGCTTGTGTCTGTATATGTGCGGATGGATATGTGTGTGTGTGCGCGAGTGTATACCTGTCCCTTTTTCCCCCTAAGGTAAGTCTTTCCGCTCCCGGGATTGGAATGACTCCTTACCCTCTCCCTTAAAAACCACATCCTTTCGTATTTCCCTCTCCTTCCCTCTTTCCCGATGAAGCAGCTGTGGGATGCGAAAAGCTTGAATTTTGTGTGTGTGTTTGTGTATCTATCAACATACCAACACTTTAGTTTGGTAAGTTACTGAGAGGCCAATGTTTAAATACCCAGACTCATGTACAGGGGTCGACAAGAGGTTTGTGAACTTGCACCACTCATTGCCCGAACCGCCCGTTTCTGAGCCAAAAATATCCTTTGAGAATGGGATGACATGTCCAAAAATATAGTAGTTGGTTGGTTGTTTTGCGGAAGGAGACCAGACAGCGCGGTCATCGGTCTCATCGGATTAGGGGAGGACGGGGAAGGAAGTCGGCCGTGCTCTTTGATAGGAACCATCCCGGCATTTGCCTGGAGCGATTTAGGGAAATCACGGAAAACCTAAATTAGGATGGCCAGATGTGGGATTGAACCGTCGTCCTCCCAAATGCGAGTACAGTGTCTAACCACTGCGCCACCTCGCTCGGACCAAAAATATAATATCATATGTCATAAGTAAATGAGAATAAGCAAAGTAGACTATTTTTTGGGTCAAACTACCACTTACTTCAGATACCATTCAAATATTAAAAATGGCAGCATTAAGTCTTTGAATAAGATCCTGAACGTCGGCTTTCCACGACAGTTTACTATCTATCTGAACACCTAGAAATTTGAACTGTTCAGTTTCACTAATCATATGCCCATTCTGTGAAATTAAAACATCAGGTTTTGTTGAATTGTGTGTTAGAAACAGTAAAAACTGAGTTATTGTGATTTAGCGTTAGTTTATTTTCTACAAGCTGTGAACTCACGTCAAGAACTGCACTATTTGAAACACTGCCAACATTGCACACAACATTCTTAACAATCAAGCAATAAATGTTTTAGAATTCCTGTAATACTACAGGGCATATCATTTACACAAATAAGGAACAGGAGTGACCCCAGCACTGATCCCTGGGACGCCCCCATTTAACCATGTCCCACTCAGACCCCACCTCATAGCCATTTACAACACTGCAGAATGACATTTCGCTGTCTGTTATTAATGCCAGAGGTGAACCAATTCTGAGCTATTCCCCATATTCCATAATGGCTCTACTTCTGGAGCAATATTTTGTGATCAACACAATCAAACCCCTTAGTTAAATGTCTACTGTTCAAAAATTTTTGTTTAATCCACCCAGTACCCCCAGAGAAGACAGAATGTGGCATTTTCAGTTGCTAAACCACCAGTAAAATCGAACTGTACATTTGATAGCAAATTCTGTGAAATAAAATGATCAATTACCCTTACATACACAGCTTTTCAATAATTTTAGCAAACACTGATGGCATAGAAATAGGTGTAAAATTGTCTAGATTATCCCTTTCTCCCTTTCTATCAGGTGGCTTTACAACTGAGTACTTTAATCATTCAGGAAACTGACCATTCTTAAAGGAAAAATTACAAATATGGCCAACATGTGCAGCACAGTACTTTAATATTCTGCTAGGCAATCCATCGTATCCACGAGAGTCCTTAGTCTTGAGTGATTTAGTTATTGACTCAATCTCCTCCTTGTCTGTATCACAGAGGAGTATTTCAAACATCAATCGCGGAAAGGCATTTGCCAAGAGAGTTATATGATTCCCTGTAGAAACTAAATTTTTATTTAATTCACCAGCAATGCTCAGAAAATGATTGTTAAATACTATACATATATCTGATTTATCAGTAACAGAAATATTTTTACTATGAACTGACTTTATATTATTGACCTTGTGTTGCTGATCAGGCACTTTCTTTACAACTGACCATATCGTTTTAATTTTATCCTGTGAATTAGCTATCCTATCCGCATACCACATACTCTTTGCCTTCCTAATAACATTTTTAAGCATCTTAAAGTACTGTTTGTAACGGGCTACTGTACCTTGACTGTGAATACTTCTAACATTTTGATATAATTCCCACTTTGTTCTACATGATATCCTTATCCCACTAGTCCGCCACCCAGGCTGCCTTTCACTGCTAGTACCCCGTTTAGAACATTCTAAAGGAAAGCAACTCTCAAAGAGCATGAGAAATGCGTTAAAGATAGCATTATATTTGTCATCTATTTAGAAGATCTTCCAATAGTTTCCCTAAATTCAAGTGCCCCTGCTGAACATTCCTGTTCAGAGCAGTGTCATGATATCTATGGACTTAAATGGAATTTGACATACATGGCCATTCCCCCACTCTGCAAGGAACTCCTTGAAAAACAGCCGGTTAATCTATATCCTGGCAAAGGAATCCTCTGAATTGTCAAATCATTTAAGTGATAGTCCGATACACCAATACTGTCAGAGTCACCATCTATAAGGAGTTCACTAACTTTATCTCTAATACCTATTGATAATATTCACCTGTAGCCATCCATTCCCACAGAGACATCTAGAGAGAGGGGGGAGGGAGGGAGGGAGGGAGGGAGGGAGGGAGGGAGGGAGGGAGGGAGAGAGAATAGGTTATATAAACCAAAAAGCCTACACAGATTAAAAAAAGGATGAGGATACACTATGAAGGGAATGGAACGAGAAAAGAAGAATAGTGGAAGAACATCACTTCACACAATAGCACTGTATATTACAGTTACTGTCACAATATAAGTTACATATATACAATTACGTATTAAGATCAAGGACCATGGACCGCATTACAGCTGAAGATCTTAGTGGTAACTTTAGAACACTGTTCAGTACTAGGATGTTCAGAAAACAATACTTTCATGGTATGAATGTTTACTTCTTATAAAGCTGTCATCAATCCAAATAATCCAGTCAACTAGCACTGACAACAGCCAAATAATGGAAAGTTTTGTAGACTTATTTTACGGGCTTTCCATATGTTTTTGAGAGTGCTGAATTTGAATTTTCAAAGCCCCATCAAAATTTCAATCAAAAAATGAGTCAAAAACAGAAGAGTTACAAACAAAATGGGAATTTTTGGCTTTCACTTTGTAGTGGTACAAGGGGTAGCAAATCTGTTGCAAAAAATCAGTACATTACTTTACAGACAGTACTTTTATTACATGTAATGCGTTCATTTCAAGCAAGTGTCAATTTGTGGCGTCATCATCCAAACATGAATTAAATGTGATCTAAATCCGCTTTGGCAAATTAAATAATTTCTCTCAGGCGATAAAATTTTATTGACTGTGAAATATAAACTCTCGAAGTCTATTAAGAATGGAAATATTTAATATAAAGGTGTTCCGGTTTTTCTATGCATGAAAAGGAGAGTGAATTTATGTGCAGCTTTTACTCTGAGACAATGACTTACTTAGAGTGAAGAAGTGCACGTGTATAGTTCGCTTGCCAGTATGATGAATTTTATTTTATGATTCTGACTTGGATGGAGATAAATTCAGTTCCAGTTAGATTTTACCAGAGATCATGTCATTACCAAAGAGTTGCTTAGCTGACCACGGAAGTACTGAAAACTGTACGCTATATTTTAAATAAGTTACGTGCCAGTGCGAGATCGGGCTGTTCAGTAAATCGCAGACAATAGCTATGAATATGCTTGGATTTGATCCACAAAGCTGAAGTTAATTTTGACACAAGTGATGATTTGGACAAAAACTAACCGAAGGGTTATTTAAAATATCAAGGATCAATTAAAATTTATACATGTACGATGCTGTTTATTGCGTTGCCAAGCAATGTCATAAGGAATTCACTGAAACGGTTCGCGACACAGTAAAGTCAATTACACACATAAATACAACCCGAAGTTTGATGACATGTGAAAGTATGATGGAGTTTCTTATCTTTTCCATAAATACCAATAAACAAACAATTAGATTACTAACTGTTGCATAATTTCATTGCACCACTACGGAACTTGTTATATTTACTGTGTCTCTTCACCGAGATACCTCAGGAAGCTGGGACAAACAAGAAGAAAGAAGAGGCACGAGCAAACCTTATAACACAGAAACTATGCAATTTTTGGCAAAGCTGACTATTTGTGGAAATAAGGAAGATACTATTTCCCGCAAAATAGATCTCAGAGACCTTTTTTGTCAGACCAACCACATGGTTTGTAGCATGTGTTGATGTTTGTGCGATTTCAAAGCGAAAAGATTGGACATCTTTGGACCCACCCCCACCCCTGTGTGCCCTTACCATACTTTGTTGCACATCCATTGCCGATTTCCATCCTCCACTAATGTCACGATGGTACTGGAGAAGTTGTTAGTTGATACTTGATGCAGTGCAGGGTATGATGTTTGTGAACTGGCTCTGACCAGTTGCATGAAGTTGTTTGGCACAGTGGGCAGTCATTTTCAGATTACTGTGACAGCTATGTTTCCTTCAGTCAACTGATGTGCAACTCAGTTCTATTGTAGGTGTTTGATGGTTACCCTGACAAGTTGAGCACTAGCCCCAACAGAACGAGCAAACATGAAGGTCCCACAAACACAGCTCAACAAAACGAAGGCAACCTGTGCCTCAGGAAAATTCGAAGAACAAGGACCACTTAATGTAAATATTAATGGACAAATTGCCCAAAGCAGGCATAACTTCAAGCAACCTGTGAAAGATGCTGATACTTTGATTATCAACACTGCAATATCTTTGGCCCAAACCCATTTACCTGCCGTAGTGTTGGGGAAGAGATAGGGTTTCTCGTCGTTCTAACAGGCCTCAATCAACAAAGTAATGTATTACTGATGAAACCAGGGAAAAGGAAAATCCCATGGCAGTTTTACTCCCCTCAGAGCTGTTATTGCATGCAGTCAGCAGCTGTTACCGTGCTTCTGTTCTCTACAATCAGGAGAAGGAGAAGCACATCACTACACTGAAGAAAAACCCTGAACTGAAACAGGACATACAAATATTCAAAGATACAGACACAGACATGTAGACTGCAGCAGTGTGTGGTTAACACTTCTTCATTAAGCTACAAGGTGGTATAAGAAGAGAGCCTTTGAACTACCTTGGATATAGAAGCTACAGCAAACTGCATTCAGAAAAACTGCTAACTTTTCTTCTCTGCCATCAAATGAGGGCACTGCTCGCCAGAACATTCTCCTGGTTTACCACCAGGTACAACAGTGACTGGGCAAAAATAAAAGTTCCTAGAAATAGGGTTGCATGAGGTCCAAGAACACATGGTTCCAACCATTATGCTTCAGCCACAAGCACCCAATGTAGTTCTGTCCATAATGTTTTGATACATCTGCACGAAACAAAATAAGAAATATGCTCTTCAATTTATTATTTCCTGTATCTTCACCTTTTTGTTTCTATAAGTGGTAGTGTGCTGACATGTGCTTGGATCTGTCGTACCAGCATTGTTAAAAAATGTGTATCTCAACTGTACATTAGAAGCATTATAAAAAGTTATTAGAAAGGTAAAATTAATTTGCATATATGGGACATCCATACCTGTCTGTTCATCATTTCACCCGCAACTGAAATCCTGTGTCAGGAGGATCGGAGCACGCAAGAGGAATTTGCACGAGCAGGGGAGGAGCAATCCTGCATCGGCATTTTTTATAATCGAGATTATGCACAATGGAATTAATGTGAAGAAATATGTAATGTAAATTTGAATACTGACCTTGAATGTCTTGATATTGATGATCTGTTGATATTGGTATCAGTTAAAGTCACCCAGGATTGTGTACAAATTCATAAATTATCTTTTAATTTCTTTCAACTATTGTTTCCAATCAATTTTTTCCAATTATTCACGCAAGTATTAATCAATTCCCACACTATCCCCCCTATATATATATATACATGCGCTGGCAGGTCGATAGAAACACAGACAGACACATACATACACACAAAATTCAAGCTTTTGCAACAAACTGTTGCCTCATCAGGAAAGAGGGAAGGAGAGGGAAAGATGAAAGGAAGTGGGTTTTAAGGGAGAGGGTAAGGAGTCATTCCAATCCCGGGAGCGGAAAGACTTACCTTAGGGGGAAAAAAAGGACGGGTATACACTCGCGCGCACACACACACACATATCCATCCACACATATACAGACACAAGCAGACCTTGGTCACACAAACAAACACAAACACACACACAAAATTCTAGCTTTCGCAACCAATGGTTGCTTCATCAGGAATTTCCTGATGAAGCAACCGTTGGTTGCGAAAGCTAGAATTTTGTGTGTGTGTTTGTGTGTCTATCAACCTGCCAGCTCTTTTGTTTGGTAAGTCTCATCATCTTTGTTTTTAGATATATTTTTCCCACGTGGAATGTTTCCCTCTATATATATATATATATATATATATATATCTAAAAACAAAGATGATGTGACTTACCAAATGAAAGTGCTGGCAGGTCGACAGACACACAAACAAACACAAACATACACACAAAATTCAAGCTTTCGCAACAAACTGTTGCCTCATCAGGAAAGAGGGAAGGAGAGGGGAAGACGAAAGGAAGTGGGTTTTAAAGGAGAGGGTAAGGAGTCATTCCAATCCCGGGAGCGGAAAGACTTACCTTAGGGGGAAAAAAGGACAGGTATACACTCGCACACACGCACATATCCATCCACACATACAGACACAAGCAGACATATTTAAAGACAAAGAGTTTGGGCAGAGATGTCAGTCGAGGCAGAAGTGTAGAGGCAAAGAAGTTGTTGAAAGACAGGTGAGGTATGAGTGGCGGCAACTTGAAATTAGCGGAGATTGAGGCCTGGCGGATGACGAGAAGAGAGGATATACTGAAGGGCAAGTTCCCATCTCCGGAGTTCGGATAGGTTGGTGTTGGTGGGAAGTATCCAGATAACCCGGACGGTGTAACACTGTGCCAAGATGTGCTGGCCGTGCACCAAGGCATGTTTAGCCACAGGGTGATCCTCATTACCAACAAACACTGTCTGCCTGTGTCCATTCATGCGAATGGACAGTTTGTTGCTGGTCATTCCCACATAGAATGCGTCACAGTGTAGGCAGGTCAGTTGGTAGATCACGTGGGTGCTTTCACACGTGGCTCTGCCTTTGATCGTGTACACCTTCCGGGTTACAGGACTGGAGTAGGTGGTGGTGGGAGGGTGCATGGGACAGGTTTTACACCGGGGGCGGTTACAAGGGTAGGAGCCAGAGGGTAGGGAAGGCGGTTTGGGGATTTCATAGGGATGAACTAAGAGGTTACGAAGGTTAGGTGGACGGCGGAAAGACACTCTTGGTGGAGTGGGGAGGATTTCATGAAGGATGGATCTCATTTCTGGGCAGGATTTTAGGAAGTCGTATCCCTGCTGGAGAGCCACATTCAAAATCTGATCCAGTCCCGGAAAGTATCCTGTCACAAGTGGGGCACTTTTGTGGTTCTTCTGTGGGAGGTTCTGGGTTTGAGAGGATGAGGAAGTTGCTCTGGTTATTTGCTTCTGTACCAGGTCGGGAGGGTAGTTGCGGGATGCGAAAGCTGTAGTCAGGTTGTTGGTGTAATGCTTCAGGGATTCCGGACTGGAGCAGATTCGTTTGCCACGAAGACCTAGGCTGTAGGGAAGGGACCGTTTGATGTGGAATGGGTGGCAGCTGTCGTAATGGAGGTACTGTTGCTTGTTGGTGGGTTTGATGTGGACGGACGTGTGAAGCTGGCCATTGGACAGGTGGAGGTCAACATCAAGGAAAGTGGCATGGGATTTGGAGTAGGACCAGGTGAATCTGATGGAACCAAAGGAGTTGAGGTTGGAGAGGAAATTCTGGAGTTCTTCTTCACTGTGAGTCCAGATCATGAAGATGTCATCAATAAATCTGTACCAAACTTTGGGTTGGCAGGCCTGGGTAACCAAGAAGGCTTCCTCTAAGCGACCCATGAATAGGTTGGCGTACGAAGGGGCCATCCTGGTACCCATGGCTGTTCCCTTTAATTGCTGGTATGTCTGGCCTTCAAAAGTGAAGAAGTTGTGGGTCAGGATGAAGCTGGCTAAGGTAATGAGGAAAGAGGTTTTGGGTAGGGTGGCAGGTGATCGGCGTGAAAGGAAGTGCTCCATTGCAGCGAGGCCCTGGACGTGCGGGATATTTGTGTATAAGGAAGTGGCATCAATGGTTACAAGGATGGTTTCTGGGGGTAACGGATTGGGTAAGGATTCCAGGCGTTCGAGAAAGTGGGGGACCGGTCCATCATCATTCTTCCGGCGGACAAGGGTTCCACGACCGTGGTACTTGATCGTCGGGAGTATGTGGCTGAGGGACTGCGTCAGCTTTCAGACAACACCACATACAAAGTTTGCCAAGGTAATCCCATTCCTGATGTCCAGGCGGAGCTTCAGGGAATCCTCAGAACCTTAGGCCCCCTACAAAACCTTTCACCTGACTCCATCAACGTCCTGACCCCACCGACACCCCGCACCCCTACCTTCTACCTTCTTCCTAAAATTCACAAACCCAATCATCCTGGCCGTCCCATTGTAGCTGGTTACCAAGCCCCCACAGAACGTATCTCCGCCTACGTAGATCAACACCTTCAACCCATTACGTGCAGTCTCCCATCCTTCATCAAAGACACCAACCACTTTCTCGAACGCCTGGAATCCTTACCCAATCCGTTACCCCCAGAAACCATCCTTGTAACCATTGATGCCACTTCCTTATACACAAATATCCCGCACGTCCAGGGCCTCGCTGCAATGGAGCACTTCCTTTCACGCCGATCACCTGCCACCCTACCCAAAACCTCTTTCCTCATTACCTTAGCCAGCTTCATCCTGACCCACAACTTCTTCACTTTTGAAGGCCAGACATACCAGCAATTAAAGGGAACAGCCATGGGTACCAGGATGGCCCCTTCGTACGCCAACCTATTCATGGGTCGCTTAGAGGAAGCCTTCTTGGTTACCCAGGCCTGCCAACCCAAAGTTTGGTACAGATTTATTGATGACATCTTCATGATCTGGACTCACAGTGAAGAAGAACTCCAGAATTTCCTCTCCAACCTCAACTCCTTTGGTTCCATCAGATTCACCTGGTCCTACTCCAAATCCCATGCCACTTTCCTTGATGTTGACCTCCACCTGTCCAATGGCCAGCTTCACACGTCCGTCCACATCAAACCCACCAACAAGCAACAGTACCTCCATTACGACAGCTGCCACCCATTCCACATCAAACGGTCCCTTCCCTACAGCCTAGGTCTTCGTGGCAAACGAATCTGCTCCAGTCCGGAATCCCTGAAGCATTACACCAACAACCTGACTACAGCTTTCGCATCCCGCAACTACCCTCCCGACCTGGTACAGAAGCAAATAACCAGAGCAACTTCCTCATCCTCTCAAACCCAGAACCTCCCACAGAAGAACCACAAAAGTGCCCCACTTGTGACAGGATACTTTCCGGGACTGGATCAGATTTTGAATGTGGCTCTCCAGCAGGGATACGACTTCCTAAAATCCTGCCCAGAAATGAGATCCATCCTTCATGAAATCCTCCCCACTCCACCAAGAGTGTCTTTCCGCCGTCCACCTAACCTTCGTAACCTCTTAGTTCATCCCTATGAAATCCCCAAACCGCCTTCCCTACCCTCTGGCTCCTACCCTTGTAACCGCCCCCGGTGTAAAACCTGTCCCATGCACCCTCCCACCACCACCTACTCCAGTCCTGTAACCCGGAAGGTGTACACGATCAAAGGCAGAGCCACGTGTGAAAGCACCCACGTGATCTACCAACTGACCTGCCTACACTGTGACGCATTCTATGTGGGAATGACCAGCAACAAACTGTCCATTCGCATGAATGGACACAGGCAGACAGTGTTTGTTGGTAATGAGGATCACCCTGTGGCTAAACATGCCTTGGTGCACGGCCAGCACATCTTGGCACAGTGTTACACCGTCCGGGTTATCTGGATACTTCCCACCAACACCAACCTATCCGAACTCCGGAGATGGGAACTTGCCCTTCAGTATATCCTCTCTTCTCGTCATCCGCCAGGCCTCAATCTCCGCTAATTTCAAGTTGCCGCCACTCATACCTCACCTGTCTTTCAACAACTTCTTTGCCTCTACACTTCTGCCTCGACTGACATCTCTGCCCAAACTCTTTGTCTTTAAATATGTCTGCTTGTGTCTGTATGTGTGGATGGATATGTGCGTGTGTGCGAGTGTATACCTGTCCTTTTTTCCCCCTAAGGTAAGTCTTTCCGCTCCCGGGATTGGAATGACTCCTTACCCTCTCCTTTAAAACCCACTTCCTTTCGTCTTCCCCTCTCCTTCCCTCTTTCCTGATGAGGCAACAGTTTGTTGCGAAAGCTTGAATTTTGTGTGTATGTTTGTGTTTGTTTGTGTGTCTGTCGACCTGCCAGCACTTTCATTTGGTAAGTCACATCATCTTTGTTTTTAGATATATATTTCCTACGTGGAATGTTTCCCTCTATTATAACCATATATATATATATATATATATATATATATATATATATATATATATATATATATATATATATATATATATATATATATATATATATATATATATATATATATATATCCGCAAGACTCTTTGTCTTTAAATATGTCTGCTTGTGTCTGTATGTGTGTGTGTGTGTGTGTGTGTGTGTGTGTGTGTGTGTGTACCTGTCCTTTTTTCCCCCTAAGGTAAGTCTTTCCGCTCCCGGGATTGGAATGACTCCTTACCCTCTCCCTTAAAGCCCACATCCTTTCGTATTTCCCTCTCCTTCCCTCTTTCCTGATGAGACAACAGTTTGTTGTGAAAGCTTGAATTTTGTGTGTTTGTTTGTGTTAGTTTGTGTGTCTATAGACCTGCCAGCGCTTCGTTTGGTAAGTCACAGCATCTTTGTTTATATATATATATATATATATATCTTGTGTAGTAGTGTGGAATGATCTCTTGCTCTCTTACACTCTTATGGTATTGTTGCTGCTATCATTGCCAATATGAAACTATTACTGGGCTGTATTAATTCATGTAAGTATAATTATTTAATCATCCTTTCAGTTAAAAGTACAATAAAGAGGTTCACGTGAGTAAAAATGAAATATGAGGTCTGTTCAATAAATTCTGGAACTTCGTCCATAACATTTTCCTACATTTAACTTTTACTGATGGTCTCCTTCAAAATAGTCTCCTCTACTATTGATATACTGCTTTCAATGCCATTTCCACTTCTGGAAGCAGTCTTGGTATGCCTCTTGCTGGGCTGCATGAAGCATCGTCTCTGAATTTTCTTTTATCTCAACTATCATTGCAAATTTTCATCCTTTCAATGGGGTTTTCGTTATTGGAAATAATAATCACAAAAAAAAGAAAAAAAATCTGCAGGGGGCCAGGTCTGGAGAGTACAAAGGATGAGGCAGCACAGTGACTTCATTTTTTGTGCAACAGTCACGCACCAACAGGGATGACTGCACAAGTGTGTTATTGTGATGCAAGAGTCATGAAGGACGTTTGCTTCTCACATTTTCTCACAGGCATCACAACACATCCCAATAGTACCATTGATTAACAGATTGCCCTGTGGCACAAATTCATGATGAACTAATCCTTCAAAGTCAAAGGAAACCAACAGCATGGCTTTAACATTTGACATGAACTGACAAGGTTTTTTTGGCCTTGGAGGACCTTTCCCAAACGACTGTGAAGATTGAACCTTGGTCCTTAACATCCCCATGTCTCATAATCAGTTATGATTCTCTTAAGGAACATCTCATTCTCATTTGTGCGATTCAAAATCTCTTGAAAGATTTCAAGGTGAAGGTCTTTCTGCTCTTGACTCATGAGCCATGGGATGAACTTGGCAGCAACATGATGCATTCGAAGATGCAGTGTCAGGATTACACGACATGATCCAACTGAAATGTTACAGTGTTCTGCAATCTCTTGGACAGTCAGTCTTTGGTTGGCACACACAATTTCACTGATGTTCAAGACACGAGCATTATTGGCTGACTTTGAAGGGCATCCTGAATGAGGGTTCTCATTAACTTCACTCCAGCCATTTTTAAACTATGTGACCCATTTGTAACACTGAGTACAGCTTAAGCACTCATCACTGGAGGCTTCCTGCATCATTTGGTGTGTCTCTGTACCAGTTTTCTCAAGTTTCATGCAAAATCTAATGCAGACACTTTACTCCGCTAACTCTGTCATCTTGAAATTCCCAAACTGTGTGACACAATGTTCTCCTCAAGACAGCACTGAACAATAACTAACAGACATACAACAATGAAACTTCTGAAGTTACACACTAACCACAGGCGTGTGTGCAGGGATGCCAACAGCATTTCGCTCCAACACAGCACTGGCATGAAATTACGAATTCTCCGGAATTTTTTGAACAGACCTCGTACTTGTAGTGCTAGCACTGCATATTTGGCAAATCTTTGCGGCAGTTTGAAACTAGCTATTCCTAAAACTAGTCACTCTCACACAAAATAACTGTTAAGGCAACAAAGCAGATTTACAATTTAGATGCTATCAAAATGAGATGTTGTCACTGACAAGAGTATGAAATATTTGCAACAGGGGGTGGCTGATATGTGCCGTGGAATGTCTTTTGGCGGGCTTGACAATCTGATTATGGCTGACTGGAATATGAATGCTATAACTTTGTCCAAATTTACACCAAATGCTGGGAAGGCCGTGGAAATCATTGTGGTGATATGTGAAGGATTTTGTGTAGGAGTTTTCCAATTTCAGGGATACCTGAGAAATTATTTACCAAGTGTTCTGTTCCCATTGTACAGGGTGTACATAAAGTCTGGGAACACTTTCAATTATTTATTGCACAAGAACTAAACATTGTACAGATGTCATACATATTGCACTTTCAAGAGAAGCTCTGAAAGTTTTTTTTTACAAACATTCGATATGTGAACTATGAGCAACCCGGCAGATGTCAATATGGCAATCGAATTCTTGCCATATGTCCCAGCATGGCATCGTTGATTGTGGCAGTCGCTTCCTGTATTCTCTCCCGGAGCTCTGCTACATCACGTGGTAGAGGCGGTATATAAACCAGATCTTTAATGTGTCCCCACAGAAAAGAGTCGCGCGGAGTAAGATCTGGTGATCGGGGAGGCTACTTCACGAAACAGCTATCCCCTTCTGTAGCATGGCTGATGCATCGATGCAGCAGCTCCATGTTCAGGTACCTACGAACTTCACGATGAAAATAGGGTGGAGCCCCATCCTGCTGAAAGATGAACGGAGAGTCCGATTGCATTTGAGGCACCAGCCATTGCTGCAATGTGTCCAAGTAGGAATATCCAGCGACAGTACTCTTGGTGAAGAAGAATGGCCCGTACAGTTCTTTTACATGACATGGCACAAAAAACATTTACCTTCGGGGAATCACACTCAAAATCTATGCTTTCATGTTGATACTTTGCATCCCAGATTCGACAATTATACCTGTTCACTTTCCCATTAGTGTGAAAAGTGGCTTCGTCACTAAAAATTAAGCGATCAACGATACCATCCCCATCCTCATTCAATTGTTGTAACTGCGAACAAAATTCAAAACGCTTGTCTTTGTCATCGTCATTGGGCTTCTGCACTAGCTCCAATTTCAAAGGTTTCATAGCTGCTGTTGCAGGACTTTCCACACTGTCAATGGAGCCACTTCGAGTTCACTGGATGCACGACGCACCAATTCCTTTTGACTCCTTATGAATGTCTCTTGTACGTGCTTTAAATTCACTTCAGTCACACTGGGACATGCGCTTCTCTTTGTCAGGCACAATCAACCCACTGCAACAAATTTGTTGTGCCAGTGGTAAATGGCCTTCCTTGTTGGTGGCTTCTTACGATTCTTATGTCTAAACATCCACTGAACAGCTGTAGCACACTCCAACACAGAGAAAGAGGGCTCCGCACCTGAACTCGCCAGGTTTGCGACTAGGGCGGACTATCGGCAAATTAGCGAACTACGCTGTGGCGGTATTTTAAAAAAAAAAAAAAGAAGAAGAAGAAGAAGAAGAAGAAACCAACAACTTTCACGGTTTCTCTTCAGAATGACATAAGTATGACATCTGTACAATGTTTGGTTCTTGTGCAGTAAATAATTGAAAGTGTTCCTGGACTTTATGTCACCATGTATTATGTTCAGCTCTTTATTTCTATCTCAGACCTCTTTCTATTACCGTTTTTTTATTGTGGACCCCATACTACTTCCTGTTGTTCTCCCCAGTTCCGCATTCTTCACTCTCTCTCTCTCTCTCTCTCTCTCTCTCTCTCCCCCCCCCCCCCCCAACCCCCTCTCCCTCCCTCTCTTTCTCGGCTGAAACCAATCAATTTTTTATAACTTAATACAAAGCAAAACACAAGTACTTACATCTCCTTGGATCGGGCCTTATAAAACCAAATGTAAACCGCAAAAAGGTTGCTACTGTATCATAGCATATTCTGAAGAAAAGTGAGACAATATAAGATAAAATGCCACGACTGCCTCTTGCAGGGGCAGGTGTTGAGAAGAAAAATTGACTGATGCGTGATTCATTGACAGGTGGTGGAGACTGCACCAAGTCTGGAGGTTCCCTATCCCGAGAATAGACCGACGGTCGGCCCTCACGCATGTTGAGTTGTTCCTGTACTGACACCTCTAAGTCCCAAGCATGTCGTTGCAGCACATCGCGGCAGACAGACATATCTTCAATTCCAGTTAGATCCTGAAACATATTAACATTACAAGTCACAAAAATTGGTAATAATGACATAAATATACACTGATTTTTACTTTAAATTTGGAACTGTCAGTGTATAAATTAAATTATAAAGGTAATGATAATTCCTGTTTTAAAAATGTTTAAATACAAGAAAAATAGTTCTCATACTTGAAAATGTTACAACATATTATGTTCAATGAAAGTATTTCTCTAGTGTATGTTTTAAGAATATTTCAAACCTAACAGCTTAACACACATTTTAAAAAACAGAAATAAAACCCATCTTCTGCAATACCTAAAGGTTAACAACATTAATAACAGGAGACACACGACCACTAATAAGTGCAATGGAAGACATAAGATTGATGAAATGAAATACAAGAGAAGGGCTCTGAGGATGAGAGAGTTGGTGTAGTAAAGTGAGTAACGAATTCAGGAAAAGCATGTGTAGAATGTTTATTATAACAGCAAAAGAATAAGTTTTAAGACTGGCCCAATAGAACTTAAGTGAGCTTAAAACTCTTCCACTCTTAAGAGTCTGCTCTGTGAATCACGAATTATAACATCATTTAATCGATGAGGCATTATTTTACATGGCAAATATGGGATTCTGAATTTTTTGTATTTTTTAATCTTTTTGTTCTTGCATCATTAACTATCTGCACTAAAACACCATTGAGAAAAATCTAGTTTTATGTATCAACATTTTTCAAAAAGTCTTTGGGGAACATTATGTCTATTTTACAAAATGAAAGACAAGGTTTCTATGATTTTTCTGTGCCTATTTTGCCACAATAAAGACAACAGTATCTTGATGAACATGCAATACCAGATAATCTAGTGTTCAAGAAAGCAAGACAGATATTTTGATCTGCAAGCCTTTTCATCTTAAAAATTACATACTTTTATTAAAGAGAATAGGAGCTCTACAAAAGACAATTCAAGTATAGCAAATATCTGTAATAACTGCTTTTTATTAGTCAGTGACAGAATTTTTGCAGGGCAGCATAACACAGAAGCAACCACAATATCACTCGCATTTCCTGCTGAAATAAGAAAATCATAACATTCTTCATATGTGAAAGTTCAAAATCGTTGATAATTTTTCCAATGACACTAAAATATCATTATTCTGATACATGTAATGATTTTAGTTATATATATAATGATATGAAAAATGAGTTAGTTGTAACAAATACCAACACTCTTTCTGCTTTGACAACAGAGAATTCTTCAATTGCGTATCTGCCATCGTATATTAATAAAATTGGTTGACTTCTTTAATAAAAATATCACCAGGTTTTGTACTGAATCATCATTAGAGAGACCATTACCTACTAGACATTTGTGTATGGAAGTCAAATCAACAAATGCATGTTTTAATGGACAAAAATAACTTTTCTGCCACTAAATTTGTTGCTAAAGTGAATTTCACCAACTCTTTTAGATTCTTTTGATTCCAAAGAGTTATCAGGTAGATCTGTCACAGGAACCTAGGCAGGTGAGATCTGCAATCCACCCAATCTACACAATATCCAACATTCTGATTAAAATTACTCTGGGACTGAAGTTTCAGTGAGCCGCCATCCAGTCGCAGTTCTTTCTCAGGCACCACGTGCTAGACGTATTTCCTGTTTTGTAAGTATGTACAGCGCCTTGTGAAGTAAGGCTGGCTTTTACACTGGCAGTATTGCTTCCTGCCATTGCATTCCATCAATCATGAAGTAATTTTAACTGGTGTAAAGTCCATCGTACTCCACACTTACTCCACCCCCTTCTCACACAGGTCATATTCCTGTGGAAGATCCTTGTGTGCAAAACTTGTCCAATTGATTCACCCAGAACATCCTACTCCAGACCCAACATAATGTGCTTGATTTGAATGGCTGCTTCGAAACCTGTGCCATCTGGATTCTTCCTAACACCACCATCATTTACAACTTATGTATAGAGGAGTTGTCTCTGCAACACATCCTACGATTGTGTAATCCTCTTAGCCCCAATTTCCACAGTGCCCCACTACAACCCTTGCCCCACAACCCCAATTTCACTCATCCTACACCCTCATCCTGTGCCTCTTACACTGTTAAGCTCCACTTCTGCAAGTCAGTCACTACGCACTATGCAGAACTCCCCCTGCCTGTGGCCAAGACGACACTATCACCTGCGTTTGCTGCCTCTGTCAGCCCCCCCCCCCCCCTCCGCAACCCTTCCCCCTCTCACCCAACTCTTCACCCACCCCCCTCCCTACCCTAACAGACTTCATCTGACAAAAGACCTCATCCTAGTTGAGCTGCAGTGTCATCAAGCAGGATTCATCTGAGAGCTAGGAAAGTTCTCAGTCTTGAATACAATGGTGGATTTGAAGTTCTGAAGTAAACGGTTTGGGATTGTTGTTTTGAGATGCTGTAGGAGAGTCACTGCAATTTTTAATACGGAAATATTAATCTTGCTATGATTCTTACTGTCTTTTGGACTTCTTCCTCTACATAAATACGATGCTTAGCCCACTCTGTCAGCAAAATTTAGTGTTCTCCAGGTGTGTAGACAAAGATTAAATAACAAAATCAGATGTTCACAAAAACTCCAACTAAACAACCTAAACTTTGAAGAGATACAGGAGAATGCGTATAGAACAATGGGACAAAAATACATGTACGCACGCCAAGACATCCACCGCATGAAGGTACCATAGTGACAGTGTCTAAATACATCTGTAGCACTCAGGTAGCATTTGCATACATAGCTACAGCACTGTGGGAAAGGGAGGTTAGCATGTAACAAGGATCTAACAGCATCTGGGAAAAGATATGGCACAGTATCAAAATGTTTGAGAAAGACTGGGGGGAGGGGGTTGTGCAACTACAATGTAATGTACAGCTACAGTTGGCATTAGAATAAATTATCAGCCTTAGGAGTATCAACAGTAGTGACACTGATACACAAATTTTAATTTGTGAGGTCATACTGGATAATATTTTGTGGTAACTTTTACTTAGATAAAAACTACACTGTACAAAAGAAAGTTGTGTGTGGGGTTCATTCATATACTTTGAGCAAGCATCAGTTAAAGGAATTGAGAAAAATAATCACAGCTTCACAGTACATTCTTTCACTGATAACATTTAGCTATCAAAATACATCAAGTTTGAAGATAGAGATATATTAATAGATACTATACTTTAGTGACAAACACCTCCAATCATGCAGCAAACAAACAAATATGACACTAATGGTGGACTATCGACACATACGATATGCAGCTTACAAGCTGCTCAAAGACATGAACTGGAGAAGTGTAGTTAGTTAGTTGGTTACGTGTTCCATTGATCAATAGCATGGAAAACCGTTATGATGTGGAACGTGTCAAATGCACGAGAAATGCGCACAGGAAACAAGTTTTTTTTTCTTTTTTTGTTTACATTATAGTGTTATACCTAAATATTTCTATTATCTATCCCATTCCCTTAAATGGCACAAAATGCATATATTATATCTCCAGATTTATTTACTCGTATTCAAGAATTCATCTATGGTATAGAAGGAGTTGTCAAGGAGGTATGATTTCAATTTGTTTTTGAAGCTATTACTGCCGTCTGTCAGACATTTTATTTCATCTGGTAATTTATCAAAAAGTTTTATAGTAGCATATTTTACCCCTTACTGTGCCAAAGATAGGTTAAGTAAAGGACAGAGTAGGTCTTTTTTTTCTGGTATTATAATCATGAATATCGCTGTTGATTTTAAACTTGTCCATGTCGTTGAGAAAAAATTTCATTACTGAGTAAATGTACTGTGAAGCAGTTGTAAGAATTCCTAACCTTTTAAACAGATGCCTACAAGATGTGCGACTATGAACCTCACACATCATTCTAACTACTTTCTTTTGAGCAATGAATATCATTTGCCTAAATGTTGAGTTGCCCCAGAATATTATTCTGTATGACATCAGAGAGTGGAAGCATGCAAAGTATGTTAGCTTACTAATTTCTACATCCTCAAAATTGGCAATTATTCTGATTGCAAAAGTTGCTGAACCTAGTCAGCTTTAGGAGATCCAAAATATGAATTTTCCAATTAAGATTCTCATCTATATTTACACCCAAAAACTTTGTATGCTCTACCCTGGCTACTGACTTATTTTGATGTGTTATGTTTATTGAAGGAATTATACTTTTTGCAGCAGAAAATTGGATGTACTGTGTTTTTTCAAAGTTCAGAGCAAGCCCATTCGCAGAAAACCAATTAATAACTTTTCCAAAGAACTTATTTGTATCATTTGCTATCGGACTTTCTTTTACTGGATTAATAATTATGCTCGTATCATTAGCAAACAGTGCCAGTTGAGCATCTTGTTTCACATAAGAAGGGAGGTCATTCACATATATCAAGAACAGGAGGGGACCCATGATCGAACCTTGTGGAACACCTAATGTAATTTCACCCCAGTTAGGTGAAGTGTCAAACTCCTTTGAATCACTTGACTCATATAAAGAGACTTTTTGCTTCCTGTTTTACAGATATGACTTAAACCACTCATATGCTGTTCCATTTATACCATAAAATTGTAATTTCTTTAACATAGTGTCATGGTTCACACAATCAAATGCTTTGGATAAGTCACAGAATATTCCTACTGGTGACATTTTACTACTTAAAGGTTCTATTATGTGGACAGTGAAATTGTATATTGCTGTCTCAATGGAATAGCATTTCTGAAATCCGAACTGTGATTTACTAAGTATCCTATTACTGTTGAGATGGCTAACCACACTTGAGTACATTACTTTCTCGAAGATTTTTGAAAATGCTGTAAGCAAGGATACGGGCCGGTAGTTATTGACATCTGTGGTTTCCTCCTTTTTGTAGAGAGGCCTGACAATGGCATATTTTAACCTGTCTGGAAAAATACCCCGAGTCAGTGATGCATTACATATGTGACTCAAAACATCAGCTGTAATTGCTCCACATTGTTTTAATAACTTGTTGGAGATGTCATCTACTCCAACAGAACATTTATTTTTCAAAGATTTAATAATTTTCCTTATTTCACAGGAGGTCGTTAGATGAAACTTAATCTGACTAAAATTTTTCAAAACTGCCTCTTCTATGTACTGCCTGGCTTTTTCTTTTGAACTATTCTCACCAATTTTTTCTCCTACACTTAAAAAGTGATTGTTAAATACATTGGCTACCTGTGTACTGTTGGTTAAAATGGTCTCATTCTCTTTAACAGTAATACTACCTACCCCAGTGGTTACTTTTCCTGTCTCCCTTCTAACAACATTCCATATTGATTTGATTTTATTGCTGGAGTTGTTAATTTCTTCTCTAACATACATATTTCTTTATTTCCTTACAACTTTTCTCAGTATGTTACAATAATTTTTACAGTGTAAAACTACTTCTGAATCTTTACTAGTTCTTGCTGTCTCATACAGTTTTCTTTTTCTTTCTGAAGACACTTTAATACCTGTAGTAATCCAAGGTTCCTTTGAAAAGTTTGTGATGTTACATTTAGTAATTTTCTTTGGAAAACAATGTTCAAAAAGGGATATAAATTTATCAAGAAATATGCTGAGTTTATCATTAGCATTTGGCTCATTATATACATCTTCCCATTTCCTAATCTTTCTCTGAAGTGATCTACAGATACCGGGCTGAGCACCCTCATACTTTTACTTAATGGTTTCTGAAGTGTACACCCTGTTAGGTTTTGTAAGTTAATCAGTTGTGCATCGTGGTCAGATAACCCATTTATCACAGGTAAAGCTTGTGTGTGTTCTACATCCTCTTTCTGTAGAAATACATTATCTGTTAGAGTACTCCTATCCTGAGCTATACGTGTAGGGAAATCGATCACTGATTCTAATTTATATGTTGTTAACAACACTTCTAGTTCACTTTTCCTATCAAAATTGCTTAGAAAGTTAACATTGAAATCACCACAGATTAATAACTTCTTCTTTTTGTCTGACAGACAGCATAATAGGGAGTCAAACTTTTTTTATGAATAGCTCCCAGTCTCGTACTGGAGACCTGTACACTGTTGCTAATATCAACACAACATTATCTAGCTAAAGTTCACATGCACAAACCTCAAAGTGCTGATCAACACAAAATTTGCTTACTTCAACAGTTCTGTATTTATACCCTTGTTTTATGAAAATGGCAACTCCTCCTTTATCCATACTAGATATACAAGTGTAAGATGCTAAATTATACCCATTTATACTGATATTTTCCATCCCCACAGTTACATGGTGCTCAGACAGACAAAGTATATCAATCTCATTCTTATTTCTGAGATCATCTAAACACATTATCAGCTCATCTGCTTTATTTTTTTATTCCCCTGATACTTTGGTGAAGTAAGTTGATACCACCCTTAACTTTATCCCTATTTGCTGTGCATGAAGTATCTTTTCTTCTATTTTCCTTGGTTGTTGTCTGTCTGGAATTTGGCTTTAACCTAAAAAACATGTCTGCTGTCTGCCTGGTCCTAATAACTACAGGGATCACCCCCTTGTGTGACTGTGGCCCCCTTACAGTATCTGCTAATAGAGAAACTAACCTATCTTTCCCCTTCCTATTAAGGTGCAGGCCATGTGTAGTGTAACCCCACCTACCAATAGCATGAACTGGAACAACACTCATGTGAGACTTTGCCGGTGTATGGAGCATCCCGTTCAGCTCAGTGTTAACACGCCTTACAGCAGTGGTTACCCAGGGCTGATCATGGTGCTGAAAGACCTCCACAAACCTCACATTCGTGTGCCCAGTTTCTGCTCCTATTTTATCCAGATCACTCCTAATACTATATCTTGGATTCATAGACAGGCTGTTTCCTGCTTCCCCAACTACAATTACCTGATCTTCGTTCTAAAAGTCCCTGCATAGCTGACCTAAGTTTTCTGTCACCTGGCTGAGGCTAGCACTTGGTTTCACTAAACTTGTGACCTGGTACACTGTCCCTAATTTCTCTTGAAGCTGTGGGCCCACACCCCTCTCATGACTGCTACCTATAAGCAGAATTCTTCTTTTCCTATTCTGGTTTGATCTCAAGCTGTCTTTTTTCTTTAAGCTAGTATTCTGTTTCAATCTACTTTCAACTACATCTGGATGAGGCCCTTCCCCCACTACTTCAGATAGCAAGCCAAACTGATTTGCTAACTGAATTTCAGAAGTTTTATCAATTGTTTCCCTTTTTCGCCCTTTGCTTGCTACCCTTTCCCTGCGCCCAGAGTCCTTTTACTCCCTTAGCTTACATAATTCCAAATTCGCGATTCTAATTCAGCCTTAATGGCACAAATCTTTGCCCCCTGTTCTGCGATTTTTCTGTCCTTTCTACATAACGTACAATGCCATGGAAGAGCCTCATTATCTACCCTCGTTTCCTCTCCGCTGCACTTGCCCCAATGAGACCACAACCTACAGTCTATACAGAACACCCCCTATTTCAAATTTCTACGGCAACCACCACACTTGTCACACATGGTTTGATAGTCAAACGTAACACAAAAGCAGAAAATAACTTCAACAACACAATAGTTTTGTAACCTGTACTAATACGTAACTAAACACTATGTAAAGAAACTTATAAACTTGCTTCAGAAACTTTTAATTAACCACACAAATTCTGGATGAGAGACACGAAGTAATTTAATTTTGAAGCGCTAAGTCTAGTCAAAAACAAATCTCTACGCTCGTACGAAATTTACGCCTAAGTATGTAAACAAACTCACGACTGCCAGCCTTTACGTAATACTTCCTTTTCGATGTAATTACGTTTAGAAAAACGAAACCTTCAACAGGTAGATTAGATAAGAAGTAAATGCGCTAGTCTAAAATGTGATATTAACTAAATTAGCTCTTACTTCAATAGTGCTCATGGAATGAATGAAAAACACAAGACTTTATTAATAGTGTCCTTACCTTATTTGAAAGCTGTTTTCCCTCAAATCTAACAGAGATTAGACCAGGGTCTACAAAGACACCATGGATTACTCACATTTTAATAATTATGTAGTGCAACATTCTTGTACTACCACAGTGGTTTGTCTTGGTTTATTCAGTCAGTATCAGTTGGACATCTAGGTAAGATGGCACCATCCACTCCAACACCATCACAGAAGAGTACAGCATTCGTTTGTGAATTATTTTTATGAACTTCTAACTAAAAGTGACATATTCTTCAATGAAGAGGTCAATATCCCGGAAAGTGGCAAGCAGGGTTGCGTAAGACACTGACCTCCTCCTCTTTGATGGCTCCATCCACACCTCTATCCACGTTAAACCCATCAACCACCAACAGTACCTGCATTTCGACAGTTACGATCCCTTCCACACAACTTGGTCACCTGTGGACAGCATATCTGCAATGAAAAGAACTCCCTTTCCCAATATGCTTAAGATCTCACAAAGGCTGTCATAGACAGGCACTATCCCCCAACCCTAGTCTGCAAACAGATTTCCCCTATCCCGCCACCACCCTCAAGGAACAGCTACAAAGGAGCACCCCCTTCGTTACCCAATATCACCCTGGATTGGAACAACTGAACAAAATCCTTCATCAGGGCTTTGATTATTTATCATCACACTCTGAAATGACATCCTACCCAAGTTCTGTCACCCACACAAACTCCACAACATCCTAGTCCATGCCCATATGCCACTGGCAATCCCAACCCATAGCCACAGGCATTACATTCTTGTGGAAGACCCTGGTGCCAAGTCTGCCCAATCCACCCACCCAACATTACCCATTTCAGTCCTGTCACAGGCGTGTCCTACATCATCAGAAGCCAGGCCACCTGTCAAAGCACCCGTGTCATCTACCAGCTCCGCTCCAATCAATGACAAACTTTTTATATTGGTATGACTAACACACAGGTATCCACAAGGATGAATGGCCACCACAAAACTGCAGGCAAGAGCAAAGTACGCCATTCTGTGGCACGACATGCAGCTGAACATAACATGCTCGATTTCAATGGCTGTTTTACAACCTCAGTCATCCTCCCTCTATCACCAACTTTCCTGAATTGCACAGAGGGAGCTATCCTTACAACAGATTCTCTGTTCCCACAATAATTCCAGCCTCAACCTACGATAACCTACTGTCCCCATGCTCTTCACCCAACAGTTTCCCCCCAGTCTGTCCTATCATTTCCTCCCAACTCACTTCCCTTTTCCCTCATTATGCACTGCTCACTGACACTCTGCCAAGGCACCCAACAAATTTTCCCCCTTGTCCACTCCTGTTCTTTCTGCTTCCTTTTTTCCCTTTCCTCCTTCACCCACGGCTTCCAAACTCTGCACATGGGAGCCCTGTCCTGCTGCCGTCTAGTCCCTGCACACTTCACCAGACAACACTCTTCCCCCACCCTCCCCTTTCCACCCATATCCTGCTATCCCTCCCCCCTTCCCCACCCCAATTTGGACGGCTACTTACTTTTATTCAACAGGATGTATTCTGGCCACAGAGACCGGAGATAGTGGTCATCTGTGTGCGAGGTGTGCTTGCTTCCATGAATGTGTGTGTGTCTTGTTTTCAGAAGTAGGCTTTCACCAAAAGCTCAATGTGGAACAGTCTATTCACTGTGTTGTCTGTAACTCAACACGTCAATTTACAGTGAGTAGCAATCTATCCTTTTCATAATATTGTTGATATTCCAACCTGGACTTTCCACTATTTGACCACAAATAAGATGCATTTTCAAAGACACAGTTTGGATTTCTAAAGGGTTCTAATACTGTGAAAGCTACTTACATGTACAGCAAGAATGCATTTAATTCATTAGAAAGTAAATTGTATGCTACTGATACATTTAATGACCTGTCAGAGGCATTTGACAGTGCAAATCCCGATATCCTTTTCAATAAATTACAATATTATGGTGTATCTCTCTCTAGCACAAAAGAAACTGTGTCAATAGGAGAGAGTCCTTTACTACCGTAACTCGCACCATACAACTGCGAACTAATTATGAGGGACATTTCATAAATAATGTGTAACTATTTTTTTTACTCACATGTTTATTTTTTTCCGATATCTTGTTACAGTCCTTCAATATAGTTTCCCTGCTTCTCTATGACTGAATCCCTGTCTCTCTGAAGCTCTATTATCCCACCCAGGACACCATTTCTGTTCATCTGTCAAATGTCTTGGGTGACAGTGGTAGAAAGCTCTTCCAGAGCCAGATAACGTTGTCCATGCATAGGTTATTTTAACTTCAGGACCAAGTCCAAGTCCGATGGATTTGTGTCCAGGCTGGAGGGAGGATGCAGCAACACTTCCCATCCACATTCATGTGGTTTTTGGGCTACAACATTGCCAATACACAGGCGAGCACTGTCATGAAGAATGAGTGGCTCAGCCTTGAGTAAATGAGGCTGGGTTTTGTGCATTTTTCTGTACATGTTTTACATGAAGTTACGATAATACACTATTGTGACATTTGTTCCGCATGGGACCATCTGTAGTGATGATGCCTCGGTGACCATAAGCAAACATCATCACTTGCCTGACCTTTAATTGTGCACACTGAAATTTTTTTTCAACATGGAGAATCTAAAGCGCTCCCCTCATTGGACTATGACTTCAACTCGGGTTCAAAGTCTCCAATCCATGATCAACCAATAGTGACACTTCAACACAAGAATCCTTGACCTTCACAGTTGAATTGTTGCTTGAGCAAGATTGCAATGTCCAGGCATTTCTACTCCTCTTCACCAGTCAGTGTGGGACCCAACTCGCAGAAATTTTTCTCTTCTTCAAATCATTTATCAGAATACGCAATACTGATGTTGGGAGAATCCACTTGGCTGCAGAGAGTTCCTCACTAGTTGCACTGCAATCTTCTTCAAGAGCATCTGCCCCGAGTTTCACACTTTGTTCATATGTTGAAATTTTGGCCTACCAGGTCTTGAATTATCGTCTATGCTCATAAAACCACCAAAAAATAATTAACCCAATGAGAAGCTATACTACAGTCCACTGTCAATTCACCACAAACACCACAAACTTCACTGAACACACTGTGGAGTGCTGTTGGGTTTTTGCTGTGTAAAATTTCAATCTCGGTGTACAATTTCTGGTCTTCAACAGTCACAAATACCAGAGATCCCTGCAGGGTCCATTTCTACCTCTTGCCAATTTTGTACACAGCAGTACACAGCAAAAAAGCAAAAACACTTCCTTTTTCCTCAATCTCACAACTACATCTGAAGTAATTTTCATTGTTGTACCACTAAACAATCCAAAGTAACACCAACCTGTGCATTATTTATGAAATGTCCCTCAAGTTCCATCTTAGGGCTCTTACTTTTTCTTGCATATATCTGACCTTCTATTAGCAATGTTACCAAAGCCAGGTTTGTTTTGTTTGGAGATGACAGAAACATTGCAATAAATAGTTTTGGAAAGACTGATTAATGAAATTTTTGTGAGCTAGCCAATTCTTTGTTGCTGAACCCTGTAATGACACCCTATATGCAGTTCAGAATGTTTAAGTATTTTCCCTTCAGTAGCTGTCTAAAATATGACAAGTAGGTAGAAGAATTTGACAGCATTAAATTCTCAATTATAAGTTCAACTGGGTTGAGCACACCAAAGAACTTCTAAAAGTGCTTTAACAAATCTTTAGCTGCAATGCCAGTGTTGTCAGACACAGGTGATATAATGATGTAAAAGTTAACACACTTTCCTAACTTTCATCCCATAATGCCATATCGTATCATATTTGGGGTAAGTTATCAAGCCATACTAAAGTTTTCAGAGTCCAAAAACTTGTAATGTGAACTCAAGAATGTACTGCACAGACTTGTTCAGGGTTTTAGGTGTATTAACTGCTGCCTCCCAGTATATTTATTCCTTAATGAAGTTTGTCACAAAATAATATATCTCTTTCATGAAATCAATACTAGAAATAAGAATAATATTCATAAAGATTTAAAGTCGCTTGCTTTGGCCCAGAAATGTATGTATAGTCAGGAACGCATTTTCAATAACTTTCCAGAACCCATGAAGGAATGTGTGGTGTAAAATACTTTTCATTAAAACTCATGATCGGTTTCGCATCAATTGAAAACATGTCCTCATGTGATCAAAATTTTTAATAAGTCATAGTGGAAATACCTTAGAGCCATTCCCCTCATTCACATCAAGTTAAAAACAAATAGTGTGTTAAAAGTGGTAGTCCATAGTCAAAACAAAGAAGATAGCAGACCCATATGAAGGTGGCTATGTGGCAGCAATCAAGGCGGTACCACTTTTAGTGTGTTTTTTGTTTATAACTTGACCTGAATGTTGGGGGGTTGCTCTAAGGAAGTTACCTTCTGCTATGACTTGGTAAAAAGAATCTCCATCACATGAGGATGTCTTCAATTGATGTGAAACCAGTTGTGACTTTTTTTAAAAAGTATTTTACAGGCAGTGCAGATAACTTCACTCAAAATGTGGAAATTTGGCTGCAGTTGCCCACAATTTAAAATAACATGTTCAAGATTTTGTAGTGATCAACTTGCATTCCATTAAGGAATTTCTCAGGGGAATCAGCTGATGTATACTATTACTAACATATTACATATAACCCGACTTCTTTGCAGTGCAGCAATATTACCAATGCAAATACACATTGTAAATGATTTTCTATTTGATGAGACTTGACTAAAATAGTCTAATTATCATGTGCACTGCAGTGTATCACACAATTACATGTTTTGAGGGAAGTTTCTAATTATATTTCACACGAAAATATGTTAAGATTTTTTTTATGCGCTCCACATTCGTGGCGACCATTTTATTTGGGATCTGTGGAAGGAAAATTAGTATATCTTTTTTTATTTATAAATATATATTGTGTATTATTGTTTTATGACATGTCCTGCATCCTTTAAGATCTTCTCAGTATGATCTATGGAAAAAAGTACATCGAATCTAAGCTGGGAAAAATAATTCTCAAACACTACCACAAATAGGGGTTAAATAAGCAGCTATTAAACTCTTTGAGAAGATACCTATGACAAAGCAGTGCCTGGTTTTCAAATGAAGATTAATGTTTTTCCTTCTTGGCAGCTTCTTTTCTAGCATAGAGGAAAGGCTGAATAGAAATAAACTGTCAATTATAAACTTATAAGTGTTCAGCATGTGGCCATATAAATACACATATTTCTTGAAAGAAATGTTGAACTTTTGTTGAGTTGACATATTCCACCTAATAACCAATATCAGAGTGTGGTTTATAAAACACAATTTACTAAGCTATAAAGTAAAAGAGTTATAATAACTTGCAAGGCTTTGGTTAAGTACATTGCAATTTTTGGTCCACACAGCTACAATCGAGCATGCTTGGCATGAAAAATGTTATGGACAAAGTGAGCTTGTCCTCTACACAATTCTATGGGTTCTGTGGGTAACTTGTAGGGTTAAACGACTGGAAAAATAAGCGTATCAGATTGTAGGGCAGTAGTTGCACAGCACAATGGCTGAGATGTTTCTAAATAACTGTTACACTAAAATATTAAGTTAATGTGGAGTACACAGAATCAGGTAATTTAAACTTCAAAGTATGGCTTGGTGATTAAGTGGGTTAGTGTCAATATTACAAATCAAAAGATCCAGGATTCAATCCCCAGTCAGTCCTAGGACTTTTTTTGTAACTTATCACTTCTTTCATCTCTGGCCACGATTTGTTAATGTGAAAAAGGTTTGGAGTCCACATGAAACTGTTGGCCCCCTGTGTAACTGGCACAGTATATCAGCTCAGAGACTACAAAAAAATGCAAGGGCCTTCAATGAATGAAAATAGGAGACTCACAAAAAGAAGTTTTTACTAGCATTTTGAATTTATATTAGATAGTGTCCATTTCTGTAGGTGAGCTGTCAGTGTATCCAATTGCCATCCCTTAAGCCCACTTCAGGTTCCAAGGCTGAAGTAACTGCTGTGCCATGTTGTGTGGTAACATGTCCCGTGAATTCCATTTTTGTTGCTTTATAGGATGTGGTTTTCAATTTACAAGAGTGGTTTGAAAAGTTCTCGGAATGGAATAGAAAAAAAAGTACTTACATCATTGAAACTTTTTTTTTAATTTTTCAATGTAGTTTCCTTGTAGATTAATGAACTTGGTCCAATGATGTTCCAATGCCTTGATCCCATCCAGGCCTGCAAAACAGTTGTCAACTCTGGTTATCTATTCTTCGTTTGAAGTGAATCTTCGTCCACCAAGAAAAATTTTCAGTTTTGGGAAGAGATGGAAGTCCTACGGAGCCATATCAGGTGAATAAGGTGGGTGTGGCAACAATTCATATCTTAGTTTGTGTAATGTTGCCATGGCGACGGCACATGTGTGCGGGCGTGCATCATCTGGATGGAAGATGACTTTCTTCCTTGTTAAACCTGGTCTTTTTTGCATATCTTTTGTTGAAATTTGTCCAGGAGGTTAGCATAGTATTCTCCAGTAATTGTTTGCCCAGTAGGAAGATAATCTACAAACAGAATCCCCTTCGCATACCAGAACACTGATGCCATGACCTTTCCTGCTGAAGGAATTGTCTTTGCTTTCTTTGGTGGCGGAGAATGGCATGTTTCCACTGCTCTGACTATTGTTTTGTCTCTGGGGAATAGTAGTGCACCAAAGCTTCATCTATGGTCACAAATCGGTGCAAAAAATCTTGTTCGTTTCTCCTTAAACGGGCCAAACATTGTTCCAATATGTCCATTCTCGTGCGTTTTTGATCCAGTGTCGAGAGTCGTGGCACCCATCTTGCAGATAATTTTTTCCATTTCTAATTCTTCAGTTATAATGTGATATACACTTTCGGATGACATCTGACAAGTATGAACAATGTCACGCACTTTCACTCGGCAATCCTCCATGACCATTTTGTGCACTTTTGCAAAGATTTCTCGAGTAGTGACACATCGTGGCCGACCACTCCACGAATCGTCATCTAAGCTTGCCCGACCAAATTTAAATTCATTTGTCCACTTGGCAAGAGTTGAATATGAAGGAGCAGAGTATTCTGGAAATCAGTATGAATGTCCTTTGCTTTCATACCTTTCTTTATAAAGAACTTAATCACTGATTGAATCTTGATTTTTTTCCCTCTTTGCAAATCACTACGCAGGAACAACAGAGCCATGTCACCACTACAGCTCTCTTACAAGAGCACTGACGTGGCACGTGTTTACAGGCAACAGTTCAATGACTATAATGTGAACAACTCGTTGTGCTAACACTGACCTCTCGTGGTGATTCCGAGAACTTTTCAAACCTCCCTCATATAACTGTATAAAACATTTCATGCCAGTGTCTTGAGTCACCTAGTTGCTTCAAAAAGCACTTAAGGTGCTACATGGTACATACATTTCCCTATTTATTTGTCCCAAGAAATATGCTATGTAAAGTTAGCTTATAACAATGAAATACTCTGTATAGTATCTTAACTTTCAATCACTGTGCCTCCCTATATTCCACCTTTGTAAAGCTTTCCATATTTCTACCCCCCCCCCCCCCCCAAACCCATCCCCTCAACCTCCTAAAGTAATCTACGTGCACCTCCCTTCATACCAATTTGTCCTGATGATCAAGACTTAAAAATTTCACAATTATTGTGGCAGTAAGTTGGTTGGTTGGTTGTTTTGGGGAAGGAGACCAAACAGCGAGGTCATCGGTCTCATCGGATTAGGGAAGGACGGGGAAGGAAGTCGGCCGTGCCCTTTCAAAGGAACCATCCCGGCATTTGCCTGGAGCAATTTAGGGAAATCACGGAAAACCTAAATCAGGATGGCCGGACGCGGGATTGAACCGTCGTCCTCCTGAATCCGAGTCCAGTGTCTAACCACTGCGCCACCTCGCTCGGTTGGCAGTAAGTGCCTGTCTCTTTACACTAGACATGATGTTTTTGAAAATTGGTTTGTTTGTTTTAATTACAATATAAAATTCGCAAGAAAGTTCTGGATTAATTTTAACACTTAGCTAGTGTTTAACAGTATATACTGAAAGTCTACTTCTTTCTGCAGACCAAATGTTCACCACAATTGAAAAAAGCTCTCTCAACTGGAGCAGATGTCCCAGGCAAAGATACTGCAAACCCAGTCAGTTTAGATATATTGCAACATGACATATAAGTCTTTTGAAATACCTTAAAAATCGCTTTTCACTTCTCTTTACTAGCATCTGGTACTTTTTGAGAACTTGGACCATGACCTACCCTTTGGTTCTGAATTACCTGATTCAATAATATGCATTCATTAAATAGGTCACCAATATTTAAGGAATCTCTTATCATTTCAAAAACAACTTGTGATCTCTCTCTAAATCAGACCACTGAAACCTACTAACTTGATCAAAAGTGGTTCTCCGCAGTTCTAAGTATACAATATTAAAGTTATAAAAATTGAGTATGCTCAAGAAGAATTGTTGTTTCTGAACATCATCATTTTCTTTTTGAGTGTATAGAAATTCTTTGGCAGGAGGTGAGATAAATATGTGGATAGTACTTTTGTGAAGTTTACAAATTCATAGTAAGTCTGAAACACTTCCATTGTTGCAATAGGTTTAGCTTCCAATTTCAGAACTACATTATTAAATAACTGTGGAACACCACATAAAAATTTCAGAAACAGCTAACTTTCTAGATTTAAAAAAAATCAAACAATAATTTTTTAGTATTGTAGGTTATTGATAATATCAGAGTTGGCACCTTGAAGATTCCTAGGGGAACCGCAAGCAGCACTTGGAAGGTCACCACCAATGGAGACCACCAGGACAGTGTTCTGACAAGGGAATATCCCCATCGCACCCCCCTCAGATTTAGTTATAAATTGGCACAATGGATAGGCCTTGAAAAACTGAACACAGATCAATCGAGAAAACAGGAAGAAGTTGTGTGGAACTATGGAAAAATAAGCAAAATATACAAACTGAGTCGTCCATGCGTAAGATAGGCAATATTAAGGGCAATGTGAGGCGAGGAGCTCTGTGGTCCCGTGGTTAGGGTGAACAGCTGCGGAACGAGAGGTCCTTGGTTCAAATCTTCCCTCGACCGAAAATTTTAACTTTTTATTTTCAGTTTATGTGAAAAACTCTTATGTTTTCATCACTTTTTTTGGAGTGATTATTACATCCACAAGAAAACCTAAATCGGGCAAGGTAGAAGAATATTTTCACCCATTCGCCAAGTGTACTAATTAGGTGGGTCGACAACATATTCCTGTCATGTGACGCACATGCTCTCACCAGTGTCGTATACAAAATATCAGACGTGTTTTCCTGTGGAGGAATCGGTTGACCTATGACCTTGCGATCAAATGTTTTCGGTTCCCATTGGAGAGGCACGTCCTTTCGTCAACTAATCACATGGTTTTGCGGTGCGGTCGCAAAACACAGACACTAAACGTATTACAGTGAACAGAGACGTCAATGAACGAACGGACAGATCATAACTTTGCGAAAATAAAGAAAGCAAAATTTTCAGTGGAGTGCAGATTTGAACCAAGGACCTCTCGTTCCACAGCTGTTCAGGCTAACCACGGGACCACGGCGCTCCTCACCTCACATTGCTCTTAATATGGCCTATCTTACGCATGGACGACCCAGTTTGTATATTTTACTTATTTTTTCATAGTTCCACACAACTTCTTCCTGTTTTCTCAATTGATCTGTGTTCAGTTTTTCAAGGCCTATCCATTGTGCCAACTTATAACTAAATCTGAGGGGGGTGCGATGGGGATGTTCCCTTGTGAGCAGCAGGCACCTGGGCATCAGTCTGCTAGTACAAGATTTATTCTAGTACAAGACTACTTCTGTGACGCTAGTTGGTGTCAAATGTTACACCGAGTTATTGCCAGCTAGCTCTACTGGCAAACATTCAGCATATATAAATGCACACCTGTGTTGGCTCTGTGCTTACAGCTAGCCACAGCTGCCATAGGTCGTCAACAATGTAGCATTTCTTCGCCCACAAGTTGAGTACAATATATTTATTCTAAGTACACTTGTGCCAACTATTCCTTTGCTTGCATGTCCAGACTCCTATGGTGTCAGATCCTTTGGCCACCTTCCATCCATTTATCATTAGCAGCGAGGACATGACATTTGGCTCATCAGAACATCATGATTACTGACTCGCATCATGACATGTGACAATGAATCTTGTCAAATATACGATGCCACATCATTTTACCTCCTTTGTTGTCTATTTTTAACCACTTCATGTAAATTTTTGTTGTACTTTTGCCATTTGTGCCTGTGGATATTTCTGTTTTAGATCTGTGATCGCCATTTTGTTCAATTTACTTATCATTTTTTGCTTTGCCACGGCTACCCCATCGCCCCAAGCACCATGCTTGCCTGCCTCGCTCTTAGTGGTGCAACAATTGCAAGTTCCTTTGGCACCAATGCTTGATCCAACACAGCTTGTTTGCTTACACTGACACAACAAATGATGCACCTTCATGAAAAGGTGATTCAAAAGCAGATGGCAGCAAATTAGCATCACAATCAGATGACACAAACTCCCCTCCGTGGCAGCGCCACAACTTCAGCAGCTATCATTAATGCCTCCATTTCGCACATCTGAAGAGTGCAGTCACAATTGGGTTGAGTACTTGGCCCAGTCTGAAGCTCATATATCTACACACCAAGTACTAGGTACTGTTAAACAACCTTTTTTCTTATCGACGGCTGATGTTTCACTGTACAGAACATGCTGCAAATCATTCCTCACTCAGCAGCCAGAGCTTGTTGCTTTGAACAGATATTACAGTAAGAAGGTCCATATGGCAGCTTTGTTTTCAGACTAAAGAGGCAGTCAGGGCAAACTTATATAAAGCAGGTGACAGACTTACATGAACTTAAAAGGTAAGGTAACTTTAAGTGTGAATGTGGTGAGTATTAAGAGTAACCTCATGATATGTGACATCATTATTCAGAATGTGGCTGAAAATAAAATAAGGGAACAGATTCTCAAGTGCTCCAATGCTTTCTTGCAGCAATTTTGCCAATTATTGTCTATCAAGGCTTTTGTGACAGTGCCGTAGACAGTTTTCTGTCAGTAAACATTTGTACTGTATCAGCTAGCAACTGCATTACACAGCCACATAAACAAACTGCTTCATAGTTGAAAGCGCAGCAGCTCACTTAGGTCAGCATAACCAGCCAGACCAGTGAACCCTACAAACAGTGACTGATTCATTTCCTTTGCTTTGACCTGATGAACTTACAGACTATTTGGTTGCTGGTTGTTACTACTCTAAGACTAATTTATGCGATGCTTATCTCCGGACCCTCTTAGGTGAGCAGTCGCAGCAAGTGTTTATCATTAATACACACAGCGGACTCTTAAAATTTCTCCATCTGCCTTTCCAAAATGCATCCACACTAGAAATTTTCCAGTGCTATTTGGAGCAATTAACTGCACCAGTGTATTTGTATACAAATTATTTAAATTATATACTGATTTCAGGTCACACAGGAAATGAGCACCTTAGTAATTTGAATACCCTGGTTCAAGTGTTATCAGGGGCAGGCTTTAAATGCAACACAGGCAAACATATGTTCTTTCAAACTGGGGGCGAGTACTTCGGGCATGTAAATAAGTTTCAGGGAGTGCATCTGATGCAGTCACACTTGCAGGCCATTTGTGACTTCAAACCTCCAGGGTATGTTACTGACTAACAGTCAGTGCTAGGGACGTTAATGTATTACATCCACTTCATTCTGAATGCAGCTCAGATTGTGGCACAATTACACTGCCTTTGCTGCGAGAATGTACCTTTTGTGTGGTCCCAGGAATGTGACATTGCTTTTCGACTACTCAAAGACAGTCCGCTCAGTGATCGTTGCCTAGTTAATTTTGATCCTTTCAAACTTGTAGTCTTGGCCACGGATGTATCTTCATATGGCATTGGTGGTGTACTCCTGCACAAGATTAGTTCTGTGGAAAGACCAATAGGCTTCATCTCCAAACTGCTACACAACACTCAGAGCAACTATTTGTAGATAGAGATGGTGGCTCTCTTCATCATCTATGGAGTGACTAAATTTCATCAGTATTTGTACAGAACAAAGTTGTACGAGGGCGGTTCAGAAAGTAACCTCTGATTGGTCACAGTGCGGGTTGTGGGGGGGAGTAGCGACGCCATCTGTGCGTTCACGCACTCAACAGGTCAGTCGGCATCAAGCCGTGGTCGAGTGAATGTCGTACCTGCGCTAGTTTAGTTTTTGTGGCAGTTTGAAATGTGTGCTGCAATAGAAAACCCCGCCAAATGTGAAGTGCGTGCTGTCATAAGGTTTTTTACAGCCAAAGGATATTCTGCAGCAGCTATTCATCGTGAGCTTTGTGCCGTGTACGGACCAAGAGTTATGAGTGAAGGAGTTGTCCGTGAATGGGTACGTTTATTTAAAAGTGGACGAGAAAACGTTCATGATGAAGAGAGGAGTGGTAGACCATCATTGGTGACTGACGAACTCGTTCAGACAGTTGATGCAAAAGTTCGTGAAAATCGACGTTTCTCAATGTCGGAGTTGTCTACTGGTTTTCCACAGATTTCTAAGACTCTCTTGTACGAGATAGTGACAGCAAGATTGGGTTACCGTAAGTTCTGTGCACGATGGGTGCCCAAAATTCTTACCGACCACCACAAAACTCAAAGAATGGCCTCTGCATTAGACTTTCTGTCACGTTATGAGGACGAAGGAGAACCATTGTTAAACAGAATCGTGACCGGTGACGAAACCTGGATTAAGTACGTGAATCCTGAGACAAAAGAACAATCAAAGATGTGGGCACATTCAAATTCGCCTACCAAACCAAGAAAAGCCTCGCAAGATTTTTCTGCCAGAAAACTGATGGCAACGGTGTTTTGGGATGCCAAAGGGGTGTTGTTGGTTGAATTCATGGAACGTGGTACGACCATTAATCAAGACGTGTACTGTGAAACAATAAAAAAGTTACGACGGGCTATACAGAACAAATGCCGTGGTATGCTGACTTCCGGTATCGTTTTTTTGCACGATAACGCCCGTCCTCACTCTGCTCGCAGTCCTTCAAGTGGGACGTTATCAACCATCCACCTTACAGCCCAGACCTGGCGCCAAGTGATTATCACCTCTTCATGCATTTGAAGAAATGTCTCGGGTCACAGCGGTTTGATGACGACGAAGAGCTCAAAGATGCGGTCACAGGCTGGCTCCAGGCACAAGCGGGTGATTTTTATGCAGAAGGAATTTCAAAGCTTGTGAAGAGATACGATAAGTGCCTCAATCGCTATGGAGACTATGTAGAAAAATAGTGCAAAGATGTAGTTGTAAGATGTATATATTAAAATATTTTTATTTAACTTGGTGTATTTTTTTAAATCAACCGGAGGTTACTTTCTGAACGGCCCTCGTACTTAGTCACTGACCACAAGCCTTTGCAGTCACTTTTCAATCAGGCCAAGCCTCTGTGCTACAAGGTGTCCTATTGCTACACACTGAATCTGAACAACTGTGCTGCTAATTCTAAAGGTTCTGCAGAGACATAGTCTTAGTTTGGTTCATTAGGGTCACTGGGGCGCGGTATGCACCAAGCAATTAGGTTGACAACATTGCACACGGTTTGGCATGTACACGCAAATAGAGCAGATGATGGCTCAGTGTCATGTTTTTACAGAACACTGGGCAGCCCCTCCTCAACAATTCTTATATTGACCGAAGCCTGAAGTGTCTCAGCAGTGGCTGCATTAAGATTTTACTGGACCCTACTGGAAAACTCATTGGCTAATTGTCATCAAAGCATATAGCAAGTTTCCTTTTGTGGTTCTCATGCATTCTATGATGACTCATTGCCCCCTAAAAACCTTGGAATTCAATTTTTTGCACTGAGGGTCTACCAGAGTTGCTTGTGACTAACAATGGATCTCAATTTGTGTCTGCAGAATTCGAGGACTTCTGAACAGCCAACGGGGTTCATCACATCACCTGTGCACCTTTTCATCCAGTCCAACAGAGAATCAGAATGCTTCATTCACACTTTTAAGTAGCAGATTGAGGAACTATGCACTGCCACAAACAGGACCAAGCTTTGCGACTCTTCTTGTCGTCCTACCACTGCCAGCCTCACAACAGTGCATCGCCAGCAGCGTTGCTTCATGGACGGCACCACTGCAAATTGCTCCAGTTGCTGTATCTACCACCGATTCAGGCAATGTTTCACTTTAATGACCCAATTTTTTCAGATCATAAAGTGGTCGGAAGTGGTGGGAACGTGGCACCATCATAAAGCTGCTTGGCAATTGCATGTTTCTGATACAGGGTCCAAGCAGATTACAGCAACAGCACCTGAATCAACTTTTACACTTGTGAATTGCATGATTCTTTTGCTTACTGTTTCTGCTCGGATGATGAAGCTTGCAATCCCCTACAGCTACCTGGGGCCCTGCATTACCAGCAACTGGTCTTGAACCAATGGGCATAGACCCTACACCTCATTCGTAGCCAAGCAGGCAGCAGACGTCCATGGGCGTTAGCCTGCTTCACTCCACAGCCAGCCAGGGGGCACCGCATCACTTCAAGACACCATTGTGGCTTCACCACCAGAAAAATCGCACTGTCACTGGATGCAGGGTTGTGCCCTCCATCTCGTTTTTCACCTGGTATTCTGGGACAGTCTCAAGGTGAATGTGAGGGCACCAACAGGAGTTCAGTACCAGCCACAGCTAAGGCTCCTGCCTCCTCATCGCTTCCTGCATCCACGCATCCCTCCGCCCCCCTCCTCCCCCACCATCGTTGGAACAATTGTCAATACATGGCGATGGTGGGGAGGTTTTGGGTAGGGAGGAGTACAGTATTGTAGCTTAGCGATACTGCTGGAGCCAGTGCCTCGAAGATTCCTGTGGGTGCCACAAGCAGTGCTCTGAAAATTGCCACCAATGAAGAACTTCTAGGCCACCGACCAATGAAGACCACCAGGACAGTGTTATAAGTGGTGGGTACCAAGGGCAATAGCCTGCTAGTTCAAGATTACTGTTAGACAATCTCCGCCAAACAATTTGCTCAGCAGTCCCTCATCCTATCACAACCAGAAGCTGTGAAGAATATGATACAATTCATCAGCACAGATTGGGGATGCTACCTACTGGTCATCATTACATAATGTCTATGACATCACACAATTTCAACTACCAAATTAATGGGACACTATGTAAATATGTGGGTGTTGATCAAGGGATGTTCTTCTCACTAACATTTTCCAACACAATAAAAACTTCAAAAATATCAGACTGCCACATGAAAATGCGGATTTTCTATGAGGAGATAAATACTTGGGAAAGCACAATCTTCTTCAATATTGGTCCCCCAACTTGGGTATTTTTTTTAAGCCGTCCCTGCAATAACGTGAGGAGAAAATAAAAAGCTCCTCTTGTGTGAAACAAACTTCCAACTAACATAACTGCTACACTGCTGAAAGTAAAAGTCAACAAACCCATTCATATAGCAGTACATTGAACAATAACCAGAAGTTAAAAACCCATTTAAACAGGTGTCGTAGGCTTACTTTAATAAACAAACCTTTTCTAGTAAAAATCCTTTAGTGTAAGCGCATGGATACAAATTATCTGCACATTAAAACGTACATAGGTGCACATATCTTTTACTATTGCCGTGACTGGCCAAAGAGTATTGGGATTATTTTCTAATGAGCAAAAGTATGCTTTAAAGTTACCCACCTTCAGATTACTAGCATTTCTACTCCTTAAAAGGTACATAATAGACCCCCCCCCCCCCTTGCAATTTTCAATATGGTGTGGACATAAAAATTAGGTTTCACTACTAGTCAATTTGGTTTCAGAACCACATCATCATCTTTCACACTTGTTGGCTTCACCAATTCACAAACCAAATTGTCAGCTTCCAACCTAATCTAGACCTTCTGCTGCCCTTTAGATAAGCTTGTCACGACTTACAAGATTTCGTGGAGGGGGGTTCCAATATGTAACTTCTGAGCTACTGTCAATAATTTTTCAACTTGTTATCTGTGACAAACATTACGATTGTTTATAAAATATTATAGTAAGCCTTATGTGTGAGCCAAACACTATAATTATCTTGTGGTCTTGTTGGGGATGTAAATGGGTTTACAAGGAAAACAAGTTGTTAGTGTGAGGCTTTGTTTATAATGCGCTCTCTTAGCAAACAATGTAGGATTACATAGTATTTATTTTCCTACTAATATACCAAATAATATACTGTTTTCAGTTTCTTGTTCTGGGGGCATTTGTGAAACCAGGTAGCGTTGTGTTGTAAATTACTAACATACCACAGTTCTTGAAGTACTAGTAATAACACAAGTAATTATCAGATTAAAACTGGGTCTATGCATTAACAACCAATGTGTAAATTTGACTGTAAGCAATAAACTGAAACAAGAACATCCTGCACATTCACAGTCTGTAACTGTGAATATATGTTTCAAAATCACAGCCTGATTCCACTGTAACTGCTGTGTTCACTTTTTTATGAGCAACTATGTTAAAGATCTGGGAAGAAGTACATCCTCCTCTCATTCCAACTAAAGGAACGGATTGACATGTTGCTCCTAGTACAAGGTTACTAACGTTACACCAAGTTGTTGACAACTAGCTCTACTGGGAAACATTCAGTGTACATAGACACACCACTGTGTACAGTCTCTGCTTGTAGCCTAGCTATGGCTGCCAAAAGTTGATGACAGTGCAGCATTTCTTCACCCAAAGTTTGAGTACAATATATTTATTTAAAGTGCACATGTGGAAACTAATATTTTGCTTACATATCCTTTGGCCACCTTCCATCCATTTACCATTACCAGCAAGGATGTAACATTTGGTTCCTCAAAGCATCACCATTACCAACTCACATCATAACAAATTTTGGGCATTTGTCACATAATAAGAGGTATGATTTTGGGCCACAAAAAATAGTAAGAATTTTTTCTATTGCAGGTAACATATTAAGGAATCTTGTGCTACTATGAGATAATATCTTTTGTGATATGTTTCTACAACTTCACTGAACTTTAAGTTTCTTTACTCTTACTGTGTATATGTGAAAATATCTATAAAATTTTATAACAACAACTTCAATGTCCAGGTGTACAGAATCACACGCTGGCTATGCTGAACTGTGTACAAGGTGAGCTGAACAAGCAATTCATAAAATAGGTCTATCTAAATCACTTTAGATTTTCTGAACACTTTTTCACTCCCCTTTCTCTTCACATCACTAAAATTACTGTGTGTTTGTTATCAGCAGTATAACATACCAACTTTTCTTCAAGTTCGATTTTTTTCCCTCAGATTACAAAACAAAATGTGTCAAAATTTGGGCATTTTCAACTGACACTTCATTAAAATTTAAAAGTCTGACTTGAATTCCCTCCTCAAGACCGAAATATCTTACAACAGTCGGAACAAGTTTTACTTCAATTTTGTTTGCATCATCAATTATTTCCATTACATACTTCATGTTTTTGAATGAATGCAACAGATAACCAAATATAAAAGGCAAAATAATGTTAATAATAACTGTCTCGGTTTTGATTCTACCAGATGACAATTTTGGAGCTTATAACTTTTGTATGTTATGAAACTGAGTTGAAATCTCACAGTGTGGTATAAGAAATTTAAAAAAATCGTAGCCTATCATAAAATTTTACAACCGCAGACATTTTTGCAACCTTGGACAGCATTAGGAACCTGGACTGCATGGGATCATCATAGATATATGGTGAGCCTATCCATAATGTGGTTTTCATCATTGTCAATTATGTTACCTGGCTCAAATATCCGTGTGGTCATTAAAATTTAGGTTTCCATAGATCACTTAAGGTGAATATTGGCATACTTCCTTAAGGCTGTAGATATCTGCCCCCTCTCCAAGGGAAAAAACCCTTGTCCAACTGAGTTATTGCAGCATTTCTAATAACACACTTCAGTTTTCTCTCTCTACAGTGATGCAATAGGGTGGTTACCAAAGTTTTCACCCTAATTATTAAAGAAGGGTAAAACACCAGCCAACTGGCAACTGAGCATCCCTGCCAGTCTTCAAAAAGAAAGTCTATTCCAATTATTCCCAATTACAATCATGCCTAGGAAAGGTCAATTTTTCTAAGACAAGATATGGGATAAGGCAATTCTTTCTGTTTTCCTATATGGCACAAAATTTCATCTTATCATGGACTACAAATCTGTGATCACCCTGTTTGACCTGCATTCCGAGCTACCAGAGAAAGCAGCTAATGTGGGTCTCTCAAATCAGCAGTAACTATCGATATCACCAGCCCACCGCTAAGCATGACAGACCTGTTGCTAAGTCTGCCCGAACAACCAATTTGAGAAGTGTGAAACAATGTGTTTCACAACTGACACCTATGCCAAACCCTCAACAAACTCCCAACACTTCATACTGGACATTGTCACGGATGTAAGCCTTGACACACACATATGTTTACTAGCCTGGTGTAAGTACACCCAGTGAGTGCAGCATTTTTCTCAGAGGTTGAAACCTAAGCAACCTTAGGAACAAGTACAAATAGATTTTGAGGGTCCATTCCAGGAAGCAATGTGGCTTGTAGTGACTGACACACCCTTGAATTTCCCCCTACACCTCAAGAATGTTCACCACTTCTGCAGAAGCCACAAACCAGGCTCAAGCAAGAATTTTTGCAGTCAAGGGCATCCTCACACCTTGGTTTCTAATAATGGTCTCCAGTTTGTGGTGTACAAACTTAAGAAGCTCTGTGACAAAAATGGCATCAAATGAGGCCCTGTTCTATCCAACATCTAACTAAGAGGGGAGTGCATGGTAAGAACTTTCAAGACATAAATATGGAAGGTTGTGGTGGAGTCCCCATCCGAGTACGCTCTGAACATGTACTCTTTCATCCAAGTCAATGGATGCTGGAATCCTGCAAAGACAAATATTGGGGACAAAACAGCCTGTGTCAATATATGCCATATTAAAGTTAGGCTCCCTATTCTGGGCCTGCTCCTTCAGCTGAAGACTCGGGTGGCTACCAGGTGCCACAGGTGGCAGTAGCTTTTGATGTCACGGTCAGGCAAGAGCAACTAGGAAGCCACGTCACGATACACAGCACAGGCAGTGCCACTGACAGGGTGGAATGGAATTCCAATGCACCAACTGCAGGGAAATAAGTAAGTGCATACCTAACCCGCCAGTGAACACTATGACCTCCGCCTGTGCTCCTATGACCCCTCAGGTTGCAATGACATTATGACCTATGCTGCACTACAGTCAGCCTAATTTGGTGGAGGTCATGCAGCATGTGGAGGTGCCTAAGGGCTTCAAATATTGCCTCCCCCTCCCTCATCTACTCCTCCTCCACGTTTCAATGTTTCCAGACGCTGGGCCATTAAGCACCATGCACAATCTGCTAATGGCTTCTGCAGTTCCTATGCCAGTTGCTGTACCAGAAACTAAACTGCAGAGACTCATGGAAAAGGATCCCATGGTGAACCCTTCCCCTTGCTCCCATCTGTACCAGCACTTTCCTGGCTATTCCCAGTTTAAGGCAGGTACAACTAAGTATCGTACAATGCACACGTTGACTTGGATGATAAATGAGATATCTAAGAACGGTCTGAGTCAACAGCGCAAATACTTCTCATGCACATTGTTAGCACCATGTTAGGTGACCACACAGCATTTCAGGGTAACACCAATAAATATCCGCTTGTAGCGGTTGGCCTCATAGCCATTCCCCATTATTGTATTAAACTAGACGCCACACACCATGCAGTGTCTCAGATACGACCAAGCTGTCTCTCACTGGCTTGCAAAACAGTATTGTTCATCCATAGCAATATCAATGTTTTTAGAAACTGTGATAACTGTTTTGAAAGTGTAGTTGGTTCTGAACATTCACCCAGTTTGAAATGAAGTGATTTCTAACAAATTTTGTAATTAATTCACTAATAAGAAATGTTGATCTTTTGTCCCTTTAGAGGAATCTGCAACAGGAGTTCTTCTCTGAGAAGAGAGGAGGAGAGTTTTAGATCCTTCATAGTGTATTGTCATCAACTGTTCTCACCATATAGTGTAGGTATTAAGTTGTAATGGGTATTTGTATCAGGTTATGTGGAAACAAGTGCATAACACCAGCACTCTTCAATTCCAAGAAGAATTAATGTGTTTTACATTATATAGTTGTTAATAGCAGTAAGTTAAAATGTTTGTTTACTATCAACAAGACAGTAATTGCTTAGCTATCAATCTGATATTGTAAACACATGTGAAAGGGTAATTTTCATTATTCAACATTACATTTTGGACAGAGTGTAACTCCTCTGAGATTTTTGGAGTTTCAAAAAGTTTTGTTTATGATAACACAGTGATTTACGAGAAGCTATAACTTAATGCAAGTAGTGATCTAAGCAGTGATATCTGACAGTCACTGGTAGTTTGAAAACTGACGAAACTGCACATGTGCAGCTCAGAATAATTTGAAATCTTTTGAGACTGCCACATAGCTAAGACACTTGTCCTGTTATCTTAGCAGTTTGGTCATTTGTAGTGCTGACTGTTAACACAAACTTCGTTTAGCATAAGATGTTTCCATTCATCAGAAGTAAGTGGTGCATTTGGTGATTTTTTTTTTAATTATAATTTGCATGATAAAGCAGGAAGGGCTGGAGGAGAAATAAAAAGATGTAGGAGCATTCATGAGTATGGAAAAGACAGGTGGCGCCTAAAGAAATGTTAAAGATACATTTGGAGAAGAGAAAAGCACCTGCATGAATATTATGAGATTGGGTTCAACTGAGCAAAGAGGGGAGGCTGAAAAGTGGAAGGGATATATGGCAGTACTTTACAAGGGAAACAAAGTTTAAAAAAGGGAAGAGGAAATAGTTAAATACAAGTTGAGAAATACGATACTACATAAAGATTTGACAGAGCATTGAAATCTAAGTTGAAATAAAGCCCCTGTAATAGACAGTTATTGAGATCCTTGGGAGAGCCAGCCATCACAAAACTATTCCACTTGCCATGCAGATATACAAGAGAAGCAAAACACCCCCAGACTTCACAAAGAGTGTAATAGTTCCAATTCCAAAAGAGACATGTGCTGACAAGTGTGAATATTACCAAAACATATGTAAATTAGTCACAGTTGCAAAAAACTGACACAAATATTTACAGAAGTTTAGAAAACTGGCACAGACTACAGAGAAAGGTGGGGACACATGAGGCAATACTGACTGCATGCCTTATCCTAGAAGATAGGCTGCAGAAAGACAAACCTACATATACAGGGTGGTCCACTGATCATGACCAGGCCAAATATCTCACGAAATAAGGGTCAAATGAAAAAACTACAAAGAACGAAACTTGTATAGCTTGAAGGGGGAAACCAGATGGTGCTATGGTTGGCCCGCTAGATGGCGCTGCCATAGGTCAAACGGATATCAACTGCGTTTTTTTAAATAGGAACCACCATTTTTTATTACATATTCGTGTAGTACATAAAGAAATATGAACATTTTAGTTGGACCACTTTTTTCGCTTTGTGATAGATGGCACTGTAATAGTCACAAACATGTGGCTCACAATTTTAGACGAACAGTTGGTAACAGGTAGGTTTTTTAAATTAAAATACAGAACGTAGGTATGTTTGAACATTTTATTTCGGTTGTTCAAATGTGATACATGTACCTTTGTGAACTTATAATTTCTGAGAATGCATGCTGTTACAGCGTGATTACCTGTAAATACCACATGAATGCAATAAATGCTCAAAATGATGTCCGTCAACCTCAATGCATTTGGCAACATGTGTAACGACATTCCTCTCAACAGCGAGTAGTTCACCTTCCGCAATGTTCGCACATGCATTGACAATGGGGTGACGCATGTTGTCAGGCGCTGTCGGTGGATCACGATAGCAAATATCTTTCAACTTTCCCCCCAGAAAGAAATCTGGAGACGTCAGATCCAGTGAATGTGCAGGCCATGGTATGATGCTTCGACGACCAATCCACCTGTCATGAAATATGCTATTCAATACCACTTCAACCGCACGCGAGCTATGTGCTGGACATCCATCGTGTTGGAAGTACATTGCCATTCTGTCATGCAGTGAAAAATCTTGTAGCAACATCGGCAGATCATTACAAAGGAAATCAACATACATTGCACCATTTAGACTGCCATCGATAAAATGGGACCCAAATATCCTTCCTCCCATAATGCCGCACCATATATTAACCCACCTAGGTCGCTGATGTTCCACTTGTCACAGCCATTGTGGATTTTCCGTTGCCCAATAGTGCATATTATGCTGGTTTACGTTACCGCTGTTGGTGAATGACGCTTAGTCGCTAAACAGGACACATGCAAAAAAATCTATCATCGTCCCGTAGTTTCTCTTGTGCCCAGTGGCAGAACTGTACACAATGTTCAAAGTTGTCGCCATGCAATTCCTGGTGCATAGAAATAAGGTATGGGTGCAATCAATGTTGATGTAGCATTCTCAACACTGACGTTTTTGAGATTCCCAATTCTTGCGCAATTTGTCTGCTACTGATGTGCGGATTAGCCGCAACAGCAGCTAAAACACCTACTTGGGCATCATCACTTGTTGCAGTTCGTGGTTGAGGTTTCACATGTGGCTGAACACTTCCTGTTTCCTTAAATAATGTAAATATCCGGTGAACGGTCCGGACACTTTGATGATGATGTCCTGGATACCGAGCAGCATACATAGCACACACCTGTTGGGCATTTTGATCACAATAGCCATACATCAACAAGATATCGACCTTTCCCGCAATTGGTAAACGGTCCATTTTAACACGGGTAGTGTATCAAGAAGCAAATACTGCCTGTACTGGCAGAATGTTATGTGATACCATGTACTTATGCATTTGTGACTATTACAGCGTCATCTATCACAAAGCGAAAAAAAGTGGTCCAACTAAAACATTCATATTTCTTTACGTACTACACAAATATGTAATAAAAAAATGGGGGTTCCTATTTTTAAAAAATGCTGTTGATATCTGTTTGACCTATGGCAGCGCCATCTAGCGGGCCAACCATAGCGCCATCTGGTTTCCCCCTTCAAGCTAGATGAGTTTTGTTCTTTGTAGTTTTTTTGTTTGATGCTTATTTCGTGAGATATTTGGCCCGGTCACTGTCAATGGACCACCCTGTATAGTTATCTACACATTCAGGGAAAGGTTCTGACAATGTCAACTGCAATTTACTCTTCAACATTTGGGAAGTAGCAACAATACAGTACAGGCAGCAAAAAGTTACTTACCACTTATACAAAAGCTAGATTTCAGTTACATGTATCCCTAATGTTATTTAATCTGTGCATTAAGCCATCGGTAAAGGAACTGAGAAGGAATTTGGAAAGGGAATAAAAGTCCAGGGAGATGAAATAAAAATCGAAGTTTGCTGTTGACACCACAACTCTGTCAGAAGTGACAAAGGATTTAAAAGAATACAGAAATGACAAATGACTTAAAAGAATAGTTCAGTGGACTGGATACTGTCTTGGAATAGAGATTATAAGATGAACATCAACTAAAGTATAACAAGGGCAATTAAATTTAGTCTAATTAAATCACGTGATGCTGGGGAATTAGATTACAAAATGACACACTAAAAGCAGTACATGAGTTTTGTTACTAGTGTAGCAAAATAAGTGATGAAGGCTTAAGTAAAAAAGACTATAAAATGCAGACTGGCCCCAACAAGAGAAGCAATTCTCAAAAAGAGAAATGTTTTAACTTCGAATTTAAAGAGAGAGAGAGAGAGAGAGTTGTGAAGCGTTTTCTGACAGCATTTGTCTGGGGTAGCTTTGTATTTTACTGAAACGCAGATAATAAACAGTTTATACAAGGAGAAAAAAAGAAGGTTTTGAAATGTGGTAATTCAGAACAAAGCTAAAGGTTAAGTAGGTGGGATGAATAACTGAGGAAGAAGTACTGCACTCAACTAGAGAAAAAAGAAATTTATGTCACAACCTCAGAAAGAAGGGATCTGTTGAAGCACTAAAGAAGCAGCAATTTGTTAACAGAATGAAGTATGGTGGGATAAAAATTTTAGATGGACATCACCTCAGAGCAAAGACCTGATGCTACATTAGTTGAGGAGTGCCGGAACAAAAACCGATAAATCTGCATTTGCTGTTAATACAGAAAGTAACAAATAGTGCTCTCTAAATGGCTCCACAAGCTATAAAAAGAAGAAACACACCATAAATCACTTTATGTTGTGTTGTGCTGAAAATTATTTTGTGGCAGCATGTATTATTACTCCCGTATCTCCCCCCCCTACAGCTCAAACACGCGAATACAGCAAAATTGGATATATCAGGTTTCGTTCCGGTGCTCCTCAGTTGTGATGGATGCAGTGTCAGCAGGTTTTCGTGTGTTATACTTTTCATGAGTGTTGCATAATGTGTTCATGTGTTTTATTATTTCAGAAGTGTCTTACATCAAAGTTTCATCTCCTAGCGACCTCACCAATTTATTCTTGTGCATGTTAAACTTTTAATCAGTGTCATTTAATGTGTTCACATGTTTCCATTTTTTCAGTACTGTTTGATATCAAAATTTCATTTTCTAGTTACATCACTGATTTACTTCTTGTCTATGTTCAAATCTCAATGTAGACTGTATTATGATTCCCTTTCCAGTCATTACCAAATGAGGTGGATTTGAAAGTGGTAATGCACTGGACTCACATTTGGGAGGAGCATCTTCACTTGGGTTTTCCCAAGTTGCTATGATGAATGCTGGGATGATTCCTCTGATTACATCATGGCCTCTCCTACTTTGTTTACGTTTTACATGTGTATTTATTATTTCTGTAATGCATCTGACATCTCTGGCATGGTTGTACTGAATGGTCTAATGAGGACTAAATAAATAAAATGTGGCTTGACCACAGTAAGCAGGTTAAAATGGATGTGGGTTGTGGTGACTATGTTGGGATGTAGAGACTTGCACAGGATAGACTAGTGTAGAGAGCAGCACCGAACCATCTTCATGTTGAAGTCCACCATCACCTCCACAACAACAACAACAACAACATGAGGTATCAAATGAAATTTGTGCCAGGACTGAGGATTCATTGGTAAGGAGATAGCAAAATGTTATTTTGAACAGAGTGTCATTAACAGAAGTATTCAGTAGTGCCCAAGGGCAATGCACATTAATCACCTGGAAGGCAATATTATCAGTGGACCTAGTGTTAGATGAATGAGTCACAATTGGAATTAATTGACTCATACAAATATCTGGGTGTAAGGTTTATATGGACATGAAATAGAATGATCAGAAAGGCTCAGTTATGACAGATTTCACTCAATAGGCTGGATAGTGGGAAAATGCAATCAGTCAATAAAAACGTGACTGCCTACAACATACTCATGTAATGCATTGACACAAAAATATTGCTGAAGTATGTGTGACCTTTACCAGATAACAGGACTAAGAGGAAATACTGAACATATGCAAAGCAGCACAGCATGAATGATCACAGGTCGGTCTGACCCAGGTTGGAAAATTTGAACTTGAAGATGCTTTCAGACAGAACCCAACTATTCTGTGACAGGCTAGTTACAAAGTTATAAGAACCAGTATTAAGGGTGGAACATAGGAACATACTACTGCTCCCTATGATTTGATTCCATGAATCAATCATTCTTCCTATGCACCATATATGAATACAATGTGAAGATACCTTTGTATGTGGAACAAAGGAACATACTACTGCTCCCTATGTATTGATCCCATGAAGCAATCATTCTTCCTATGCACCATATATGAAGACAATGTGAAGATACCTATATATGTGGAACAATGGGTAGTACTCACTGCGGCAGGGGAAAAACACACACACACACACACACACATACAAAAGGATTTTACTTTTACAAGCTTTCGGAGCCAATGGATCCTTCTTCTGGCAGAAGAAAGAGCCCCTGGCTCCAAAACCTTGTAAAAGTTAAATCCTTCTGTGCGCTTCTTCCCCTACCGCTGCTTGGTGATTAAATTCTTTTATCTATACATTTATATTATAAGTAATTGATTATTTTCATTATATATATATATATATATATATATATATATATATATATATATATATAAACAATTTATACAGACTAATATTCAAATAATTAACAAACTTTTCATTATATATATATATATATATATATATATATATATATATATATATATATATATATATATATATATTAACAATTTATACAGACTAATATTCAAATAATTAACAAACTTTGAAATATTAACTATTTTAATATTTGTGATGTACAAAGTTATAGGTAGGTAATGTAAAATAACCATTCTTCTGTGTTCTTGTTTACTGTTTTAGACTCCCGTAAACTGTATATTTGTATTGACTTATCCCATTCAGTTGTACAAGCCATTGTACTGATTTGATCTACGGGACAAATAAATAATAAAAATAAAATAAATAAAATAATATATTATATGTTTAGTTACTGGTACTTCTACTCCTTAAAAAGTGCATAATAGACTCCCCCTTGCAATTTTCAATACGGTGTGGACATAAACGTTAGGCTTCACTACCAGTCAATTTGTTCCCCGAACCAGATCATCATCTTTCACACTCATTGGCTTCGCCAATTCACAAACCAAACTGTCACCTTCCAACCTAATCTAGACCTCGTGCTGTGCTTTGGATTGGACTGTCACCACAACCAAGATTTCCTGGAGGGGAGGGGGCGGGGTTCCAATATGTAACTTTTGCCACTGCTGTCAATAATTTTTCAACTTACCTGTGACACACATTATTATTGTTTATAAAATATTAGCTAACTAGCATTCACACAATCTGCATTCTGTAATGATGTACAACAGTCTTTTATTACAATAGTAGGCCCTGGGTAAGAGCCAAACATGATAATTACATTGCGATTTTGTTGGGAATATAAATGGGTTTAGAAGCAAGAAAGTTATTGGTGTAGAGCTCTGCTTATAATTTGCCCTATCAGTAAACAATGTACAGTTGCATAGTATTTATTTTCCTATTAATCTTAGAAAACATGAAAGACATCTAAAGAAAATTTCTGATGACACATGAAAGTGTACGAAAGAATACACTGTTTTCAGTTTCTTGTTCGTGTGGGTATTTATGAAACCAGTGAGCGTTATGTCGTATGTTACTGACATACCACAGTTCTTGGAATACTAGTAATATCGCAAGTAAACAGTAATCATCATATTAAAAACGGGTCTATATGATAACAACCAACATATAACTTTGACTGTAAGCAATAAACTGATATGAAAAAAACATCTCGCACATTCACAACCTGAAGCTGTGATTATCTGTTTGATAATCATTTCCTGATACAGTCGTTAACTGCTGTGTTCACTTTGTTATGAACACATATGTCACAGATATGGGAAAATGTACATCCTCCTCTCGTTCCAACTTAGAAATGGATTCATATTTTCGGTTGGAGGTACATACATACTGAGTCTGCTAAATTATACAAATACCATAACCAACGTGTTCTGTGTTGTTCAGCATACCTGGAATTGCAGTATCTTTTCAGTCTGTTCTGCAGATAAACTCATGAGGTCAGCCATTATATTTAAAGCAGATTATCTTCATAAAACACCAGTAAGTGCTCTCCTGTACTGAAGCATAAGTTGCGCCATCAATTTTATCACATTTCGCCAACTTTCTGCAAGCAGCGCATTGCTACACTTCTTTTATTACAAAGAGTTTCCAAGCCACCGTGTTTCGTTGATAAACATAGCCAGAGATGTTATTAATGTTTTGTTGTACTGGTTGGCATCGTTGGCTAGAGGATTGTGGCTAGTGTGAGGGCTAAATATGTTTCTATTGTGATCGTTGATGCTAATCATTTGCTAAATATTTCAATCTGCGGTGCTATTTCCGCGCATACGTTTGTTAATTGGCAAGACAAATAGAAATATCCAATAAATAGCAATCATATTTTCCAGGTTATAAGTGTGAATTTAAATGCAGAAATGGCGAATGTGAAAGGTTCTCCTGTAAAGGCAAAGTTTCAGAAAGGTTTGCACGTAAACATTGTTTACTTAAGACTGGTTTTCATCGAGGTGTCATTTTTACGTAATATATTTCCTCTCGTTTAGCTAGTCTTTCATTTGATAAATTTACGTTTTATGTTATAGGTGAGAAAGTTTTATGTTTTCATGGGCCTCTGATATACGAAGCTAAATGCCTTGAATCGGAAATAAAAGATAAACAAGTGCGCTATTACATTCATTATGCTGGTTGGAACAAAAAGTAAGTAACAACAACGCAAAATAGTTTTGTATACAGTAATTTCCCTTTTTCTTAATTTTAACGCCTTAATAGAATCTGTTACAAAATTGTCATTAAGCGACTTTTGATGAATGCATAAAACATGAATCTTTATAGCTTGGCTGGTGTTTGGCTATCACTTCTCCGAAATTCCAGTTGAATGTCTTAACATGCAGTACATCACATTGTATTTTGTTTCCCTTTAGCAATAAACGAATATGTACTTCATATAGGCCCTATGTTTAACTTAGACTATGAATGCATACTCAGTTATATTGCGGCAGTGTTGTGACTGCATGTATGTACTTCACCTTACACACACACACACACACACACACACACACACACACACACACACACACACACATATATATATATATATATACACACACACCTACCTACCTACCTACCTACCTACCTACCTACCTACCTACCTACCCACCCACCCACCCACCCACCCACCCGTACACGTATGTGTGCGCGCTTGATCTCCCCCTCCCCAAATGTTCCTTTACTTGTAAAAACACGAATTTCACGCCTACTACCTACTACAGTAGTACAAGTTTATATACCAGCTAGCTCTGCAGATGACGAAGAAATTGATGAAATGCATGATGAGATAAAAGAAATTATTCAGATAGTGAAGGGAGACGAAAATTTAATAGCCATGGGTGACTGGAATTCGAGAGTAGGAAAAGGGAGAGAAGGAAACATAGTAGGTGAATATGGATTGGGGGTAAGAAATGAAAGAGGAAGCCACCTGGTAGAATTTTGCTCAGAGCATAACTTAATAATAGCTAACACTTGGTTGAACAATGATGAAAGAAGTTTGTATACATGGAAGAAGCCTGGAGATACTAGACGGTATCAGATAGATTATATAATGGTAAGACACAGGTTTAGGAACCAGGTTTTAAATTGTAAGACATTTCCAGAGTAGAAGAAGAATGGGTAACTCTGAGGGCTGAAGTAGTGAAGGCAGCAGAGGATCAAGTAGGTAAAAAGACGAGGGCTAATAGAAATCCTTGGGTAACAGAATAAATATTGAATTTAATTGCTGAAAGGAGAAAATATAAAAATGCAGTAAATGAAGCAGGCAAAAAGGAATACAAACATCTCAAAATTGAGATCGACAGGAAGTGCAAATTGGCTAAGCAGGGATGGCTAGGGGACAAATGTAAGGATGTAGAGGCGAATATAACTAGGGGTAAGGTAGATACTGCCTATAGGAAAATTAAAGAGACCTTTGGAAAATAGAGAACCACTAGTATGAATATCAAGAGCTCAGATGGAAACCCAGTTCTAAGTAAAGAAGGGAAAGCAGAAAGGTGGAAGGAGTATATAGAGGGTCTATACAAGGGCAATGTACTTGAGGACAATATTATGGAAATGGAAGAGGATGTATATGAAGGTGAAATGGGAGATATGATACTGCGCGAAGAGTTTGACAGAGCGCTGAAGACCTAAGTCGAAACAAGGCCCCGGAAGTAGACAACATTCCATTAGAACTACTGATTGCCTTGGGAGAGCCAGCCCTTACAAAATTCTACCGTCTGGTGAGCAAGATGTATGAGACAGGCGAAATACCCTCAGACTTCAAAAAGAATATAAAAATTCCAATCCCAAAGAAAGCAGGTGTTGACAATGTGAAAATTACTGAACTATCAGTTTAATAAGTTACAGCTGCAAAATACTAAAGCGAATTATTTACAGACGAATGGAGAAACTGGTAAAGCTGACCTCGGGGAAGATCAATTTGGATTCCGTAGAAATATTGGAACACGTGAGGCAATACTGACCCTATGACTTATCTTAGAAGATAGATTAAGAAAAGGCAAACCTACATTTCTAGCATTGGGAATCTTAGAGAAAGCTTTTGACTATGTTGACTGGAATACTCTCTTTCAGATTTTTAAGCTGGCAGGGGTAAAATACAGGGAGCGAAAGGCTATTTACAATTTGTACAGAACCAGATGGCAGTTACAAGAGTCAGTGGGCATGAAAGGGAAGCAGAGGTTGGGAAGGGAGTGAGACAGGGTTGTAGCCTCTCTCCGATGTTATTCAATCTGTATATTGAGCAAGCAATAAAGGAAACAAAAGAAAAATTCGGAATAGATATTAAAATCCATGGAGAAGAAATAAAAATTTTGAGGTTTGCCAATGACATTGTAATTCTGTCAGAGACAGCAAAGGACTTGGAAGAGCAGATGAACGGAATGGACAGTTCTTGAAAGGAGGATATAAGATGAACATCAACAAAAGCAAAACGAGGATAATGGAATGTAGTCGAATTAAGTCGGGTGATGCTGAGGGAATTAGATTAGGAAACGAGACACTTAAAGTAGTAAAGGAGTTTTACTATTTGGGGAGCAAAATAACTGATAATGGTCAAAGTAGAGAGGATATAAAATGTAGACTGGCAATGGCAAGGAAAGCGTTTCTGAAGAAGAGAAATTTGTTAACATCGAGTATAGATTTAAGTGTCAGGAAGTCATTTCTGAAAGTATTTGTATGGAGTGTAACCATGTATGGAAGTGAAACATGGACAATAACTAGTTTAGACAAGAAGGGAATAGAAGCTTTCAAAATGTGGTGCTACAGAAGAATGCTGAAGATTAGATGGGTAGATCACATAAGTAATGAGGAGGTATTCAATAGAATTGGGGAGAAGAGGAGTTTGTGGCACAACTTGACTAGAAGAAGGGATCGGTTGGTAAGACATGTGTTGAGGCATCAAGGGATCACCAATTTAGTATTGGAGTGCAGTGTGGAGGGTAAAAATAGTAGAGGGAAACCAAGAGATGGATACACTAAGCAGATTCAGAAGGATGTAGGCTGCCGTAGGTACTGGGAGATGAAGAAGATTGCACAGGATAGAGTAGCATGGAGAGCTGCATCAAACCAGTCTCAGGACTGAAGACCACCACAACAATCTTCTTTTATCGGAATCACTTAACTGAGAGGCTGCATGTACAGTTGTATCTGGAACAGGTAAAAGAAAAGAGAAACTTCATTATGTGATTACGCACCGTTAAACAGAACACATAGTATTAGTAGGGCCTACGTGTAATTTAGTTTGGTTTTTCGTAAGTCAGTAGCATTTGTAGGAACCAACATATGCACCTAAAGTGATAAAACGTGTCAAATTTCCTTTTCCTGCCACTTTATATAGGAGTTACACAGACATCACATTGTGAAGTCGGTTTCTTTTTGACACACGTGGCTTCTGAGTGAGAGTCAATTACTCATTATCTGTAGAGAACCCAATAGTTGTGCCTATTGTGACAATGTAAGTCACTTTTAATTTGCAGATCTCAAAGATTGGCTTTGATTGTCAATATATACCAAACGAAAGCGTTGGTACGTTGATAGAAACAATAACAAACACACACAAATTTCAAAGTTTTCTCAACCCACGGTTGCTTCATCAGGAAAGACGAAAGGATGTGGGTTTTAAGGGAGAGGGTAAGGAGTCATTCCAATCCCAGGAGCGGAAAGACTTACCTTAGGAGTGAAAAGGGACATGTATACACTCATGCACACACACACACACACACACACACACACACACACACACACAGAGAGAGATATCCATCGGCACATAACAGACACAAGCAGACGTATGTCTTTCCACTCCCGGGATTGGAATGACTCCTTACCTTCTCCCTCAAAACCCACATCCTTTCATCTTTCCCTCTATTTCCCTCTTTCCTGATGAAGCAACTGTGGGTTGCGAAAGCTTGAAATTTGTGTGTGTGTTTGTGTTTGTTATTGTTTCTATCAACATACCAACACTTTCGTTTGGTAAGTTACAGAATCTTTGTTTTTAGATATATTTTTCCCACGTGGAATGTTTCCCTCTATTATGGGAATGTGCTGTAGGGAGGCCAGTATATTAATTTTTAAATTAATGTTTCTGTGATCATAATAATAACTGTTCCCTGTTGTATAAAAATTTCTTATAAATATTATTTCTTATAAATATTATAAATATATTATAAATATTAAATATAAATATTATAGCTAAAAGATGTACTCATAACCAACAAGCATCTGTAAATACCCATTTTCTCTACTTCGAAATTGTTTCCTTAAAATCAATTTTGTTTTAATTAAATTCCTATCTTTGGGAACTGAACCGTAAACATACACTTGTGCTCTAGCAATTTATTGTATACAAAGATTCCTTTAAGTTGGTCATTGTTATGCCAGTAAAATTTTTCCAGTGCTGACCAAGGTATAGGCTAATGTGTGTTGATGGATCCAACCCTGGCTGTGCTGACAGACTGATATGCAGCATAGCTCGAGGTCTGCATCTCACAACACTCAGTTGTTTCTGAATTTCACTTAGCAGTGATTTTAGTACACTCTGTAGTGTTTCAGTAGTGTTAGCTGTGAATTACCTCATGCAGATTTAATATCGTTGTTCTTGATTTCTTACTTTCTTTGACCATTGCCTTGGATGCAGAGTGAAGAATTTCATTTCCTCCTTTCTTTTTGCTTGCTGGGAGAAAATACAACACTGCACGTACTACTTTTCTTGAATAAATACTCAAACACCTATTATACAATCCTTATATTGTCCACAGTATATGCAGTGTACTTCAGATAACATCAAATGTCAAATCAGAATGTCCAGCTCGATATCCCTACATGAAGGTTTATACAGAGAGTGAATGATCCAGAATGACAGTTCATTAACAGTTCATCTGGTTGAATTCCCCACATAAACACTGCCAGCAATATATCTATACATTCTCTGAGAACGTCACACTACTCCAGTGTGGGTCGGCAAGGCAAGGTGCTCATATTTGCGGCCATGCAAGTAATTCCTCTGATGAAGCTACTGCAATGGCTATTCAATTTTGAAAACATGTGCCTTCTCTCCATTTTGTTCTCCACATGCAAATAAAACAATAAATCCAACAATAGCTGCGCTCTCCCCTCAGATAATTTGTTTCACGGTTTCCATTCATAGGTGTCATTTGTTGGTAAAAGTATGTAGGGATACACATTGCTCCTCTGGAGCGGTATGTAACTCCACAACTGTCTTGCCTTTACTATTTATGTTCTTTACTTACACTAAAAGTACAGGATCTGTACATGTTTCAGTTTGACGACAGTCTTTTCATAATTTTACAGGATTATGTTGTTCAGAGTACTATTTTTCTTTCTGATTTGTACTAATGATTCACGCCGGCTGTTGTGGCCGAGCGGATCTAGGTGCTTCAGTCAGGAACTGTGCGACCGCTACGGTCGCAGGTTCGAATCCTGCCTCGGGAATGGATGTGTGTGATGTCCTTGGGTTAGTTAGGTTTAAGCGGTTCTAAGTTCTAAGGGACTGATGACCTCAGATGTGAAGTCCCATAGTGCTCAGATCCATTTGAACTAATGATTCACGTGAAGTTCATAATAATCTGGTGTTTCCTGCACTATTAGATTTTTTTGTACTTGGTTTTAAGATAACTTTGATGTGTTCTGTTTCCTGATGCATAATGTTTTACCTTGCGTGCTCACTTGCTGTGAGTAGCTCTTTTATTAGATGACAGAAATGTGCAGGTCCATGTTCCATTGGGTGAAAGTGTGTCCAATATGTCTGTTACACCTTTTTCCATTACTTTTCATCATGTTGATTTATCACATTTTCAAAATTCAGAGGTAAATTTCCATGTCATTTTTCATTAGAGGCCAATGATGCTGCGTGCGGTGTAGTATAGTAATTTATTCATCCATGGAGCATTTTACAGTAATGTAGGATTTGCTGCTCAATATGAGGGTAAACATAATTTATATATGGAAAACCCATGATGAAATAACAACAATATGACATTAAGATAACTGTTACTCTGCACACAAAGAAGACATTGGGTAGTAGACAAGCACAGTCAGAGTAGGCTGTTGGATATTATAAGCTATCGAACAAATATCTCTCTCTCTCTCTCTCTCTCTCTCTCTCTCTCTCTCTCTCTCTCTCTCTCTCTTGGTTAGCATGTGTGTGTGTGTGTGTGTGTGTGTGTGTGTGTGTGTGAGGTTGAAGTGAGAGCAGAGAAGGGCGTAGGGACAGGTGGATGACAGGGGCTAGCAAACACTGAGGCCAGGGTAGTTATGGGGACGAAGGATATGTTACAGAGAGAGTTTCCACCTCTACAGTTCAGAAGCTGGTGATGGTGGGAATAATCCAGATGGTGTGGGCTCTGAAGCATTTGTTGAATTCAAGCACACCATATTGGTTGGCATGCTCAGCAACTAGATGGTCCAGTAGTCTGTTGGCCAGTTTGGTGACGGCCATTCATGCGGATAGCTTGTAACTGGTCATGCCCATGTACATCTACATTTACCATCCCAACATTTGCCTAAAGGGATTTATGTGCTATGGATGCTCTTAATTTTTAACTATTTTGAGGTGTTCTGAGTGTCTTGTTTTAAAATTCCCGCATGTTTGTCCTATGTATAGTGATTGGCAAGTGATGCATGTGAGTTCATATATTCCTGATCTGTTGAATTTATCTGTTGGTCTCTCCTATGTTCTGAGTTTTTTCTGTGTTATGCTGTCTGTCCTTCATCCTATTTGGAGTCCCTCTTTAATAACGTACAGAAAGTTCTGTTTGAAAAATATGAAATACTTGGGAATAAAGGAGATGACTCACCGAAAGGCAGAAGCACTGCATCTTCGATAGGCACACAAATGAAAGGTATGGAGCTTGACTAGCTTTGGGAACGCTCTTCCTTTTTCTGGCTGTAGGAACACACATACATGTGCCTGTGGCCCCCCCCCCCACACACACACACACACACACACGTACGTTTGCCTACATTGTGCTCAGTCAACAGCCAGCTCTTTACTGGCCTATAGTGAGTGTACTGGGGTGAGGAATGGTGAGAGGCGGGAGGCAGGGAGGGGGTTGGGGGGCAGCTCATGGGAGAGTGGGGAGCTGTCTGTGGCTTGGGTGAAGTTAAAGGGAGCATGTGGCAAATGAATGGACACGTGATTTCATAGACTATGTCATGAGATAACAGTACACAACTAGCTGATGTGGGGACACAAATTAGATGGGGTTGCTGGGGCAGGAGATACACTCACACAGATACACACTATATTGGATGGGGGGTGGGTGGGCAGCGAGTTACACTAGGTTTAGG